>NC_046307.1:25696779-26439368 GCF_004115265.2 Rhinolophus ferrumequinum | reverse complement strand
GTAGAGGAGAGCGCGGACATTAGAAGAATCAATGCAACATGGTAAGACTGGACGACAAGGGTGGAACTGGGAAGATGTGTTGTGAAGAACCAATATATTTCATCAGTGGAGAACCACTGAAAGCTTGTGATCTACTGAATATTTTAGAAAAATTACTTCAAGATGAGGGTGGAGGATGGGTTGAGTAAGGAGAAGCTGGGAACACGGAGACCAGATAGAAAATTGCCTTAAGATCAGAAGAGAGATCTGTAGCAGTTGAGATGGAGAAGAGGGAGCTACTACAGAGATATTTCAGAGACAAAATGGACTGAATTTCGTTACAGAGTGTCATAGTTGTTAAAAGCATGAGCTCTGGAGTCTGTTGAACCTGCATATAAACTGCAGCTCTGCCATTCACTAACTGTATAACGTTGCACACGTTATCTCATCTCTCTAAGCTTCATTTTTCTCATCTTTAAAATGGAGATAGTGTTATTGAGAGGATTAAATACACTAATGGTATACAGTGCTCAGCATAAATTAAAGCTTAGCACATAGTGAATGCACCACACTCACTGAATACTGCTATTACTACTAGCATTATTATTGCAGATAATATAATGAATAATTGATGGAGAGATGGCCGAGAAGGGAAGCAGCAATAACTGCCTGGCTTGAAAATCTGGTGAATGATGATGCCATTAAAGGAGACAGGCAATAACTACAAGTTAGCATTTATTAAGAGATTACTATATGCCAGGCAGTGTTCTAGAAGGTTCAAATACATGATCTCCTTTCATCCTTATAAGAGTCCCAGATATTATTACCCACACTTTACAGAGGCCAAAACTGAAACACAAAGAAGTAGCTTGGGTCACATAGTAAATAAGTAAAGGAACATAGACACTTAAATCCAAGAGCCTGTATCTCCACCACCACGCTGCACAGAGGGAGGCAAAGGAAGTTCTAGGATGGGGCAACGGGACTCTGGTGTGGAGAGAGCGAGATCGTTAGTCAGTCTGAGTTTAACATGCGCAGAGACACTAGCATGGAGTAATGTAGTAGGAACGTTGGAAATGTGGGTATGCTCATAAATCATTCTTCTACGCAGGAGAAGACTAAGGAACAGAGAACCTGAGACAGCAAAGCACGAAGAGCTATTGCTAGTAGAAGATTAATCAGAAATGCAGAAGTGTCTCAAAAATTACTTTGCAAGAAAGAGGGAAAATGTGACTGAAATAACACGAGTTTGATTTCCGAGCAACTTCTCAGGAAGTGATCATGTGGGAAGAAGGGGGGAATCCGTATTACTCCACTCTCCCAGCTTCCCTAATGTCAACTGTGAGATGCAGTCGTCTCAGAGCTCGAGTTCTTCCTTCAGCAGCATTGTCTCAATGAAAAAAAAAAACCAGGATTTTTCCTGTTGGAGCTGCCCGTTAGGAGATTTCAGATGGCAGAGAAAGGAAAAACTTGGCTTGCCTGCCTAAGGCTTCACCGGGGGCTTCTGGGAAATCTGCAGTTAGCATGCTCTGTCGGGTCCTGAATGACAGAGCTCACTTGGCAGCCACTTCTGAGGGAACATCCCAAATCAGTGAGTCTTCCTACTGAGTAATTTAGCCCCTGGGCACCCTCCTTGACAAAGCACTCACAGAAGGCTGTAGTTACGCTGGAGTCTCAGCTGCTAGTCCTGGAAGCTTGCCTGATAAGTCCCTCCCCACCCTGAATTTGTCTCTATTCTCTAATGCCCAAGCTTTTCCCTTCCATCTTCAGTACAGCAACATCCTTTGTACCGTCCCCTGGTATCTGGAATATTTTCCTCTAGAGTAGACAACATCTGGGTAATCGGCCTGGCTCATGACTTACCCTTTCTAAGGCAGTGTGTGCACATGTGCAAACACACACACACACACACACACCTGCTGTAATCAAGTTTGTGCCAAATGAACACATCTTTCTGGTTCTGACTAACCAAGAATAGACACATGACCCAAGATCCATCAGTCAGATTCTCTCGTCGGGTCATCTGGAATCTCTGAATGGTTTGAGCTGATGTGAGCTGGGAGCTAGACACCACTTGGAGGAGCTTCTTTGGCTGTAGAAAGATGGTTGCAGGAAACAGACACACAGTGAGCTCCAGATCCTTAGGCCAGTACTTCTAAAACTTAGCTGAACTTCCTGCTTTCAAATTCTATGAAATACACTGTATTTTTCCAATAAATTACCTCTTTTTGGATTAAATAGAATCAATATCTGTTACTTGTAACCTAAACAGCTTCCACTAACACCTGCAGTAAAGGAATTTTATATAAATGCAAATATTCCTGAAAATTTCACTCTCCAGAAGTCCAAGATAAGGCAGAAGGGAGCAATTTCCCTCTGTAATAAATTTTCAGGCAAAAATAACAATGATGATGATAGAGTTGTTATATTTTTTTTACTTTTCAAAGTGTGCCTACTAGTTTATGTTATTTAATCAGGTATGCTGGTACGGCATTTCAGACCCTACTAGGAAATGGTGACACTGAAGCGTACAAAACCAACCTCATCCATCCCATTTTTTCTGCATCTCTGGATCTTCTATGTAGTCATGTTTGGAATAATTGAAGATTCATAGTATTATTTGAAATGGCGAGATAATTGATTATGAAAGGCTAATCACTTTTCTTCTTTTTTTGAAAGTATAACAGAAAGCTAAATTCCTCTGAACCTGCTTACAGTGAGAAAACAACATATACTCAAGTTTTCCTTTTGGAGAGTGGTTGTTTATGCTGTCAAACACCAGAGCTACCATTTAATATGCAAGATTACTGGCTGTACAAACTTTGAAGTATGAAAAATAAGCATTCTGTTCATAACATATTTGCAAGAGTACAAGAATACATGCATCCTGTTCTGACTAGTATTTTTTACTTTGATCATACCTAGACATAATGCTGTACCTCCTAACCCAATAATTTGTTATGTGCTCAAGTGGTTTCCCTCCACCTACCAGCTGCCCTCCCCTCCACACCTCCTACCTCTCTCTTCCGGGCTTTCACAGCACCTGATTTTTCATGTTTGCTTCTATGTCAACAAATATATTGCATTGACATTTATTTAGCTATACTAGGCTGGAAACCTGTTGAGGGCAGGACATTTATCTTTTGTCTCTGTATTCTCAGCACCTATTACAACATGTAGTACACCAGCAATTATTAACTGTTTGCTGTATTGTAAAAAGCATGCATATTTTATTCCCCCAAATAAAGTATACCTTTCTCAGGGACAAAGAGCATGTCATTTTACACTCCGTGGGTATTGATTCACATTTATTACCTAAGTACATGCTCTTTCATTCATGACATGCATTAATATTAAATGCTATGGGAGAAAAAGAAAAGAAAGAAAGCCTAAGATATTATTCTTACTTTGATGAAGCTTACTGAGAAAGTACTTACACAAAACATGTCATGACTATTTTTCCCAGCTGTACTGAGATATGATTGACAAATACTAATTGTATACATATAATGTGTACAACATGGTGTTTTGCTATACATATATATTGTGAAATGATTACCACAATCAAGCTAATTAATATGTACATTCTCACCTAACATTGTTACTCCTTTTTGTGTTCTCTGGTGAGAACACTTGAGAGCTACCATCCTAGCAAACTTCAAGTGCACAATACATTATTGTTCACAACAGACACCATGCTGCACGTTAGGTCTCCAGACTTATTTCAAATCTCGTAACGGAAAGGTTGTATCCTTTCAAACATGTCATGACTTTTATCATCACTGTCATCATAAGCCTATTTACTAAATACTTATTATATGTCAGGCATTGTGTTAAATACTTTACATGCCTTACTGCATTTAATTATCACAAGTCTCTACGACGAGGTAGGTGCTACGACTATTCCCACTTTAGAGATTAAGAAACTGAGGCTCACAAAGGTTTAAGTGATTTGCTCAAGGGCACAGCTAATAGGTGGCAGAACAAAATTTCAAACTCATGCCTGCCTATCTCTAGAATTAATGTCTAACTGGATACCAGAAAGATCTATATCAGTTCTAAGGGTTCTAAGAGTACAGAGAAGAGAAAGAACCACCAGGTGGGAAAAAACAAAACTCTTCACACATCTCAGAGTCTTTCAACCTGAGCATCCTTATTTGGACATCAGGCATATACTGTAAAATTACAGTGGTTGTAAGTAATTTGTCTTAAGAAAAGCCCTTAAGTAATGGTGCAAAACAGTGTTTATAAGAGTTGAAAGCTTGACGATGAGCCAAATTTACTGCTGAAGGTTAAATTGGAAGGCTCCCAGGCATCATGGCAGAGAACGGGGCAGCCTTTTGTGGGATTTATTGTTCCTGAGGAGAGCAGCGGCCCCAGCACCACTAATCAGATCATACATCAGCGGAGTGATTACTGTTGACTCTTCCAGACACACAGAAAGACAAACAAGTGGCTTGAAAGTAAACGAAAGCAGAGTGTCTCAAGCTCCCTCCTCTCGCATGAGAGAGCAATGAATCACCTTGGTAAAGGATTCTTCATCTTTAGGTGTCACCTGGGTCATAACAGAGGCGTCAAATTGTGTGCAGGATGGTTTATATCGGAGATACAAAAAGAAGAGTCCAAGAAGAATAGGGAAATAACAACATCCAAAAACTGTTGGTGAGCGTGAATCCCCTTTATGGGCACGTTTGCATAAATAATGTGATTGGAGAGAGCACTGAATCAGGAGTGTGGAAATCTGAATTCTGCTCCCAGTTCTGCCACTAAGTGTCCTGCAGGATGTTGCTAAAATGCTCTGAGCCTTCATGTCCCCATTTATCAAATAAGTGCTCAGCTGATGAAGCTTTTAGTTCTTCATTTTTTAACTGGTCTTGATTATAGGTGGAAGCACGTTATTTCTGGAAATTCTGATAGATTTAAAATCAAGACATCTGGGCTATAGTCTGATTGCCCAGCAGAGAAATCCCCTACCCCTCTATGAGACTCAGTTTCCTCGCCTCTAAAATATAGACATCTGATCAGTCTCCAAAGCCTCCTTTACCCGGAGAGGTCTTTGAATCTACGTTTTCTTAATCTCACAATGTTAACTTTAGGAAATAATAAGGGTGATCATTTTGCCTCTAAGAAGAAGGAATCTTTTCTACTCACCAACGAGTCAAATGCAAGGAAAATTCTGAAATAAAAACAGCAGAAAGAGAGATCATTTCTGACAATACTAACAAATCTATGTCCTCATCCGCAGGGGACATGTACACGCTGGGTTTTTATAGGCAGAAACAGTAAGAACATGTCCCAAACTTTCCTCGTGAGAAGACAAATGCAAATGCGGGTTTCCTGGCTCAAGTTCAGCAGTGTCGTCATAAGGTCAGAGCCGCTGGTAAAACTGCATGGCTGCCAACTCAGGCATAACGACAACATGAATCGCAACATGTCTTTATCGCACCATCTCCTCTCTCATCACATGGTACCTTGAAAGTGTGAGAGTGTGTGTGTGTGTGTGTGTGTGTTTGTGTTATTGTTTTTAAAGCATGCCTAGATATCTCTGACAGGTTTGGGCAGTGCTCTGTGACATATGCTAAGTGAGATATGTGTTAAAAGTATTAAAGTGAATTTTCAAACAGCCTATTAAGTAGCAAAATTCAGGATTTAAGCACATGCCACCATGTCCACATTGGGAAACTTCATCCACTCAACAGTGAAGTCAGACTACCAGGTAGGTACTGTTAAGTCAATTCTGATTTCAAGAATAATCTTTCTAAATATTTAAAGCAATAGCATCACTGGAAACTTTAGAGGTACCTGGCATTTATGGAGATTTCCATGAGCCACACAAGGTGCTAAGCAATTTCTAGGCACATTCTCATTAAATCTTCAAAACCATGTAGAGGGTAAATATGATCTTACTCCTACGTGAAAGGTAAGAAAACTGACGTAGAAGTTAAGCTCTTTGCACCAGGTCACACATATATGCAGCGGCAGGGTTGGCTTTTGGACCGAGACTGGCTAACGACTACAGCTCTTCAATCCTGCACAGCTGCTCATTTGGAGTCCCCACAGTTCTGCTCTTCAGTCGCCAGGGTTCCTGTACTTGTGCCATTTAGTTGCTATACAAAAATGGATGAGTTACTGCAAAACTCTCTAATGCAGCTTTTCAGCTAGACAATGGAAACAAGAAGGACAATAAAGTCCCTTTCTCTTTCTTCATGTAAAAGACAACATGAGATAAAAACATTTAAATTAAATCAAACCATGCAATGCCTATGAAAGTAGAGGCAAACCAGTTTCTGTTTTCATGCCTGCATTTTCTAATCTACCAATTCATTAAAACAACTGCCTTATTTTAGAGAGTTGTAGTGAAGATGGCATTTTTTTATGTGAAAATATGTTGGAAAATTGAAAAGCTATATATAATTTGTTTTCATTATTTTCATCATCAATTAAACATAATAAGATAAAATAGTGTAGCCAAGAAAGAAAAAAGAATTCCTTTCTTCCCTATATGTTATTTCAAGAATATCTTCCTTCAAAACTGTATTTTGTATGATAAGGGACTGTAGACGCCTGCAAGATTATTTTTTCTAGGAGGAACGTTTGCATTCAAGGGAAATTCTATGATTACTCAATTGTTCCAATCACCCAGCTTTGAGGGTTAAATTTGGAGGGGACGATGCTATCCGCAGAAGCTGTCCAGAATGTTTTCAATCAGCATCATGTTGACCCTGGATGGTGGCACAACCAGCAATGCCTGACACACAAAGAAGTGAGCATTTAGCCCCCGCTTCCCTGATGGGGAGCATAAAGAATCTGACTACAGGAAAAGAGAAATCACTGGTGTCATGTTAGTTTCCAGTTTTAGAAATACAGTTTGCTCTTTTATATATGTAAGTGAATATGTGCCACATCCATGAGTTTTAATGTTGAAGTTTACACATAATAGGACATATGATGTTTAAAGTGAAAAGTATATAGTGTTGGCTAACAGCCAGATTTTCTATAACAGGAGGGAAAAGATTGTTAAATTCAATCTGTGTAGCCTACAGTCCCAAATACTTTTTCTAAGTTTTGCAAATGTAGTGTCTCACCGTAGCGATTTCCTTTTGAGTACAGACTGAGTTTGGCTCTGTAGTATGCAACGCAAAACTTACACATCTTAAATCTACTTATAAAAATGCAAACTCAGTTTTGTTTGTTAGGCACTAATAACCCCAAATCAAGTCAAACTTGCCAGAAGTAGCAAAAGTTAACATGTTCTTCAGTTTAAAGTACAAAACGAAGCTTAGTACCGAACTTGCTTCTTGCCTCCCCAAATGTGACCAAGTCCAATTTTAGTTATACTCATGTGACTTTTAATTCTGTGGGATCTGGAAATAGCACCCAAAATGTCATATGGGTGAACAAAATCTGAGTCCAGTGTGACATTGCAACAGACACCATTGGTTGGCAAATTGAGCAGTCATTTCTCCCTTTCTTCCTTGCTAAGAGAATCCCAATTTGTTTACCCTCCTCTAGATGGTGACAACTTTCAGGGAGGCTGGACTACTCAGCTGCAGGGGGAAACCTTGATTATTCTAAGCCAGTCAGGGTGGGTTTAGGCATGGACTTATGGCCCAACTTAGACCAATAAAATATAAAGCAACGTCTATTCAAGAACTTCTAGAAATATCTTCCCAATTTGAATAAAGGGAACATATTGGATGCTTCAATTTTTTAACTGGTCACTCTTTTGGGTAATGTTTTGAATTGCTTTGAACATGGTAGTGGAAACAAGAGGACAAGCCAACCTGCAAAGGTGGTAGAGAGGAAATATGGAAGAAAACCTGGGTCCATGACAAGTCTGGATTAACTGCTGGATTAACTAACTTTGGACCTATCTCTAGACGTCTTACAAGATGAGATAATAAAAATTTTTAAAGTTTGTCATTTTTTTATATTTTTCTGTTACTTGTAGCCAAAGGCACCCAAACTGCTACAAACTTCCACCCCCCTGCTGAAATGTTCACTTCTGCCATTAGCGCACTGCTGAACATACACAGTCTTAAAATAATTCAATCACCAGTACTAATGGCTTCCTCTACGTTATACGATTGGGGGGATAGGTCATAGGAAATATGGTATTTTTAGCACTCTTACCTTATCTCCTAAACAAAAAGTGATGCTTCCTTAAGATATCAGAAAAGACAAATGATATCAAAAAGACTTTGACCTTAAATACATAAATTCTATATAACTCTTTTGTACAGTCATAATGCATATTATTGTATTCAAGGCTCTGAGAAATCTTACAGCAATAAAACCGGATTAACTTTATTGTACTTAATCAGGGTTTTTTCCCCAACCTGATTTAATCACAGAACCACATTTGTCACATAAAATATATTACTTGATCTAGCAGGATAGATGCTCCTCAAAACACACTGTGAGAAGCATTAACTTACACTAACAACTTTTAAATGCATACAACAGAACAAAATATATTAAAGAAACTTCACCATTTAAGCTTACCCACTTGTAGTAGAATATTTTAAAATGAGAATAACTGAAAATTGGTGAATGCTTACTCTGGACCTGGTACTGTCAGAACCACTTGAACACCTGAATTGAAGATACTATTATGATCTCATTCAACCCAAAGGAACGTGAGACAAAGAAAGACAAGAGGCCCTATTTGCTATGATTTACATCACTCCCACTCTTCACAGTTCCTAAAAAGAAAGAACTTTATCTTACATTTAAAACTAAGAGCCAAATCCTATTGCTAGACTTGAATTCCTCGCACTGATTAAAATTGGCTTTGAGTTACTTGGCAAACCCATCAGGATACTATGGGGGAATTCAGTGTCAACTAGCATCTTAAAACCTGGCCTGATGGCTTCAGGATGTGGCAGCATTGACATGATCTGGAGACACTCTAATTAAAGACACAGTTGGATTTAATTTAATCCTGGCACAAACAGCCACAGCCTTCCTTCTCACAGCATTTGCATTTGTAGACATCCTTTAGAATTGCTAGGCTTTACGTTTTTTTATAGCCCATAAGACCTTGGCAGATCTTTCACAAATAAAAGGAAAGACAGTTGAAGTTTACAAGGTTTCTAAGCATCTCCATACAACCATGAGTTTCTTGAAGACAGAAATGTATTCCAAAATCCTGAGTATTTAGTAAGCATAAAAATAACCATTTGTCAGTTAGTTTCCAGTGCTTCATGTTTTTATTAGTTTTTCTAATGAGTATATATATCCTTTGTCTAGCATTTTCACAGAACTGTTCTGTAGAAATACTTCTTAAGAACAATGAAAGTCATCAGATAAAGGTAGAATACCTGTGTCCTTACAATGCCTTAAAGTAGATGTAATCACCACTTGTCAGGTGACTGGCAATCAAGTGATGAAATGTCATTTTAATACTCTAAGTAAACCCACACAGCCAAACACCATGATGGAGTAGGTATTTATCTGCCCAGGTACTTATATTATCATAAATAGAGGTCATTACGGATGAAAGACAGCTAAGTTTTAGATGAAGAAACTATAATTATAAAACAAATATATATATCTATGAAACATAGATATATATACGTATATATATATATATATATATATATACACATACATATATATATATATTTGCTTATGAGTTCAAATGGCTTTGCTTAAGATGGGTATAACTGTTCAAATTAAATTCCAATGTTCTCCTTCACATGAGTGTTGCATTAGGCACTTAAGAAGGGAAGTAAATTGTACATAAATATCACACAACCACGTCCATTCATGTGGCTCTGTTCTACGTGTTTTGTATTTTTTTTTTAATTTTTAAAAAGTGTGATCTTGCCCCTAAAATGGGAAGATATACAGATGCCCTTGTACTGATGTCATTCCAAATGTAGGAGACAGAGGGTGTTCTTAGCCATGGAAGCCTCAAAACATCTCCGAAAATTAAGCTGGAGTCCGGGGAAGGGGTGGAGGTTATCAGATCCAATTCGCAAATGACATTCGATAGGTCTTCCATTTTTATTTGCTCACCAGCCCTTGAAACATCATGATGTGCACCCCTTCATTTCTACAACCCTAGCAGCCTCCCCACCGCCCCCACTGCCACGACGACGTCTCATCAATTATCATAGAAGTGTTGCTCATAGAAATGGGTTTTAGGAGGTTTTGCCCGTTCCTGGGAAGACTATGAGAAAACAGTCACAAGACTACCAGATGTCCTTGCCTCTGCACTGGGCAGTGGCCTTTACTTTGATCAGAATGTAAAAAAAGCCACAGCAACTTAAATAAAAGTCAAAGCATCTTGAAATCTGAATTCTGGATAAAAATAATACATTGGTTTCTAAGAATATAGAAGTCTCTTTAAATTGTCACAGGTTGGGAGAAAACAGATGGAAACCTAGAGAAATACCACGTTTTGCAAGAGTCCTTAAAAGTGGCAGGTTGTTAAGTATGATGCTTCCCAAGCGAAATGCTCTACAAAGTGCTCTTTTCTATCATCCTTATTTATATTATTTTTTAGAGATCTGTTGAGAGACATTTGTCATACATTAAGCTGCATATCTTTCAAGGACATGGTTTGATCATTTTTGGCATATTCACACCTGTGGCACTATCTCCACAATGAGGTTGAGGAACACCCTCTATGAGACCCATCAGTTTCCTGTATTACTCTATAATCTCTGACCTGTGCCTCTGCAGTCACCCCCTTCCAACCTAAGCTGAACTAACCCACTCACATGAATTGTATGTTGCTATAAGTTAGCTCCCATTTTCTGGGATTTTATATAAATGGAATCATACAGTATGTATTAATTTTGTGTCTGGTTTCTTTCACTCAACTGAATCACTGTGATTCATCCATGGTGTTCCATGCATCAATAGTGTGTTTTATTGCCAAATAGTTTTCCATTCTATGGATATATCACAATTTGTTTATTCATTCATCTGTTGCTGGACATTTTTGTAGTTTTGAGTTTAGGGCTATTACAAATTAAGCTCCAGTCAACATTTACATATAGTTTTTTTTTTTTTTTTTTTTTTTGAGTGGACATATGTTTCCTTTACTCTTGGGTAAATATCTAGGAGTACAATGGTGGGTCATATGTTAAGCGAATATATTTTGAACTTCTTAGGAAATCATTAAACTGTTTTCAAAATCAGCAGTACTATTTTGTGTTCCCATCATTTATGAATGAGACTTCTAGTTGTTCCACATACTCAAAAACACTTGGTTTTTTCAGGTTTTTAAATTTAACTTTAGCTGTTGTAGGGGTGTGTCACTGGTATTACATCTCCTTGTGGCTTAGATATGCATTTTCCCAATGACTAATGATGTTGAATATTGTTTTCATATGCTTATTTTCCATTTGTATATGTTGTTTGGTGAAATGTTTGCTTAAATCTATGACCCACTTTCAATGGGTTGCTTTTCTTTTTATTACTGAGTTATAAAAGTTCTTTATATTGTCTAGAAACAAGTCCTTTATTTTATAACTGTTTTGCAAACACTTTCTCCCAGCCTTTTCATTTTCTCAACTGTGCTTTCAAAAGAGCAAAAAAAAAATTTTCTTTCATAATTTTGTGCTCTTTGGGTCATATTAAAAATCTCTGACATACCCAAAGTCACTAAGCTTTTTTTATTTCCTATTTTTCAAGAAGTTTCTAGAAATCCAATAGTTTTTGTTGTTACTGCTGTTATTTTTAATATATATCTGCACTCACCATGTGGTAAATTGTAAAAATTGTTCTTTGCTTTCTTTCATTTCTTCCTGAAAACTTGTGCCCTACAACTGAGTTAAGCCACAGGGTGATGTTCATTTTTTATAAGATGAGGAGAGCTCTTTTCCTCTTCTTTTGAAAAAGTAACTCATAATAAGAATAAAAGAAATGTGCAACATTGTATAAAATAAAATGTGTATGGTCATAAAAATTGCTGTTGAATTCCAAAAAGATTCCTGCTGATAAGAGCAATGGTGTAAATATTCAAAGAAGTATAAGGTACAGTGAACTGCTTCCTTATAGTGTGTTGGGACTCTATAAAAATTGATCCTGGCTAAAAATAAGGAAGATTTTAAAGATTAAAAATAGATGCCATGTTAAATCTTTTGAGACGGTATTTAAAACTGAAGACTAAATCATTTAAAATTTTGGGTAAGTTGCTTCCTGCCTTCCTTTTAGAACTCCTTTCCCCCCTGGTGAGTCATAAACTTACAACTGCAAAGTGGTGTGCTTTTTTAACTTTTTAAGAGGTATGCACTTACTGAAATATAAATATTATGTGTATATTCTTTTGGTAATGACTGTTCAAAGAGAAATGATGGTAGATGATTTAAAAATAATAAATATTATTTCAATTAAATTCAACAAAAAACGTTATTGATTTCGTATTATGTGTATAACTAAAGAAATGTGCAGAGAACCAAAGGTGGCCATGAGGAGATAGAAAACTCAATAACAAATGAACTCTGCCCTTAAAAATATTAACTTCTTACAAGTGTCCTATTAGTTTAAAAGATGTAACCATACCTAATGAAGAGGTCAGGAAATGGAGAGATGATTTGCACCTGGAGGGAACAGAACAAATCTTTTATATCAAGAAGTGGGCACTGGACTTATTAGGGAGATCACTTCACAGACTATGTAGATGCCTGACCACTGCACTATACCCCTGAAGCTAAAGTTGAATAATATTAAATGTCAACTATAATTAAATATATATATATTTCCCACACATACACATGTGATATGAAGTATAGCATAGAGAATATAGTCAATAGTATTGTCACAGCTATATACGATGTCAGAGGGGTAGTAGACTGGGGTGGGGGGGCAGTTATCACTTTGTGAGGGGTGTAAATGTCTAACTAGTACATCGCTTTGTACACCTGAAACTAAAAAGAAGAAGGAGGAGAAGGGGGAGGAAGAGGAGGAAAAAGTTAGAATGAATACAGCATGGCTTGTTTATGGAATATCTCAAAAGTAAGTAAGAGAAACTTGGACATGAAGTACTATAAGAAGACAAGGAGACCAAATAAAGATTTATTTTATCAGATACAAGGTGTCAATGACAAGTATGACAATTCTATAAGCCATTGTGTGAGAGCCTGGATCAATAAGGATGAAGGCATACAGTAAAAATTGTCCTTAGAAGATTAGCCAGACAGTAGTAGAAAGAATGGCTCAGAGAAAGGAAGAAATAAAGCAAAAAGATATTTGCAGAAACTTGGATATAAAATAAAGGGAAACCAGTCTAGAAATGACCTGTGGAAAAAAACAATTTTAAAGGTGAATCAGAGCTATTTTAAGGAACGTGCACTCTATGCTTCACTGTATGCGCCATTATTACAGGAGCCACATTTTCCTTATTCATCTTTGCATCCCCAGCAATTAGCATTAGGAAGTAATGAACAAATGAATATTATATGTACCTTAAGAACACTATTGTTCAATCAACAATTATAGCCAAAGAGTTCAACACTCCCCTCTTAATAATTGATAGGAGACATAAAATTAGTAATGCTATAGAAGACATGAACAACGCTAACATGAACAACGCTATCAGGCAATCTGACCTAATTGATATTTATAGAACACTCTATCCAACAACAGCAGAATACAGATTCTTACGTGCACATAAAACGTGCACCAAGATAGACTATATGTACGGGCCATTAAAAAGTCTGAATAAATTTAAAGGGATTCAAGTCATACAGAATGTATTTTCTGACTAATATAGAATTCAATTATAAGTCAATAACAGAAAGTTAACTGAAAATTCCTAATGCTAAATATTGGGAAATTAAATAACATACTTTTAAATAACTTTTGGTTAAAAGAAGAAACCACCCAAAAGAAATTAAATTAAAACATAATTTTAACTGAATGAAAATAAAAAATACATATGAAAATTTGTGGGAAGCATTCAGTCAGAGCAATACTGAGAGAGAAATCCATAGCACTAAACATCTATATTAGAAAACAAGAAATGGGGTGACAATTGTTGGTAAAATTACATAGATTTCAGGTGTAAAATTCTGTATGACATCATCTATAAATCTCCCATTGTGTGTTCACCACCCAGAGTCAGTTCTCCTTCCATCACCATATATTTGATCCCCTTTACCCTCATCTCCACCCCCCACCCCCCTTACCCCCTGGTAACCACTAAACTATTGTCTCTGCCTATGAGTTTTTGTTTCTCATTTGTCTTGTTCTTTTGTTGTCACCCCAATAAATTAAAAAAAAAAAACAAGAAATGTCTCAAATCAATGGCCTCAGCTTCCATCATAATAAACTAGAAAATATAAGACATAATAATACTCAAAGAAGATGAAAATAGTAAGAAAATAAAATTTTAAAGGCAGAAATTAATAAACAGAAAGAAAAAAAACAATAAAATCAAAACCTGGTTTGTTAAGATGAATAAAATTGAAAATCTCTAGCCAGATTGATCAGGAAAAAAAGGAGGACAAACAAATTACCAATATCACGAATAAGAGAAATGACACTACAACAGATTCTACAGATATTAAGTGATAGAGTAATATGAATACATTTATTCAAGTTGTCATGGAAATTCCAGCAAGTTCAATAATGCATGAAAAATAAATTGAATGCATGTACATTAGAAAGAAGAAATGCCATAGTTAGGCACAGATGACACAATCACCTATACAGAAAATCCTATGGAATCTCCAAAAAAACCCCAAAAAACAGGAAAAAGTCTACCAGAAATAGTTAGTTGCCTGGGGACAAGGGCAAGGTGAGAGAGAAAGTGAATATGTAGAGACAAGAGAAACTTTGGGGGATGATAAACAAGTTAATTATCTCGATTGTGATGATAGTTTCATGAGTATATATATATATATATATATATTTTTATATATATATATATATATAAATAATTGGATAAGTTCTGATATATATATATATATATAAAAGAATACTGATGAACAGTGAAATAAGCTGTTATAAACTGTCTGATATATATATATATATCAGAACTTATCCAATTATGCACTTTAAATATGTGTATTTTATTATACATCAATTATGTCTCAATAAAACTTTAAAAAAGAAAGAACTATTGTCCTAATAAAGGTCTTGAATGGCTTATATTTCATATCATGTCTTAGTATCAACTATAAATATTAAATCCAAATAAAGCCTTTTTCCCCCTATACAATCCATGTGATCATGTGAAACAGTTTTGGCTAATGAGATGTAAATAGAAGTCTCTGTCAGGGTTCTGGGAAAAGCCTTTCCTTTCCAAAAAAAAAATGAAATATATCCAAGTAGGACAGTCCTTCATCCTGCCTCTTCTCGTTCAAAACTACACAAGATGATTGGGAATGTAGCCACCATCTTGTTGACTCTACCAAGCAACTAAGCCAATGCCAGCTACCACTTACTTCTCTACATGATGTTTCTAATCTGAGAAAAATAAAACTCAAATGTTTATTTCACTGTTCATCAGTATTCTTTTATTTGTAGCTAAATGGATTCTTACAGATAGACTTATCACATCGCTACAGGGAAGAACACAGCTCTTTCCCATGCTTCTTAACTTACTACAGCATTAACAATCCTCCTTTACAACTCTACCAGAATCGTACTCCCCTGATTCTCTTTCTTAACCTTTCTTGTCATTTTTTCAGCAAGTTTTAACACACTACAAAGGTATTGCTGAGAACCTTTGATATTCTTTCACCAGACTATGAAAGTTTAAAAGTAATCCAATGGCCAATAAGCACATGAAAATGTGTCAATGACATTAACCACAAGAGACATGCAAACAAAACCAGAAGGAGATACAACTTCACACCACTAGGATGGCTGTAATCAAAAAGACAGATGATAACAATAAGCTTTGGCAAGCATGTGGAGAATGCGACCCTGTACTGCTGGAGAGAATGTAAAATGGTACAACCACTTTGGAAAACCGCCTGGCAGTTCCTTAAAAATCTGAACATAGAGATATCGTATGACCCTATAGTTGTACTCCGAGGTATTCACAAAGAAAAATGAAACCTATATCCACACAAAAGCTTGTATACAAATGTTTATAGTGGCATTATTCATGATAGGCAAAACAGAAAAACTCAAATTTCAATCCACTCATGAATGGATAAATAAAAAATGATATACCCGTACAATGGAATATTACTCAGCCATGAAAATGAACCAAGTACTGATATCTGTTAAAACATATATGAACCTTGAAAACATCATGCTAAGTGAAAGAAGCTACTTGCAAAAGACCATATTGTACGATTCCATGTATACAAACTGTCCAGAACAAAAAAAGCTATAGAGACATAGGGTAGATTAGTTGCCAGGGGCTTGGGCGAGGAGAGAAATGGAGAGTGACTGCTAATGGATACAAAGTTTCTTTTTGGGATAACAGATGTTCTAAAATTGAGTGTGGCGATGGTTGTGCAACTGGGAATACACTGAAAACCACTGAATTGTACATTTTTAAAATGAGTGAACTGTATTAGGTATGTGGATTCTATCTTAATCTATTCTGTACTTTTTAAAGTAATCAAACATTCTTAGCAGGAAGTGTTTGGGTTTTAACTCCCCCAACCCAACTGGGACCTGTATTATTAGGTAGGTTTGCCTGTTTTCAATCATCTTCAAGAGACAAGTTTTGCAAAAGAACCACTTACGAAAAATGCCCAAAGAGCAGAGCTCAGACACAAGTATAGATTTCTTCGTGGGTTGGTGCACTAGCTGAAAATCACTTACCACTTAACTATTTTGATTTGCCAATATGTAAAAAGCGTGGCCATGTCATAGAGATAAATAAGAATACAGCAACTCCTCACTTAATAGGATCTGAGACTTTAAGCAAAATGATGACGTATAACAAAGCTAATTTTACTATATGCTAATGTAAATAAGAGTTAAGTTCCCACAGCATCTCATCCACGTGAGAACAAAATGACATTGTACAAAACGACGTAATTAGAGGACTTGCTGTACCTCACATTTATATCATGCTTACGACTGAGACCCAAAACATTTCTTCCAGCTCTAAAATTTTATGAGTTTATGATGCCATTTGATCTCACAACTCCAAGGAGAAAGCTTATATTATTACATAATTGTTGTCATTTAACATGTTTACGTGAACAATGTTTAAAGCTCAAAAACTTGGATGTTTTTAATCAAATACAAGGAAGTCACACATGTATACTGTAAGTTGATTTCTGGGTAATTCTATGATTAAAAATAAGTAATGTGGAGGCCAAAACAAATGTCAAGACATTTTTTTTCAAAATTATATACACATAAATTAAAATAGAAATAGGGATTTACTTAGTTAATTTAGAAATTTTTTCTTAAAAATTGATTTTGAAGAGTCAAAAACCACTCGTGTCCAGATTATTTTTAACAATAATCAAATGTTTTGGCATTTGAAACCAAAACATGAATGCACATTTTCTTTTTAAGCATCTCTTCATTTACAAGTCTATGGATTACATACCGCAGCTCAATCAGTTCTCTACTCTCCCAATTTTTCCCCCGCTAATTCCATCATGTCACAAAATTAGGTAGTCTTAACTCATCTTCTTTTATTTTCTGAGTTTTTCTCTTCCCTTTTTTTTTCCTTTTTAATTACAAATTCATAACACCTGAAGCTTGACCTGCCTCTATAGATTCTCAAATGCCTCTCTCCAAAAGAATATAAAGTCCATTGTAGAGGGTCTAGCACCAGGCAGTGCTTTATGAAAATCCAGTATACAGTAGAGAATATACATCCCTTCAGTTTAAAGATTTCTTTACCCTTCTACAAAAGATACTCAGAGAAAAAAAGCTCCTCTTAAAATGCTTGCTCTGTTACTTCATTAATATTTACAGTTTCCCTTATGCTGATGGATGCTTACTGTATATCTAAGTATGTTTCTACTATAAGGGACAATTTTCCCCTAGCTTTGTCATGGCCCTTTCAAATAGTAAATCAATACTCTACTTGGTGGATTTTTAGTCCTTAAAGACATCTAATTGCCTTTGATTCTTCTTTCCTAAATATTTTGTTTTATTGTGACCTTCCTTTGAACTCTCCTTGCTAAGGAATGGGTCTATGTTTCCTCTCCAAGATGCATCCCTCCCACCCTTTGTGATTACATGTTCGTTGTGCTGAGGGAGGGTTGGCTGGCATGGTTGGAAAATGAGCTAATACTGGGCTGCTGTCAGTGCACAGGGTATCTCTGTGCAACTTAGAAAACATCATCAGTTCTCACGACAGTTACAGCTCTGCGACGCCAGCCTGGTGAGCCGTGAGGGTAGGACTGGACACTTTTCACTCCCCCAAGCTCTGCCCTGGGCAGAGCATATTCACAACTTCCACAAAGGCCTTGGGAGTGATCACCACCCAGATGTGTCTTCCATTTAGCCATCCTGCCCAAAGTCCTCATAGCATCCAGCTCCATTAAGCCACTATCCTGACTCCCGAAGCATCTATAACCTAACCCAGGAGGAAACTGCATGCTGAGTATCCCCTGTCCTAGGGGTACCGTTCTCTACAGCTCTGGGTACAAGCAGTAGGAAATGATCACACATTTTGATGTCCAAGTCTTACTTTTGTTTTAGGGTATGGCCTTGAATAATTTACTCAGCCTCTCTGAGCCTCAGTTTCCTTATCTGTAAAACTGGGAGAGGAAGACCCATCTCAGTATTGCACAGAGGAATGAGAAGTTGTACACAAAGAATTTTGCACGGGGCCTGGAGCAGAAAAAGCTCTCAAAAATGGCAGTTGATGCAATTCTTGTGCATGTTATTTTAAAGAACATTTATTGATGGGTAAGCTGCCAAAAATCAGCCAGGTATCTCCACCACTGAATTTGTTGCCATAATAAGGCATTTTGCCTCACTAGCATGGCATTTGAAAAGCTAAAATTCTTGAAGCCCAAAGGACAATTATAAATGAATATTTAAAAGTCTCCAACTCGACTGATCTGTTAACCCTGAATTCAGGATTCTTTCCAAAGAAATATAACAAAGACTTTCATAACAAAGAAAGCTCAGAAAGGTTTTTCACCTTGATTCTCTAACATGCAAATCCTTAGGTTGGGATTTTTAACACTGTGTGAACCAACATTTGTCGAACAACTACCTGTGCCAGGCATTGTTCTAGGAGCTCACAGACACGGTATCTCACTTTCATTTCCCAACAACCTTGAGCCCTGGGCATCAGTATCCCCGCTGTGGAGGTAGTAACCCTGAGACTCAGAGGACTTTGCCTGTCTCAAGGTCACACAGCTAGGAAGTCTCGTTAGAATCCAGGTTTTAGGACTTTTAAAGAATGTCTTACCATTCTACCACTCTTGCTTTCATTTCTATGAAAGCCTGATTACCCAGGCAATGTGGGGTGCTGAGAGAGAAGTCTCGGGGAAAGAGAGAGCTGGCATAAACATTCTCGAGTGGAGAAGCACGATTGCTAATGGAACTCTTGGCGAACTGAGGCATGTTGGAATGGTGGTAACTGGCTTGGACATCTACCAAGAGAAGCTCTGAGTTCTACTGGGGAGCGAGGGTCCACGTCCACGCTGGGATCGCGGAGCCACAGGAGATGCCCTAGAGGCACTGCAGCCTTTGCTCAGGTATCTGAAGGAGTATTCAGTGCTTTGTCCCTGTGTCCAGGATAAGGGCAGGCTCTGATGAAGCTGCAAACTCCTGGAGACCTGCCCAGAGGCTTGCTTCTGTGAAGGCGATATCTGCTTGTTTTGAAAAAGATGCCCAAGCCCTTTTCACAACAGATTTCCTTTTTTTACCCATACAGTTTTGATGTAGATTTGGTGCTTCAATTACAAGAACATTTCAAATAACAACAAATGCTGGATCTCCACATTATCCTGGACTATATCATAAAGCTAAATCTTGCCCACACCAACCGGTCATGTTTTCAATGTTGATGGCAGTCCACTAACACACTAGGAAATGTATTTTACATCTATGGCAGTTAATTCTCTTGATATAGCATCTGGCATTGCATGGTACTCAGAAAAGTACTTAATAAAAAATTTAGAACAGGAGGATAGCCAAACTACTCAACAGTTGGCATAAGAACTGTACACAATGTATATTACCATTTCCTTACAAATGCATGGCATCCTTTAACTCTCATCCACAATTCTGGGAAAGAATTCTACTCAAAGTCATTTGTCTGTTGGCCGCCTATTTTAACAATATTATTGGACTTTTAAAATTATGTTCCAAGCATTAAAAACATAATTAATTGTGGGGCAGGATTTTAAAGATGTCAATAGGCTTTAGAGGTGTGTGTGTGTGTGTGTGTGTGTGAATTTGAAGAGAAGACAATACTTATTGTGAAGCATTAAACCCTGGGCATGAGTTGGAGATTTCATACACATCATCTCATTTAATCGTCACAACCACCCTGACTGTTCACATTCTCATTCTCCGTCTCCAGGTGGGAACTAAGACTGCAGGCACCTGCTCCCCCAGGAAATAATAACTCATTAACTCCCCCTTGCCCTTCTCCAGCCTCGTCTTTCTTAGGTAGCTGTACCATCACATGTACAAAGTTATGGGTTCTAGAAAAGGCACACTGTACCCCCTTCCTTAGGGGCTGCTGCAATTCTGTTATCAAGTCCCGTTCCTCAATCAACTGTCTGCTCACCTCTTCTCTCCTCTAACACAACTGTAGGGCTGTCATTATTTCTTGCTTTGGCAACTGTCATTTTCTCCTAACTAGACTTTCTAACCCCCTGCTGCCCCTCTGCAACTCATCCTCTGTGCTACCCTCAGAGTTGGAACATCACAAATCTACTGCATTTGAGACTTGGGTGGTTCCCACTTATGGGCAGAATAATGACCAGACTCTTTTCAGCTTCACCTCCAGCCTCACTGCCACCCCTGCTTCAGCAATCTATGCTCTGACCAGCCGTCCCTTACAGATGTTTACTTCCAGGTGTGAAATTTCCGTCATAACCTATCTATCTACCAAATGCTCAACTTTCTACTTTCCTCTTTTCCTCTCAGTTCCGTGCTCCATAGCACAGAGATTGACTCACAGTAGATGTTCAAAACACATCGATTCCTCTTCTTTTCAACTTCCTGGTTATAGTCCTACAGCACGTTGTTGATGGCACTGCTATACCTTTGTATCCCGATTGTTTACCTACCTGGCTCCCCAGGCAGACAGAGATCCCCATCCAGGCATTTCTTATCATCTCACTGCCTGGTATAAGGTCTAGCATATTACAGTCCCTAATAAGGGTTTTCTGAATAAGGAGTTAGGCAGAGAGGCATCACATCCAAAGGACATAAAAGCAGGCCCTGGAGCTCTTGGACAACATTCTAGAAGTACTTGAGGATCCCAGCGGTCTCAGCAATGGTTTTTAACAATCGGCATCTCATCAACACTGGGGGAACTCATCACATTGCAGTCTTTTTGCTTCAAAACGTTACAACTCTGTAAACCAGGGCCCCAAATATCAAGGGGTGGGGTGTCACCCTGATTAGCATGAAGAGCCCCTCATACCATATAACTAACAAGAGTTTACAAAAATTTCCTCTGTTGGGTCCTCTGCCTGACTCCAGACCTTCTTCTTACAAGTCTCTCCACAGAAGTACGAACAACGCGAGATCAACAGTGTGATATACCCCAATCCCTACCTTTATTCCCTGCTGAGAATATGTATCTGTTTTCTGACCCAGCACAGATTTTCATCCCGAATAATTTGCTTTGAAAGCAACAATTGTGAAAATGGACTCTATTCTGTTGATGGTGATAAGCTAAATAATAGCAAGTGCAGTGACCTCTGAGTCCAACCAGCAGAAATGGAACAAGGGTCACCTGGTATAAGGCATTGTTGTCGGAGCATTTCAACAGATTTTCACAGGTCTACTCTAAAACATTTTTGCTTTTTGTTTTTGACATAGAAGCAGGATACCTGTGTGGTAGGTTTCTTAGTATTAAGAATTAGGAGTAGGTGGAGGAGAAGTCTGAAGGGGCACTATTTAGGGAAAATATTCATTTTAAGGTCCCCTTTACAAGGATTGGGTAGATAATACAATCATCAGAATATTAAAATCCTTACTGCTTCTCTTATTCTGCCCATCACTAGACTAGACATTTAGGGGGCTCCTTCTGGTAAAAAAGAGATAAAACAAGAAAGAAAGGGACATGCAAGTCATGCTTGTTACCTCACAGATCCCTTTAAAGTAACGTTGAGGGATGAGGTAAAAACAAACAAAAATGTAAGTAAGATTTGGAGAGTTAACTGGTGATTCATCAGTGACGTTCAAGAAGAAATATAGGGGACCATTCCCTGATAGTGTGACCCTAATGACAGTAACAGATATCATTATTAACAAACACATATAGCACTTACATACGTGTATACCAGGCACTGATCTAAACATTTTATAGATCTTAACGAATTTAATCTTCATAACAACCATGTGAGTAGATGCTATTATTACCCACATTTTACAGATGAGGACATTGAGGCACAAAGAAGTTAGGTAACTTGCCCAAGGTCACACAGAAGCAACTACCCCACGCGGAACCACCACGGTGACCTGCGAGACTTTCTCTGATCCTACTCTCTTTTCTTTCGTGATACATCCACAACCAATGTCATTTGAAAGCATTGGTTTTTTTGACCTGCGTTCTGTTTAAGAACTTAAAACAGTTTCTGTTTGAATTAAGGTCGGAAGCTTCACTGTAAGGTTGGCAAGTCCTCGGTCAATGCACAGCACCCTCCTTATGCAACATTGTCTCAAAACGGCCAAATGGCTGCTCCACTTCAGTCTTATCTTTTCTTTATCCCCCTATAAACTGGGACCACTTCAGTCCTCACAGTTCAGCTTATTTTATTCTCCTCATCCAGATCCCATGTCCTTTTGAACAATCAAGTTTGCACTTCCTTCAAGGTTCTACGTGAAATCTACCATTCAGTGTGTATAAGGAGGGTCAGGGGAGCAGGGGGCCCCAAATTTCCAGACTCCCGTTGGGTTTGACACGCCTGAGTTAGGGTCCTGATTCTGCTTTGAATAGCCATGAGACCTTAGACTAGTTGCCCTAGACAAGCCTCTCCAAGGCTCAGTCTCTTCATTTGTCAAACACGTGTTTCCTAGGGCACCAGTTCTCAAAGTGTGGTCTACAGACTCATGACGCTGGTGAGTGAAGCACGGCTCAGCATCCCCAGATCCTATCAGGGAGTCTGCACTGACAAACCTATTTTATAATCATACGAAGATGTTGCCTGCCTTTGTCACTGTGTTGACATTTGCACTGTGGTGCATGAGAACAGAGGGTAAAACTGCGGTGCCTCAGTATGAAGCTAGGCAGTGGCACCAGAGTACAAGTAACCATTGTGTTCTTCACCACCCAGGGCTGGCAGAGAAAGAGAGAAGAAAAGTTGTATTTCACACAAAGATGCCCTGAATGAAGCAGTAAATATTATTAAAAATATTAAATCTTGACCCTTGGCTGCTCATGTTTTTAACAGTCTCCATGACAAATGGGTGGCAGACAGAAAGCTCTTGTACTGCTCAGTGACGTACAATGGCTGTCTCAAGGAAAAGCAGTTGTGCAGTTGATTCAGCTGTGAACCGCACTAGCAGTCTTTGTCAGAGAATGTCATTTTTACTTGAAATAATGACTAAGATAAACTATGGTTATTGGGACTTAGATATTTGGCAGATATTTTCTTGAAAATGAAAGAAGCAAGCCTGTCACTCCACGGAAAATAACTGACATCACTCATTACCAGTGAGAAACTGTTATCTACCAAGTGAAAATTAGAATTTTGGAAGACTTGCATCTGCCACTGTGAGCTTGATAGCTTCCCTACATAAAGGCTTTTTGATGACACTGGTGCTGACAGTAACATGTGTGACACTTAAAAATATATAATATAAGGAAATGTCTTGAGATTTGGAGAGCTGCATAATTCAGTGAGCATATATTATCCAAATGACCAATATAAGATGTTATAACACCAGGCATGATTAACATGCAATGTGACTGATGGATCTTAAGTTAAGAAAGTAAGAAGTTCATCAATGTTTCTCAGATTTCACATTACAACTAACTTTTGAGAAACCTCTACTTATTGAGTTTTAGTTTAGCATCAAAGAAAAATAACCACAATTATCTGAAAAGGATATTCAAATATTCCTTCCTTTTTCACTACTGTAAAAGGTCAGATTTTTTGCGTACATACTTCAGCCACAATAATACATCACAAAAGATTGAATATAAAAGCAAATCTGAGAATCCAGATGTCTTCTATTAAGCTAGACATTATAGAAATTCACAAAAATGTAAATCAGTGCTGTTCTTACTGCATTTTTAAATCTTTTAAATTATAGTATTTTCATAAAATATGTATTATTTTTAACATATGCTGGGTTATATTTTAAATGAATTAATTTGTAAATGTTTTAGTTTTAATTCTTAATATAGTAAATATAAATATACGTAACCCACATAACCAAAAGCTCTTTGGAGTCCTCAATGATTTTTAGACGTCTAAACAGGTCCTGAAACCAGGAATTTTGAAAATTGCTGTCACAGAATTGTTTTGAAGGTTAAATGTGCTTCCTTATGTAAAATGCTCAGCACAAACTCCAGTGCTCAGTAAATATTAGGTTTTTTACAAGAATTTAAGCATAATCTGTAGTAGAATACATGTTCATGTTTTCTAAACTGGGGTGTGTTGAGTGTGTGTGTGTGTGTGTGTGTGTGCAAACATGTGCGTTCACACATGCAGTTATTTTTGTCATTTATCCAATGAGATTAAAATAACTTGCTCAGGAGAAGATCTTCTAAAATCCCATCATTTGGCTGGGTATTAAGTAGATTAGGTACTTAAGTAGTGTTCTTTGTACTTAAATATATATACAAATGTTGTTTTTAAAAACTTCAGTTGTGAAGACTGCAACAGTAAATTTCAAACACTAAGATATTTTCATTTAACTTTAAAGATAATACTTTAAGTCACTCCACTAAACCAGCCCTGGAAACCACTTTTTCATATTATCCATCTCAGCCAACGCCATCTCTTGCCTGGATTATTTCAACCATATCGTAAACAATCGCCCTGCCTCCACCCTTGTCACTCTTAAGCCTATTCTCAACACAGTAACTAAAGCCACCCCATAAACACATAACTGAGATCATGTCTCTACCCTGCTCAACACCTTCCTGTGGCTTGGCACCTAGCTCAGAGGAGTCAACGTCCTCACCACGACCACTGAGTCACTCCCCTTCCCCTTTGAACTCACCTCCTATTGCTCTCCTTCCTGTTCAGGTATCTCGCTGGCCACCCTGATCTCCAGGCGTTTCTCCAGACACACTAGACCTTTGCACTTATTATTCTCACCTCTGGAAACCTTTCCTCCAGGAAGCCCTCACTTCTTTCAGACATTAGGAAGGAAACTGTCCCTGGAGGCCTAGCTCAAATTTCCATATTCACACATACCCATGTACCACCTGACCACCCCCATCCCCATTCCCTCTCTGCACATTTTCTTTAGCAGTTACCACTATCCAAAATACCTCATGTCTCATTGTTATGTGTCTCCCCCACTGATATGCAGTTTCGGTGAGGACAGGACCCTTGTCTATGTATTCTCTTATTTGCCTGTTGTGTAGTAGTTGCTCTGTGTGTGTGTGTGTGTGTGTGTGTGTGTGTATGAACAAACGAATAACTATTAAGATCTTACCAATTCAGATCCCTTCTCAAGAACTTTTGAGAAGAAGGTATTTTTCTAAGCACAATTCTGGGGTATACTTCCAGGGCATCCTAACCCTCATCTCTAAGTCTCCCAGGGAGAGTGCATTTCAGTATCCATGGAAAAGGCAACAGTTTCAAGAAGATTGGCAATTTTGTTGGCAGAGAGTATGAATTTTTTTGTTCTGCGAATGAAGACTAACAATGGTTCAGGGAAAGGGGAGTAATTGACTTAGACCATCACAGCAGGGAAAACAAAATCACTTGGGGAAATAAAGACCGCCATTGGTCAAAACACGACGTCTTCCAGTTAAACTTAAAGGTAAGAAAATAATACACTGTTTTCTCATAGGGTTTGGATCCCTCATTTTACCCTGAGAACCTTTGCATTGTGGCTAAAGATCTTGAAGAAAACCCACCAGGAAGTCATTTAAAAATCAACACACACTATGAAGGAAGCACATTTAATTCAATTTTAAGAACACTTTAAAAAAAAAAAAAAAAGAGTAAAGCATAATGAGAACATGCTGCCTCAAACTGCATCCAGGTGGGAAGCCAGGCGGCGAGAAGTGTTTGGTGGTGGGGGAGAGTGAGCAAGGAGACAACAGCTCTGCACCTGTCCCCAGCCACCATGCCCGGGGGAAAGACTCGGGCTCAGGATTGTTGTAATTTAGCTGGCTTCCGGCTGCAGCTAGCACCTCCCCATTTCAATCATGCCCGAGTATCTGAATTGCCCACTCCAAGATACATTCAGCTCTCTCCAAGCTTCTTTTGACGCTTCTCTTTGACAGAGTCAGAGCTCATTGCTTCTCTGGTAACATTTCCTAAAATGGTACCAAGGGGCATCTCCCCTCTGGATTTTTTCTTTCCACTAGTGTGAAAAGAAGTAATTGAGGGTTCCTACCAAAAAACTCCAGGCTTCTTAATAAACTGCTGACAGCAAGAAGGCAGTATCACGTGGAGTATAACCTGGGGATCCGAAGGGTATAAATCTTCCCTCTGCTGAGTACCAGGTAATGGACAAATTATTTAAGCTCTCGGGCCCTTAAAATAGAGACCAGGTGTGTCTCTACCTTATAGAACTGCTGGAAGAATTAACTGAAATAATTCAAGTAGGTGGGATGCCAACACGAGGGCTGTGTTCAAAAGTTAGTCCATCAAGTGAGAATTTACAGAGGGCTAAAGTACCGTTTGCACCCTCGAATTCACACACCGTCTTCACCAGGAGGCTCAGACTATCTCAGCGCCATGGAAAACGTGTCAAGTCCCCTAAGACATGCCTCTCTGTGCCCAAGGCTCACCGAGAGGGACCGCTGGCAGTCTCACCCATGCTGCTTACATTTTTATTTTTCTCTGTCTCCTTTTCTTGAGAGGGGAGGGGGCAGAGCGGCAAGTACATGCAGTTAGGGGCGTACACGACTGGACATTTCTGTAAAGCACACTCACTGCACAGTAGCGTACACTCCAGACACATTGGCCATTGTCAGTAATTATTGCTTCTAGCTATTTAACTAGTTAACACACAGCTGTGGGGGGGGCGGGCACAGAGGACTCATGGAATCTGGGGGAGCCCGGAAGTGACTTTCTTGTTGGTGGCAGAACAAGGAACAGGAGACATCCAGGAGAGACGAAGAAACGATAAATTCTATCAGGAAACACTGGTTCTCAGATCTTTTCCCATAAAATGTAAAGTAAGCGAGAAAGACCCAGACAGACAGCGCTTGTGACTTCCACGTGGCCTACAGAGCCCACAGGACCAGGAAATGGAGCCCTGAACCACCCTCCTCGCTGCCCCGCAAGGGGTTGGCAGTTAAACAAAAGGAAGAGATTATGCAGGAATAATATAGTTAAACATTATTTTTTCAGGGAGGTCTTCTTTGACCCCTAAACTATTTCTCCTCCTGATATATATGTTTCTATACTACCATGTTTCCCCGAAAATAAGACCTAGCTGGACCATCAGCTCTAATGCGTCTTTTGGAGCAAAAATTAAGACCAGGTATATTATATTATATTAGACCAAGTCTTACATTATAGTAAAATATGACCAGGTCTTATATTAATTTTTGCTCCAAAAGATGCATTAGAGCTGATGGTCTGGCCAGGTCTTACTTTCGGGGAAACGCAGGTAGCAGGCACCACCTCCAATCATAATACTTATCATACTTGTTTTAATTACTTATTATAAGTCTTCCCCACTACAGTGTAAGTTCAACACGGTAAGGAATGGGTTTGGCACATTATAGGTATCTGTAATACCTATAAATATTTGTTGGAAAAATTATAAATGAGAATTCCCTCTCTCTCTGTTTCTCTCTCTACACACACACACACACACACACACACACACACACACACACAGAGCAGTCCCCTGTTATCTGAAGGAAATATATTTCAAGACCCCCAGTGGATGCCTGAGGCCACGGATAGTACCAAACCCTATATATACTGTGTTTTTTCCTGTACATACATACCTATGATAAAGTTTAACTTATGAATTAAGCACAGCTAGAGATTAACTACATAACAAATAATAAAACAGAATAATTATAACAATACACTGTAGTAAAAGTTATGTGACTGTGGTCTCTCTCTCCTCTCAAAATGTCTTATTGTACTGTACTCACCCTTCTTCTTGTGATGATGTGAAATGATACAATGCTTATGTGATGAGAGACACGGAGGTGAATGAGACATTATTAAATAAAATAAGGGTGACTTGAACACAAGCACTGCAATACCGTGACAGTTGATCTGATAACCAAGATGGCTACTAAGTGACTCATGGACGGCAAGCCTAAACAGCGTGAATATGCTGGGACGGAGCAGGATGGAGCGAGATTTCATCACGCTACTCAGAAGGGTACGCAATTTCAAACTTATAAATTGTTTACTTCTGAATATTTTTTCATTTAATATTTTCAGACTGCCATTGACAGCAGGTAACTGAAGCCGCGGAAAACGAAACTCACGCTCAGTGGGGGACTTCTGTATGAGCACGTGTATGAATGTGTCCACTGAAAAATGTACACGTATGTTAGCTGTTCTACGCCTTCAGATTTTCTGCTCTTTTCCTCCACTTAAGTTTTCAAATTAAACCACTTCTGGCCTCACAAATCATTTTTTATTTGCGAACGAGTAATCTACAACTTGGAGTTTGTTAAAAACTTGAATTATACTTTAGGGCTCTAGCTGCTTTGTCTGTGACAGTCATCAAATTGTTTTTGTTTCAGACTTTACACTTCAAAAGCTATGTTCTCTGGATTTTGTTTTACTCTTTAAAAATATCTAAGGCAGAAATCTTGAAAATCTTAAGTGACTCTCTTGAGAGCCTCCGAGTATACCCAAATACAGGAAAAAGAATGATTCCCATGAAGCCTGCATTTCATCAAGAATACTTTGCAAGGTATCTAGTCAAAAGAGGTTTTAACAGCTTACAAAAAGGGAATGAATCTTTCAAAGACACATCTGAAATTCAGTATCTTAATCACGTGCAAATCCTCTGATTATTTTCGTCCCATTTCAGTACTAAACTCTTAGTTTTGATATGGTTGTCCAGTGGCTAATGATAATCAATACAAGAGAGTATTTGGAGAAAGTAACTATAAATAAGACCATAGTCAAACTTGCATTGAGGTTTGGCTCAGGTTCTCAACTAAAAATCTTGATAAAGCCAAGACACGACATTTCTAAAATTATGAAATATACCAATAAGTTAAAAAATTTAAATGTCAGGATTGTCAGTTAAAAGCAGAAAATAACCATTTGGAGCTTTCAAGTAACCTTCTCAAATGTATTCTATTAGAAGTAAATTGGTCCAAAATTTACATTGTGTGACAAAGTTCCTTAGAAAATGTCACACCTTTTTGTTTCCTTCCCCCTTACCCCCTACTGATTGATCTAATGTTCCTCATGTACATACAAGGTATTAGGGAGAAGGAAATCAACTGGTTTTGCCCTATGCAATAATATTTAAATTTTACCCAAATATTACCTTTAAATATTTAGGTAAATATTCAGCATTTCTAGTTTCCCTCCCCACACTCCCCTCCAAAGGGTGCTATATGTATGGTGGGACTGTGCCTCTAGTGATCTCATAGTGGCCAGGGACAAGCGGATTTTGAAAATTTCAAGGAAACATCTAGATTCTTAAGGCTCTGGGATGAATGGATGAGTTGGTCAGCTCCCTGTTCTGAGGTCTGACTGTCCCCTGAATTTTGGGGTATGGACAAATGTTCACAGCCACCAGTAGAATCCATGTTTCCAACTTTTTGGTCCATTGTAAGGTCACGACCAAGACAGCCTCTGCCTCCACATAAGGTCTCATGCATATATCTGCATTCTCTGAACATTAGTCTCAGGCCTGCCTCCCACCACCAAGTCTAAGGTGCATCCATACAACGGAACACTACTCAGTAACAGAAGGTAAAAACTATTTACCCAACAGCATAGATCAATCTCAAAAGCATAAGTTAAGTGGAAAACACACACACACATACACACACACACACACACACACACACACACACAAAATACTATATACTAGATAATTCCATTTCTACGAAATTCTAGAAAAGGCAACGCTATTGTGGTTAAAAGCAGATCAGTGATTGCCCAGGCCAAAGATTAGCAGGAGGGGATCAACTTTAAATGGCCACAGGGGACACTGTGAGAAGATGAAAATATTCTATATCCTGACTGTGGAAATGGCAGTTAAAGAACCATATCGTTTTTTCAAAAACCATTGACTTGTATATATAAAATTAGTAACTATTAATAAATGCAAATTACACCTCGATAAGTCCTGATCTGAAGAAAAAAATTGTTAACACTAAAAAATGAGCGAATCCCTCCCTATTTAACTGATACATGGAATTAAAACCCTCCATTTCTATGAGGAAAAAACAAATTATTGCCTGATGGTCCTACCATGTTTAATCACCAGAGCTACTAAGTTATTTTCAATGCAACACTTCTCAAACGTTCAGGTGCACAGGAATCACCTGGGGTGTTTCATCTGAGATGCTGTGTCTCTAAAAAGCTCCCACGGGGCAGTGATGTCCCTGGTCTACAGGCAGACGCTGAACGAGGCTGTATTCGACCAACCGCTTCTCCTGCGATCTAAAGCTTAACTGCTTAACAGGTATCACTTCTGTTTGTTCCCAGAACAGATTATGCCCGTTTTGCTGGCATAGCTTAAAGTTTGCTTACAAGATATCTTAACTAGATAATTTTTTTAAAAATATTACATGAGACAATATATTTCAAGTGTGATAAAGAGTTGATCTGCCAAAAACTAAATTGAATATTTTGTAAAGACTCCATCGAGGTGAGTTTATAAAACTGGTACTCTTGAACTAAGCATAGAGAAGACAACTACAAAAAGACTGTGTACGTTTAGAAGGTTTCTGCACACAGATTGCTTCGAAACTGTGTTTTTAAAAACAGGTTTACTTAGGAATAATTGACATAAAATAAGCTACAGGTATTTAAACAGCACAATTTGATAAGTTTGACATATGCACATAGGCATGAAACCATCACCACAATAAACTTAGTGAACCTATCCATCACACTCCAATGTTTCCTTGTGACCCTCTGTATTTCTCCCTCCTGCCTTCACCTCCCAGGACCCCTCCGCATCTCTTCCATTTCCGAGCAATCCAGCATGTTGCTGTAAGTCAATACAGATCGCATTTTCAAGCATTGTTTATTATTAAATAGAACCGTAAAATATATACTCCTTTTTTCTTCTTTCATTTAGCATAATTATTTTGAGATTCATCTATGTTCTTCTGTGGAATAGGTCATTCTTTTTATTGTTGATTAGCATTCCAGTGCATAGGTACCCCAAAGTTTGTTGATCTAGTCACTTGCTGATGGACATCTGAGTTGTTTTCAATTTTTGTCTACAAAAGTAAAGCTGCCACGATCTCATTTCTATGTGGAATATAATGAAGAAAATAAATGAACAATCAAAACAGAAACAGACTCATAGACACAGAGAAAAAGTTGATGGTTGTCAGATGGGAGGAGGGGTTGGGGGACTGGGTGAAGAAAGGTAAAGGGATTAAGAAGTACAAATTGGTAGTTACAAAATAGTCATGGGGATGTAAAGTACAGTATGGAGAATACAGCCAATAATGTTGTACAAACTATGTCTAGTGTCAGGTGTGTACTAGACTTAATGGGGGGATCACTTCATAAATTATATAAATGTCTAACCACTACGTTGTATGCTTGAAACTTATGTCAACTTTAATTGAAAAAAAAAAGTCGCAAAGATGTACAGTACAGCATAGGAAATACAGTCAGTAATATTGTAATAACTATGTACAGTATCAGATGAACAATAGACTTACTGAGGTTATCACTTTGTGAGGTATATAAATATCAACTCACTATGTTGTTTTGTACACCTGAAAGTAACATAATATTGTATGTCAATGATAATTGAAAAATAATTTTTTAATTAAAAAATAAATAAATAAAGCTACCAGGAACACTTGTGTACAAACCTTTCTGCTAACATGTATTTTTATTTTCTTTGGGTACACACTAAGGATTTGAATGACTAAGGCAACAGAAATACCTTTAACTTTTCTAAAACTGCCAAGCTGTTTTTCACAGTGGTTGCACCATTTCACATTATCATAGACAATGTATGAGAGTTCTGCTGCTATACGTCCTTGGCCAGTTAAACACAGAAGCAGAACCACAACCTAGGTGTTATGGGTTTAATTGTGCTCCCCAAAAGAAGATGTGTTGAAGTCCTGACCCCCAGAAATTCAAACCGTGACCTTATTTGCAAATACTATCATTGTAGAATTAATTAGTTCAAGTGATGTCACACTGGAGTACAGCGGACCGCTAATCCAATACGACTAGTGTCCTTATAAGAAGAGGGCCACGTAAAGGCAGGGATCAGTGAGGACGCCATGTCAAGATGGAGGATTAAAATGGTGCATCTACAAGCCAAGGAGTACCTAAGATGACCGGCAAACCACGAGAAGCTAGGAATCAGCTAGGAAGCTCCCTTATACCCTTCAGAGAGAGCTTGGCCTGTCAAACACCTTGATTTTGGACTACTTGCCTTCAGAACTATGAGGCAATAAATTTATGTTGTTTAAACCCCCCAGTTTGTAGTACTTTGCTATAGCAACCCTAGGAAACTGATACACCTGGCTTCCTTTCTCTGTTTAAGAGTCTTTCCATCATACAGCCTGCTTCTCTAATACTATACGTGAATGTGCTTTGTAAATTGTAAAACTCTAAAACAGTATGTTATTTTTATATTGTTCTTCAGTTTGCTTTAAAAGTAGGAATTTGGTTTCTTGTAACTGGTTGTAAGCTTCCTCAGAGGAAGGAGCCCACAGCACCCACCATAGTCCTTGGATGAAATAGTAGAAAATATAGTATCTATTCAGATACTATGGATTGAAGATCTACAAATAAATCTCATAAAAAATGTTGAAGCCACCAAAGACCTTATGGAAATTGAGAAACTGACTCTTAATTTGACTGAGTCTCCATATGGCATTTTATTTAGGTTAAACACATGGCTGTACACTTTAGTAGATTAAATTTCAATGTAATATATAAATATAACATATGGGACACATTGTGATACATTAGCTGAAAATATTTGAACCGCTATTCTACCACTTTATATAAGTGTAAAATGTTTAGTTTTTATTCCGTTAATGTAGAACTCTAGTATGTGTTCAAAATTAACCACATACCATCTTCTTCACTGAAGCAAATTTTGGGGAAGATAACTGGTTTAGTTTGGATTCCCCAAGAAGCTGACCCTGAAGTAAGGGTTCCAGTGCAAACAGTTTCTTGGGGAAGCACAATGCTGGGGAGGGCGTAGAAGGGTGAGATAGGAAAGGGAAGCAGTTAATAAAGGACGTATTATCAAGCAAATACACTGTCATCATGGGCTTCAGGCTCCTGGGAACTCTGGGATCCATGGTAGCTACCTGACAGCTATCTCGCCTCTGTTCAGGGTCCTAGGTATTTATTCACCCATTCCCACCAGTCATTAGTTGAGAGCTGTGGAAGGAGCAATGGGTGTTAATTCTCTGAAACGTCTTGCCTTGTGTGTGGGTGGGGGCAGTCCTAGAGGCGTGAAGGGGACACTTTGGCAGAGATGTCGATGTTGGCGATTCCAGGTGGTCCAGAGTGCACTACCGTGGCAACCTGAGGGATGCTACAATGAAGCACAGAGGATGAACACAGAAGAGTACAGAAGCTGAACTCAGGATCTTGAAGAATCAGAAACCCTTGGTGCACATCCTAGTGCCAACCGTGAACAACAGTTGATTTGAGTTAAGTGACTTAACTTTTCTAAAGTTTCTTTCTTCTCTCCATATAAAGTAATGACAACAACAGCACTTGCCTCAAGGTACTTACAAACATCAAATGACTCAATGTAAGTAAAGCTTTGTGACATTGTCTGGCATGAGTACTTGGTGAACATCAGTTTTCATTATAATAATTACTATTATTACTAAATTAAAAATTGCAAAATTTTTATGATACAAGATCTTCATATTCGGAGATAAGGGTACATCAATATGGGATGCTCCTAACTAGATCACCTGTATTCTGGGTCCCAATTCTAATATTACTAAACATACTACACAAAAACTTTCAGCATAGAGAATTTTTTTTTTGTTCTTAATAGCTGAAACATTCTGTCCAAAAAGTTGAATCAGCATAACATGCCTATAATCAAACAGGTTTAAATAAAATATGGGAAGCTTTGCTACAAGGCAAACTATCAGTAGAGATTAAAACTTATTTTTGCATCCAAGAGACAGAATAATTTCTTAGGGGAAAACTACATAAAACTTGACTATGTCATAAAAACGCACTAAAGACTAACAACAATAGAAGAAAAAAATCTGAATGAAATTACAGTTTTGAGCCATGGTTCTCAATGTGGGGTGATTCTGCTCCCTCATCCCCAGGGGACATTTGGCAATGTCTGGAGACATTTTTGTCACAATTGGGGCACTGGGTGAGGGGAGCATGTGCTACTGGCAGCTAGGAAGCAAAGACTAAAGATGCTGTTAAACATCCTACAATGTACAGGACAGCCCCCCACAACTGAGGCTGTGCCTGAATTGAGGAACCTTCATTTAGTGTGTATGTTATGATTCTATAAACTACTGGAGTCTCGAAACAATAAGAACTCCTTCTGATGTACAAGTGGTTTGTTTGTTTTTTAAAATCATAAAATATAGTATACTTTTTAAATGATAAAAAAAATTAGTCTTCCTATGACAAAAAGTGCACACAAAGAATCCTCTGAATGCTGGGTAGCTCTCCCTTCTACAAATTTGCTATTTCAACCTGCCAGATGAAAACAATTTCAACAAGCCATCAACAAAGCCAGGTAATTAAAATGCTGGTATAGGCATAACCTTGGTTAATTCACCCTAACTTGTAATCACTGAAATGATGACAGAGAGGAACTCAGGGATGCTAAGGTCAGAACGGTGGCACACGGGACTGAAGTTTTCGTTTTCAAATTGTTTTAAGCGAAATGCTAGTTTATCACAATGACAGATATTGCCTTTTCGTTTTCATTAGTAAACCTTCTGGGAACTTTGATACATCAAGTACAAGCTAAACTTGATTACTTGGTTTATAGAACACAGAGAACATTATCAAAAAGCTAATGACAATGTCTGTTCACTTAGAACTCTGAGTAACCTGACGATTTCTAATCAAGTTTTAAAGGCACGAGGACAAGACAAAAATTGAGAATGAATAAGTTTTGACTCCTAACTATTGGAAAGTAAAGAGGCACATCAACAGTTGTTCAAAGAACATCAGAATCAACAATTGTTCAAATAACGTCAGAACCAAGATTAGAACATGTAAGCAGAGAAGCAAATGTATTTTCAGCAAGGTGATTTTTTTTCTATAACCAACAACTTCTACAAAACCCAACAAGAAACTGTGATCCAAATCCATTTTTCCTACTAAAATTGCTTTGTTACAGCACAGTAGTAGCAAGACTGAAGAGTTCAAAAGACATTTTCTTCACTAAACAAGCTAAATAAGATGAGACCCAAATGTCTAAGCACTCAGTTTTCAATTTATTAAATATCTAGTAATGCATGCTAATAATCAACTCTAAGTAACAGTGTTACTATTATTTTCATATCCCTGATGCTTCTATCCATTGTACTATAACTGAATCCTTCCAGTCTTAAGGCTTGGACATTTAGCATATCAAAATCCAGAATGAAATCAACTGACTCAAGTCAGGGAAGAAAGAATAATTAGGAGCATCTGTCAATTCATACAAACTGTAAATAACAGTGAGAAGAAAACAATCATTCTGAAATCAAGATTCAGACCCTCTGAGCTGGATCTCTTCCTCTATCACCTGGACAACTCTGCCTCAAGCATTTAAAAAAGCACTGAGATGCGATTTAGTGTCTGTGATGGAAGACATCAAGACCTATAAACAACAATGAGAAGAAGTATGTGGAGAGTTTATTAATCCACCACATTAAAGGGATGAATTATAATTTTTCTAAATTCCTTTCTTCTTCACTTTTCTTTTCCCCTGAAGTCAACATTCATTTAATTTGATGGGGACAGCTTTCAATAAACTGCATTGTAACTTTTCTACTGCAGGAAATATTCATATCCAAATCTGTTCTGTTCTTTTTTGATGTTAATAGTTTATCAGGGAAACAAGATTCTTCTATACAATAATCTTATTTATAATAGAGAAGTAATGATAAAAGTTCTGCTATTACTTTCAAGAACTCCCCATCACAAATGCATATGCCAAAAAAAAAAATCATGAAATGCATGAGTTCACAAGTTTTCAACTTGTCAAAAAGACCTTGACTACACTGAACTAAAACATTCATAATAATAATAAGGCAAATATCATCACTGTTTCAAGTCTATTAATAATTTTCAAAGGATTGAACTACCCCTTTTCTCTTTCATCCAAGAATACAATGAACACTCCAGATACTCTTGTGTTCTCCTAGAAAGTTGGAAGATACAGTCTTTCCACCAAGTTCAGATCGCTCAACTGATGCAGACCTCGAAAATATTACAGATTAATCCCAAAGAATATACTGAGTTTTGCCATATTTGTGTCAGATTTCTAAGTCAAAGTCATAAGTCCATATGTATCACTAAAACAGCCAAAAGACTGAATGCAAAATGAATTTCTCAGAAAGAGAAAAAGATACCAGCCACTTGGAACTGTCATTAGTAAAGCTTTAAATTAACTGGCAGTCTAAAAATAGAAGAAATCAGATATAATAACCATCCTTTAACAATAATAAAAATCACAGCTCATGTATTAATATAACAACGCCTCCCTACTCCAGTGATTTCCTGTGATTTTATCAGAATCATCTTTCAAGCAAAACCAAAAATACAGATAAACATTTCCAGTTCTACTTCTGTCTCTTCCATCAGACTGAGAGCTCCTTGAAGGCAGGAGTTGTGTCTCATGCATCTTTATATCCCCCAGAAGGTGATTCTCCATCCATATGAAAGGAAGGAGAAAAGCAAGGTCAAGGGAAAAGGCAAGAGGAAAGGCAAGAGAAGAGCAAGGTGAGAGCTACCACTGCGTCCGCCGCGCCACCTACCACAGTTTCTACATAATCACTCAGCAAACATTTCTGGAGCTGTTCCCCAGTGGACATTGAATTCCATGACTGAGCTGCAGTACAGTCTCCTTTGATATTTCTTAGTTGGCCCACAATGTCACTTTTGATCATTTTTTCAATTCACCATCCTTTCATCAGCCAAAGCAGAACCAGCCTACTCTCATCCTCTTATTCTGGCACAGACTTCTACATGAGTGAATTCATTTTTTTTTTCTTGAGGTCATTGCTAAAAATTTCCCTTGTTTCCGCCTCCCTGCAGGACTCTTATCCCTCCCTGAGCCTTTTTTTTTTAGTCTAGGCAGGTTTCAGCAATATCATCAGCCCAGTAAGAGCTCTTGGATAAAAAAGCTGTCTTCCTAAGCCCCTCAATTTATCAGAGCCTTCAGACATGAAAGAGTAAACCAATTCCTAGTCAGCAAAGTTGCACGACAGAAAAAAAGCAAATAAAACCATCAAATGGATTACATACGAGCCTTGAATTCAAAATTAAAGAATATGGGGAAACAAGGAACTTAATCAATTAGGCTGAGCCCAGTGTTCTCTTTACAGGCAGAAACCGACGAATCAAACAGCCAACCACAAACAAGCATTCACTTCCATATACCCTTCATATATATAAACATAAATATATATATATGTGCGTGTACATATATATTAATCATATGGTCATTCATCCTAATGTCCCAGTTTAAAGTCTCTGGCTTAATTCTTCAAATGTACTGAATCAGAATCATTAATTTTTTTAACTGTGTCAACTCATTCAAGGTCATTTTCTTCCATTGAATCAGAAATTAGCTTTGTTCTTTCACCAACAGTTATACTTCTGCCCGTGATAATATGTAAAAGGGATAGGTGGCATTTGGGGTGTCTATTAATATATCTAAACTATGCCATGCTGATATAATGGAATGACAGAAACAGAATCCATATCCATTTTAATGCAAAGACAACATCTCCGATGCCTAAAACACACTATGTAATCTAAATTGCTACTCAGATAAAAAAACTGCACAGTTAGTGCTATTATATTCTCCTAATCAATCAGCAACTTTGCAGAAACTTATGTGAGAAAACAAATTTTAAATACAGCTGTTAACCTGTACAGAGACCATAGATACATGCGATGAAAATCTCTATTTGTATTGTATCTAAATAGGTTAGGTAGACAGACAGACAGACAGACAGACACAGAGGTACACAGGCAGACAAATATGCAAGAAAGAGAGGGGGGCAGTTAAAATCTCACAGTAAGGTATCTCACTGTATAAATTGCTTCATAGATATAAATTGGGCATTTTCAGTGTTAGAAATTAGAATTTTCAGCTCAGTAATATTTTAGTCAATGGATTAAATGGTTATAGGTTATGTCTTAATGGTGGCTGAGAGAAACAGAGAGAGAACAAACATTAGCTTCTAAAATCCCTAAATTACTTCCCAGGAGCAGCTTTCACACTGGGAGAATCTGATTTCTATTACAACACTAATTAAATGTACAGAACTTGAGGACATGCTGAGGTGACCATTTTTTACAACAGTGGGTAATCTAGTCTTTTTCATACATTATGAAATATATGATGCCCAGATTTTGAATTGGGTCCACTGACTACTTGCAGAAATATATTTGCCCTTAGGAATTTAATAAGGGAGATTTTATAACAAAAATTAACTTGCTCGTGATTAAAAATATGGAAAACGGTGTCATGTTAGCCATGAATTCATTCATTCATTCACACACTCATTCACTCATTCATCAATTATTTATTGAATATGTTCTGTGTACCAGGCCTATATAAATAAACTTAAGGAGGAGGCATGGCCTTTTCTTGCCTTATTTCTTTCCTCAGCTACTTGCTTTGAACAAGAATGTATTAAGCATCTTTTATTGCAAAGCACTACAATAAGTGCTATAGTGGATATGATGGTAAGACACCATCCCTTACTCTCACTGATTTCTCAAATAGCTGGAGGAAGCTACATAAACAGCTTTTATATTGGAGAGGATGAGCAAGCATTAGAGAAAGGTACTGTTAAAGCAAAGATCTGTAACACAGAAGAGGAAGAGATTTATGTGTCTGAGAATGGAACATTTAACCTGACAAGAAAAAGACGAGAGGGCTTTCAGGAGCAAACACCATTCCACGCAAAAGGGACTACACTGGCAGGGGCTTAGAAGTGTGAAAATGTGCATATTCAGGGAGCATTTCTTTGTTGAGTGATATCCTAACCAGTGCCATTTCCACTCAGACTTCCTTTTTGCTTTGGCACCATCCCTTTGCAGGCCCTGAGACGTGACACTGCAATTGATCTAGACGTGCACGTACACAGGTAACAAAGATGACAAATCTTGGTTTTCAAGCACCAAAGCCACAGCCCAGGTGGCATACAGGTACTGCACGACTCAGTTATCTCATTCAGTCTCTGCACAAATGTCCTCCTATCCTGCCCTATTTTCCTTCATAGCACTCACTACCACCTGGAAGTATTTCTTTGTTTATCGTCTGTGTCCTCCCACTCCATCTAGAACAGATATTCCATGAGACTGATGTGCTTACCTTCCCAATAGCTTTATTCATTCATTCATTCACTCATTCATTCATTCATTCATTCATTTACTCATTCTGTCAACTAAAGTTAATTGAGCTGCAACTTACATGAATAATACCGCACTGGGAGTTAGAAATACAAAAATGAATGAGACAGGAACAAAAATCTGTTTTTGAAGAATGTATCATTTGCGAAGGTGAGCGTTTTTGTTATCTATTCCTCTATAACAATCTACTGCAAAACTTAATGGTCTGATACAAGAATTTATTATTATTATATGTGATGATTCTACTGGTCAAGAAATCAGACAGACAACAGCAGGGAAAAGCTTATTCCTGCTCCATGAAATCTGGGGTCTAAGCTCAAACGGTTTATCCAGCTGGGGTCTGGAGCAAGTGAGGACTGGCTTTGCTACTTGCTCTCTCCCCATATACCCTTTCCATGTGGCTAGTCTGAGCTCCCTCACAGTAAGGCTCGAAGCTCCTGGAGGTCAAAGCGGAAGCGGCCAAACCTTTTAATGGTGAGGCCAGGAAGTGCGCTAGCGTCACTTTCATCTCACTCTATCCGACTAAGTAGCACGGGCAAGCACAGATTGGCAGAAAGGGGAAACAGACCCGACCTCTAATGGGAAAGTGTCAAAGAATTTGCAGCATCTGTAATCCATTCCAGTTAGCTAAACTTGTCTCCAAATAACTGTGCCGTGAGGCAAAACGAAAAGCACCAATAAAGCAGTAGTGCTGTCATCAAAAGTAAGACTTGGTTGACATCTGACAGACATGATTTTGAGTCCTAATTCCACTGCATACTAGGCATGTGACACTGGGTAAGTTAGTTAACCACTCTGAATGTTTGTTTCCTCATATATAAATGGTGGATAACAATCATACCCAACTTCATAGTGTTGTTTATTAAATAATCTCTCTCTCTCTATCTCTCTCTCTCTCTCTCTGTCTCTCTCTCTCACACAAACACACCTATTCAGACCAAAACACCTGGGCAAGAGGCCAAGAAAAGTGAGCACTTGGAACGAAGAACATCACACATAAGAGAGACAGCAGTGCCCTAAAGAGTCAGCCTGACTCAGGTAGGAATCTTTCCTGGTCCTCTGTGAGCCCCGGCTAGGCATGAAAAATGTGTTGGCAGATCACGAATTAGCTTAGCTAGGTACTCCTAGCCTCCACCTCCTATGCGTTTGTATGAAACACAAAAAGTCATTTGATTCCTCCCTAAAAGTCCCCATCTTATCACCACTGTGGTTACGACCGTGAAATACTTCCGTGCTCTATTTTCCAGCTGAAGGGTAAGTGGGGTGAAAAGGTTACACATTTATGGAGAAAAGGAGTGGTAATGAAATTGTTCATTGTTATAACTTCATTTGGACAAAATGAAAATGAAAGGGAAAGTAATTTGTAAAACCAGTCATGGGCCTTACAACTTGACCCCTTAATTTTTCTTCAAAAGCCACTAGGAAGGCGGCACATTCCTCACACCATTCTACTATTATAATCAAACTACAAAGCCACAAAGATGATGTGGAAGATGGCAGTTATGTGGAACTTGCAGATTAAAATATGGTAATAGTTATTATAAATTGAAAAATGACTGCGCCAAGCACGTGGTATGCATTACCTCATTGAAGCCAAGGCACATTTGTCTCATTTTTAAGATAAGACAGAAACACAGAAAAATAAAATAACCTGTGTCACCCACCCAGTAAGTGCCATGGATCAGATGACCCAGCATAAACCTTTCCCCTAATACTCCTCTAACACATAAAACTGCTCCTATGATGTCATTTTTAACCGAGCATGTGAACTTAGGTGAGCTACTGTCTTTCATCTTCTTATATCCGGCTCTCTTGCCAGCATTTTTAATATGAGGATGGTGTAACCAAGCTTCTCAATTAAGTTCTGGTAGAAAGCAATTGACAAGTGTCTGGATAACAAAGCTTTAAGGTCATTTCCTTCTCTCTCTTCCATTTGCTATTGAATCTACGTTTTCCTTTCATCATTGTAACAAGGTTTTTATTAATGAATGATACCCTTCCCAGTATCCCTGAGTCACAACTTTCATCTAATATGTTATAAACAGCCTTATTTATAAAAGTAAAGCCACCACTAAGCCTTAGCAACACCTTCTGGCAATTAACAAATGTGCTTAAGATTAGTTTATACTCATTAAATATAGGAAGAACTTAACTAAGGAAAATGGAAAATTTACAAGAAGGGAAATATAGCACAATGTAAGTTCTATAAAAACAAAAGAATTTAGAAGGACAGAAAAGTGGGAAACTGCCACGCACAGCCCAGTGAAGGGGCAGGGTTATGTGCAAAGAAGGAACGCAAACTCTAGAGGAACAAAGCAAACCAAGGTAAAGGCAAGGCCTTTAGGAGCTGAGTGTGGTTTCTTTTTAGCCTCATAATATTGACATTTATTCTAAATTGCAGAGGAAATTAATTTTGAGTTTCAAAATATCAGTTCTACTGGAAGAAACCCATAGCAGCAGCAGAATAATTAGATGTGTTTGTTCAAAGTACAGCAGTACATTAATCAAGGTCTTTTGGATATAACAGAAACTCACTTCAAGTTAGCTTGAGCCATACTACGTATATGGAAGGGGGTCAGGGTACAAAATTTATTAGAAAGGTATATATAGTGTCCAGTGGGACTAAGCTAAGGTAAGAAGTGTTTCTGTGCTTTGTGAGAGGCAGGGACCAAGATTTAGAAAACCACCAAAAGTTCCAACGTGTAGGCCTTTCCTTGGGGCTGTATCATATCCTAGCTATAGCACCCTAATCAATATGTACATTCTTAATTCCTAGTTCTACATGTATAGGAAAGAGAATCAGATTGTTCTGCCTTGAGTCAGAACTCACCCTTACTGTTCCATCCTGCTCTCACCCTAGGCAGAGGAGAGGGTCCCATAGTTCAACCAACTCATATCACTTGCCTTAGTCAGCTTGGGCTGCTGTAACAGAATATTATAGACTGGCAGCTTAAACAACAGAAAATCATGTATCACAGTACTAGAGGCTGGAAGTCCAAGATCAAGGTAACAGCAGTCCACTCCAAAGGACAGCTTTCTTCCCTGTGTGCTCACATGGGCTTTTTCTGGCACATACCTGCAGAGAGACATCTCTCTTCCTCGTCTTATAAGGTCACTCATCTCATCATAAGTATCGCATTCTCATAACCTAATCTAACCCTAATCACCTCCAAAAGGCCCCATTCCTCAAATACCATGATATTGGGGGTTAGGGCTTCCACATAGGAGTTTAGGGAACACTAACATCCAATCCATAGTATTTGTGCACATACAAGTCGAGACTGCAACTGTATGCATTTGAGAAAGAGAAAGACAAATAATCAATTTGTTTTCAAAATAATCAAAATGTTTTAAAAGGTTAGGACAGTTCTGCCTGACCTGCTTTGGAGGCGTATCTCTAGTTGATGCAGATTTGGAAGACAAAAACTTGCTGTTACTTCAGTTCACCTCAGTGTAAGTACCCTGCTATGTAGGTGAGTGTCAGTCTAGTATTTAAAGTTACGAATGTTTCCGAAAACATGACCCTTAGAACCAAGCTAAGTATTGTATCAGGTGTTCCTTCAAAGAAATAGCCACCTGGCTCAAAACTGAAGGAATAATTGACTATGCTCCTCTCTCTGAGGGGCGATTAGTCATTTTCAAAATGGAAACTTCCTACCTGTTTTCCAAGGTCAATTGTGAGTAAATGTAGTTTTTACCTCACGTGTAGACTTTCTAATATAATTCTCACATAAGTTACCATGTATAACCATCTCTTTGACCAGATTCATTCTGGAAGATGAAGAATGATTATTTGAAAAATGGAACAAGGAATAAAGATAAAGCTTTCAAGGTGACTGCAAAGAATATGGTCTTAGGGAAAAATGGAACCTCTTACATATAGTTTATAAATTTTGACTGAGTTTGGAGAAAAGGTTCATATAACTGATCAGACATCATTACAATCAATGTGTTGACAGAGGGAGAAGATAAATGATGCCCTGATATTCATAACTAACTACTTTTACGGAGGAATAGGCACATATTTTGAAGGTTTCTATTTTGCTTTGTTTTACTTTCATATTTACCAAAAAGCTGAAGTAATGACAAACACAATTCAACACTTTTACCCATTAATTAATTAGAAGACTTTTTGTGATGCTGTGCTAATTTTACTAAAATTCTATGTGCCAGTTAGTTTTCATGAGTATACAGTTGGTCATCTGAACTGATTACTCACAACCACTAGACACCAACAAACAAGTAATTTTGTTTTAGTCAATCATCTTTTGTTCATTAAAATAACCAAACTCGAACTAGTTTGAGCAAAAGTACAGACTTTCCTGGCTTATATGGTAAAGTAGTCTAGACAGAAAGTATGGCTAGACCAAGAACTTTGAATATTGTATTCAGGCATCTTTCTCTCTCTCTTCATCTATCTCTCTTCTCTTCTTTTCTTTATTTCAGCTTCATTTCCAAGCATCTTTTTTCAGAGACAACAGACATTTCTCCCAGCAGCCCAGGCTCATGATGATAAAGTCAGGGAGGTCTTTCTACCAGCATCTATTTCACATAAGCCAAAAAGATTCCTATTGGTCTCAATAGAACCATGCCCCACTCCACTGCATAAAAATCACTGCGTCTAGAAGGATGTGCCTTCTGATTGGCCAGCCCTGGGTGAAGGAGAGGGGCAGAAGTCACGGGACCACCCCTGGGCTTTTTTCTCTGAGCTTTGGGGAAGGAAGTGTAGTCCATATTCCCAAACCATATGGACTAAACATGATTATTATAAAATGATAAAGGGATAGTTCTCCCAAAAGACTTAAAGAACTTATAACATCATATTTTCTATAAGCTTCACAGTAAACTTCTAGAAGTGAAAAACTGGGGGAAATATTTGTAATATACCTGACTGACAGGTGGTTGACATCTGTAATATATAAAAAGCTTATAAAACAGAGAAGGAAAAGACCATCAACATAGAAAAATGGGCAGAGATATAAACAGAGATTCAAAAAAATGAAATGCAAATGGCTTTGAGCATTTGAAAAGATGTGCAACACTGCTCATAAGAGAGATGCAGATTACAACTATACTGAGATGCTGTTTCTTATCTATAAAATTGGAAAAAATCCCAAAGTAGGAAAGGCGTGTGTGTGTGTGTCTGTGTCTGTGTGTCTGTGTGTGTGTGTGTGTTGTGTTTACATATACCTGCTCAGGGTATGGAGGAAAAAGAATGGAGAAGACAAAAGGCTGTTTTGTAGATTTGACTTTTGAATCATGTACATGTTTTACAAAACTAATATTTTCAATTACAAGATATGGTGTGGATACCAACAAACTGAGTCTACAGTTTATATGAAAAGGCAGAGACCCAGAATGACTAACACAATACTAAAGAAGAACAAAGTCAGAGAACTGACACTACTCAACTTCAAGACTTACTATAAAGCTACAGGAATCAAGACAGCATGATATTGGTGAAAGAATAGACACATAGATCAATAGAACACAACAGAAAGCCCCAAAATAGACCCACACAGATATGATCAACTGATCTTTGACAAAAGAGCAAAGGCAATACAATAAAGGGTGCTGGAACAATTGAATGTGCACATACAGTCTATACTGGGCACGAATCTGTACTCAGACCTTACAACTTTCACAAAAAATTAACTCAAAATGAATCATAGACCTAAATATAAAATGCAATATTACAAAACTTCTACAAGAAAACATAGGAGAAATTCTATATGATGTTAGGTTTGGCAATGAGTTTTTATATACAACACCAAAGCATAATCCATGAAAGAAAAAATGGATAACTTAGGTCAGGCCATAAGCATGAAAAAAATATTTGCACAACTATGTATCTGTTAAACAGGAGGTGGGAAAAGGTTAAATAGGTGAAGCACAGGGGATTTATAGAGTAATAAAACTCTTTTGTATGTTATTGTGATGGTAGATATATGACATCCATTTGTCAAAACTCCTAGAACTTGACAGCACAAAGAGTGATCCTTAATGAATACAAATTTAGAAAATCATTTAGGAAACTGAGGTATCCCACGAAAGAATGCATTCTGTGACAAGAGAATCTAATTGTAGTAATTCTGGAAATGAGTGGAATCTGTCAAACTGAGGGCAAAAGGAACTGCACATAAAACACTGTACTCTAGTTGATAAAAGTTGTTTCCGAAGAGAATATGGGTTAACAATTCGGATATTATTACACATGTAACTAGAACCCAACATTAAGTAAATGGACGGTGGATGATGGAAGCAGGGTTTCTCGCTGTTAGAGGGGAAATTTACAGATAAGCAAGGGGTGGAGGCTGGAATGCTTTATATGGAAGTGGATTAGAGTTGGAGACATCAGTATAAATTCATGTTTAGCTTAATACAGATACAGATAGTTACTCGTAGAAATATTTTGAGTTATGTGCGTACACACACACTAGTATACACACATATATTTATTTGCTCTGTTAACTGAGAGGGCCATGCCTACCCAAGTAGCAATGAGCACACCTAGTGGCCAGATCTTGATTTTTAATACCATTCTCCAATAAAAGGAACCTGAAATCCTTGGAGAAATGGCTGATCCTAACACTGCGGCAGAAAACATATGAGCCCAACAAATCATGTATTAAGAAAGTGCTAAAAAAAATTATTTTTTGATGGCAGTGTGTCAGGGGGAACACAGAAGCCAACTGAAAGAACTTCCGATAGCAAAAGTTGGAAAACTTTGAGCAAAAAACTGTACACAATAGTATTGGATTGTCATCCTAAGTATAAAATTAATAACCATGAGTCCATACTGATATTAAAAACGATTGAATAAATTAATTAATGGGAGAGAAAAGATAAATATGTTCAACGTTTATTTAATAATTCATTTAAAAATAATAATGGATCCATTACATGTTAACACAAATAGTACTTTTTTATGTAGCTGTATTTCCTAAACAAAAATAACTTAGTAAGATTGGATCGTTCTACATTTTTGAAAATCTTTTGAATATCTGGCTTAATAAAAGAGAACTTGATTCTCATGTCTGCTTCTGCATTCAATCTGTTGTGATACCACATGTCAAATAGATTCTAGAAAACTCCACCGTACATGAATAAGAGATGAGAATGAAAAAGGTAAACTACATCTTAGTATTAGTGTAAAAAAAGTCTTGACCTCATGCATCCTTTGAAAGTGTCTCAGAGACCCCCCTCTCCCCAACCAAATTTGAGACCTGCTGCTCTAGATCTAACTACCAATTGACAATATATACAGAGGAACATAGGAAATGACACATAGGGAAACTATCAGCAAAATACAGAATATGGGAAACCAAAGACAATGACCTAGTCCCTTCAGCAAATAAATTATAATAAAAGAAAAATGGAGAAATTATAAACTAAAAGAAACTTAAGAGATGTATGTACTAAATGCAGTATGAAGCTCTTGTTTGAATTCTGATTTGAACAAACAATTTTTAATGAGGACTTACAAGACAACTGATGAAATTTAAACACCATCTTGATATTTTATCATATTTAAGAATGGTTAAAATCTTTTAAGTAGGATATCAACATTCTGATAACATTTACCAAAACTGCTTAAAGTTTAGAGGTACTTGCTGAAATAGTTACAGATAATATGATACAATATTCAGGATTTGCTTCAAAATAATCCATTGGAACAGAAGGGAGGACATGAGTCGAAAATGAGATTGGGTGATAAATTCACAACTCCATTATACTGTTTTCTCTAATTTTGTGTATGCTTCAATTTTTTTCATAATAAGAAAAAGAGAGAAGAAAAAGAAACAAGATGAAGTCTCCAGATAGGACCACTGGACGTGGTGCTCAGCAGGCCAAATGCCCTTTTGAAGTCCCCAAACGCAGTCTGAACAAGAGCTAAGGCAGTTTCAACACTCCATAGGACAGCCTCTGACTCAGAAATGATAATTCAAGGAGACACAAAAAGGCATTTGCTTGTTTCTACATAAGAAAAATAGGCTGAATTATGTTAGCTGAGTTTTATTCTGATTGTTTTTATGACAACAGGCCCTCTAAGCATTTCTGCCCTGTGCTACAATACAGGAGTTGTGGGTATGAGACATGCATGGAAAGAAGCAGGGCGAGTGGACTTATGTCCCTCTTCGGGTAAATTCTGGGAAGCACTGGGTTACAAAAACATTTTATGATGACCCTGCAAAATCAGAAATTATATATTTAAAAATCTGATATACCGAAACATACCATAAATATTTTTAAATCAAGTGACAGATTAAAAAACAGCATTAAAACATCTGTAACAAAGAGTTGATAGTCAAAGTAATTTATAATGTTCCATACTAAGTGCTATGGGCTGAATCATGTCCCCCACCAGACACACACACCAGACACACACACAAAAAAAATTCATGTGTTGAAGGCATAACCCACAATGTGACTACATTTGGAGACAGGGCCAATGAGGAGGTAAAATTATACAAGGTCGTAAGGGTGGGGCCCTGATCCGGTAGGATTAGCGTCCTTGTAAGGAGAGACACCCGAGCTCCCTCTCTATGTCACTCAGAGGAAAGGCCATGTGAGGATGCAGAGAAGGCAGCCACCTGCCAGAAAGGGAGCTTTCATCAGGAGCCAGACCCTGCTGGATCTTGTTCTGGGCTTCTGGCCTCCAGAACTGTGAGACATAAATGTCTGTTGTTTAACTGTCCCGTCTATCGTATTTTGTTATGGCGGCCCAAGCAGACAAATACACGAAGAAATGCTACCCAGTAAATAATTAAATACGTTCATCACATATTGCTAAGGAAAAAACTACACATCAGAAACCATAACCTTCCCTAAAATCCCAGCGTTTAGATAGGAGGCAGGAAAGAAGGGTGGGGAAGGGAAACTGAAGTGTCAGCACTTAAACCAGTGAGAAGAGTTTTGCTAGGATTAAGTGTAATGTGGTTTCTGTCATTAGGTGTGACAGACTATCAAAATGGTGCTTAGAAAGAAAAACGGTGTTTGTGTGTGTACATATGTGTAAACATTGCTAAATGAACAGAAACAGTGGTTCTGGGCCGGGCAGACTAGGATTTGGTGAATGATGTGAAGGAAACATCTCACCTTTTGCACAATTTATACTTTGGCAAATTATTTCCATTCTTCACATCAAGCTCATATTATGTTTGTGATAAAGGTTTGGTTTAAGAAACAACAACGAAAGCCAAAGTTCTCGCGAACAGTGCCATGGACCACGGATGGGGCATGTGCCGTGGTGCTTTTACCCTGTGACACTAAATTATCACCATAAACATGGTGTTAGAGAGGAATAACAGGGAGGCCTGAGTGACTTTTCTTGTCACAAAGAAGAAAAAAAGATATAACTGGAAAAAACAGTGAAGAATTGTCAGAGGGTACCTGACATAAGATAGATAGGGTATAAAACCTGGCACGGCACGGCCTCTTCTGGAACCATCAAGACAGAAAATGTTAATAAGTGATAATATCCTTGAGTACCACTTATGGCGATGCCTACAAAAGACCATCTCCTAAACTGGAGCACACCCTCTCTTCCCACCACAAAATTAGTCATATTTCACTCACCATATACTTTTTATCCTTATCAGCACAAATAGACAACTGCATTTCTAAAGTGTCCGTTTAGCTGTGATTGTTTATTTACTCTAAGTTCAATATTTACATGTAGTACAGTTCTCAGAAACACTCATTTCAAATCAATAAATGTTTACTGGGCCCTTTTATATGCAATCTATTGGCACCAGAAGAGCGCAAAGATGAATAAGAAATACCCAGTTCCTGCCCTGGGGTATTTCAGTTTTTGAATGCAGACGAATATGTAAACAGCTAATAGTTATATAAGAAAAAATAAAGCAAGTGTCATTAATAATGATGAGAAAGTAGCTGGGGGAGACTACAGGAATGTATATTTAATTCTGCATGGGTATTTGGGCTGGTTTTTAGAGAATGAGGAGGATTTACTATGCAGAGAAATGGCAAGGGCCGTCAAGGCTAAGAGAGAAGACCATGAACAAAAGCAAGGAAGCACGAAAAGAAGGCTGAGCTCCTTCCACACCTCAGAATCAGTGCTCTAACAAAACGCATTCTCTAGATCATTCACTGCAACTATGAATCATTTTAACATCCATGTTCACTTTTCTTGTGTAGCCAGAGGCCAAGTAGTAGACCTGGTCTAAAATTATTAGAAAGAGAAAGTGAAATAGAAATGCACTTAGCAAATGTGGGTTCCTTGGAAGGCAAAGGCACTCAGACATCATACATCAGGGGCAACTTGGAAGGCTCTCTAAATACAGCTGTGTGAGACGTGGTTAACGGGAAAACTGCCAAATCATAGCATGTAACGAGGCTGGAACTTGCAAAATAAGCAGGTAGACATTTTCCTCCTTGGTTAAAAAATCTTCAAATTGGGCTTCAGCTGAACGTAACTCGTAATTCCAAGTAGCCAGTTTTGATGCATTTAGAACAAATCTTTTGATGACTTCATCTGCTGGGATACATTGTAGCTAGTGGAATAGAAGCACCCTCTGTCAGAGAGGAGGTCTCATGAATGCCCACTGCTATCAGAAAACCCTTTACAATTTGCAAATGAAAGGGGCACTTGCTCTACAGGATTCAACAAACTATTCACCAAACAGTTTTTCCTATCCATTGTATTTTACATAACAAATGCAATTTTTTCCCTATAGAAATAAGCATTGCATAATCATTCCTTTTAATATGAACTATAAACTTTAGGTCAATACCTTCTGACTTTCTTAAAAACAGTATGTATTAATTGACAATAGTCCATGAAAATAGGGTATGATTCCTAGAAAGAGCATAGCTAAAAAGGTACATAAAGAGAAAAGCCAAGTACTTTAAAGCATAAAAAATAGTCTTACTAAAATTTTAAATGCTAATCAAAATGATCTTTTAAAAATCTATAGTTCTACACAGAAAAAAATCAATTGCTGTTTTGTTTCACTGACTTATTCAACAATGTTTTTGTATGCCTATTATGTCCTCTACACGGGATGACAAAAATAGATATGGCATTGTCACGGCCCTCACATGGGGTGAAAGGACAAGGCGGCCAACCGTTACGAGGCAGTGTGACAGGTGCTACCGTAAAGGTAAGCCCTGGAGCAGAGCCGAGACCCTACCTCAATCCCTAAGATAGGGGTTGTATATAGAAAGGTAGTAATGCTTGGGCTGTATCCTGAAGACTAGCTAGGAATCAATCACAGAGAAGACCAGAGAAAAGAAACGGGGAAGAGAAGGTACAAAAACATAGAGACATAAAAGGGACTGGGTATTGAGGGGCCACCAGGTTAGTAAATATTACTGAGATGTAGGGTGCTACCATAGGAGAGTACTGAGAGGTGAGGCTGGGTGTGGAGGTGGGCCATGCATCTCAGGAACAGAAAGGATGCCAGAGGTCACCGAGGTCTGGATTCCTGAACACTTCCCGTGACCTGACACTTACCACCCAAGCAGCTACACTGGCTCTCATTTTGCACCCTGGGTCTCTCAATATGAGACTAATCCTCTTTCATTTGTGAACTAAAACCAATTCGATTTCTTGGAGATGAAACATGGAACTGAAGTCCTAAAGACTAGATATTAAGCTGATCACTAATAAAGATAATCAGAACTGAGCTGATATTGAACTAGAATATCCAAGGTGAATATGGTTTCCTTTGAGCATCCGTGAGCGATAATAGATAATGAAGTTTCTGAACTTATCCTGACTCCAGAGAAGTCACGTCCAGCAGCAGGGCCCTCCCTTAATGGCTTCTGTAAACACCATGAGACTTCTGAGTGCAAGTAAAGAGGGACAGGTCACTTTAATCCCCAAGATCATTCTAAAGCTCCTGTGTACTTCCCTAGAGAAGCTCCATTCTCCTCATCAGGCTGAGCACCACTCCCATCGCTCGCCCTGTGGAGGCAATTACTAAGTGCAATCATGATTCCACTGAGCAGACCAGTGTGCTGTACAAGGGAAGAAAATCAACCCTGTGAATTTCAGCCGAGCACGGCTGGAGCGGGGGGAAGTGGTACTTGCCAAAGAGAAAAACCGTAGCTGCTCGGAAAAAGCAATTCAATTTGCAAGCTCTAATTGTAACCGGAATTAAAAATAATGGAAGGCACAAAGCAACGGCACACAAAAGTCCAGGTAAAGTCGGTGAAAAAGGAAAGCATCTTTCAATAAGCAACTGCACTTCTCAATCTGTTATCTCCTACCAATCTGACAATAATTTCTGCATTTGTCACTATTTAATAGGTAAAAGGTTAAAGGAAGCAATGCAATTACACTTTAGCGTGAAAACCGAGGTAGAACTCCTTTTGTGTGCGTCGTACAAGATGAAATGAACTGGAGAGGGAAGTGAAGGAAAAGAGAGAGGTGCAGAAACCAAGCAGAGGCAGTCATTGAGAACAAAAATCGAAACCACAAGAATAGATGAAAACAGAGAGATTCTTTGCAAGAGGACAAGTAACAACTCACCTCCAAGGTTTAAGAACAAACGACCCTGAGTTAGGAATCAGACAGACCTGAAGTCAAATCCCAGCTCCACCCTTCCTACTGACTGACCTTAGGCAAGTTATTTAGCCACAGAAAAGTTCAATTTTCCCGTCTGTACCATCCTATACTCTTATTGAAAGACTATATTAGATGCAATGAATGTAGAGCCTTCAGAGAGTGGTTCACACATAACAAACATTCAGTGAATTTACGCTTCAAAAAAAAAAAAAAGCCTGGCGCACATCAAATAAGCAATAAATGTTAGTCAGGTAAAACTGTAAAGAAACGAGAAGAAAAATTGCATTCTTTTGTGTTTGAAAGAAAGAGCTGCCAATAACACCACAGGAAATTGGTAATTAGAGTGAAGCACTGATGTGGCCCCAGAGGAACCCCAATACTTCTAAACCTTCACGGGAGGTAGCATTAGAATGAGCCCATTCTAATTCTGTACCAATAACGACTATACATTTGTTGATGAATTATGCAGTATTTATTTCATAATCGTAAGTTTTTTAGAGTGGAAGAAGTCTTCAAAAACTAAATAATGAGTGCAGTTTTTTATTATAGATCAATAATACGTCAATAAAGCTATTACAAAAATAATAAAAAAAACTTTTTTCTTTTCATCCATGAGAGACTGAGGGCCAGAGAAGTTATAATGATTTTGATCAAAGTCTAATACCATAGTAAGAGCTGAGTACACTGGTTAAGTGCATTGGTTCTAGTATGGACTGAATTGTGCACAAACCCCCAACCCCCACCCAATTCATATGTTGAAGCTCCAACCCCCCAGTGTGACTGTATTTGGAGACAAGATCTGTAAGGATGTCATTAAGGTTAAATGAGACCATAACAGTGAGGCCCTAATCTAATAGAACTGGGGTTCTTATAAAAAAAGGACGAGACACCAGGAGGACACAGGCATAGAGGAAAGACCACGTGAGGACACAGCAAGAAGGTGGCCATCTGCAAGTCAAGGAGAGAGGCCTCGGGAGAAACTCACCCTGCCAGCACCTTGATCTTGGATTCCCAGCCTCCAAAACTGTGAGAAAATAAATTTCTCGTTTTGAAGCTACCTAGTCTGTGGCATTCCATCCCAACAGCCCTAGCAGATTAATACACTGCAATTCCCTGGCCAAGAACAGTGACTCTAAATCTGATCTCAACCACTTGCTAATGGAGTGATTTGGGGAAACATATCAAGCCACTTTGGGCCTCCATTCCCTCATCTATGAATAGAGATGATGTCACTGTCATCTTCGTTATTTTGGATATTTGGAGAATTAAGTGAGAGAATGTATGTGAAGATAGTAGCACAATATCAGACACACTGGAAGCCCCTGATAAGTGTTAACTTTAATTATGATTTTTATGAATCAGTAATACAGCCTGAGACACTTCATTCCAGGGCTTTTTCCACTCAATCCTCTAATACTCTTGTATGAAACTGTATCCTCTAACATTGTGGATCATTCACATTTTATTCCCCCAAACTAAGAAGGTTTTAAAAAACAAAAATGATGATCAATGAAAAGGTAAAGGAATTGCTACTCTGGCTCTTTGATCTTCTATTCAATTTCCTCCAAAATGGATTCCCAAACAGGCTATCTTACCCAAACCAGGTATCCTGAATTCAGCTCTTAGCAGCCTCCTTCAAGGCCAGAGGACATGAACAGTCTCCCTGCTTTCTTCTCGCTTATTCATCTCTAGAAACAAATACAGCCACCGCTCTCTAAAAATGGAGTTCAATGTGTCTTGAGGGGAAATCTCTCATAAAGGCTTTGGTGTGAGAGAAAAGTCTAGTGCACCTTAAGGGAGTCAGACATCAGCCACTTACGACACATCGTTAGGGAGACTAATGCCTGGAGCAGGTTTCAGAAAAGGAGATATATTTAAACTTCATGGGTTTTCAAAAAAATTGACCCCTTGAACATAGAGCAATGTGGGGACTGTTTGCTAGGCTATAGGCTTACGGAGACACGAAAGCCAAAGTAATGAGCTACATAGAAAGTTCATTGCCAATGCCAAGGAAGGTATATCGTTCATCCTTCTTTGAGTACTGGCGAATTTTCATCTCAACAATTCAAAGAAAACTGTTTTCACCTCTAAATTACCTTGACAGAGGAAAGAGTGAGAAATTATTTGACCATTGCCTTCAAGTGACATTTCAGAAATAGTGGCCAGGTCTTTGAGCTCTCCATTGGGGACAGAACAACAACAACAAGACAGAAGTGGTTTGCGTCAGACCAACAGAACTTCTTGGAAGGGAGAGCAATTGGACCCCAGAAGTTTGTTTGCTTGTTTGTTTAGGGTTAGGTTAAAGGTTCAGGTTATGGTTAAACTTTCAGTTAAGTTCCCAGTTAAGGTTAGGGTTAGGGTTACATTCAGGATTGTATCTTGGGTTCGGGTTATGATTAGGGTTAAATTTAGGTGTGGGGTTAAGGTAGGTTTACGGTTAGAGTTATGGTTAGGCTTGGGGTTAGGTTTAGGGTCAGGTGTAAGTTTAGAATTAGTGCTAGGTTTATAGTTAGTTTCTAAAACCAGAAGTTGGGGTGGGGATGGTAGGGGGTTGGCAAGGGTGAGGGTTTGTTCGCCAAATTCATGTGGCTTAGAAATGACACGGAAACATTTCCTATACCCATCCACCATGGACATGGTTGTTGTTGGGTTACAGAGATATTGCTTTGGTTAATTACAAAAAAATGTCCATGTCAAGCAGATTACATTTAATTTCTCATTTAATCTTTATAGCCAGTAAGGAAGGATGCAAATGGGAAGAGTGGACGTCTAGTCAAACTACTCTAGGTTTAAATTTTGGCTTCACCTCCACTAGCTAAGCCTCACTCTTCTCATTGAAATGAGAATAACACCTTCTTGTAGAATAATCGTGAGGGCTGTGATGTATATATCAGACAAAGAGCAGAACCCACTATAAAGGCAGCCATTACTATTGTTGTTGTTGTTTTCATTACTATAGTGCAGATTTAGGAAGTTGCAGAGAGAAGTGAAGTGACCCACACAAAGTCACAAACCCAGATGTGGTAGAAGCTGCTAAGTGTCCATTACTCATTACGCAGTCTCTCGTTCTTAGTAACAGAGCCCATTGCTAAGAATTATTCAGGGAGGCACTGGGCCCAGCTACAAGATTATCCCATATTATCCAGCCTCCGTTTTAGCTACAGAGAGCCAGTGAAGTGCAAATAGAAGATTTTAGATGGAACACTGAGAAAGTGTCATTAAGAGAAGGAGAGCCAGCTGGCATAGTGTCTGTCTGGTCTGCAGATGTGACGGCTGAAGGAGCTCCAGCAGCCATATTAGAACATGAGGTTATTCTGAGAATGAAGGTCATACACTAAAGATAGTGCAACTCCAAGGGACCTTAGTCACTCATGACCTTGGAACTGCCATAGAGCTCTGATGTGCCCAAATCTGAACTCATTTTATGTGAAAGAATAATTGTGTAGTGTTTAAAAATAATGTTCTTTCTGGCTTCTGTTACTAGCAGCTAAATACAATTCCTAACTGATACATTTAGGGTGTTTATGACTCTAAACCCAGGGAAAGCATGTTGGGTGACCTATTGACCCCACGTCCCAGGAAAATCACTCACTTCCAGGCAAACTGGGATAATTAGTTAACCAGAAAGCACGCTTCCTCTCAGAGGCATATTATCAAAACATATATTTTTTTTTTAATTTCATCTTACATAAGGAATGCTTTTTCTTACTGAACAGGAAAAAAAATGTTTTGGTTGGATCCAATTCCACAGGTACTGCCCGAGCACCTCTATGCAAAGCAGTATATGAGGAAACAAAGACAAGGCCCAGTTCCTGACCTGAAAATCCTGCAGTCTGGTGATAGTTATTCATTCATTCATTCATGGATCCTGCAGTCTTACTGTATTCATTCATTCATTCAGCCAAGATTCTTGAATACCTTTTAAGTACCAAGTATGGCAACAGAAAAAATGGAACATCGTCCTTACTTTCACGGAGACTGCTTAGTAGTTAAGGGGGAGACAAATAATAAACAAGCATGCGAATAAATAAACAACATAACCTCACTTAGGGTTCTTCAGATAAAGTTCCTTATACTGGGCAGAAGGGAAGATCTATTTCAAGAGGTGACGTGTGCACTGAGTGCTCTATGCCGAAAAGGACCCAGTCATTTAGGCAGACCGAATAGCAAATGTAAAGACGTGAGCCAGAAGGATGTCCGGCCCATTCTAGGATCAGCAAGAAAGTTAAAGGCCAGTGAAATGTATAGAGCAAGGGTGGGGATAGTAAGAGAGAAATCAGAGAGCTAGAAGGGTCAGATTCCATCAGATCTTATAGACCATGACAGTAAATTTATATTTTATTATAAGTGCGGTAAGTAAAATGGGAAGCCACTGGAAGATTCTAAAGCAGAGAAGATCTGAATTATGTTTTCAAAAGATCATTCCAATAGCTGGGTAGAAAATGGATTATGACACTGAAAGAGTGGCCACAGGGAGCCCAGCTGGAAGCCCAACGCTTTAATCCAGGTGAGAAACAACGGTGGCTGGCATGGAGAAGGGACAGCACACACTGCTCTCAAAGCGCAACAGGCAGGTTTGGGGGTATGTTAGAGTCGTCACTTGACTTCCTAGTGGGTTTCATTTTATAGCAGAAATAGGATTCACCTTTTCCATATAGCTTCCTTTAAAACTCACCATGTTATTTAAAAAGCCAAGTTTCTGAGAAATATGTTACTTGCATTCCCTGATCCTAGACTAGCAGATCTATCTATCTGTCTGGCTGTCTGTCTGTCTGTCTATCTATCCATCCATCCATCCAAATAAATATAGATATATAGATACATAGAGAGATATGCATATATATCTCATATATATATATATCATATTTGTATATGATATATACAAAATAACTCCCACTGTATAACTAGGCAAAATTCTTGCACCTCTCTGAGATGTTTCTAGCAACTTTAACCTTCTCCTGCTTTCTCCGGCATTTCACCTTAAAATCCCAGCACCATATGTTAATGAAGCACTGGGAGCACACAGTCTAATCCAAAGACCCCCTAGACCAAGCAGTTGTTTCACAATCAAAATGTTAATTCTGAATAAATTAGAAAACATCACCAGGATGGGAGAACTCAGTACGCCATTTACCCACTGAGCACATGTTCTCGCCTTCCCTCTATTTTTACCTCTGAAACACCTAGTTCACAGGAGAAAAGAGATGAAGTCATTGTTTGGGAACGTTTCCCTTTGCTGCTCAGCTGCTAATGAATTCTACATGTTCTCTCAGTCTGGAGGAGGTTGGCTTTCCTTCTCTACTCTTTACTACCTTCATTCTCCTCCTCTTCTCTTCTCCCTTTTCAGAGAAGTGCGTTTCTCATCCTGAATGGCTGGATTACGGGAGGTCCTGGTGCAACTGGAGTCCAGCTGTGACACAGGCTTTCACTGATGACATACTCCTTTGGTGAAAAATGAGTTTGGCCCTGTGCTGGGAACATTATCAATGCTGAAGAAACAAAGGAAGAAACTGCCTTGAACAGTAACGGCCATGGACCCAGAGCTGGGCTAGCACCTTCCCTACTTATGACCTAGCTGGTTTTTAATCTGCACAGCAAGTCTAGAGAAGATATTGTTTGTCCTGTTACTTTTACAAATGAGGAGACTTAGAGGCTTAGAGATCAGGCAGCTTGTCAACCATGACCGTAGCACTGCAATGCCCATCAAGAGTCTAAGGACTTCAAAGCCTGTGCACTCTCACCAGACCGGGCTCCCCTCCACTCAGCCTAACAGTTACAGTGATGAATGTGGGGTCCGAAGACCACTCACCAGTTCAGGATCCTAGATTAAATAACTGAATTTCCTGGGCCCTCAGCTTAACCATCCTTATGGGGCTTGGAAAGAGTAATGCATGTGAAGGTATTCGACAAACTGTACATTCGATGATGAATCACTATACATTTTGAAAACCAAAATAAAATTTGGATAAGTAAATATGGTGCACATAAAATAAAATTATTTTCCCTATAAGCCCTCACCTCCTAAGAATAAGTATTTTCTCAAGTACTTAATAATATAAAGACTTTAATAATTGATTTGCTAATGATTACATCCACCAATACTTGCAAACTTGTATCTGTCACCATAACAATGACCATAATAATAGTATCTCACATTTATTGAGTACTTAGCGTTTGCAGATTCTGTCTTAAGTGTTACCTTATTAATTCTCAAAAAACAAACAAACAAAAAACAAAACCCCTCGGAGATAGGTGTTAGTATAGCCCCATTTTACAGATGAGGTAACAGAGGCACAGAGCAGGTTGTCAACCGAAATGTTAGGATGTGAACCAGACAGCCTTGCTCACAATTCCATATATTTAATTACTATGCAGGACTATAGTCCATACTGAAAAAAAAAAAACCGATCCTCAAATAATTCATTATTCTTTTTACAGAAAGGTATCATTTCTTGAAGAGGGGACGCCTATCGCTGATGAATGTTAAAATACTTCCAGGCCAGTTTAGCAGAGTAGAAGCATTTAAGATGAATACTGGCTCTTCACAGCAGTTTAAGCCCTTCCTAATCTGACTTTTTATCAGGTTCTGGTGACTCATGACAGGCTAATGATTTCCTTCCCCCTTGGAGTTTCTTTCAGGCTGTTCCAGCTGTCCTGGTGTGGTAATCTGGGATTAGAACAGGAACATCAAACATGACTTTGCAGCTGAAGAGTTCTGAACCCCAGGAGGAGGGGGTTAGATACAGGCAGACTGACATCATCATCGGGAACAAAGAGCCAGGCGATGCCTTCTCTCTCTTTGGCTTTACATACTGAAGCCCGTGTTTATGTTCTGTTTACGGCCATCGCTTTCATTTGCTAATTTACAGCACAGGACTGAATGTGCAGCTGGCTCCCTCAATGAGTCTGCCTCTCCTGTGGGCACCTTAGAGTTTTGTCCAGAAGTCTGTGCTACCATGTACTGCACCCCAGTGGAGCCACTCCATGTGCCATCAAGCTGGTGGGCTGATTCCCTAGAGACAGATGGCTGAGCGCTCGGGAGTGAGAGCTACTGAGTTGTTTAGCAGGACTTCAATGAGCAGACACGATGCAGGAGGCAAGCACTTGGCTACAGCTTGTCCAGGCACGAAGTGTATGAGGATATGGTCAAGCCAGGTTGAAAGGTGGGTCACTTAATAGGTAGCAAATATCTACCATTATGCTAGTCCCTGGGCTAGATGCTTTCCTATATCGTATCTTATGCAACGCTCATACGAACAAATAAAAATATGAGTGTGCATTCAAGTTACAGAGACTTGATATTAAAACACAAGGGAGAAAACACTGCAGTTGAGCAGAAACACTTTGGCATTCTCCACCCCTCTCTCACTCAAAGCTAGAGATTATCCTGACAACTGCCTATAGATTTTTCTTTTGTTCCATCATTTAATCTAGTTCAGTATTTCTCCAACCTCACTGTGCAAAATAATCACTGACCAGGGTTATAAACAACAAATCTTACTCACTGTGCTTCATGGTCAATTTCAGGACATTTCAAGGGTATTTTCAGAGCCTCTGCACGAACTTGAGCAGGGTGAACCCAGCACAAACACGCCAGGCTGAGAGGGCAATGGGGGCTGAAAACCAAACTGGGCCCTACTGTTTAGCTGATTTGGCTGGGATGGAGTGGTACCTTTTTACAATTCATTTGTCCAGAGAGGGGCCACTTTAGGACATGACTTAATAATTTAAATAGTTAGACCTAGGTCCGCTATTTCTGCAATGACATACCTCTCCTCTCACTGGAACGTGAGCTTCATATGCTCAGGGGCCCTATTTAAATATCTGTATCTTCCCAGAATCTTGTTTAGTGCCTGAAACATTACAGAGTCTCCATAAAGGATGGTTAAGATATGATAATGTTTAAGTACAATTTAGAAAATAAGCTTAGCCAATGATAGAACTAATAACTAGTATCATATGTTAGGTGTGCATTAATTAATCATCATATAATCTTCAAAAAATCGATAAGATAGGCATTACCATTATTTTATCCCCATTTTTAGCTGAAAAATATGTATTTATTTCTCATATTTAATTGATAACAGTCAATAGTGGTAAGATCATAGTATGGTCTTGCCTTTTCTCTGAAGAGAAATATTAAGCAACAAACATTGTTCCTTGGTATTGTATATTCTTTAGAAGCATGACTTTGTTATATTCTGCAAAATAAGTGTCCTATCACATCAAAGTTGTATTCTAATGTATTAAAAGCATTCTCCCATGACTGAAAATATAGACTCACCATTCTAATTGTCACTAGTAAAAATAACTTTCGATGACTATTTTTGTATATATAACCTTTGCCTTAATCCCTAATAATTAAGTTAGAAGGAATTCCTAGAATGTAAAAGTAACTGGATCAAAGAGAATGAGCTTCTAAAAATTCAGAGTACACATTTGTTTTCTTAAAATTTACCTTGTATGTTTTTTCCTGCCTAAAAATAATAGGTTTGGGCTTGGAGTATGTGCTGGGTACTTCACTCAGAGCTGTTGTGTTGCTTTCTTTAGGAAGATCCTCTTATTACCAACATTGCCAGCACCGTTAAAGCTCAGATTTCTCCAGTGCTCGGTGTGTGGGGCCAGGCTCGGCAATTTGCATGCACTATCCTGTTTAACCTTTGCAACAAGCCTCTGCAGTCGGTCCGTGTGGACGTAAGTCCCATTTTGTCTCTGACATACGAAATGTTAAGAATAAAGCTAGTCATCGAAGCCTGGTCTGTATGTGGGCAAAAACTGTGATCTTGACGCCTCCAACAGCCGCCTTTGTACAGGGGAAACTCTCACGCACCGGTCACTTGGAGTATAGATGCCAAGGCCACTGTCACCCTGTTATCTGCCTGGCAATGTATAAGTCACAAAGCATATCCACATACGTTATTTTAACTGATCACCAAATCTGCTCTACCTAGAAAGAAAAAAAAGACCTTTTTCTCCACCGTTGCCTGTCTGAGAGAGGTCCAAGAGCCAAACCCAAAGAAAACAAAAGCAAAGTAGTATTCCCAAGACAGTCTTCGAACAAAGTGTTCCCAAAGGAGCTGGCAGAAGACCACGACTTTGATCACAGCTTGACCGTCCGACGAGCAGTGCTGGGGATGGCAAAAAGGAGCACCGGCGACACGTGACACGGGGGCTGGAAAACCAGCCCCTGCTGCTCGTTCTCACAGCCTCAGCTGCTGGACATCCCGGTGATGCTCACAACCGCCACCAAATCCATTGGCTCGCCAATTCCTCTAAGTGAAATCAATGCTGGCTACAGTTGTATGACTAGAATTCTGTTTTAAAACACAGTTCAGGTAGTGGAAAGGTTTACAGTGTCTTCCGCTCCCTTTTCGTTTACTTTATTCAATTATTAAATTATAGCTAATGCACAATATTATATTAGCTTCAGGTGTAAAACATAGTTATTCAACACTGATATGTGTAGCAAAGTGATCGCCAGGCTATCTAGTCACAATCTGTCACTGGACAAGGCTAGTTTTGTCTTGGTCAGTTATCAGTATAACCCTGACAGTGACACTCCTGAGCAAAAGGCTGAGGTCACGAGCATCACTGCTCTATCTGTATCTTCCCTTTCAAAACTCTTCTATCAGTTTCCTGTAGAGACTGAGATCTTTGTGCTCTCCATGGACAGAATCCAGTTCTACAGATGTTTCTCTCCACAGACCCTCACGAAAAAGTGTCTTGTGGTGGATAAAAACATGGACTCTCAGTCAATCTTCCTGGGTTCAAATCCTGGTTCTGCCGCTAATGAGCTATATGCCTTTAAGGAAGTAATTAGGTGTATATGCCTCGGCGTCCTCATCTGTAAGGTGGGGATTATAATAGTACAGATTCGGTAGGGTTGTTGTGAAGATTAAATGATCTAATATATGGGAAGGCAAGTGCTATGTGTTTTGTATAATTACAAAATAATAATTCCAAAATTATTATTATTATTAATTATTATTCCCTCTTGTCAACGGTCACTTTTCACATGACACTTTCCTACTCCTCCATCTGTCAAGTGAGAGAAAGGTTAATATTATTAAATCCTGCTGGACTCACAATAGCCAATTGCTTTGGCATACGAGTATTACCCTGGGTTATTTCCATTTGGGGAGAAAACTACTGAATACTGAAAAGCTGAAATACAAAGAAATTAAACTCTCAAAATAACATTTCAGGTTCATGTTTATATATATATATGTGTGTGTGTGTGTGTGTGTGTGTGTGTGTGTGTGTATCAGATCAATATATCAGATAGATGACTGATTGATCGATAGATATAGCTAGATAGATGATAGATAATTTTAAGAAAATGGGTCTTTACGATTTCTCAAAGCACATTTGGGATTTAAGAATGTTCAAGCTAAAAAACATATTGAAAATTAGCAGTCCATTCTTCACATTTTATATGTGGAAAATCTGAACTCCAGAGAGATGGCGTTCCAAACCCAGGATGCTGTGACTACAATACAGTTTCATTACTCTCAGTCTAGTTCACTTTCCATCATATCATTTTATTCTTGCTCAGGTCCACAAGCAATGTACAGAGCACCCTTTAAAATTGTGTAAAGATGGAAACTGAAAAGGAAAATTCACTACCTCTAAAAAGTGACGCTGGAAGTGGTATAAAGGTAGCTTTGCTCTTGTACCCTCCTCCTCCAATATCTCCATTCCCTTATGAAGCAGCTATAAACTTCCTAACTACACCTCTCCCTCTGCCCTCCTAGGACTGTTCCAGCCTTGTCCCTCTTACTTGAGGGGTGTCCACCCTAACCTGAACCCTGTCCATCCCTTCCACCTCTATTTGTCACACCTATCGCCAGGACCTGCCTCTTGCCTCTTTCTGCTTTGACCATCCTTCGGCCAACAATGGATTCTTCCAGTTGGAGTTATGTCAGTTCTTTGAGAGAGTCTCTGCTCTCCCACCCTGTGAAGTAATTCTCTTGCTCTTCTATATGTAAATAAAATTTACGTGTTCTCTAATTAGAGAATTTTCTCGTATTTCCTTACCTTGTTGCTATTTGTGTACATATCTTACCTCCCCTGCTATACTGAAAGCTTGTTCAGGACAAATCAGAACCAGGTTTACTTTCAGATCCTTCCCAGTAATCAACACGCTGTCTTTATAATGTGCTCACTGAAGTGAATAAGGAAAAGAATATTCTGAATGCCTGATTCTTCAGGAAAGCTACAGTAAAACTTTATAGTGTCTCTATTTTTAAAACAACTTTGCTTTACTGTAACTTATAATCTGAATGTCAGTCTTAGGCTATTTTTATAAGTACATGCATCTCCTACTGTAAAATAATGTTAATGCTCATTCTTCTGAGGTGCTTTAGCAGCCAGAAGAATGAAGAGTCCAAGACAGTGGACCCACTATCTAACATTTCAACCATGGCAGTAGCATATTTATCTATTTTTTTATGTATTAAAATATACTCAGGCTTCATTTGGAAAGAACAAAACAGTTCTGTTTTGCTCTTCAGCTAATTTCCTTTGGCCCTACATAAAAATCTAAAGTCCTTTAAATAATGCTTATATTTGGAAAGAAAAGAGTTCATAAGCTAAAAAGCCAAATGATAAGAATGCATAATTTACATGACTGAGAACATAAATAATAAGAAAAAAATTAAGAAAACTATCATCTTCACAAGGAAGAAAGAAGCCCTGATTAATCTTAGTGTCACTTTAAGCCTATAAAATTAACAAAAATGTTTCTAACGATTAAACCGATCGTTGGCACAGATATGAGAAAAGCAGCTCCTGTATTCATCGCTAGTGGCAGAATAAAATTGGCAGAACCCTTCTAGAATCAGAATGGCAAACAGCAAGAACTATAAAAATGTTCTAACACTTAGATCCAATAAATTTATTTTTGTGAATATGTACTCTAAAAATAATTGAATGGAAGGAAATAGTATACGTACAGCAGTATTTATTGCAGCATTACTAAGAATAAAATAAAGCTAGGAAGTAATCTAAATATGCAACAATAAGGCGATGGTTTAGTAGATCGAAATATATCAACATGATGGAATTTTATACTGTTAAATTCATTGTAACTACTACATAGAAATGTAGAAAATGTTTATCACATACAGTTAAATGAGAAATGCAAATCACAAAATGCTACATACACTATGATTGCAACAACGTAAAATATACATATGCAGTGAAGATTTGGAGAACAACATATAAAAACATAAACATTTGCACAATAGTGTTCAGAAGAGAGCTAATAAAGGGACTTACTTTTTAAATGTATAAATCCTCAAAACTTCTTAAAAATTAGTAGTTTTTATTATCCAAGCCCCTTTTACAGTAGGCACTAGATCACAAACGCACATAATTTCTCAGTGTATTTCTACTGTTACCTTATTAACTAACCTAACAAGCTTATAGATGATTTACTCATTCAAAGTAAATTCAAGTAAGTCACAGCCCTTCCTTGTCCCTACAAATCCGTAACCTTTTACATTTTCAACACTTTGCTCAAAAGTCACCTCCTCTAGGAAACTCTCCTTCAGTGATTCTTACAGACTTAATGTTCACTATCTACTGAATAACTAATTACTTCTAGTAGTTAATATAATACATCATGTTCTAAGTATTCTTCAATTGTTAGAATTATGTGGTTTTTTTTATCTTTCTAAACAAATCTCAAGTTCTCAAAAGGAAAGACCAAGTCTTCTTTTGTTTTTTCACCATTTCCAACTGAACTCAGGACAAAGTTTTTCACACAGGGAATATTCACTAAATTTGCTCAGTGGACTGAACCCTAAATTTTCTAACTTCAAAATATCTAGTCAGCTTGCTTGTAAATACAAGCTGACACCAATAATGTTTCTCATGTGCTAAAGCTATCTACATCGGGCTTGTCTTTTTGCTTCTCAGTCTTTACTTATTGCCAATTTTTATTAATTACTGACTAGTACCTGATAACTTAGAGTAATGTTCAAATGAATTTGCTTTTACTATGCATCATGTATATTCGTGTGGTTTCATACATTTCCCAACTAATATTCTAGGTAGGTCCTTTGGATTATAACTTTATATTGAGAGCAGCAAATGTGTCTCAACTTCATGAATTTGAATTATAATTTTCTCTATGAAATGCCTTAAATGATGTATAACAAACGAGCAAAAATTGGTAAATAAAAATAACAAAGACCATCATTAATTTGAAGGGTAAGAGAACATGAAAGCCTAAAACATATAGTCTGGTTAGAATATGAATTGAGCTGGTGAACAATAACACAGATATGTTTAAAATAAATAAAAATAAATGAGATGACTTATAGCAGGTGTACCAATATAAAATTCAGACTAAATGAAACTAATAATAACACTGGCTTCTAAGAATGATGCTAAAGTTATTAAATTGGGTAGTAAAAGGTTTACTCAGTATCAGAAAAGATAAGACGAGGTCTGACAATTAAGTTCGCGAACTTGTTCCAACGACATTGCTAACATTTTTTGCTATCAGAGGGATTATTCATTATGAATTCATCCCAGTTGGACAGTTAACAAAGTTTACTATTTGGAAGTGCTAAAAAGGCTGCATGAAAAAGTTAGATGACCTGAACTGTTCGCCAACAATTCATGGTTCTTGCATCACAACAATGCACTAGCTCACACAGCACTGTCTGTGAGGGAGGTTTTAGCCAGGCAATAAACATCTGTATTGGAACACCCTCCCTACTCACCTGATCTTGTCCCCAATGACTTCTTTCTTTACCCAAAGATAAAGGGAATATTGAAAGGAAGATATTTTGATGACATTCAGGACATCAAGGGTAATACGACAGTTCTGATGGCCATTCCAGAGTGAGTTCCAAAATTGCTTCGAAGGGTGAACTAGGCACTGGCATCAGGGCAGAGCTTCCCAGGAGGAGTACTTCGAAGGTGACGGTAGTGATATTTTTGGTTTTTGGTTTGTTTGTTTGTTTGCAATGAGGTATCTAGCACTTTCTCTAGGATGAGTTCGCAAACTTAATTGTCAGACCTTGTACGTAAATTGATGAGCCATAAAAAATCACCCTTGATTATTTTGTGTACTCTCTAGGAAAATGCCCATTGATTGAAAACCTTTTTCCCTAGAAGGGAAAAACTAGAAGGTTTTCCCTTCTAGTAAGACTTACATACAAAACCATTTTGGTTTAACTTTTATTGAAATTCCTTCTAAAATAGTAGCAGCTTTTAACTATCTTAGTAAGTATAATCAATAGGGTTTAGTTTGTAGTTGATGATTTAGGGTCTGGAAGAAATACAGGGCATTATTTTGTGTAGTAAGTAGATATTATGTTGAAAGTATTGGTATCAGGGCCCTCCTGATCCTTCCAAATTGAGTTTGGTATGCCCTCCTGGGTTACATGCATACTCAATTAGTGCACTTATCACCTTATAGTTATTCATTCAATTATCCAAACAATGTGTACTGAATGCCACTTCTGGACTGGGCAGCGTGCTGAGGTTACCAGAGTGAATGACTCAGCCTCTGTCCCTACTCCCGCGAAGCTTACAGTCAAGAATGGAAAATAAAAGTTAAGCAACGATTATGAAGATAATTATACTACCGATAAGGGCTGCGAATAGAAAACCCAGGGAGTGATGTGACTATCTAGTAGGAGGTAAACAGCTATTCTCAGAGAGCAAAGAAGGAATCCGTGAAGAAGTAAGAATTTAAGGTGAAAGGTAGATGTTGACTGGAGGCTAGCAAGACAAATGGGAACCGAAAGGCCATTCTTGGAAGCAGAGAGGGTGAACAGTAGAACTTGGAGGCAGAGAGGATCTTGGCATCGGTAAGGGGTAGTAGAAACAAGAGCAGGGTGGCTGACATGTCTAATATAAGACAGTGGAGCCAGATGTGGCTGGAAACTATAGGGGGGCTGGAGGCATGGGGACTGAGAGGCCAGATGAATAATTTGTGCTTTTATCCTAACAATGGTGACCCTTAATTAGCTGTGTAGATGTCCCTCCACATTTGACAGTAAATGTTCCTGTTTCATAGTCTCATAGTTCCAACAGTGTGCGGGGCACCTGACGCAGAATGAGTGCTCAGTGTTTGTTGGATGACGGACTGAAAGAATGAATAAATTATCCTTCATCTCTCCATCAAAAAAATAAAAGAGTTTTGAGTTATTGAGGACTCTAATGTAATGGAACTGGGAGAAGGAAGATTCCAGACACTACTATTTTACTACCTATCTTTTTAGAGTGGCATTTAAAGGATATATACATTGCAACTGATGTCCAAAGGAACGTATTAACAGACAACCAGACAAGTGAACTTCTCCATAATCAAAGCAAAAGTCTGGCAGGGCAGGATCCCAAGAAAATCTCCTTGGAAAACTATCAAATCTTCAGCAAATGTTCTGAAGTTATAGAGTCAAACAACAAGCCTTCAAAACATCCCAAGCAAGATGCCAGCTCAACAACATAGAAAATATCTGGAAGAAAAGGGCTGCAGTCCAACAGTGACCCGGGAGTGTACTACAAAGTGATGAAACTTAGGGCTGTGATTAGATCTCACTCACAGGGTATTTTTCTGATTGGGGTGGTTTTTGGTTTGTTTGTTTGTTTGTTTGTCTTTGTTTTGTTTAATTTTCATTAAATTTATTGGGGTGACATTGGTTAGTAAAATTATGTAAGTTTCAAGTGTATATTTCTCTAGTAGATCATCTAGTATATATTGCATTGTGTGTTCACCACCCAGGGGAGGAGGGAGGTAGAAGTGAGAAACGGGATCAAATATATGGTGAGAGGAGAACCGACCCTGAGTGTTTTGTTTTTTAATTCTCTAGCTAGCCCCTTGCTCTCATTTGAATTCAGACATGCACTGGCCTTTTCTTTGCAAGCCTGCAAACAGAAATCTCTTGCAGTTTCAAACATATTGCCCTCTGCATTGTAATCCACTTGATAGTTTGCTTTCCTTTCTTGACTGTTTGAAGATGAGCTTTGATCCTCTCGCTGCCCTGCTCCACCTTCAGTGTCTCAGCACAGCCAACAGAATAAAATTAAAACTTCCAAGCTCACCACACAACACCCATCCCTCCCACCTGACCAACATGCTTGCTGGACCTCTTCTCACTTCCCTCCCACAAATTCACTGTAATGAAGCCATCGTTTTGCTCCTTAGATGCGATGACAAACACAACCAGTTTCAAGCATTCATGCATTCCTTTTTCCTTCCTTCCTTCTTTCCTTTCTTTTTTGTTAATCCTACCATCAGTTACCCCTACAACTAAAATCAAGATGCCTAAAGACGTGAGAATCATGGGAGTCTAAAACAAATATTCCAGGTCTCCCACAGAAAGCATTATACAAAGTGAAATGGTGATGATGCGTGGTTTGTTTCCAGGATGGCTGTACAACTGAAACCACAGTAATGGTACTTTATGGGGATGATAATTTAACTTTATGCAATTAAACATGTCCTGGGAGAATCAGTTAAATATGTAGATTTCTGAGCATGCTCCCAGGTATTGTGTTGGAACAGGCTGGTGGGGCCTGGGAATCTGCATTTATGATTGGCCTCATACCTCATTCTGATTCAAATGGCCCAAAGGTGATATCTTGAGAAACATCAGTCTGAAGTATTGAGGTGAACTTCCCATGTCTCAAACAAACTGCTCTTCTAATTAATTATATTTCTCTATCAACATGGTAAAGACAGAATTTAGCTGCAATCCTGGTTTGGGTGACTAGGAACTTTTTGAGGAAATTAAAAACTGACAATAACTTTAAAGTATAAATTTATGGTGCATTAAGTTTGTCATGCTCTGAGGATGCTTGCCCCCAGGTTAATGCCTTCAATAAGAAATTATCACGGTGGGCTCGTTGTTCTGAATGTTCTTAACAACAGACCACGGGTTAGGATTTCTTTCTTGGGCCAATTTATCCTCTAAGGAACGTGTCTCTTCATAAGAACATTTTTTAAGTGTCTGTCAATTTCCAGGCATGGAACTGGGTGCTATTATAGTTTTAAAATCCCAACATTATTTCCAGTGATGTGAAATGGACCTCCTAAGCCATACTTTTACATATGATTATTATATCTAGCATCAGTTAAATGAAAAACAGGAAAGAGCATTTTTCAAAAACATAACGGTTTATTGGTAGTTCCCTGGGACCCGCAATCTAGCATTGAACGGAGTTTATCAGTAAAAAGCAGACATTAAAGGAAAATTACTCAGAGCCAACCACTCTGTTCCACAAAAACACAATTGATATTTTTTAAGCCAAATCTTTTTATCTAGTCTTTACTGAAAACTTTTTCAATACCTACTTTTCATAAGGTCAATGTTTTCCCACAAAACACTTTTGATGGATTTTATCAACATTTAATTCTTCATTTTATCTTTATTTAACTTAGGAAGGTGAATTGTAACAACTAACATAACCGATGCAACCAAAGGAAGATACCTATACCTATGCTGTTATGAAATAAATAAATATAAATAAAATCTATAACGCTTTAAGCTGCTCTAACAAATAGCCTTGACATTTACAAAAAGGGGAAAACAACATTGAAACAACATATACAACCTTCTAAAATCAAAATATCTCGCAAAGCTTCTGTTTTATTTTTAACGAGCAAGACAAAAGCCCAAATTATTAAAAGGTATGTTGGCTTCTGCACAAGAATAAAGGAATATGAGGAAAGATCATATGGCCAAAAAAAGTACAGAAATACATGGTTTAGTTAGTTTAAAGCAACATTAAAAATGTTAATGGCTTATTTCGCTCAAGATGTACAATCTTAAATTAACCTCCTCATTAGATTTAGTGAAAATAAAAACATCAAAGCATACGCATTCTTTGTTAATTACACCTAATGATAGTAATAACTCTGGATAAATTATTGTTGCAGTAATAAATGCTCAACTTTTAAGCCAGTAGGAAGGAAACAGACGAGAAGAGAATGTTCGCCCTAAAAAAAAAGAGGTTCATTTTACTGTACCCTTTCATTTTATACAACAGACAACCGAGGCCCAATGACGTCCATTGATTTACCAAGATCACATATTCCAGAAAACCTTCTTTCAGATGACCAGTACAGAGTTACGTTTTCATTTATAAAGTCTTCAGGAATCAAAGATAATGCTTCCATGAAGTAATCATAAATACTTGTTACCAAAGTTATGCATAGCTGATGATCACTCAGGGCCCAAGATTTCCATTCCTTTCTTTATCCTCTTGTTTATTCTCTACAAGATGCTTATCTCTACTAAAGATGTTGAGCCCTTTTCCCCACCTTCCTCCTTCCTCTCTCTCTTCACTTTTCCTCTCCCTGCTGCCATTTCTCTGTCTCTTCCCACTCCTCCCTCTTTTCTTTCTTCTCACTATCTGTCAATCTAGAACTCATGATCATACATTCAGGCATTAAGAAGGTAAGAAAGCCAGCAAGATTGTTCACTTACTCTAAGAATCAGTGACACTAAGACTCTTGTTGAAAATACCTGCTACTAACTTCAAAGTTCAGCGAGGAATATCTCCAAATAGGCTAGCTTCCTTACTAACCCACTCCATTAATCATCTCAATAATTTTAAACACACAACCAGGATAGGTTCTGTCTGTGTCCTGTTAAGAGTTTACAGAGTGCTATAGAATAAACGTTTGCGTTCCCCTCAAATTCATGTTAAACCTGATTCCCACTGTGATGGTATTTGGTGGTGGTGGACTTCGAGGGATCGTGCGGGTGGAGCCCTCAGGAATGGGATTCGTTCCTGTGTAAAAAAGACCCCAGAGAGCTCCCTCACCCCTTCTGCCAAGAGAGGACACAGGAAGGAGACAGCTGTCTACGAACCAGGAAGTAGGCCCTCACCGGACACCAACTCTGCCAGCACCTTGATCTTGAACCTACCTCCCAGCCTCCAGAGAGAGATAAATGCAAGAGAGAAATGTTCCTGTGTCTAAGCCCCCAATCTACTGTACCTGGTCATAGCATCCCGCACTAAGGCACAGTGACATGGAGAAAAAGGCTTCAAAGTGTTTTCTCTCTTATTTCTTAGTGTAACCACTCTAATCCCAAAATGCGTCACATCATTTCCTACACTAGTCTATAAATTTCTTAAGAATGGCAGAAACCATGTACCTCAGCTCCCGGCACTGTGCATGGCTGGCTCTCAGACGCAGTTCAGACTTGAAGGAGTTGGCCAATGATTAGCTGTAGACTGAGTAGCCGAGTTCTCTTATAATGTACTTACAGTGTGATCAGCTGACAGGAGACACCTGACTGGGAGTAGCTGAGGCAATAAAACATGCAATGACCTGGTGTATACAGAAGTCTAGAAGTAGTTGCAGGGTTGATGAAGGTGGCTCCATAAGGTCATCAAGGACCTAGGTCCATCTCTTAGTAACTGTGTGACTTTGGCGCATTTATTACTTCTCCTGTCCTCTAGTTTCTTATGTGAACAATGACAGTATTGGAAAGCACTCAATGAATGTTTCTATCGTCATTGTTACTGTTTTAAACATTACTATTTTAGGAAAGAGTTTACTTGCTCAAGAGCTCTACCAAAATCAAAATGAAAAGCCATTGGCTAGATAATACCTAAAGTTTTTTTTGTTTGTTTGTTTGTTTTTTTACTTTCAAGTTGATAGCTCTGCTCTTTCTCTATTTCTCATAGATGGGATAGTTTGCCTACCACCATCCAACCTTCACTGGATTTTCCTAAACAGGAAGAAAGGACAGTATAGAGAATTTACTAGGCTGCAACCACATGAAGACTAAAGGTCCTTCCAATAGCAGACAGTGCCTGCCTCCCGTCATGGGTCTTCCTCTCCACTTTACCAACAGGGTTGGGTACAGTTTTAATGAGAACAAGATGCAGTCGGATTGATTTGCCGTCCTGCACTTGCTTATGGCACACAAGCACTTTTTAAAATAGCATTCTGGTGACTGTTGCTTTTCAATGGTCAGAAGCAACAGGACTTGGAAACAAATGAAAAATTCTACATGCCAAAATCCAGGCCAAAAATAAAAAAAGACAAAGCACAAAGCCAAGATGCCAACTGTTAGTTCTCACTTGGAGTGGAAACAATGAAGCCTACAGAATCTGTGGCTTGACTAAACAAATCAGGGAGATGAAATTCTAAAAGCAGGAAGGACAGGACCCTCAGCTCTCCTCAAGGGATCCCAGGAGCCAAAGGCAGGTTCATTTCATCCAAAGTGTATTTTTTATCAGGTTGCTGACATAGCAGTTTCAGTTAATACACTTCCAAGAGCCAACTTACTACTACTGCAAGGTACTATTTTTGTCTCTACTAGTAAATGCAGCTTCCTTTCCTAATTATCTATTTTTGACGCATGACACATTCCCCACTCCACCTCCAAGGTAAGCCTAAGGGGGGGGGGGGGGGGGTAGAAAAGAAAACTATCAGCTCTCTAGAAAAAAAGGGTCTTTTGGAGTGGCATGTTGTATTCCAAAGGTTCTAAAACAACATCTTCAACTATAAACAAATAGACAAGAATCTGTTTCCCATGAGAATACACCAACTACATTTATCATAAAACAATGGAAACTTTCTTTTGAAAAAAATATTTGACGTGACCAAGAAATATTTTATAGGCTGCACTTGGAACAATAATCTTAAAAAGCTCGAAGGGAGTGTTCTTTAGGATTTACGGATTTATCTGAAGCAATGGAGGAGAGTTCTATTATAAAAAACACAATTCACTACCAGCTAGGCAATTTGGGTTTGTTTTAATCTTTATACACAAAACCCACTGGCTGACTCAACATTCAAGCACATTAACCACAGCTGAAGCACCGGAGGAATTAAAACACAAGTAGATCCCAACTGTTTTTCTAGAAAACTCACAGGACACACTGGAGATGGCCCTGCCTTCAAGGAGCTTACTGCCTTAGTGTAGAAGCAAAAACCAACTGAAAGAGATAATGACCCCAAACACAATTTCTTGTGGGCTAATATATACAGTGCATGGTTTACTTTCACAAGGATTTAAATGGAAAAGAGAATACAATGAAGAGCTAACCCACCAGGGCCAAGTGACAGGAACTCAGTCAGGGAGGATGCTTTTCATGCCAATAAGCCTTTAAGTCTCAGAAATGAGAAACGTCTCCAGGGACGTTTGTTTCCTACACTTGAAATAACCTAAGAAAACCCACCAGACATTGTTTATTTGTGTGTAAAGTGTACATATCTGTATAGATGCACAGATTGTTACACACTTGCTGATTCACTGCTCCAGTCTCCATGCTGACACAGCTTGTTACCAAGAGGTTAGTCCAGCCCTGAACATTCAGAACTTCAACCTATAAACTGTTCTGTGCTAGTTATTCTATGTTCTGAACTACGGGAGCTTGTTTAAATGGACTAATCACGTGGCTTATGAGGGAAATTCATACAACAGCAAAATGTTTTCTGAAAGAGGTAACGGCCTGAAAACCACAGGATTTCTATTCCTTCATTGCCATCTTTTCTGATTCAAGACATTTATATCAATAATTATAACAATTACTCCTCAACACTCAGGCTGTTCATGAAAATAGCTGACATCTATTTTTCTTACTATACCCCACTATTATAACATACAAATACATATATATTAATTCAAATTCATCATGATGATCTATAATGAATCCAGATGAAAACTATACCCGTACCTTCCTTGTCTCAACATAGCATCAAACATGAAAGTAGGAAAATGGTATGTTCTGACATGGTTAATTCAACAAATCTACACATAAAATCAGCCTAGAACAGAGTTCCATTTCCAGTGAAAATAGTAAAACGCAGAACACAGAGATTTTTTCAAAATCACAGAAAAGTTTTTGAAGTCCATCATTCCAAAGATGTGTCTGTACGTCTGTCAACACATCAGTGGAAAATCCTGACTCATCTAAACGTGCTGACAGGCTCTACTAGCCTGCTCCCCATCTCAACTGCTACAGCCTCTGGTCCAAGCCTCACCATCTGCCTGACAGCCCATGACACCAACCCCCACAGGCTGCTTCCTGTTGTTCCCGAACCTGATTTGTTTCCTACATGGTGCAATGTGAGAACAAACACTTCAGGTTGGCCTCCAAAATAACAAAATCAATCCTGTCTCCTACTGTAAAACCCTCCACCAGCTTTCTGTGGCTTACGGGATAGTTTGCACACCACATTTGGTATCTGATGCTCTTTGATATCTGGCCCCACACCCAATTCATTCTTCCTGGCACCTCCTCCCTCTCCATGTTCCCACCTAAAGTGACTCACTCCCCAATGTACAACACCTGTGGCTTTCACGTCAAATTTCCTCTTCATCGGTGGTTCTCAACCAGAGGCTATTTTGCAATGATTGGAGACATTTTTGGCTGTTAAGAAAATGAGAGTTGGGATGCTATTAGAATTTAGTGGGTAGAAGCATGGAATGCTGCTAAACATTCTACAACATATAGTACAGCCCCCCATGGCAAAGAATTATCCAACATATCTATTATTAAAATATCATCTAGCCCAAAATAGTGGCCAGATCGAGAAACCCTACTCAACCCGGAATGCAGTCTCTCCTTTAGCCAACTCCCTCAATTTCTCAAGGTTCAGCTCAGAAGTTTTCTCTTCCTTGAAATAGCCCGACTTTCCAGGTTGTCAGTCAGTCCCTCCCTTTCTCCCTACCACATTCACTTCAGACTATATTTCAACTTACACATATAATAAATGTCTACTTAAGTGTTTGTATTCTCCCTAGACTGTGAACTCCAATATGCCAAGTCTTACTCTTATTTCTGTCCCTTGATTTGCCTACTGCAGATTGTCCATAAATGTTAAATGTTAAATGCCTGTATATCCTTTATCACAATTCTCTTTTTTATCCCCTCTAGACTTGCACTGTCCAATACACCAGCCATTAATTGTGCACGGTATTTACACTTAAATTTTATTAATTAAAATGGAAAATTCTGTTCTTCAGTTGCACTTGCCACATGGTAAGAGTTCAGTAGATACATGGCGAGTGCCGAAAGTTCTGGGCAGCACAGCATCTTGACTGTAAGCCCACAAGAGTTAAGAGCCCAACCTGTGTTCATACCCATGCCTGGAACATAGGTCCCCAAAAACATTGGCTTGAACAAATGAAGGTACAGGAAGTCTGGGTGTGCTAACTTCCATCCGTTCCGCTTACATGATGAATACAATCATAGACAGGACAGGAACTTTCAGAAAAGTCCTGCTTTGTTCCTGGTCAGCACAGAGAGCTCTCATTCCTGAGTGGCAAAGCATGATCGGGGGAGTAATGAATAACCTCCAGGGCATCGGGAGAAACAGCAGGGTCAAGTGTCAGGAAATGAACATTCCCGAGACCAACGCTGCACAACCTGAGTCTATCCTGATGGGCTCCCTGGAAGAGCTGAGCCCTGAGCACCAGCAACCACAGCAAGAAAGGTACCCAGATGGTATCACGACAATGCACGTCACACATCCTGAGGCCAACATTCAAAACCTGGAGCAATGAGGGGGACATAAGAACTGAAACGGGGAAGCCTCAGAACATGCTGGCTAAGGACTCAGATTTGCGTTAGACAGATCTGGGCTCCTGTTCCTCCCCTGTCACTCTGTAATGGGGTAATTTAGGCAAGTCAGTTTACCACAATGAGCTTCCGTTTCCTTATCTGCAAAATGTGAATAATAGTATTATCTTCCTAACCACTTTATTGCGGGGAATAAATGAGATAATGTGTTTATGCATTTAACACAGAGACCGGTACATACAGGCACTGAATAAATATTGCTGTTTTCGTAATTATCAAAGGTATTATAACATCTTAAGGATAGAAGAGACCAAGAAGTCAAGTCCAACTCCAATCCTGTCTCCCGTCCCCACTGAGTTCTTCATTCTCTCTCCAATATCCCTGCCAAGGATTGTCAAGCCTTTACTTGAAATCCTTTAATGACCATGAACTCACTGCTTTTTGAGGCAGCCCTTTCCATTTCTGATGACTCTGTAACATAAAATTGCCATGTTTCTCAATGGGGCACCCCTGGCATTTCGATGCATCGCTTCTTTATTGTACTGGGCTGTCCATGCATTACAGGATATGGAGCATTGTCTCCAGCCCACTAAATACCAGCAACACGACCACCTCTAATCACTGTGGAAACAAACAACAAAAGTGCCCTCCTATATTTACCACGTCCCCTACAAGTGTAGAACCATCCCCTGCTAAAAAAAAAAAACAAAAAAACTATTGACCAAGCTAAAATCTTGAGCTTGAGAAAATGTAAATAGGAATGCTTAAAAATGATGGAGAGTTCAAGAATTCCATGAGCTATATGGTAGAGTTTTCCTACCAGCTCTCAGCTCCATTTCCGACCCTTCTCTGTTCTGCTCTGCATCTCAAGAATGGCGTTTCCCAGGCTGCTTTGCCAACTGTCCACTGAGTAGGCTTATTCAATGAGAGGCACTAGAGTGTGGGAGTAGGGGAGAAGTCAGAGTGTTTCTTTCTTTCGCACTCTGTCTTGGGTAGTGTCTCTTCTCTGGCAGAGGCACATGTCCTTCATAGATCCAAGAGCCCTTTTCTTCATAGTCCAAACTCCTGCAGGGGCAGTCCTGCCCATGTTCTCATCCTGTCTGATGACTCTGGCCTCTGGGCTTGGTTACTTCCTCCCCTGGTCGTCTCCCCATGCTTCCTATTAATCTTTGGGTGGCCTTATGCCTCTGGTTGCTCTGTCAGCTTTTCCATCACCTATGTAGTGAATTCTCTGTATCATTAAATCCTTGTTGAAATACATCGAGTAGTTTCTATACTCCTAATTGGACACTTACAGAAAAACTGAGAGATGATGTTTTTTCCTATCTTTATCTTGGATGAATGACTGAAAAGAGTATCAAGAAGAAGGGATTATTATTTCTGGCCTTTTTATTGCTTGTTGGGCCGTAATGTAGTGACTTTTGAGAAAACATAAATATCATGATATTTTCTTTCCTAAGGATATAAGTTTAGAAGAAACTGTCAAAGCCCTAACTACTTTTCTCTCCAGGGACATGCTTTTCTTTATGGAAACATACACCATTCCCCCAAAAAAGACAGATTCCTCAGACAGAAAATATCTAAGAGGAACAGAAGATGGAGGCCAGACTTCAAAGGGCCAGCATTTTGACTTCTTTAATTTCTGACCGGAATGTCCTAGATGCAAGACTAAGAGCCCTGGTTTAAAGTGTAGAAGCTATTAAAATACAAACAAGGAAAAATAAAATACACCTAAATTAAAGATATGTATTTGCCTATGTATTTGGTCAGTAAAGCAATAAGAAACTCGGTATGTATGGTTCTGTTTATTTCCCAAGACATTTTTCCATTCTCATTTCTATATATATACTCACCTGACCAGTTATAAAGATAAATGACTTAGGGATCCTCCAGTTGTTAGCAAAGAAACTCAACCAAACTAATTTACGTACACAGGAAGTAGGCAGAATTTGTTACTAAGCTTGAGGCAAATTCATGAATCCCAAGGAGAGAAAATTCAGTGAAATCTTGGGAGGAAGACTGAAGCCAGGAAACTAGAAAACCATCACAAACCGAGCCATTTCTCTCCTGATGTTCCTCTCTCAATCTGGGATTCTCTGCTCTTGTCTCTGCCAGTGGGCTCTCTGGCTTCTCCTCACGTACGGCTGAGATAGCCAACTGTCCCGCAATAAAATCCCTAGCATTCCTGTTAGCCTGCTGCCCTCGGTTCAAGTAGCCTGCTGGGACTGAAAAGAGTTTCAAATTCCCCAATTCTCTGCAAAACCCTTGCAATGACCCAGCTTGAGTCCACTGTGTAATCCTGGCCCCCCTCAGTTATACCTGGGGAAACAGGGTCAGATGATACAGGCAAAAAATGCGTAACCATCCCTGTTGGCAAAGTGATTCTAAGAGATAAGGCTGAGGGCAGGCGAAGGGAGCCATGGGCTAGGCCGGTATATCAACTCCAAAAGGGAACTACAATTATTCCATTTTCCAGACAAGGAACAGACACACAGGGGTTAAATCACCTGTTCAATATCTCAGTGCTAATGAATATCAGAGCCACTACTTAATCCAAGTGTCCAGAATTCTTTCTCCTCACTTCAAGTTACCACCTCTACTCATATAATGGAATCTGTGACAGGCAGAATCTGGTAACTTAAGTCAATATTACTACAACGACGACGACTACTACTACCACCACCGTAAAGGAACTAAGTATGTTTTCTAAAAACATGACCTATTCTATTTGTCCTCCTCTGTCAGCTCAGCCACCTGCCTCTCTAAAGCCGACAGCTGCAAACCCATGTCTAGCAGGACTCGGAATCTACAAAGATCCTATGGAGAGAACTTGAAACAAATCCTGTACATGGACCATAGAGTTTCAGAATTCTATATAAAGTGTGGTAATTCTAGGTCTGCAGAGACCAGCAGAGTATGGTTAAGAGGAGTTCAACTTCATTCCTTTTGAGAATGCGGAGTCTCCCTGAGCTCTAAATGCCAAGAGAGAGCTAAATGAGTGTGTTCTGTCTTCTCTACACTCCTTGCATGGAGCACAGAGGGAGACCAGATTGTAAAGTGGCTTCCTATTATTATGATAAAAGAGGTTTAACACTGTTCTAAATCCTATACCCACAAGGCAAGAAATGTCTTTGTTTTTCATCAACTGCAGGATTTCTCCAGTTAAGAACACTCCCACAACTACGTTTCAGTCCCTTCTTGGGAGGCCCAGCAGCCAGAGAATCGGGCCTGGTAAACGTGTACTCCTGGAAGACAGACAGGAGCGCCTGAATGACAAAATTATAAAGGCATATAGACATTGAAATGCAATTCTCAAAAAGATTTCTGGAACTGAAAAACATGATTTTTGAGCTATAAACCTCAGTAAAAGAATTAAAAATGAGAATGAGTTGACTGTTGAAAGCACAATTTGTGACCTAGAAAAATCAAGTATAGGACATGTCTCACAACACAAAACAAAAAGAAAATAAAAACACAGAAATCACAAAGGAAAACATAAAGAGACTCAGAGGGCAGAGTCAACATAACGCAAACGGAGAAAAAGGAATAGATGAAGCAAAGGCAATTAATAGGAATTACTGCCTGGGAACCAATACAGAGGGTGCAGGTGAGGGCAGGATGGGGAACTTCCCTGAATGGAGGAAAGATCTGAACATTGAAAGGACTTACGAGTTCCAGGCTGAATTGATTAAAAACAACAACAACAACAAAACACCATCCCAGGCGTGTGAAATTTTAGGATTAAAAAAAAAAATAAGCAGTCAGGCAAAAGAGCATAGTTACTTACAAAGAAAAGAACTCAGACAGGTATCAGACTTCTCATCTGCAATACTGGGTGCCAAAGCATCTACAGACTACATTCATAAAAGTTCTGCAACTCAAGCATCTTCTACCAGTCAAGAGTGAAAGAAAGAAAATCTAGGACGTGCAGTAGCTGAGAGAGCGTATCACACATATTCCTAATTTAAAAGAAATATTTGAAAAAAAAGAATACTCCACTAAACAACAAATGATCCCAAACTGAGTTTAAAAAAGTAAGAAAAAAATAAAGGAAGATGAATCAAAGGAATACAACAGTAAGCAATGAAACTTAATACAAAGGTTTTCATGGGATGTGTAATATGAGTTCTAAGTAAGGACTTATGAAACACAATAGGTACCTAGACAGGAGATTCATTTTCTTACACTATCCCAGAAAAATAATAGAAATAGGAGATAAAATAAGGAGAAGATAAAATCCTTTCAAAAGAGTTGAGTTGTGGGTATGGAACGCAGAAGGAGACACGGAAACAAAAGTAGCCCAAAGTTATTGTCCTTCTTGGGAAGAAAAGGGAAGTGGAAAGGAAGCAATTCTGTGATTACGATGAAGAAAACAATGCATTTGGGTTGGGTTTGTGTTTTATGACCATAGAATAGTAGTCACCTATATTTGATTAAAGTAGCAGAAAAAGGATTAGTGATTATTATTGGGATAAAAGAAATAATGTAGAACCTCTATATTAATAAGACAATTGTTAAATCTCAATTTTAATCCTTTTAGTATAAAAATGCATTTCAAACAGATATGTGAATCGTGCACTACTCATCTAATATATAAAAAAGAGGTACACCGCCAGACATTTAGACAAAGAGACAGGCCTGTGTTCCTTGGACAAGAATGAGGTATAAACCGCAGTGGTGACTAGTTGTCTACCATATAAATATAAGAAGTATCTTAATGATAGCAAGTTTAAGGAACAACATCTAAAACTCATTCAGGAAGTTACCTAGAAAACAAAAGAAAAGACAAACTCATGTTTAAATACTTGCATGAATTTTGTCCTTAGATTTCCTCCACAAATCTCTTTACAGGTACCTGAATAAATATATACGCGTACAGCACATACGTGTCATAGCAATGGTTTATAAACCATGATTAAACAGGCTATGTTCTCCTAGACACCCCCAAGCATGAGTTACAGGACACAGCCCCAAACCTTCTCATCCCATTACTTTAAATGTACTCCGCTGAAGGCATCCCTTACACAGCTGTTTTTGACATCCCCATGTCTATCACCTCCCACAGACGAGCTGAGATCATTAAAAAGCACCAACATGACATCTGTCATTAGGAAAGAAAATTCGTCTAAGCAGGGCAATTTAATAATGTGTATTACAATTATGGAAGAGTCCCTAGTGTAACCTGGCAAAAGGTTACAGTACACACCATAAAATTACTATTGTTTCAAAAGACTGATATTAAAATTCATGCAAAGTGTTTCATAGAAATCCTGTGATAGATGGTATTAGTTAGAACGTAAGTCTATTGTACTGAAGTTAGAAAAAGCAGTAGGTTAAATTGTCTATCAGATCATTTTGGTTCAAGATTTTACAAGGGAAAATGTATAACCATGTGGTTATGATGTCTTTGGAAATACTTTGTGTCATTTTGTTCAAAATACCATATCCTAAATCAGTAGAATTGGTTATAACATGTGTCTGTCAGCAAGTTGGGGATGCTGGTATAATAAAAATGACGAGACTTAATAGTGTTGACATTCTTATGAGAAGAGAAAAGGGGAGCTGAGTAGAGTTTGGAAGGTGGGTAAATGGGCAGAGGAAAATGACTTAGAACATGTGGAGAAGGTGCCTTGAGATTGTGACCTGAGGATGTGTTGCCTTCAGTGCCTGTCTCTGTTTTCCGACAGGCTAAAGAACAACTGGAAATCAGTAGGAAAATCAACTGGAAATCATGAGGAAATCAGTAATCTCACTCATAGGGTAGCATTTTTTGAGTTCTCTTGGGTTGCTAATAATTGCGGCAACTAAATACCTAGAATAATCTCTCTACATCTTACCACTTGCCTCTCTCCATAAGGTAGAATGGAAAGATAGGACATATGTCAACTGATTTATCAGGGGGTCTTAAAGACCTTCTAGCCCAAACCCTCAGTGGACAAATGAGGAAACAAAGGTTCTGAGATATTATGTTATTTGCCTAAAGTCACAAGCAGTTTGTACCAAAATTATAACCTGGGTCTTCTGAATCCCAAAATAGCGCACTTTCTACCATTATACACTTATGATCAAAGGATCTTTAAATAGGATAACTTAATTGAAATACAGCTATCTGTACTTCTGCCCACTATATAAAAATTTACTGAAATCCAGTAACAATTCTATTGATCTTTTCTCTTTAATATGATAGACAATTACAAATCAGTCTTGAATACTATGGTTATGTATTTAAACATATGTAATAAAATAGTTTTCATTATTTTAATAATGATTGTGGTAAGGGGTAAAACTTCTTTTGAATTATTTTATAACACTGCATAATGTCTAGATTTCTTACTTTATTAAAGTTCTTATAGTCTTTGCATTAAAGAATCATCAATTATCTACAAAAGATAATGAATATTCATAGTATTTTTATCTTAAATGTTTGATAGAAATCAATGGTGAAGCCATCTAGGTTTAGAATTTTCTTTGTGGCAAGATTTTTAATAAGATATTCTATTTTTCTTTCTCATCTTCTCTTTTGATGGGTTCTGTTTTGCAAGGAATTTGTGCATTTCATTTTAATTTTCAAATTGATATATTTTATTAACTTTTTAATGTGTTTAGAATATGTAGTGTTGTTTTCTTCTCATTTTGATTTGGTGGTTTTTTTTTTTCCTTCTTGCTATTAATTTTATTAATCTTTGTAAAGAACCAACTTTTGGCTTAGTTGATTTTTTTTTTCTAACATACATTTGTTTTCTTTAATCAATTCCAAGTCTTCTTATTATTTCCTTCTGTCTACTTTGGGAAGTTCAATTTCTTATTCTTATTTTTATTCTTATTCTAGTTTCTTGAGATAAATGGTTGGATCACTGATTTTTAAGCAGTTATTCCTTTCTAATATATTAATTTAAGGCTACAAATTACACTATGTGTTCTGCTTTAGCTGTATCCCACAAAGTTTGATAAGTCATAATTTCATTAAAATTAATATAAAAAATTTTTAATTACCAGTGAGATATCTTCTTTGACACACAGATTATTTAGAGTATATTATTAATTTCCAAGCAATTTGTGTTTTCTAGTTATCTTTGGGGTTTTTATTTCTACCTTAATTATTTATAATCAGATAACATAATCGAAATGATTTGTCTTGATATTTCATGAAACTTGGTTTATAAACCAGTATATGGTCAGTTTTGGTAATGATTCATATGCACTTGGAAAAGTATGATATCTGCCATGTTTGGGTGCAGTGCCCTATTATCTTTTAATTCGATCATACTTGTTAAATATATTCTTCAGATCTTCCATATCCATATTGATTGGGGGATTCCTGTTCTATCAGTTATAGAAAAGATATATTCAAGTTACTTGCTAGGATTATGATTTTGTCTTTATGTTTTTTGTTTTTGTCCTTTATTGCTTTAAGTATCTTAAAACAATAGTATCAGGTGCATTCAAATTTAAGACTGAAATCCTCTTTACACTTATGTACTATTCCTCTTTATCTTAGTATGCTTCTTGCTTTAGGATCTACTTTCTTAGTTATTAAAAATTTCCAGCAGCTTTCTTTTGCTGACTATTTGTATGGTACCTTTTTCATCCTTTTACTTTTAATATTTTTGTATCTGAATATTTAAAATGGGTCTAACATAAAGAGCACACACTTGGGATTATTTTTAATACAGTCTGGAAATTGTAGTCTTTTAATTATGTTTCGATTGGAAGAAACGATGCATTTTATTTATGATTATTGATCCATTTATATATGCCATTTTATCCTTCACGTTCTATTGCACTCACCTGTACATATTTTTCTTTTCTCCTTTCAATTATTAAATTATTTTATTTTTCCTCCAATAAGTTCCTGGTAATAAATTATTTACTAGTTCTTTAGTGGTTACCCTAAAATATGCAGCCTTAACTAATTTCAGTCAAAAAAATTACTTTTACTACTTTCTGTTAACGTTCGGACACGTAACATTTTAATTTGATTTATACTCCAACAATGTGTTTGCATTATTGTTGCTAGTGCATTATTGATTTTAAATCTATATACATTTTTAATTCCACAAGCCATTAGTATCAGTGTTTTATCCAGTCAATATTTAACTATATGTGGCCATATATTTCTCATTCCATGTTTATCTATTTCTTCCTGCATCTCTGCTTCCTTCTTGAGGTACTCACTATACCTTACAATTTAGTGCAGGAATGCCAATGTTATATATTCTTTCAGTTTTTGTTTGTCTAACATGTCTTTTCTTACACAGATCAGCATGACACCTAAAAAAGAAAAGACAGGTTTATTTCTTCCTTTCAGAGGAAAAAAAAACAAAAACCTATTTCACCTTCATTTTCACTGGGTAAAGAATTCCAGGTTGGCAGGTACTTTCTTTCATTACTTTTAAGATGTAAATTTTATTATCTTCTGGCTTCTGTTCTTCTTGATAGGAAGTCAGCATTATTGTTACTATTTTGAAAAGAAGTCTTAGATTTCTGTCTTGTTTTTGCTCCACCTCCAGCTGCTTTTAAGATTTTCTTATCTTTGATTCTCATCAGTTTTACTATGATGTGCCTAAGGTTTATTTTCTTTGTAATTATTCCACTTGTTGCTCTTATGGAATTTGTGGGTTGAAATATTTTGTAACATTTGGAACATCCATAACCATTATTTCTTTGGATATTGATACTACCACAAACTATCTTTCTTTTTCCTCTGATACGCCAATTACTTGTATGTTGGACATTATATTCTACATTTCTTATCCTTCTTTATCTACTTCACATTTTTTTATTTCCAGTCTGTGCTTCAGTTGAACAGGTTCTGTTGAGCTGTCTACCAGTTTATCGCTCCTGTCTTCTGCTGTCAAACACATTTATTGGGTAATTAACTTCAGATATTGTATTGTTTGATTCTCCAATTTCCATTTGATTCTCTTTACAGATTTTACTTCTATAGTGAAATTACCCATGTTTTAGCCCCTGCTATTCAGTTCCATTATTTTCTTAATCATAGCCATTTCAATGGCAATTTCCAGATAACCTTGAATATATTCCATTGACAGTTTCTTTCTCTTGATTTTTTTGACAGTAATATTTAACTGAATGTCAGGTATTGTGTTAAAAATTATAAAGGTTCCAGAATACGTTATCTTCCTCCGAAGGATATTTAGCCTTTTGTTTTGTTTTTGTTTTTGTTTTTGTTTTTGTTTTTTTGTTAGGCAGAAAGACTCAGAATCGATCGGCTTTATCCAACTAAGAACTGACGTACTTTGAGGCTGGACTGTAGTTTTAGTAAGTTACAGTCGATCTCCAGAAGTCTATCTACTCCCCTTAAGATACACTATTGCACGGCTTCCAACTGAATATCTAATATGGTCACCAGGCTCATTACCCTAGTTCTTGAACACTAATCTTTGTTTCTTTAACACTACTTTCCAGAACTTTTTAACTTTGTTTCTTTTTCTTTCTTTTTTTCCCTTTCACTTTATTCATTTTCAAAATTCAGCAAATGTCTTGGGAAAACAGCCTGTGTTTTAGATCCTCAAGTCTCCTTTTCTTTTTTTTCATTCTATTCCATGAGACCATCAAAAGTTCTATAGGTTTCACTTTCCCCTGATAGCAGCCCTCTGAATTCTTTGCTTCCTACACATGCCCAGAAGTAGCAAATTTCCCCAGGGAAAATTGAGATCAATAAGTGCAGCTTTCCACAGTTTCCCAATCTCTAAAATTTTATTCATCAACAACTCTCTGTTGCATTTAAGTGGAAATTTTTAAATGGTTATCCATATTTTCCAGTTGTTTTCAACAAAGCATTGTTCTACCACAAGTCACTCCATTCTATCCAGAACCCTCATTATACTTTTTTTAAAAATCTTTTCTCAGAAGATTATACTCTCCCTATATATATTTTTTTTATTGGGGAATATTGGGAAGCAGTGTATTTCTCCAGGGTTCATCAGCTCCAAGTCGTTGTCCTTCAATCTAGTTGTGGAGGGCACAGCTCAGCTCCAAGTACAGATGCTATTTTCAATCTTTAGTTGCAGGGGACACAGCCCACCATCATTACACTTTTGTTCATTGTAAAAATGCAGTAAGTTCCATCAGTTCCTTCAAAAGTTGTCAGAAAAGACAGACAGATGGGAATATCTTTATTAAGTAGCTCAGAAGATCTTTGTGCAGTGCATAGGAATTGACAATGATACTTACAATGCTGTAAAACCATTGTATTACAACCTAAGTATAATGCTGCACTAAGTATGACTGTCAAAGGCTTTTATACAAAGGAAATGGAGAAACAAGAAAGTATACCTATTATTACCAGCAACAAACCGTGATGCACAGGCCTGAAGAGATCTTTTACACCAATTCCATAATATAATGAGGAAATGATACAGTGATGTTCAATGTTGTGCATGTTTTTAGGGTTTGGAGTTACTTTTCTATTTCTTTTTCTTTTTCAGATTATTATATTTAGAATAAGACTCGTATTTTTAATAAAACATGTGAAATTACTTTGATATGAATGTGTCGTTATACATATAAGATTCTTTAAAAACATATCAGTTTTAAGTGCCTATTGTTACATCTTAATCATTAACCTTGCAATAATGGATTGGGTCACAGCCTTCATGCTAGTATCTAAATGAAGACCTAAAAAATAATTGTAATTCACTGAAAGTTTAACTTTTCCACATTCATTTATGAAAGCAGTCGATGACGATAAAGTTATCTCTTTCTTTCTGGGTATATTCTTAACAAACAGATAATATTTTGCATAACTTTCCAACTTTTCAAAAGATTATGGTCTTCCTTCTGTAACTAAAGAGTTCCCATCTTGCTAATAACTATGGTTATTACCTTCTAAAACGGAAAAATTTCACCATAATCTGAGAAACATCATAGTAAAGCTTTGTTTTCAGCCTTTGGATTTTACGGGATTGTTTTAATTTGTTAAGGTAATCAGAATATAACGTCCTATCATATGTGTTGTTTCTAGAAATAGATTCGAGTTTCCTTGATCTTTATTACTTTCCTAAATTTATGCAAAGTCAAAAACACATGGTGCTAATAAAGGTCATCTATACTACAACTAACCGGAAAAAGAGGAAATAGTAAGAATTAATAGTACAAACTTGGATATAAAACAATAGACTAATAATTAAGGGACCCAGGTTCTATCAATTACTAATTTTGTGACCTACGGCAAATCATTGAACTTCTATATATCTCTGATTTCTTATCTATAAAACGGGGCTAAAAACTCCTAACATATTTTACGAGGTTTTTGTGCAGACCAAAGGAAAAGATGTTTTCTAACGTGTCATACTTTGAAATATAAGAAAGCACTATGCAAATGGAAGAATCAGTATTTGTATAACTCTAAGAGGCATTTTTATCTTATTTCAGAAAACAAACTATCTTCAGGCACTTGAAAACCTCAACTTTCATTTGCATATAATTATTATTCTAATTACACATTATTTTCATGTATTCATTAAAGCAGGTTCATCAGAGTGCCTATTAGACAATTCTTTATTAATGTAATTCAAATTATGTATATGGAAGTAATAAAGGTACATTTCTCTTTCAATAATAATTTCAGAGAGTCTCCATTAATCTAAATAACTGAAGTATTACTCTAAATTTTATGCTGTCTGCATGTGAGACAGGGAAGCCTAAAACTGCAAAACAAGTTCAAAGCAAACTCCAACAGTTACCAACAATCTCTTTGGTAGCAATATGTAAATACTGTGGACATGCTCTATGTCTTATTCCATTTCCCTTTCACACTTAAGAAATAGAGCCTACCTTCAAAAAAGAAGTTACGATTGAGACATTACTGTATAATTATTAGGTAACATGAAGAGACGTGTTCTCTAAAACTCCCTGGTCTCTAGCTCAGTCTACGTCTTCTAGTTGCCCACTTGAACTACTGACACCAGCAAATCAGGTAAAAAAGATATTGACCTCTTTGCATTTAAATATAGCAAATAAAAGAAGGGTATCTCCCTTAATAGTCTGATATCTCTTGTTTCTTTTTCCCCTTCCACACTCCCTTCTCTAACCTCACTAGCATTTCCTCAGCATTCCAGGTATTTTTGCTGTTCTGAGTTTTTGCTATCTTCTGCCCATTTAAATCCTCCTTCATCTTCAAGCAATAAAGCCGTGCCTTCCCATTATCCCACAGGAAGCTCTGCCTTGTAATGGATGATGTGTTCACTCATCTGTCTCTTCAACTAAAGTATAAGCCCCTCGAAGGCAAAGACAATGCCATATTCATCTTTCTATTGTCCCCAGCAACGTGGTACCAGCGTATGCTTAGAAGGCAAGGATTTGAATGAAAGAATAGATAGATGAATGAATGAATGAATGAATGAATGAATGAATGAATGAATAGATGCTATAGAAAACCTAGTGATGGACATAGTATTTTAAAGTTACGCATACTGCTATCTATAAGCTAGGAGAAATTTGGGAGGAGAGCAAATTCAAATGATAAGAAATCCACTTAATTTATAAATCTATACTGATATAAAAATATTATCCAACCTTATCTGGTGTGAAAAACTTGGATATTATCATATAAAACTTGATTCAATTGTCCACATAAAACTACCCTGGATATGAAACATTAAAAAGATTTATGTTCTTTCAATATTCTGTCATTTTTCATGTCTGTCCAAGTCATTTTTTACTTATAATAGTCTTACGTATCCAGACCCAGGGAAAAAGGGGACCGTAATAAAACAATAGTGGAATAACTAAACAAATTATTAAAGAGTTGTATTATTTTGATGCAACATAAAATTATGAAAAACCATGCTTTTGAGAAAGCATTTCATCATGTAAAGAAATCTTCCCAAAAGATGTATTGATTGAATAAAACATAATATTCTTTATTTTTCAAAGTAAATAGACCTATAATCCCTTTTTCATATATGAAGATAAAAGGCTAGAAGGATATATGTAATGTTAAAAGTAGTTATTTTTGATCCATAAGATTGTAGGTGAATTTTTAAAATTTATTTCAAAATAGTTTTTGAATTCCTAAATGTTCTAAAAGAGCATCTTTTGTTATTATAATCAGGAAAAACAACACCTATACATTACTTTGGTTTTAATAGGGGGAAAAAAACCTTTCAAAGTGTTAGGCAAAAGGACAGACTGAGGCATCATTATCCCTGGAGAATCCAGTGTGCTTCTAACTTACTAAGTGAATCCAAGCCACTTGATGCTTACAACCTCAGCTGCTGTATTTTTAAAAGTAAGTGCTGGGGCAGATGAGAGTTAAAGGACCACGTAGCTATAAAACCCTGGAACTCTAAGTGGAAGCAGATAGCTTTCAAGAGCCTTGGAAATCGGTACCATCCTTTACAACAGACAGAACATACATATGAACCCAGTAAATAAGGAAACCAAAGTAGCAACTGCAAGAACCACACAACTCCCCAAAAGACCTAACCCTATGGCATTGCAATACAGTCGCCCAAATTCCTTACGTTCATAGAGTGGCCCAATGTCTCCTGAGCTGATTCTCTTGAAGGCTAATTAATTGCATGCTGCATGGGCTATTCTCAAGATGCTAAGGAGTCATTTGGGGAGGGAATATAAAGGTTTACTAAACAATAATATGCAATTTATAGTCTGGATGTGGCACAGACTGTATTGGCTTACTTTCATTTCACAGTTAATCTCCCAGCTCACAAAAGTTTTATCGGATTGGAGGCATGTGCAGTATTCCCTTTATAAAATTTTATAGTCCCTTGCTATTTTCAGGGGTTTGTTTTATAGGCACAATTTGCTGCTTTAATCTCACCCAATTGTCATGCTTTAAATCATAGTGAATAAAAATGTCCTAAAAGGAGAGATGTGCTGAGCATAGTACTTAATTACACTTAGTGCCTGATTTAAATGTTATCTGGGCATTGCCAAGTGCCAGGCACAGAGTAGCCCAGCAATGCAAATCTGCATAAAGTGACACAAGTCATTACTGCATTTTCAAGAGCAAAGCCTACTCACAGGTGGACTGCATTGTGGTGGCATTCTGACGAAGGTGGGTGCTCTCATCTTCCATCAGTATCTGTGCAAATTAAGGCAGCTAATGAACTAGTTCAGATCACTAATGTTCTCCACGCGGGAAAGCACGGGTTTCATCTTTAAGCCCGCCATCGAACAAGGCAATTTCTGGTACCTTTCTCAGAGGAGCTTCTCTAATTCTCATTCAGCCAAATGCTACTGAAGATGAATATTAGTATGGGAAAGGAAAGCCTCACTTGGGGAAAAGACCATTCATTTCTAGAAGTCAATTATGCTTCAGCAAAACTCAGGAATGCGTAAAACATGCATGGCCTATTGTGTGTGAAGGAGAAAGATGACAAGGGAAGTGATGGTTTTCCCTGGCGGCCATAATTTTTCTGTGTCGTCTTGCCTTGGACCCTGCTAACATCCCCCCACTTTCCCTTTAATGAAATCCCTCATTTAATCCTCCTTTTCTTGACCAAATACCCCAAGTAATCTCCGCACCACAGTGACTGTTTCCAGGCATGGGCTTGTGGCCCACGGCCAAGCAATCGAAGCCTCCTCAGGACTTCCATGCAGGAGAGATGGCCTCCGCATGCGTGGGCGCCTGAGTGGGAGGATGTGCGTCTGGGGCTGCTTCTGCCTGGGAGTGATGCCGAACAGGGAGACAGATCTTACAACAGAGCGTAAGTGTCTGGGCTAGCCATGCCAAACACCAAATCATCCAAGTCGCAGGAGCCAGGCCGATAAATCCTCATTTTGTCTTAAGCTAGTGGGACTTCAGTTTCTGTCATAGAATGAATCCAGACTAAAAAGAGACATTTCTGCAAATGGAACATTGCATTTTATTCAGAAAAGCAACCCTATCTGCACTTCTTTCCTTTCATTGAACATTTCCCAAATAGCGCAGTTCTAGAGAAAGAGAAAATACGATCACATATTCCAAACAGATGCTGTCGTCAGTGACAAATATTGCTTTAATGCACCCCAAAATAACATTTGCTAACTCCCGAAGGGGCAGTTCAGCACATAAATGGGAAGTATATAGTAAGACCTAAATAAATGGAAACTAACAGCAGTCACAGTGATATCTGGAACCTACAGGTTATTTCTACTGAAAAAGGTTTAATTTACAGCTCTATCGATCTTCTGATAGAATTTATCTTCCTATTTAAAGATAAATATATTAAAGACTACCAGGAAATTTTTAAAGAGACTGGTCAAGAAGTTGGTCTGAGTTATTCTCACTCACGTGTGTGCACTTGTACCACATATGTATGCATACTTTAATAAAGTATATTTGTTTCTGTGTTTTAAAATTTAGATTCATAGTACCATAGTTTAATCTTTTGAGACTTCCCTTTTTGGACTGAATTTATATGTTGTTTTTTTTAAATTTTTTCACATAGAAATGTATATTTTATCTACATGTATTTCATTCATTTCAAAAAGTTTTTAGCATTTTATTGTGTGAACAAATCATAATTTATGTATAAGTTTCTCTATAACCTGTAAGTTTCACCTAACCACCTGTTAGGTGGTTTCCACTCCTCCGTCATTCATTACCACAAAGGTATTACTGTGAGTACCCCAGGATTATACACATGTCGTCTGCACACTATGTGAGAATTTCACTGAGGTATAGCTACAAGCAGATATAGAGGTCATGAGATACATACAACATTCAAGTTCCCAATGTCATCATAAATTGGTCTCCAGAGCAGATCGACCTATTTATACTCCCATCAGCAACTTGAATCTCTTGAATATGAAGAAAAAATAGAATCCTATATTAATAAGTGAAAAATAAATGCATGTGAAAAACCTCACAATGGTAAAAACAACTAGGTATACCTGACTTACAAGTAATATGTATAATGTGACCCATTTCATACTGCTCTCTTATTAATAGCTTTCATGTATACCTTATGATTGTCAAAGTGCTTTTAACATAAAACTCTTTGTGTCGGTACTGGAGAAAAGTGGTCAGGAAAGAGGATGAAAAACGTGAATAAAAAATTACCCTTAGATCTAATTGTGTAGCCAGGACTATAACATTACCCTACAAAAACACTGCTACATCGTGTCCCTCGCCCAGATCGCCACAACTGCCTTCTAACTGGTCTCTCCCAGCGGCAGTCCAAGTGGTCCTTCCAAAATCCAGACGGATTATGAGTCTCCCTTATTTCAAACACCTCAGTGACACTCAGTCAAATCTAACCCAAGAACATTACCAACACTGTCGGCCCATTGTGCCTAACTTTCCAAATTCACCTCTTGCCCCTGGCCCGGAACTCCTCTGTGCTCCAACACTATTCAACAGCTTTACTTCTGCCCTCTCTTTTCCTACCCCAAGTCTTCAGACATGGCTGGAAATGTCTTCCTGTCCAGTTCCAAACCTCGCACTTGCTTCAGGCTAACTCCTGTTCCTTTTTGAGTGAATAGCTGAGATGTGACCTCCTCCAGGAAACTTACTGCCACTCCCAAGGCCTCGGGATTGTCGAAGGCTCCCAGCGCACCCTGTGCTTCCGCAAGCATGGCACCCCTAGAAGGCACACTGCCTCGTCTTTCTCTGTTTCCCCCTACTGGACTGGAAGCCCTTAGAGAGCAGGGACTGAGGCCGGTGTCCCTACCATAGTGGCTCATAATCATGGTCAGCAAATATTTCAATGATCTATCATGTGTAATACCATAACTGCAGCCATAGAATCCTGAGGAGGAAAGACAGAAAGATGATGCTAACCAGATTCTCTCTTTTGTCTTCTACTTCTCTCATTTCTTCTGATATACACACATACATATGTATATATACATACATATACATATATACATATATATATATACATACACACACACACACACACACACACACACACATATCCAAAAAATGTATACAAGTGGACACTTTGGTCAACGTTGCTCAAGCAGTAGTTCACCATAATCAGAAGTATCTGGACGCTGATGGTAACCACTTTGAGCACCTCTTGTAATTGCAAATGTCAAACGTGACTTTTATTCAGCTTTTGTTATTGGTATACATTAAGTACTACAATTTTAATACAGTATTTTTTTCTTAAAATGTGTATACATTTTTTTTTGGCACCCTCTGTACACACACACACACACACACACACACACACAGTTTCTGTAGCTTTGTTACTACTACACATTATGTTCCAAACAATTCATATTCTTCATTTCCACACAAGGGACAGAATGCTTTTGCTTAGTTTCTACTTTCCTGGAATTTGAGGTCTGAAGAGGGAGATGTTTGATAAGGCTGCAATGTTACTTTCAGCATGAATTCATTCTAGAATGAACAATGTTATTATTATTAATCTGGGACAACTCAACTGTCTTATTCTAGGTGTCTTATTCTTATGCTTAGTTTCATCATGTTCCATTAGTTCCCACTGTGACAAACAAAATATTTTCAGAGTGGCTATGCTTTCAGAGTCTATGAAAAAAAAGAATCCCTTCCAAATCCTAACTTTTAAGAATATAGGAATTCTGTACTAGTCCAAATCAGTCACCAAGCATCTAGATAATCCGTCCTCAAGAGATACCTCCAAGGCCACCAGAATTAGGAGTGTGACTGCAGTTCTGTTTAATTGCTCAAAATGGAGGAGTCATGTATGAATTCATGTAAACCAACCTTCAGCTTATTTATATTTAAGTCTCTATCACTCCAAACATTAAAAAGTCCTTTAAAGTGTGTTGAAATTTTTTTAATCACTCCTTTTTGCCTCTTCAAGCTTTAATAGGATAGGGAATAGTACTTTTAATTTACCACCAAGAACACTCACATTATAGAGTTCCCTTCTATACATACGAGGTGTGATCACAAAATACAGTAAATATTTAAATTTAAAAGTTATTACAGTAAAAGACACAATGCCATTTGCCCCCCTCAAAATACAGCCTCTCACTTCGAACACACCTGTCCCATTGTTTATTCCACTTTCTAAAGTAGTTCTGTAAGTCCTTTTTTGTGAGTGCCTTAAGTTGTGCTGTCGTGGCTGCCTCCATGATCTGAATTGATTCAAAACGTTTACCTTTCATGGTCATTTTGATTTTGGGGAAGAGCCAGAAGTTGCACCATGCCAGATCCAGTGAATAAGGTGGATGAGGACATACTGTCATGTTTTTATTTAACAGAAATTGCCATACCAGAAGTGATGTGTGACATGGAGCCTTTCCATTGTGATCACAAAATATGGTGAATGCTGCTGCCGAGTGCCATCCAATGGAAAGGCAGGGATCTTCAATACGGGAAGTGGTGCATCGAACCTTAATAACTATGTGACAAGTTTCAACTTGTTCGATGCAGTCAGTCGAGTGTGAGCTATGGTTGAGAGAAGGTATGTTTAAAAATCATCTGGGCATCATGGTATGCAGGTATAAGCCACTGACTATATTCTCTTCTTTATCTAGGATGATGTGCTGCACTGACCTTTATGATCAAGTAGTCTGAGGAATACAAAGATTTAGAATAATTTATTTAAAATACTTCTTAGTTTATGACTTGGCTTATACAATATCTGGACGTAGACAGGCTAAGAATTATACCAAAGAGCCACTTTTTTCCATGTCCTTTCATTTGAGGGTTTGCCGGGCTGTGTGATGGATGAGAAGTACAAAAAAAACCTAAGCTAAGAAAACCTATATGATTCCATGACATATTTGTATCAGGAGGGTCTCACACAAAACTGGGGCAAAGAGATATTCTCATTTGAGAGCTTCCTAAAACTTAAGAAACTGATCAAAACTGATTCTTCACCTGTTTTTCTGAGTCTGTTACTCATCTTTAACAAGATCAAGCTACAGTGTTTCCCCGAAAATAAGACCGGGTCTTATGTTAATTTTTGCTCCAAAAGACGCAGTAGGGCTTATGTTCAGAGGATGTCATCCTGAAAAATCATGCTAGGGCTTATTTTCCGCTTAAGTGTTATTTTCCAGAAAACACTGCAGATGATATTTAGGTCCATTTCTAAGCCTAACATTCTGTCATTTAATTGAATTGAAAGTTCTACTTTACCTCTCAAAAACACTGAATACAAAATAAAATCTAAAAGTTACTCCATGATTTCATTTTAAACATACAGACAGGAATATAAGACATTATGGTGAACCTTAATACTCAAACTATAGCAGTGGCTGAAGAATGAGCAAGGCAGCAGTGTGATAATTACGGGTGCTTTTACAAAGTCTATGCGACATTTTGATAAGTCAAACTGATTATAGCATACTGCATTATCTTGTTCACAGTCATTTGGGGTCTTTCACTGCCATCAAATGATACGTCAAAAATAATCTCTATATTCCAAAGCGTCTTATGAACACAAAAGTTTGAGAATCACTGGTATAAATCCATGTTAATCATTCACACTGAAGTGTGCATTTCTAGAAATCATGTTTGCACCTTTGCACCTAATAGAATTACCTTCCACCTCCCATCACTGAGGAATGCCACCTCATCTGAAATGGTACAGTTCTCATCAATTCAAATGCCACTGTGCCTCATTTCCCAAAGAGCAGCAAGACAGGTAATTCTCAACAATCATTGCAAAGGCGCCAGATGGAAGTTCAAGGGGTAGATAAGTACATTTATACTGCAGTGGGGGATTTCAAAATTTCCTTTCAAATAGAGCCAATTAAGATACAGAAACTCTGACAGGAGTTCCACTACACAGGAAGAAAAATAAAGCACTATCCATGTCACTGTTTTAATTAGCTCCACAAAGAGAGCATTTTCTAACTATTTGAAATCAAAACCTGCCAAAATGCATAAAATGTACTCAAATATGTAGAAATACAATATGACTATGAACGCCATAAAACTTCTCAAGTGTCTTTTCAATAAATGACAGTGTCCAGTTTTTAGGGAGGGGACTGAGTTGAGTGCATGCAATGAGCCAGCCTTCCATGCTGTAATCAGATGGAGAAACAGGAAATGCAGACTTTTTCTACATTGTTGCTGCACAGAAAATTAGACATAATGATCCAAATCTACTAAGGGACTAACTATACTTATTTTAGTGTCTTATTTCCCCTAAGTCTAAGAATAGCATTATTTCAGTGAATTAACATGTGTCCTTTAAGAATTCTTAAAAATTGACCAAAAGTATATGAATAGGCAATTCCTAAGAGGAGAAACGTAGTGTGCACAAAATATAGGAAAGTATTCAGACTTAACCTTAATCAGAAAAAAAAGTTAAAATAATACTATAATATCCCTTCATACCCACCGTAAAGGCAAATATGAAAAATCACATCACACCAAATGCTGGCAAGGATGTGAGAGGACAAGCATGGATGACGGGAATATAAAATGGAACAGCTATTCTGCAGTCAATCCAGCCACTTTTAGATAAATTAAGTGTGAATATTCACTATGACACAGAAGTCTCACATTTGATTATCTGGCCCATAGAATCTCTCACATAGGTTCCTAAGAGGATTATAAGGAGACATATACAACAAAGACAGCATTTCTGTTGCAGTGGTGATCTGGAGATAACCTAGACGTCTACCAGTTAGAAAATGGATCATTTAAACTATGGGATACTTATTATGCAGTACAATTCAGAAACAACATACCAGGTTTACAAAAATATTTAACATGGATATATCTCAAAAACAGTATTGATTAAAAACAGAACGAAAACCAAGATAAATAATAGCACATTATTTTATGTAAATTAAAATCCATACCCTCCAAACTAGCACTATATATTTTATACAAATAAAATATATTTTTATAAGAAATGTATATATATATACATATATATATATATATATATACACACACATATATATATAAATATATATGAAGAATAAATGTAAGAACACATAGAAGGCATTTTAAAATGTCTTCAGTGGGAGTTGAATGATCCTGGGGTTTGGAGATAAAAATAAAAAAATAAATAAAAGAAGAGACAGGAGTTGCCAGGACCAATAATGGAAACTTGCTTTGTGCTGACGTGTTTGATAGAAGTTCACATTTCTGCAACCACGATTCAAACGAAGGAAACAACAACAACACAAAAAGCAAAATAAAAAAGTTATCTTATGACAGTAAAGATTGCTTCACTTAAACATATCCCTACCTACTTATGAAATACCATATTCAACAATGAGGTATTGTTGTTATTCAACAATAACAGTGAAACAAAATAGTCATAGCATCAAATATGTATTGAGCAACTTCTAAGTCTAAGACCCAACTACAAAGGCACCAAGGAACCTTCCAACCAGCCAATCATGATACCATCAGTTAAGTACTGGACATGCCTAAGTGTAAAAAAGATTAAAATATGGAACCACTGCTCAACTTTTGCCACGTTGACTTTATCAAGCAGGAATAAGTCTTAGAAATACATATATGGAGATTATAAAATGCTGAGAATAAACATACATTCCAGTAGAGATCACAGAAGTGTATTCCAACAAGGCTTGCTATACAAATTTCCCCCAAAAGTTCAATTCATTTTAAGAGCTCTTCTTTTGGAACTGTCTTCAAATACTCTGGCACTTTATTTTGGAAATGCTCAATAGTAGCAAAGCTTACATTTAAAAGACGTGGTTCATTTTTGAGTGACTATTGCAAAGTCATAAATTAACAACTTCTATAGTGTAATTCTTTAGGGTTTAGCTCTTTTGGCAATGTGTTTCAGAATCATTTAGAGTTTTTTTTAAAAAAGGGATGATCAGGCATGGATACCTTTTAGAGACTTGGTTATAAAATAATGAAAGCGATTTTTAACTATGTCATGAAATGGATCTATAGGCAAAACCAAAACTGTTCCAAATGCATTTTAAACAATGGCTGCAACAGCTTTAAAATATAGAGAGAGCCTTATAACCTCCCCAGGTAACAAGATTAATTAGGCTTTCTCATTTCTGTGTTAAAAATACATTTCATTATATTGCAAACACTATGAGTGTTCACACAACTGCGAGCCCTAACACTGCCGTGTAGGGCAAATGTGGCGCAGTCAGAGGGCCTGGGTGTGACTCTCTTCCCTTTCAGTTTTAGTCAGTTCTCCTATAACTCTCGTTTTGAAAAAGTAGATGTGTTGTAATTGATACATTAGGAAACAACCTGAGTATAACACATGTTTGGCCTTCGCATATGCACAGTTGTGTCCACCTAAAACACTAAGCTAGGTGAACACAGGGATCCAGCCATACATGAAACGCACACACCTCCCACATCTGCCAGCAGCCAGTTCACCGTGTGTAACATCCTACAGTGTGTGTTTTGCTCTTCTTTCACATTTATGAACTTGTCTAAATGAAAAAAACACTCTTTCAACATCCTATTTACGTTGAAGTATCCAGATTTTAAAGTGCCAAGAAGTGCAGGAAAAAGGAAAATTTAAATCTGGAGGAAAAGCTTGAAATGAGCATTTTGAAAAAAACAAGGGAACATATTGCTCTCCTGGGCAACGGGCATAAAGAAATCAACATTGCAGACAATCAAAGACAATCTAAGAAAATAAATGCCTATGGCTGGAGCAACTTCAACTGTTGTGAATTCAGTCAGAACACATTCTGAAGAAATAGAAGACATGAAAAGATTATTGAGCATATAAATTGAACAGCAAACAGCAAAAAACAAAAGTCAGACAGAACTTTTCTCATGATCAAAGAGAAAGGACCATCTATACAGTAGGAAGGATATAGCAGACATTGCCAAACCCTGAATGAGTGGTTCCGTTTAGTCCTAGAAGTAGCGGTTTTCAAACATCTCTATAAATTTCCAAAGCCTTCAGGTGTCGGGTGAGGCCACAGTGTAGATGGGAAAGATGTAAAAGAATTTCTAGCAGTACGACTGAAAGAAACTGAAAAAGGCTATACATTGGATCAAATTTCCAACTTTGAGGACATAAGTACAGATTATAAACACATGCCTCAAAGGACCTATTTTCAAAGGCAGAAAAAAATGGTCCTGAACTTAAGGCTGAAAAAGATAGCAAATTTTTATAACCCTCCTTCCGCCATTTTACAATAACTCTCAAGCAGGAATCCTTCCCTCGTTTACTTCCAAAAGCAAATGTCAGATCTTTTTCAAGGTAAAAGGCCACATTTATTGAGGCATTTACGGACAAAACTGTTGCTTTATGAGTCATTAATGAAGTTTGATTGTGATGCCTCTAATCCCATTTTTCCCAAAAGCCCTATGGGTTTGATGGCATGACTTGGCATAGTGTGGTGATTTTTAGAAACACATAGTTCATGCTATAATTTAACTGTGTTCCCACAGCACCATAAGCTCCATGAGGCAACAGTCTTTTCTGTTTCCCACTGTGTCCCAAGGCCCAGCCAAGGTTTGAGACCTCCTGGAGTTGCAGGGAATGTCTGTATGAGTATAATGAATGGAGATTGAATAAGTGACTAAAGGAGCACGCTTGACCATGTTGAACCTGTCTGCTCAGCTCTAAACCAGAGAAACAGGTGAGAGTCATTGCTCCCTTTTGTTTACGGGGAATCTAATGAGATAATGTATATGAAAAGTGCTGTGTTAGCTATAAAGCCATAATTGTTATCCTTTCAGCACATACTTTACTGCAGTAGTAAAGAGGAGCATAACAGAGTTGATAAAAGCATGGGTGCAGGAGTCAGAGTGGATTTGAATATCAGCACTGTATCTTCTTAGGTGTTCTAACTTGGGGCAAGTTATGGATCTTCTCGGAGCCTCTGTCTCAGGTTTTTGTGAGCATTCAAAAAGTTAATACATGCAAAGCCCCCATTTATGTTTCAAGTATGTTATCTGCTCTACCAGACACACTGATAAATCAGAAAAAGGCTCTGTCCCCCAAGAAGCTTACCATCTAGTAAGGAGATAAATCATGCATATAAACAACTTAAGTTTAAGACAGAGTTGGTATAAAGTGCTATGAGACATCACAAGAGATCATTTGAGATCAATCCCTCTGGTTCTTTAAGAATAAATATTTTCTTTCTGTAAAGTTACTAAGGTAGCTTCATGCTAAATATGACTCTCAGCATCAAACAAGTCTTAAGAAATTCTTACAAACAATGATACTAAGTTTAGATCACTGAATTTGTTTGCATTGTTCTACAGGGTAAATTCAAAAGCACTTAGATGCATATTACAAAAGAAAACATCTACACATGTTCAGCCACAGAAATGTGCATGGCATTAGGAGAAAGTATCAGAACTTCTACCATCAAAGCGTTCATAAACTCGTAAGAGACTGTAGCAGGCTGAATTACAGCCACCAAAACTGTCCTTGATGTCTTCTCTGGCACCTGTGAATATTATCTTACACAGCAAAAGGAGTTTTCAAATGTGGTCAAGGTAAGGATTTTGACATGGGGAGATTATCTTGGATAATGCAGGTGGGCCTGAGATAGTCACAGGGGTCCTTAGAAGAGACACACAGGAGTTAGAAGAGAAGGCCATGTGGCAATGGAAGTGGAGACTGGAGGAAGGGGTCACGGCCAAGGAGTGCAGGTGGCCATGAGAAGCTGAAAAGAGCAGGTAAGCAAATTCTGCCCTCTGAGTGTGCAGAAGGAACCAGCCCTGCTGACACCTTGACTTTAGCCCAATGAAACTGATTTTGGACCTCCAGAACTTGTAAGGGTAAATCTGTGTTGTTTAACTCACTAAGTTTGCGGTGATGTTTGAAAACAGCCGCAGGAAACTAAAACAGAGACAAAGGGAAAAGAGTCCTTATTCTTTGGTCTCTGCTCTGACCTCTTACAGGAAAGAATGTTACCAAAGCACCCCGGTGACCCCCAACTGAGAGGTCAGATACAGATGGGTAGAAAGTGCCTGAAAATTGTGAGAAGAGCTGTCTCTCCCAACAATCCTGAAACAGAACGAAAAGGCTGGTTTTGCAAAAACACAAAATATCTTGAAGCGACCCAGGATTTTGAGCAAAGCTAAAACCCAACCTCCTGAATTTAAGAAAAGCTTCTCATCATCTGGATTCTTACACAGTGACTTTATGGGAAATTTCATTCTAAACATAAGCTGAGAACTTGAGAGGTGAGGCATAATTATAAAGGAGTGAGTCCAATTTGTATCAAGCACGCTGGCACTCAAACATCCAAATGCATGTTGTAATGTTTAAAGCAGATTAGAATAAAGAGGCAGGTCCAGACGCAGGCTAACAGTACCTGTGTACACCATCACCTCTCTAACCACAGCCGGTGCTCTGATCACATGATCGCCTTTCCTGCTGCCTGCCTTTGTACAAGTCGTTCCCTCGCTTGCAACACCCTTCTTCTGTCTACCAAATGAAAGACCTGGAAAAAGGCATTAAATCTTCAATATTCTCCAAGACTCAATCCAAATGATGTGGGCTTCAGTAAGCTTTCTTTGACTATCCTTAGACAAGCTTCCTGCTTTGTGCATCCAGAGCCATCTTGCAACAGAGTTTCATTAGCAGTTATCCTATTGTTATAATTATTTGTTTAAATATCTGTCTCCCCAACTACCTGGAGGCCTCTTCTGTCCAATGACTATTCATCTTTGAAACTAAATGCTCAACACCATGCCTGGAACATAATAGCCATTAAGAATGTTTGTTAAAGAAATCAATGCACAGATGCAGTCGCTTCAGAAAACCAGCATCAATAACTTGATACTTATCTTGGTTATCTACTGTATTTGAAGACGTAACTCCAAAAAAAAAATTTGTTTCTAAAAATCCAGCACACGCTTGAACAAAAAAAAGTGTAGCTACAACAGGAACTAAAAACAGTATGTGAATAAAAGTATGGATTCTGGACTTAGAGAGACCTGTGTTTCAATCCATCTCTGCCACCTGCTTATGCGATCTGCCTTTCCCGACATCCTTTTGGCTTCTTCCCCTATTACTCTTTCCCTGATTCACTTGTCTCCAGTCAAATTGTTGTCCCTCCTGGAAATCCAGTGGGTTTAATTGAAGATACAGTTAAACAATATACAGGAAAGCATTTGAAATGATGAAAGTGGCACACAAATATTTGTTATTATGATTGTTAGTCTAAACAGCTAGTCTTTACAGTATGGACTAGGCAACATTTACTGTTTTGTCCATTAGTGTCTCTTCCTTTTCCTGGAAGCAGTGCCCTCTTCCCCATCCCGCTATCCCCTGGTCCAAACAAACAGGAGCAGCTACCTTTTTCCAGGCGGAAGAAAGAGCCAGAGAGAGCAGGCTTTGTAGTGCTGTGGACCCTGAAGTACCTGAAGTCAGGTCTCTACCTCCCAGGGCTTATCTATGTACACCAATATATTTCCCATTTTGAATTTGGTTTCTGTCACATGTAACAAAGAAATTCCTGACTGACCCATGTTGTTAATCAAAAAATAAACAGGAGTAAATTTACCAAATATTTCTTCTTAAGTCAAACGAATAACTTTTACAAGCTTTTTTTTTTCTAAAAGAGCATAATGCAAATACTTATCAAGCATTCTGTCTATCAACATTATCCTGCATCATGGAAGAATCTAGAGAAAGAGAAATGCCTCTGTAAAATAAGAGTAGTGACATGACTGTGCATGGTAGGGAACCAGGAAATCTGAGTCTTAACTGGATGAGTTTGGACAAAGGACTTTGATTTCGGTGCGTCATTTTTCTCATCTACAAATGACCAAGGTCCATCTATGTTCTGAGCCACTAATAAAAGAAAAAACATACAGTTTGATATTTTGTGGTTCAGATTATAGCAGCACACCCATGATTTCTGATGTGAAAAGTTTAAGCTTCTTTTAGAAAAGAAAAAAATGAACCTCTCAATGGGATTTACATTATAGTCCAAATATTCAGAACACTTAAGAGGTCATTTCTGAGTTTTTTAAAGCAAGACCAGAGCCATCATTCAGTATGTGATTAATGAAGTGAAAATAGGAGATTACCAGGAAAGTTACCTTCTTATGAATTTATCTAGCTTGCTGGATAAGAACTGATAAAGCAGACTAAATTCATCCCCTGCTGAAGTGTGGCTAATTCTATAATCAATCACAGCCATGGAGCTCAATAATGCAACAAGTGCTCACTGAGCAACAATTCTACGCTGGACTGTGGCAGGAGCTGAGAGGAACGCAGGAAGGGATAAGTTCAATTTCTCATCTAACCTCCCTGCCTAACACCCTCCACAGCACGCCACTGCACCTGGACTAAAACCCAAACTCACTACGTGACTTTTAAGGCCTGACGTTGAAGTCCCCATTTTCATATCATGATCTTCTGCCATTCTCCCCCTCAGTCTCCTTCCTCCAGCCCAAGCCCTCTTTCAGATCCTTGTACCGCCAAGCATGTTCTTGCTTCAAAGCCTCTGAATACACTCCTACTCGATAGTCCATCTGCCGGGAATGTTCTGCCCCGACTCATGCATGCTGATTAGCTCTTTCCTGTTCTTTAGTCCACCTTAACATCAACCTCCTCAGCCAGACTTTTCCTAATCACATCCTCTGTCCTTCCCCCACCCCACCACCATCATCACTGTTCTCTTTCTCAGCCCTATGTTAGCTTTCTTCTCAGTGCTTTTCCCAAGTGGTCATTATTTTATTTGCTTGTCCCCTTGGGTTTGCTTGGGTCTGAGGAGGGGGCAGGGACCTGGTGTTCTGTTTTGCTCCCTGCTGCTGTATCTCCAGCATTCAGCACAACCCCAGGACACGGAAGTCACGCTATGAAGATTATTGAAAGAATGAATGAAAAAAGGAGATTCATATAACCACTATAGCTATAACGTAAGGTAGTATACATTGAGAGTTTACACAATAGGGAGAACAAAAGGAGAAGCAAGTGTTATGAAGAAAAACATGAAAAAGTGCAAAGCGAAGTCTGAGGAATGAAAGAAATCTCCTGGTGAGACCACATCATGCAGGGTCTTGGGGCTAAACAAGGGAATCTGTATTTAATCCATGAGCAATGGGGACTCATTTAAACTTTCTAATCAAGAGAGTAAAATTTTCTCTCTGTGCTGTAGAAGGATTGCTCTGCTGCCAGTATTAGTGTCTAATGGATGGAACTTGGGAAGAAAGCCAGGCCAATAGACCCAGCCAAGGTATGACACAGAAAAGAGTCAAAGGGAAGAGTGAGAATGCATGAAAGACATTTTGCAATTGGTTGGATGTGGGCAGTGGGGGAATAAGGAAAAGAAGCTTCTTCTGTAAAATGAGAATGTGGGAAGAGTGGAGGTTTTGGGTTGGGGGAGGAAGACCATGGGTTCAGTCCTGGCTCCCATCTAGCCATTTAAAGTAAAATTGAAGAAGAACCAGATTCCATGACGTTGCTACCTGCAGCCATGTTCTCCTTCTGACATGCACTCTCCCTTCCAAATTTTCCTTTTCTTCTTTTTATAATTGAATGTGCCTTTAGTGTTTCGGCTGTTTATAAAAATAATAAAAAATGCACAAAATACAAACGTGCTTAAAAGAAAAAGTGAAATTCCCTTCCAGGAACTTCACATACCGCTTCCTCTACAATAGCCTCTGTTCATGGTTTGGAATACATCCCAGCAGACTTTTTATGCATATACTAACTCACATTTAAAAAAAAAAACAAAAAAAAAAAACATAGTATAATGCATGCAGGTCTATAAGCTGCTTTTAATTTTTATTTGTTACTTTATGTATTGTGAAAACTCTCCCTGGTTAATACACACAGATCCTGCTCATCTTTTTAAAGGACGGTTTAGTATTACATTGAGGCATGTTCTATAATGTATTAATCAATCCCCTATTGATGGATATTTAAGATGTTTTCAATTGCTGCTATTATAATACCTCCGTGAACATCTTTAAACACATATCTCTGCAGCAATTGGGTTATTTCTTCCAGCACAAGGAAGAAGTATTAGGTGGGACAAGTTGTGCAGAGCACTACAGAAGCATGAGCAGGGCTGAGATGGGCACCAGCGACACACCCTCGGGCCCAGGCCCTTCAAGTCCCTCTTTATAAAAGGACAACATGCAAATCAAGAGGAATTTCCAAGGTGATTTAACTTCAAGGTCAAATAGGTCTTTTGGCATGAAAGATGTAGAATTCATCTCCTCTGGCCCTTCAGAAGATAAATGATTTTCGGTAAAATAAAGGCAGAAGTCACCAAGAGGGGTCCCCACGTTTCTTTGGTTTCTAATTTAGGTCCAACACCCTGACGAACACAGTCTGACATTCCCGAACACTCAGTTGCCGACTATGGGGTACTCTCACGGCATTTGGTTCACACCTCAATGCAGTACTTTTTCCACCAGAGCATGACCACTGATTTACTTACCCACTTTCCAGTCTAGACTCTGTCCCCAGTGACAAAGAATGCCGCTCATTTTTTATTGTATCTCAGTGCCCACTGCAGAGCAGACTCCTCAGCAAGCATGTCTCATATGAATGAATGAATGCCTGGACAAATACACACGTGTGTGAATGCATGAGAGGCCATATAACAAAACAATCTCCAGTATCACTGGAAACTTTTTTGAGAGAGATGTTTTTTTAACGTTCTGCCACTATCAAATTATCATTTCACCTTATAAAATTCAAGGAACTGGAGCCATATATAAGACATTCCTAAAACAAATGTCATTCCCTTGCGTCCACCTATTTTCATTCCCTCCCATCATCTTCGGAATCCCCCCCCACACCAAAATTTCACCTATTTTTCCTTCTAAAAATGGAACTCAGTGAAAATCATCTGATGGTCCCACTGAGAACACCACTAGTGAAACCATGGAGGATTTTAGTAGATGCATGGGCCCACTGCATATTTTCTATTTTACATTATTCTCCCTATATAAATTCTCCCTGTATAAATAATTTCATATACAAAATATATAACATTTATAACTAGAACATCACAACCATAATGTCACATATAGTATTCCTCAGAATAAGTAAAAAGTCAGCTAAGTGGTACAGAGACGCAGGATTACTTGTGAAGGTGGGATGTGAATGTCTGACTTTTTGGAAAGCCTGCCACATGGATTAGCAGGACTGCCTGAAAGTATGAACCAAGCTAACAAAAGTTAATCATTTGAACCTCAGCTATAGATGGATACAATTTATAAGGACAACCTTACAGTCTGTCAACAGTCTTCCTATGTGTGTATTTTCCATTCCTTGTGTTAAACAGTTAATTTTTAAAATCGCACTTGATCTGATATACTTCCTGCCAAATAAGAGTAATAATAAAAAAAATACAACTCCTTCTGCCCCTTCCTCAATAGAAACAATCTTTAAAACTGCTGTTCGTGAAAAACAGGATTCAAATCAGGGTAAACCTACCAAGAACTCTCCCTGGACCTTATCGTCAGCCAAGTGTATGGTCAGGAAGCAGAAAATGTAGTTTGTCTCACATTATCTGGAATACAATAGACAGTCCTTCATTCTAACACGGTGCCACTGCCAATATGGGCCCTACTAGGTGAGAAGCAGATGCAATAATTTCTCTATTTGTATGAGCGGAATGAATCCCAGGGGGGAGAGGAAATTCATGTGTCTTCCCCAGGCTGCCACACAAAGGGTGCTCCTCAGCCACTCTGACGAGCAGCACAGGAGCTGAGACCCCCGCAGGCCCTAATACACTCCCACGGAACCGCTGGCGGGTACTGAAGCATCCGCTAAGTCACACACTTACGTGATGGAGCTTAGTTTTTAGCATTCACAGGTACATAGGGGCCACACACTACTAAGGGAGACAAGGTCAGGAGAGTGACCGGGATGGCGAAAGACTGAAACCATGCCAGGCAAGGTGTGGCTGAAGAAGCTGGGCCTGCGTGGCCCGGGGGGTGGACGGGGAGCCAGGGGGGTATGGTCACTCCCCACAGACACCTCAGGGGCTGCTCTAAGGGAAACAAATCACATCTGCTAGAAACAGACTCTAGAGTCAGATGGACTGGATATGTTTTGAAAGCCAGCTTTGACATTTGAGGTTGGGCCTCTCCCTCCTCCCACCTGCCCCTGAGAAAGGGGTGTGGCTACCTCTGCCTCCTTATCTCCTGCTCACCTCCTTCCCCCAGGTAGCAGCTGTGTGCGACCTGTTCGTGTCTAAATGAGAGGCTGGGGAGGTAAGATGGATGGCAACACATACCTGGTGGCACTGTCCTTTGATGGCTTCCTGTTCCCCGCCACTGGCAAATTTTTAAAGCAGACTATCTCATGGTCACGGTAACGGTTCTCCCTGCTAGGTGCCTCCACTACGACTTCCTTTGGCTGGCTGAGTATTCCTCCCACAGCTTCCGCCCCTAGGGGAACACCCCAGCCTCTTCCAATGGGGGTCCCCTCACCCTGGCACGCTTTCCTCTTGAGCATGATTCCCTTAAAATGACCCCCGGCTGATGGACATGCTGCAAGTAGTGCATCTCCGGCCCTCGGTCTTGCACATTTTTGACCCCACAAGACGGGAGAAGCCCCCTCCTTCACAGGCTACTTGAGTTTTTTTCAGGTGTGAGCTAGTTCTAGACAACCACGTCCCTCAACTGTCCCCCCAGGGGGTGGCACTGATTATCTTGTGACTAAAAGTGGGAGGTAGGTATTTTCTGGGAATCTCAGCACAGCACTTTCAAGGCAATCCTTACAAAACCGTGTTTTCATTGTTTGTTGCTGTTTTTTTAATTAACCCCACAGGGGAGTGGGGGTCTAATGGTCATCCAAGTGATTGTCGGGTACCTACTTTGAAATGCCGCCTGGCCAAGCGTCTCCTTTGGAATGTGGCATCTGCTGCGTCTTAGTGCCTCAGAATTGCTGAATATTGTGTCCTATTACATTAACGATCACAAATGTTCTTCTGCGCAGAAAAGTGTATGAGCCTGTAGGGCTCCCGATTCAGTCAATGTTTCTTAGAGGTGTTTTTGGTGTTTTGTTTTGTTTTGTCTTTAATCCACGCTACTCCTTTTTGAAAGAACATTTATCAGGGTTTCCTTTTACATAAAAGTTTAAAGAAAAAGTGGTCTACAATCCAACCAACAAATTCCAGTTGACAGTTTCGATAATGATTCTACGCACTTCCTGTTTTCTCTGCCTGGGAAGAGTCCCTCTTCCTCATCCCCAGATCTTAGCATAATCTTAACACGACTGGCCCACTGCGGTTCAGTTTCCAGGTCAACTATCAGAGAGACCTTGACAGATATGGTCAATTATTTACAGCAAACATTCGCTTCCATGTACCATGCCTATGAGTGGAGTATAATTCCCCACCCCACTCGCCCTGGTCTTGGCCGGATGACCTCCTTTGGCCGATGGGACATTAGCAGACATGATACAAGCAATTGCCTTCAGTGGGCTTGTGCAGTTTGGCTTGGCTCTTTTGCACTCTAGTGATCTGTAATGAAAAGAGCCTCCCGAGTAGCCGCTGTGCTTTCAACCTGGGCCCTAGAATAGACAAATAGAGAGCAGACGTGAGCTCAACCTGCAACCTGCAAGCCCAGGTGACCCACAGCTTCTGGCCACGGCCAGCTCAGCCAAAGATGACCTGCTGAACTGAGCAACAGGATGGATGCTTATTGTGAGGCACTACACGTGGGGGTGTTTTGTTTTATTTTGTTTTGTTTGTTTTATGGAGCATTTAAGGGGCAATAGCTGACTGCTATGCTATCTAAAGTGGTCTCTCTGTTGTTAATCTTTAATGAGCTTTCTAGTCTTAGAACTCTGGAGTTACTTTTTTTGTGTTTCTTACTACTGTGTGTTTCCTCACTAGACTGAGCTTTCTGAAAATGGGGATCTTGCCACTCGTACAGAGAGTACACATTGCCGGGCACACCATAGCCATTCAACAAACATTTGCTGAATGAATGACGGGATAATCGGTTAGCTGATTTTAAAAAGATATTAATAAATACAGTACAAAGTGAAAATTTTAAGTTTCCCTCCCTGCAGTCTTTCCCCCAAAATAAAGGTAACCCTTCTAACATAATTCTTATGTATGCTTCTGGGAAAAGGATAAAGTCTGTGTACATGTGTAGCGAGAAAGAAAGAGAGAGAGAGAGAGAGAGAGAGAGAGAGAGAGAGAGAGGAGATCTGTAATTTTATAGGGTTTGAGGGCTGTTTTGTACTGAAGGTATCATACTAGTCATTATTCCTTTCATGTTGTTTGAACTTGAAATGTGTGTTGGAGATCTTCCAACATCAGCACATCTGTTCCTTCACATCAATGGCTCCATAATACCCCACTCTACAATATGACTTTATTCAGGCACTTTCCCTTTGATGGGTTTTTAGTCTTTTTCTAGTTGTGTTTGGTTTTGCTATTACAAATGATGCTTCTGAGAACAACCTCGCTTATTTCTCTTGAATATGGTCCGTCACATCACAGATATCCTGAAACTCTGACCTAGAAAGAGGAATACTCATCTAATCGGGAGTATCTAATTTTATGCCCTACCAGTCATGGAGATCTTATAAAGCTTAATTCTTTATAGCATGGTTAATAAAACAACATTATTTTTTCATTTCTTAGCTATAATATTATTATAGAATGTAGAATATGATTTTTTTCATCAACTGGCAGCCCCTTTTTCCTCTCCCCTTCTATTTCAAGGTTCTGATAACACACCTTCTAAGAGGCCAGGCTTCCTGATTGAGTGTCACCATTTTAAGATTTCAGGTTTCATTGCAATTCCTTCAGCCATGAGATTAGAAGGTCAGTATGTATTGTAATGTCTTCAAAGAGCAAGATGATCAAAACTAGGGGCAAGTTACGATGATTTGAATCCCAATAACAAGAGAGTTTAATTTAAGAATTAAATGACAAAACAAAACTGAAGCACAAGGAGCAACTAAACTATTCTGAAAGAAACATGAGGCATCACTCATAGTACAGGAGGTACAGGAGATTTCTGTCTTACCTTCAGTAGCAGTTCCCCAAGCCCAGGTGCCAATGCAGCTCTCTACCAACAACGTCCTCAGGAAGGTGTGGAAAGGAGAAACCACAAATCAACAATGTCTCTTTGAGTTTGCTGTGCTCCTGACGATATGGATCTAATTCACCTACTTTGGATACACCGGACCCCTAAGTAAAAACGCATCGCTGCTGCAAAGTTAGAAATACGAGAAATAAAGAACTAAGTATTGGGGAAAGTTGCTATAAAACGTAATACTGAATTGTATTGTGATACACAGATATGTTTCAACAAAGTGATATAGGTGAAGGCAAAACTTTAGAACCAGTATGATGATTAAATGAGTGAAAGCTGTTATGATATGCTTATGATTAAAATATGCAAAGGTACACCGTAAACTATAAAGCACCATAGATGATATGTTATTATTATCAGGCAGCAATTTTATGAAAATCAAAGATATTAGGCCTTTTTCATAGTGGTTAGCAGAGAGGTCAGAAAAATCATAGACATTTTTTCTGGGAGGAACAATAAGTATCATTTCATTCAGACGTCTCCCCCACCACCCCGACCACCAGATGGGTAATCTAAACTCCAGATGTGATTTGTACATCACAGCTGCAAGTGCTTGAGCTAAACAGCATTCTTTCACAATGGTCAGGCCTTGTATTTGTTGTGTCCCTCCCTAAACAAGCCTGGGGTGTGTGGAGCAAAGGGTTGGGGATAGTCAGGAAGTGGATGATATCATTGTAAAATGACACTTGACACAGGCTTCAGAACCAAACGCAAGAGATGGACCATCCCAGCTCAGCCATTTAGTGACTCTTTGGACTTGCTCAAGTAATTTCACTTTCCTGAGACTCAAGTGTCTCATCTGTAAAATACGGATACTGGTATTTGTCTCTTGAGTTGGCATGAAATAATTGGCAAAGGCACTTAGCACAACATGTGGCACATGGTAAGAGTTCAATAATAGGCAGACGTCCTGATGACGATGATGATGATGACGATGGAAATAGGATGGTGTGATGATAATGGTGAGGATGAGGGAAACGACTTGTGGGTCCGTTCCCAGAAGGTACTTTGACTTAAGTCGGATTGAAGACATTTATGGGCAGAGAAATGACAGGAGTTACTTCATGGAAAAGTTATCTTGGGTGCTGGTAGCAGAGCCATGGCTGAGAAGCTGTTTGACTCAATGGATTTGGTAACAGCTGAGGAGTAACTGAGAGCAACTAAGATTTGGAGGTTAATAAAGAGCTAGGAGTTGAAACTAGATGACCTCTTCATTGGGTTCAAGAAACAAAGAAAAGAGTGTGTTAAAATATAGTATTTCACTAATCAATAATAAATTTGGTCATTTACTTCCTGACGGTGTACATCTCACCATAGTTACTCTTGTCAGTGAAATATGCACATTGCTAAGTTATGGATTCAAAAAATATGATACCCCGGTCTACATACCCTCTTGTACACAAGTACTTAGCACAGACACTATGGATTTCCAGAAAGTCCTAAATAATTAATAAGTATAAGTGATTATTCTGCATCATTGTAACCTGTGAAGAATGTGTTGAATTCTAGAAGGAAGAAGAAAAACGAAAGACAAAAGTAAAATAAATAATAAATAGAGAGGAAAAGAGGCAGGAGACTGAAGAAAGAGGTGATATGATTCATCTGTAACACAGTATGTTCTGTATTACACATAATGAAAATATTAATTTCATCTCCTTGGCTATGGTACTGAAAATATTTCCTTAACCAAGGCTAATATCTAAATAGTACAATGCAAACTCAGTACAAGAAAATTTTGGACAAATTGGAAACTTCATCAGATCTTGAAAAGTTTTGAAATGAAAGGAAAAATACACAAGTTCCATGATCAAATAGCACAGTAAGAAGACCACCAAGTTCCTTGTAGACAATGAAGGCATAAAATAGGCTATTAACCTTCCAGAATTGATCATATCCATAGAGGAAAAAAAGCCACAATCAGTCTAGGCCACATGAAATGCGAAACTACACTTGCAAATTATCATTTTGCAAATGTCACTCATGTAACAATAAAATTCTCGATGACTTCAATCATCCACAACTTGGATAAAGAAACTGTCTTTCCCCTGGCATTAGCTTACGGATATAGAAAGGCAGGAGTTAGCACACGTCTGCAGAGGTAGATAGCAATCAGGGAAGTCATTTTGTCATGGATGTTACATCCTGGCTCTACTCATAACTCAGAACAGAACTACATATTATGGGGAACGTCAATTCAAGGTGTTCACTTAGGATACTGAACAACCTGAATTAGCAGCAGACACACAACACCGGACCAGAGCTGGATGGACTCTAGAGGTCACACAGTCCACACTGTGAGTTTAAGAGCCTGGAAAGAACTCTGACCCTGAAGAAGACCCTCCTACATGCTACACAACCTGGAGCACGTCCCTTACAGCTCTTAGCGTCAACTATAGTAAATGAAAGATGAGACAGAAGGAAGTAGACCTTGGCTGTTAAGTGTTTTGCTCTCAGAGACACTGGGGTTCGCCACCCGCCTCTGCCCCTTAGGTGGTAACTATCTATGGCTGAAAAAGTCACTTAAACTCTCTAAGGTTCAGCTTTTCCATTTCCAAATATAATATCACCAGCCCATTGAAAGTTATAAAAATAAAACGAGGTGATATGCGCAAAACCTTTAGCATGTATCTAGCACTTCTGAAGACAGATAAAATATTGCTTAATTGGCAAGGCCACTGCAAGAATTAAATAAGTTATAATATCTGAAAGTCACTTAGTGCAGTGCCACATCGTATGTACTCAAAAAATACTAGGTCGTTGTTATTACAGACAAGATAAGCCCTGGGTGGGATCCCTTCCAGCTCTAAGCCTTCCATGATTCCATAACCTCCGTCTCTTGAGTAACTTGAGTTTCACCCAGGTTTCCTATCTCCGAGCCCACACGTCAGCTACCACCCTGCTCAGAAATGGAGTCAGAATACCCAACCCCAGGCAGGAGCCCCAGCGCGGAGCTAAGACCAGCTTCCTGCCTCTCCCCGCAGACAGCCTTCCATCCCAGCCTATGGTCCAAGGCTGACAGACAACCCCGGTGTCAAGTAGCACTTACTGTGGAGAATGACTGACAAAGACACACATCCAACTTTGACATTTACCCCAGAAACCTGAGCCGTAATCGAGGTCTGAGATGCTTTGAGAAAGGGTGAGCTAAACCTGTATCATCCCTGTGGCTGACATCTCCCCCACACCAGTGTGCACAATTCGTGCCGATCTCAGCTAAGCTTTCAGAGTTCCTATTTGAAGTGAAGGTGAACGCCATTCCTTGTGCAGCTTCTCAAGGAAGTGTTTCATATTAACGAACCACAGCTAAAAAATGTTCTGCATTTCTCATAAACCAGTAATGTTTTTATACCAATTCTAGTCACATACAATTGCAACGATGGCTGGGCAACAATGACAAAAACAATAGCTGATGCTTATTAAATGGTTAACCATGTGGCAGGAGCTGTGCTAAGCGCTTTGCAAACATAATCACACTCAATCCCTCCAGCAACTCTGGGGCAGTTGTTGAAGGTACCCCAATTTCATGACATTCAGAGCACATCTCTTTTATTGGCCAACATGTCAACAATTTTTTGGGGGGTAGAGAAAAATAGGGGGACATGGCAAAAGGAAGAAAGACCCATAAAAGACTGTCATTCCGCAACAAGGCGGAGAGCTTTTCATAATGAAAATACGTCTCATTACAAGTGCGGCCTCAATTCCTCGCTCCCCCTGCCTTTCTGGACTTCCAGGCAACTTCCACGTGTGTCCTGGGTTGCGTGCCCTACCTCTCTCAGGAGACTCCCTCAACCCACTTACACTCAATGTGCTGACCTAAGATTGACCAGGGTTATGTTACATAAGTGAGATCAGCTTCCTCTATTATTGCCACCCCCACTTCATAGATAAGGAAACTGAGGCAGTTAAGTTCACAAGGTCACTCAGCAGGTAAGGGCCAGAAGGAGAACCTGAACCCAGGTGTGGCTGACGCCAGAGCTCAAGCCCTTAACCATTATATACACACTTCTGAATTTAACAAATAGCACGATACCAATGTGAGCCAGGTGATGAAAGGTATTCCTAACTTGAAACCACCAAATTGTAGATCTACTGATTTTTTTCTCTATGACTTCGAGGGAGAGAAGGACAAAAACCAATCATGTAGTTAACAACTGTGGGTTGCAACACTACTACATACCTAGCACTCTGCATGTGTTAGCACCATAAACACTAACAAATGTAGTGACAGCTCCTGAGCAATCCACAGTTTAGAGGTGAAGAAGTCTCTGTAAAAAAGGAGTTATGTAAAATGGAGTAAGTGTGTCTCAGAAATACCGGCAGGGTTACAAGAATATGGAAGGACCTGGCCTACCCCAGGGGCATGCCTAGAAACCCATGAGGAAGAGAAAAAGTACAGTGCAATTCTTACTATAAAAGAAAGAATCCTAAGGAACAGTCCTTTTGAATTTACCCTTCACCACGCACAAGACAAAATCCTCAGCTGTGACAACATGCTGGATGATTTCCTGATTTACAGGGAAGGGCCAAGTATGTTTTCCCCACAAAGTAAATGACTCCACAATAAATTGTTTTATGATATTAGATTCGAGAGGTCTGATAGCTCTATCAGTCTCGTAGCACAGGTCTCAGAACAGTACAAACAGAAACAAGATAAAACATGGAGTCCTCGGTTACAAGAATGTTCTTTTCATGGTTTATGTGAATCAGTCCAGGTAGGGCACAGTAGTAAGTCAGTAATCTTTTTTGTTTTTAATAAATATGTTTACCAACTAGGAGAAAGCAGCTTGATTCAGTGTCTCATAGAGCACTCAATTTTGCTAAATTAAAGTTAATAACATTTCTCTGTGAGCTATGATAGTATCTCATGGTGAATGGTGAATCACAAAGAAAACGCGCCACGTTGTGTGGCAATGCAGCAACGGGGGGCTGCCTCTTGCACCTTGGCAGCCTCTCAGCTTGAAGGGACAAAGGTTAATGCGTGTTCTCATTACAGTTCAGAGGTAGGCAGCTGTAGGTCACCCACTTCTCTGGATTTTATCCAACTTTTGTGGCTGCAAAATTGGGCAGACTTTAAGCCAAAAATTGTGTCTAGAAAGACATCATATAGAAAGTTGAGAGAGAATTATACGTAGAGGCTAGAAACAAATACAAATGCAAAAATCGTCACCAGACAATAGTGCAACTACTACTGAGCATGAAATTAAGCCCTATGAAGTGAACTGCATTATCAATAAACTTTCAGTTTTATATGAAGGCTAGAGAAACTACATTTCCTCCCTCCTGTCTGTGGAAAAAAAACAAATAGAGCTCACTACGGAATGAAGTTTTTTAACACTGTGAAGTGGTTTAACATGGGGCGTTTTATACCCCACTTTATAATCGATGCCGTAACATATTGCAGCAGACCAGTGCTATACAATGTAATGTAATTACTTGCGTAATTGTCACACGGTTCTCGGGGACTCCATTCAAACTAATGTTATCTCTATTCTCCTACTCCCTCATGCTGCTGATTGCAAGCAGGGATCTTCTTGCTTTGTGCCTCTGTTTCGGGACTCTGGAACTCTTGTCCTTTTCATTAGTCCTCTCTTTCTACAGTGGGTGTCAAAAACTATAGGGCAAGCTATTCATGGCCAGCTTGCTGTCTCTGAAGCCAAACTCATTCTAATTACAGTCCCTTATACGTCAACATCTCTCCATTTACTAAATATTCTCATGCCCATTATTATCTCATTTAATTTCCACAATATCTCTGTGAGGAACACAGGGCAGGGATTACTAGTCTCTGTTTATAAATGAGGAAGCGAGGATCAAAGAAGCACTCGCGGCCACAGGTCCCTATCAGGTCAAGAGCAAACGCAGGACTTCAAACACTATAATAATTGATAATAATTGAGTTCTCTTTCCAGAATATGTTGCTGGCTTCCTAGTTCAAGAAAGATTCCCCCTGCTATTCCATACTGGGTTGCAAACTCAAAAGGGGTCATATAAGTAAGATCCATGAGTGAGTCAAGTCAGCTCAAGAAAACAGGGAATGAAGGGTACCATGGCAAAGTGGTAGGCATTTGGGGAAACTGCCTAAAACCGTGTCAATTCAAAACAATTTTAAATGTGACATGGGCCAAAAAACACACATTTGGGGATGGGTGGGGAAGGCAGTCAATTTGGGTGTTGGGCCAGCAGTGGTGACCCCTACATTGTCCATATTTGTCAATGTACATCTAAGGAATAATAGAACCCCGACACACAGAAGCACACCTGGGAACCATCTCTCCACGACTGAGAAATAAGTTCACAAAGGGAAAAGTAATGACCCCCTCAGTGAAGTCTCTCCTCAGCTCCCACTCTCAGTCAGAATAAGGCAGGCTTTCCAGTAGGCTCCCACAGATCCTGGCACATATTGCAATGAGAAAGAATTGTGTGCGCAATGCGAGAGAAATCATTTGTTCGTGTCGCTATATCACTCCTCAACTTAGACTTACATATGCTAGCATAATGCCTGATCCTTCTTAGTACTCAACAAATGTTTCACCATAAACTACAGAAAGGTTCTGTAAAACCCATGTACTCTGATGGCAGACAAAAAAGCAAAGCGAATGGAGCCAGTTGCGATGAGAGAGTTTCTAACTGTACGGAGAGCAGCCACACCTCGAGCCTTACTTACACTTGGTCCTTTAGATGCAAAGTAACCTGAATGCAGACTACAGCACCACTACCAAGGAGCTGTGTAGTCTTCAGCAGTGACTCTAAGATGCTCTGAGCCTCACTTTCCTCTTCCATGAGAAAGGGATAATAATACCCACCTCACCATGTCATTATAAGGACTACATGTGAAGAGCATGAGTGTGCCCTGATATTCTCAAATTAATTCATTCAATAAATTGACGGAGGGTCTGGTATCACAGGCCACCTATTAGATGCTGGAGATACAGATGTAGTCCTTGAGCTCAAGGAGCATTAGTTCTAGCACACAAGATATAAACTAATTAAATAAGCACAGAAATCAATAGAAAACTATAGCTGTGCTAAGTGTTTTGAAAGAGACATATATGGTACTATGGTACTGTGAGATTAGGGGGTGAGAGAATCAGACCTGGCTGGGAGACGGAGATAAGGACAAAAGGGAAGTAGCCGGAGAGGAGAAGAGATCTGAAAAAAGAGTAAGTATTGACTAGGAAGGAACAAGAATAAAACCTCTGAGCAGAAAGAATGGCTGGAGTAAGTGTCCTCCAGGGAAGGAATAGTAAGGCCAAGCGGGACACACATGAGAAATCCTGACAGAGGCAGGAAGCCTTGAGTGATGCAAGCTTTGGGGAGGTCGGGGAGATGACCAGGAGGCAGGGGCTGTGGCATGCAGAAACTCCTGGACCACATTCTAAGAGCAATGGGAGCCTTCTAGGGCTTTAGTGTAGACTGATCAGATCATCTTTGCATTTTAAACATATCATTCCAGCAGCAAGCCGTATGGAGAACAAGGCAATGCACGGACACAGTTAAATGGATACTACATTGCACCAGATAAGATCCAGTCATTAGCTTTGGCAATGAGATGAAGGGAAGTGGGAGAACAAAGCTTAGTAAATGTTAGATAAATAACCGTTGTTGTTGTTGTTGTTGTTACAGATATTATGCTATTTCATTTAACCCTCATAAAATCTCAGTAGGGCAGGCCACTAGTCTCATGAAGCCTACAGAAAACAAAGTTTGGGGACATCATGTGATTTGCCCAGGGTCAAAATGTTGACCATTAGGTTTGACTTCGAGATACTTTGCATTACCCCAGAATGCCACTGGACAATCAGGCTACAAAATAAAGTTGGTAAATTTTAAAAAGATGGCACCAGGTGAGTTAAAAATGTAACATGAAAAAGGATTGGGAAAAAAAAAAAAGATTGAAACTTGACTCTTGTTTGAGCAAGAGAATGCTTTCCTTTTTAAAAAATTTTGGAGCCTTGATATCAAATCTGTACCACAAATACAGCCATTTCAAAGTTACATGGCAACTTTGAGAAAGAGGCTGTCAGGGTGCTCAAATACACAGACCAGAGTATAAAAAACATGTGCACTCATATCCAGTGGTAATCTGTCAAACTCAAAAATGTAGAAATTCTGTTGGTAAACATGCTTATCATCCACTTCCCTATGATATGTCCAAAACCATGCCCTATAATAGCTTTGAATCACCATCCTCATTGCAAATAAGTGTATCCATTATTTAATTTTGTGTCTATTTAATCAAAATACTTTGTACTTCTATTTACACACACAGCTGCTAAACAAATCTAAAATTAACAAAGAATCACATTTGGTTAAAAAAAAATAGAGTAAATCCTAAATATAGAACCTAACGGGTTTTGCAGTTATTTTAAGGAGGTGTAATCATCTCATCTAAATTTCTTACACTGTCCACAAGACCACCACCCTTTTTCCTTTTACCCCAAGGGTTACATATCCAAATGCTTACAGACGCCAGGCTTAAACAGCAAGTGTATAGAGCAGACGAGTAAGGGCTGATATGAACTAGTGAGCACATGCCCCACCGAAAAGTAACCAGGCTTCACTCAGACATACCTACACTTAAGAGACTCACATGTTATTTGCCAAGGGCCAAAATTAGCTCACACGTCCCCTCCGTGTTTGCTATCACATAGAGAAAGATCCCTAACTTCACAAATTATTAAGTGCAGTATCTTTTTAAAATCTATTTTATACTGTAAAGTATGAAGCTAATTTAAAGTTCTGATTCTTCAAGAAAACTGTCATTTTAAGAAGCTAGTCTATAAATGTAGACTAGAAAGGGAATGTGAGAGAAATGTGGTTCTTCACACACTAATTAAAAAAGACAAATACAGGTTATTTTTCTCCTCCTAAATTAAATGCAGCCTTTCATGCATCTCTCTAGGGTGACTTCCTTTTACAATCTATAAGATACATAAAAATTATATGTGGAATATGCCAGCTCTGGTCTCTGTTTAAATAAACTCTCTGCCCTATGGGGGAAAAGATGTAAAGGAATGAGTAATGCATTAACTTTCTGTACATTCTTAGAACAATCCTCCCACACCAAAACTATTATTTATTTAATTCATGTAAAAATATCTTCTCTATTTGTGGTACATCTGTACATTCCTCTTGAAGGCACTGGATGAAACAAAATTGTTATGAGTGCCCAGATTCTAATTGTAAAAGTTACAATATGCTTCATCACTTGCTTTTTAAGTTCCTAGGACTCTTCTCCTCCCCCAAATTAGTTTAAACGTTGAAATCATTTTAGGACCTTTAAGTGAAATAAATGTTACATCTCTCACACCGACAAAAATGATCCAGTATCGGAAAGCAGTAATAACTAAAGTCATCGTGGGCATGGGTTCAACCAAAATAATTCATGCCAAGCTCACCTGAATTTTAAATAAGCTTACCAGTCTTACAGAGAGACAGAATTTCATAATTGTGGAATATATAGTTTGGGTAAAGAATCTGCCAGTATATTGGGTTGGTGCAAAAGTAATTGCAGTTTAAAAGGTTAAAAATAATTGCAAAAACCGCAATGACTTTAGCACCAACCTAATATTTCTCGATAAACTTATGTACAATAAGGAAAAAATATGAGATCGAGTACAGTAAGATTACGAGAGCAACTACATCCCAGGTCGGGTCACCATATACAAAAAAAAATCAATTCATGGTTGATATAAAACTGAGGAGATTAAAGAAATGACAACATCTCTGGGAACGTGCTCAAGGCTCTGTTTTGCTGCCTCCCCCTTTTCTGTGTCCCCTTTAAATATATTTTAATCAAAAAACCAGGAAAAAGTCCTAGAAGTCAACCGTGCATGTCAAATGTGTGTCACATGTTTAATACACTGATTGAAATTCTTGAGTTTCAAAATGATCTAAATAGACCAGAATATAGTGCCAATACCACAAATAAATGCTTGACAAGGATAAAGGTGTATTTCCACACTTGGGTTTAAAATTAAATCCACAGCATAACCATAAGACAGAAAAATAATTTGACAATTCTTCAGAAGGAATCAAGTGCCTCCCAGACTGCAAGGGGGAAAGTAGCATACGGGAGGAGTAGCGTGTGTTTTAGTGCTTGAAACGCTCCAGGCTCTGATGCTTACAAAGCTGTGTGATCTCAGAACTCAACCTAGGTCTTAGTTTCCTCCTCTAAAAATGGCAATGATACTTACCTCTTAAGGAGTAATAAAGATGAAATAACATATCAAACATAATGATAGGATCAATAATAATGATGCAAACGTTTATCACTTCCTTGAGTGCACTGACATGTTCAGCTGTATTCTATTATAGTGGTCAGCACACAGTAGGTTTCTAATAAACCATAGCTCTCATTAACTAGCTGATTTTCTAGCATTATCTAGGAAGATCATTCACAAGCATTTAATTACAACATCCCCAAGGTCCCTTACTCTAGACTCTCGATTCCAGAGTCTAGAATCTATTGCACGCCATGTAGACTTGACCTTGTAGGGCTCAGTTCTATCACAAGTCATGTCTATAATTCACGAATCTTTTAAAGTAGGGCTCTTCTTTACAACAGCTATTTGTCTTCTCTTCATGAGGTCTCAAGAACTATGGCAAGTCTTGCTCCTGACCTTTATCAGCTTGGGCCACTTTGAAGAATGAATTTAACAGCTGTGAAATAGACCACATTTTGTATCACATTATTCCAAATATAGCTTCAAAATGGGTTGCAAATCTATCTACCTGATTTTATGTGACGTTGTAACAGTAAATCAAATTGAATCATTACGTTGCACGCACCTGAAACTAAAATAATAGTATATGTCAACTACATCTCAATAAACTTGAAAAAGAAAAAGTGTTGAATGAGATGCTATTATGGAATACTATGGGCTACTGTAAGAGAAACTGAGCCGATTTCGAGAATATCCAGAAGAAGGTAGCTGTGATTATAAAGGCTGTAAAAACCATGCCTTAGGATTAACAGTTGAAAGACTACGAATGTTTGACATGTAAAGAAGATTGAGGGGGTTGAGGGAAAGAAAAGGATGCTCTCCTGAAAGGTTTGAAAGGATTCCCTGCGGAATCTTGAATAGTCACAGGATGGAAGCAAGATGAAGGAGCTCGGGATAAGTAACCAAAGAGAAATGAGATGCCAACAACGGAACCACATTAGGCTACAGAAAGTTCTATTATCACTGAACCTCTTTAAGCAAAGGCCAAACCATCGGATTCTAGGACTGTGAGAGAAGGAATGCCGCCCACCGGCAATATAATTTCAGAGCACAGATTTCAAACTAATGCGCCACAGAGAAATTAGACATGTTGAATTGGGCCTTGCATAGTGGTTGCCTTCTAATCTGAGTTATGGATGTGTTTTCAAATTTGAAAAATATCATTAAACCTCCATCTTTTCAATTTCCCTTAAGAATGAGAAGATATGGCAACACTCATAGCCATACACTGACAATCACCTGGAGTCGGACTAGGTAGTGTCTACCACTCTCTACGGCTGACGGCACTTGTTTTCCTATTACCTTGAGACTCCTAAATTAAATGATATCTGGGGTTTCTTTAACCATCAAGATTCCCTAAACCAAAAGAAACAATGTTTTTTTTTCTGATCATCCCATGAGTTGCAGTTCAGGGTGATATGAAATGATTTCTGCAAACAATGCTGAAACACTTGCAAAATTAAGGCATTATTGCCAGACACACAGGGTGGTTTATTTATTCATTTCAAGGATAGAATCAGATGGCTTCAAATATTTTCTTAAAATAAAAAGAGAGTTCATAAATATTTGAGATACGTATATTTTCGAAAGAGCATAGATGAAATTATATAGACCTGATGAAAATAATAAAAATCCACAAGTGACTTCTGTGTATGGGTGTTTCATCCCTTTATCTCTGAGTTGAATCAAATGCACTAATTTAACGTATTTTATATCTACTTCATAACACTTCACGTACAAGAGCTCAACAATTTCATGTTTGTGGTTTTCTTTTTGTTTTGTTTTAAGTTGGACTAATATAGTCCAACTACCTTCCTGGACAAGGAGGTAGGAAGGACACTGGCAATTTTCAGAAATTTCAAGTTTGCAGACACAAGGAAAACGACACCCCTCCTGACGACTCATTCTAATTGCTGCATACATCACATGTATTGGGTAATCACAAAACTCTCCATTTCTTACATCTGATTGGAGATACAGGTTGTCAAAGAATCACTGGAGTGAGGATACTTGAAGAAGTCAGGGAGTGAGCCACAGAGTTAGAACATGGCAGTTAGAGAGTTAGATCCTTGAACTTGAGATCACGGAGGTGGTGCAATCGTTGCAGAGGACAAGATGCAGTGCAGTGGTTCTGAAAGTGGCTCTCAGATCGGCAGCGTCAGCATCACTCTGAACTTATCAGAAATGTGAATTCTCTGGCCCCACTCCAGTCAGAACTCTGGGGGTGGGACCCAGCAATCTGTATTTTTAAAAGTCCTGGAGGTGACTCTGATGCATGCCAAACTTTGAGAGCTATAAGCCTGTGGTATGTCTCGGGTAGGGGCCAGATAGGAGGAGAGAACAGATCACTGAAGGAGGAGAAGCCAAGGAACTGACCAGGATAGTGGGGAAAATATCTCCATAGAGATGTTAATAATCAAGAATTATGACCAGAGCAGTTCTGAGGAAAGAGAGAGCCAACAAAGAGCTAAAATCTTCAAGAATTTTGGAAGCATGACCTAGGGGTTTGTAGGTAATTGTTACAAGGGAGGGTAGCTGGTAATATACTTAGATGGTCCAAACTTCAAATCAAATAGCACATGGAAAGGCCGTGTGGCCTGAAACAACAAGAGACTGATTTTAAAAAAGGTAAACATAACCAGTGAGAGGTGAAGAGTGGTGGGAAATAAGGTAGAGAGTTGGGAAAGGAATAAGATTCTTATCCTAAGACCAAATGAAAATTTTAAAGTGGCCAGAATAATTTTAAGGTGGCCAAAAGTGACAGGATCAGCTTTACCTTTTTCATAGGTTCTTCTGGCAACGTAGTGGAGACGGAGATTAATGGCCAGACTCTAAAGGTGTTCAGGATTGTAAGACTCTGGTTGATTAGAGATAGACTGAAATAATTAGAAATGTCAAGGATAATTCCAAGTTTCTGGTTTACACAACTGGTGCCGTTTTGCCAAGATAGAGAAGTGGAGAGTAGCATCAGTAAGCTAGGAGAAAACTCGAAGACTTCTGATAAGAATTATCTTATTACAATCTTATAACTTTGTAACATGAAAAATGGTAAGTGCTATTCTTCAGCTATAATTATCTTATGTTAATGATGGCAGATTCTGAAGACAGAACGCTAAGGTTCAAATCCCAGCTCCCACCCTTTGTAGCTGTCCACTATTGGGCAAGTAGGTAACTATCTCGTCAGTAAATCAAAATAGTAAGAATCACTTCATACATGAGAATAAAAGGTCCTTACTCTCCAAGGAAAAGACTAGTTTTTCTGCAGCTATTGTCACAAAGAACTGGTTTTAAACCCATACGAGTCCGTCAGTGGTAATTTTGCACAAGTACACAAACTTCTAAAAGCCAGATAATCAGTGAGAGTCCATCTTTCAAAAAGTCAGTCAGTAAATTCCAGTAATGATACAGAAAAAGGGCAGGCAAGTCCCTAAAGCCTCTGCTTTGGAAAGTCAGTCAATCCCAGAATTCCACTTAACATACTCGTTTCCTATTCCAGCCCTCTGCCTCCCCCTAAAAAGAAATCACTGTTATCCACTACCCTGAACTTTCTTTACATTTATTTCCTTTGGGGGGGGGAATATACATATATATATATATATATATATATATATATATATATATATATATAAAATATATATTTTTATACTGATATGTATATAGCAGTATAAACAAAAATAAGTTTAGCATTGCTTGTTTTTGAGAAAAATGCAAAACTATTGTAAATAATATCATACTATAAATAATCTAATTATTCAGTGTTTTGATATCCATCTCAAGGTTAGTGTATATAGTCCCAACTCACTCATTTTCTCAGCCAAATGTCAATATTAATTTTGGTTTCTTTATAGGTGATCTGTCTTTGCTCTCTAGATGCTTCTGAGAACATCTCTGTATGTTTTGTAGTTGCAATTTCACTACAATGTGTGTAGGTATGGATATCTTGTTTGTACTTCCTATATCTATGAATTTACAACATGAATCAGTTTTAGAAAATTCTCAGGCACTATCTCTTCAAATGCTCTATCTCCTCCATTTGCTTCTTTTCTGGGACACTGATTAAACATATAACAAATTTTTCAATTTATCTTCTGTATCTCTTAACTTCTTTCTCATATCTTTTATCTCCTGTCTCACTGTACTGAATTGGGGGTAGTATTTTGAAATCTATCTTCCTCAAACTTCAGTCGTGCCTATGATGCTGTTTTATCCACCCATTAGTTGTTTATTCCATCATTTTTTATAATAAAATTTTATTGGGGTGATTTTTAAAATTTTTTGTGATTTATTGTAAAAATTTCCTAATCATTTCTGTCACTTGCTGCATGCTCCTATTTTAAATAATTGCCTTGTATTCCCTTAAAGATTCATAAATATTAATTTTCACATTATTCTATATGTGATTATTCTAATACCTGAAAATCGCAAGTGATGAAGCCTGTTTTCTTTTCTTGCTGATAGCTCTAATAATGGCTGGCTTTCTTGTGTATTTTTCTCATCTTTGATTGCAGGATCATTTTTTTTTTTTTATCTTCACCTGTGGAACTCCTGTAGTCCCCAACAGAGCATGTTTTCATCTAAAGAGGAGCTGTGGTGCTTTTGCTGGAAGCCAAGGAAGGCCACCAACCTAGGGCCCCCTAGACTCCCTTCCAGGTCCTAATGCCATTCAGCAGTCAGGTTCAGCTTCCTCGTCATCTGGTTTGCAACTGGCTTACTCAAGGCTGACCCTCAGACACGGAGCTTTGTATTTGCACCAGCACGATTTGGTCTTTCTCACTTGCTCTTTACTCAGTACTTCTCACTTGGGTTTCAGTTTAAGGTTTGTTTCTGTTTTCTTTGGGGACAGTGGTTGGGTACATGGCGGTCTGAGGATTTCCCTAACTTGCTCCAAGCCTAGCAATGCATCCACACCTAGGTTTATCCACGGTCTAGGTGCTTTCTAGCACATGGGCCTTTTGAGGTAGCCTACCAAGTGAAAGTATGAAATAACTATTTTTAATTTATTATTGTAAGAATTCAATTGATGTAATTAGTATCACATAAAACTGTTCACTAACCTATGACATGTTGCAGATGTCACCCAATGACATTCCTCCCAGCTGATCACTTACTTCTCTGAATCCTGGTGGATTCAATGTCTACAGCATCCAGTTTAAACCTTAATTACATGCGACAGTTTATCACTCTCAATCTGCTTTGCGTAAGTACATGCTGTCACTAGGTTTTCCAAGGACAGAAAGCATTGTCTTTACTTGTCTTCTATTCTCCCAAGACCCCAAGGACAAAAGGCCATTGACCAAAATATAATTGTTGGTAATTTCACTGTGTAAAAAAAGTTCACACAATTGAATCGAAAATAGAATTCTTGAAAACAAGCCCAAAAGAGATACAATTATAGATCTTCTCTTTTCCAAAACAATTCATCCATTTATCACAAGTAAAAATCAATGATGAGAAATATAAATACTTAACACCCTTCTTAAAACTACAATTTAAGCTTTTTTGCAAAACTTCCAGGAGGAAGTGGGAAAGAAAGGCTATCATCACTACCATGAAGGAAGACGAAACTCTCAATTTTGCATATAATAATTTGTATTTGTTTCTGTCTGAATCTCCCTTTCTATCACATTCTTGAACGAGAGATGGGTAACAGAAATACATTTCCTCCTCCAGGTTTTGAAACCGGGACCGACCTAATGATACAAGCACAATCCCTCCCTGAATAAAATTATGAAGAGTCTAGCTACTCAGGACCAATTTGTAATCAGACCATCAGCCATACTGTACGAAAATGTCAATCCTCGTGCAGCCTTGATGAGCTAAGATTGAACACACGGGCCAGTTTATTATATTATCTCAACTGCCCTCTTTTAAAGCTGGCAGGCCCAATTTGAGTAGCAAAAGGATTTCAGTCTGAGTGATTGTGCATCTGAAAAAGAACCACCCAGACTGAAAATGTTTTTCATTTCTGTATTTTTTTGTCTGAACAGAAACACACAGAGAGCATCCAATATAAATATGTTCTCAAAATCAAGTGGTCCTAGATATGTATATTTCTCCTCACTATGATGTATAAAAATAAAACTCTTGCTAGAGTTCAGAGATACTATTGTTGCTAAAAATACTCATTCTATAAAAATTTATTAACACATTTCAAGCATTTTGATACAGTCTTGCAGTATTTCCCTCTTTGAGCTAGTGGAGGTAGGCTGGGACAATCACACTGAAAGCTTCATTCAGGTAGCGTGGGGAAGACAGAATTGGCCAGCTTTAATTCTCAGTGCTGTGTCGTGTCTTTCTACTTCCATCAAAACAACTGATTTTCAAACTACAACAATCTCTACCTTTGAGTACGAAGTAAAATTCCCTCTTACTTGGGCTGGTATGGAATCTCCCAGCTGATAACTTCAACTTCCTTCTTGAAGAAATATCACACAGTTCTGTGCACACCCATCATGGCGAAGCTGCTTCAGTCTCTCCCATCACTTTTACACTAGTTAAACTCGTCCATTCACTTCCTAATTCCCTCATGTGTGCAAGTGTGTGCTCATGAACAACTGTAGAACTGAGGCTAGTCCCACAATTAGACTGAAGCTGGCCGTTCAGGGGAAACAACTGAACAACTGTTTACTGGGTACATGTCTATGCTTCCTTCCAATACACCAGGATTTCATGCAAGAGAGTATCACTGAAAAATCCTGAACTCTGTAAAGGAAAATCTATTTTCTTGGAATTTAGAAATAGCCCTACAGCCGTCTTTGAATGTTCTACAGAACCCTAGCTGAACCAGCTGAGATGAAACATTTTATTTTTATTACACGAGTATACACTGGCCTTTGAGCAGCTCTTTCCTAGGAAGCAACATGTGCTGTTGCATTCCTGTACTGCAACCACCACTTCTTTGCTGGTTCTCAAAGGTGCAGCTCCCTGTCCCACCGGACGGTCTTTGCACTCCTTTGCCATCTGTATGGAATGATCTTTTGGCAGATACCTCCTTGACAGCATAAAGTCTCAATAACACACAAGTGTTTACCATTCTCAACCTATTTGCGGTAAGTATATGCTATCTCCATATTCTTCAACAACAGGAAGCATTGTTGTTACTTGCCTCTTGTTTTCCCAGGATCTCAAAGACAAAAGGTCCTTGACAAATAATTGTGGGCAGTTTCACAGTATGAGGAAAGCTCATTTAATAATAAACACTGAACATGGACAAATTCAACTAAATTCAGTGACGCCTTCCTGGGCTCCACTTTTCCCCTTCCCTTCCCTTCCCTTCCTTTCCCTCTCCCTCTCTCTCTCTCTCACACACACACACACAAGGGTTATTTCCCCAGTTTACGTTCTTAATCACTACATTTGTCTGCAGCTTAATAAACCCCAGCACGTCCACATAATGGCACATTATGCAGCTCAGAAAAATAAAGAGGCAACTCGATATAAACATATGCTACCGATCCCTAAGACGTGCCATTCAAATGTTAAAAAACAAAGCCTATCACATGCTGCCATTTGTGTGGAAGAGGAGAAACCGTGTGCTTCTTGGCATGGAAAACGCACAAGACTTAGCAACACGGTTGTACTAAGAAAGGGGAGCTGCAGACTCGGGATCAGGGAAGGAGAATGGTTGTCTTTTACCAATCTGTACTGGTTAGCTTCTGACCACTCACAGGTGGTGTCAGAGACATTGAAATCTGCCACTTGAAACCAATGTTGCGCCCAGTCACAGTAGTTGTTCGAGTTTCCTGGGTTCCTTGTACACCAGGTATGGCAAAAGCAGGCTCCCTTTGGTGCTTGTGTTGGTGCCTTAAACAACCCAGGGTAATGCCCTCAGGGTTGCAAACGGGGAAGTGGTCCAGAGAGAAAATATCAGAGCATATCATCCACGGCAAGGGTACACATGTTTTTTGACACTTGTTTCAATTACATGTATGAATATGTTGTGTCTGTACGTGCAAATGTGCACGGTGGGTAATAGAATGCAGCAGGAAATATCAGTAAATAATCCAGGGGAAGTATTATTTTTTAAAAGTCTTTGTGTCACATGTTGTGTGCACATTGTGTACCATTGTGTGCACATATGTACTAGATAAGGATATAAAATATGTTCCTTAATGTACTCCATAGTGATTTGAAAGCCACAGGACAAGACTTTCTCTCAGTTCCTTTCAAGCGTGGAGTTTTGTAAGTCAATGGGAGACAGTATTACCTACTGAAGTTTGAAAATAAGAAAAGTCTGCATTTAAAGCCCTGCTCTGCCACACACAGCAGTGACAATTTGACACACATGAACTCTCCAAGACTCGGTTTTTCTAAAAATCCTACGTGGAGACTTGGATGTCTGGGAATAGGGAAAAGGAAAGGGATGTCACCTTTCCTTCTGACCTTCTACATCGCTTCTCAGTATTTCCCTCCGAAGGCAATCGCCTTCTCCACCCCCCACAATTCTGGTTTTATCCTGCCCCCCCCCTTTCAGCAAATTTGTCATCTCTCAGTAATGTCATAATTCCCCAGGCCGTAACTACAACATTGGGTTACTGGGAGTAAGAGCTGAGAAAATACAAGTAAGGAACTCAGAACCATGTTGGCACATAGTAAAACCTTCATAAACGGCAATGTTAACAGTGGAAGTCACAGGGGGTAGCGTGGTGGTGGTATCACGGAGTGAGTATTCACCCTTGACGCCTGTCAGAACACCTCCACGAAGTGAGAAGTACGGGCTGAGATGTTAGGTGCAGACAGCTAGAGTAGCTAAACGATATTCTCCTCCGGAAGTTTTGCGTTTTAAGAGAGGACCATAGAAAACCCCCAAATTATTTGAAGCCCCAAGGAATTACTCTTTGATGGAGGAGTTTTAGGCACCCGGACAAACTAGGGAAGGGAGCAATTTGTTCTGGTGATATGGGTAAAAAGAGAGGTGTCTCTCCCCTGCACCCAGTCCTTAAATACCAAATGAAAAATAGCACCAATAATCTCATACTAATTATGGTGTCTTCTTATCTGTGTTTTCTTTCCTTGAATAATCACAGTCTTGTTACCTTGGGTTGCTTTGGCATGCCTTTTCCAAGGCAGGGAAGGTGCTGTGTTGAGATATTTCTGCTGCCTCCTTAGCTGTGGTTACAATGTTTCTAAAGGATCATCCATAGTACATTTTACCAATGATCCATGTCTCACTGTCCCCATTATGTTGACACCATGTGATTTAAAAATCCATGTGTTAACAACATTAGAGTACTCTGCACACATTTCTGTGCCTGAAGATGCATTTCGGCTGGTCCATTGAGTCAGACTCCAAGGCATCCCAGAGGCAGAGAAAAGGGACCAAGGTAGATTGTGTTCCATCTGAAAAAGCATTAAGAAGAAAGGGGAGCATGATCTGAGCCACTGCTTTGCCAACGATCCTGTGCCAGCGGCTTGGCAGTGAACTTCCATACGTCTCTAAATGTCCTTGAAAGAACATCAAAGGGAAATCCCCGTCAAAAAAGCCACACTTCCTCATTTGAAAAGTAGACTGGGAATTTCAGAAACCCGTCAGTCCGTGCCAACATGGCTCTGCCACGATGCTCTCCCACAGACTTCTCTGACACTCGGGTTTGCCCTACCAGCAAATCATTTCAGTCTTGCTTTCCTACTTTTCAGCATGAGCCTTGTCTTGGAACTGTACGGAGTCCAGACTGTATATATGCAGAAGACTTGCAAGCATGCCTTCTAAGTCACAAGTAGCTCATCACCCACCTGTTAATCACTCTCAGCTGTGCATTCAGAGTCCTGGGCTAGCAGCCAGAAACCTCTGGCTGTCACACTGGCTCTGGCACTAACCTGCTGGGTGACCTCAAGCAAGTTCCTTTCCTTCTCTGAGCCTCAATTGACTCATCTCTCATACTAGCTGGTAGAACCAGGTTATCTCTAACCTTGGTTCTAACTCCAGAAGCCTACTAATTTTTAAAACTTTCGAGTTGAGAAACAAAACATGTCTTTCTGAGCAACTAATTAAATGTACAGATAAAATCATATTAACTCATAAATCAGAATGTCCCTCCTAATTACATCTTAAGCAACATCACAGTGGAACTTGTCCAAAGCTACCAACGTAGTTAATCAACAACTACTGATACCATTACACTCCTCTTCCATCAGAAGAACTGCTGCCTCTGGAGACACATGACACCACAGGGTTTTCAATTCCCATGTTTGGATGTTTTTTCTTTCAGAGTTTAAGGACAATAGCCACTTTTTCTTAGCCACCTAGAATTAGCTCAGTTTTAACAGGTCATTCAGAAGTATCTTCTGCGTTTTTCTGTATTTCGCACCCTGTCCTGGGTGCTGCAGAAACAACTTCAAGTGAGCCCAGTTCCTGATCACAAGAAGCTTTTACATACAGACTGACTGGCGGATGTAGCACAGTAAATGCACACGAATACTGTGGTTTAAGTGGGGGAACACATAGAAAGACACCTAACCTGGCCCTTGAGAGGTCAAGAAAGCTTTTCCCAAAGAAGCGATGCCTGCGCTTAGACCTGAAAAACAGGTGGGAGCTAACCGAGCAAACGCAGCAGGAGAGGACCCATGGAAACGCCTCCCAATTGCTGGAGACAAAAGCAAGTATGTGGAGGTGATTTAACCAAAATTGTCCCCCCAAGTTCGAAAGATCCCCACCTAGAAGAGTTGTATTTGACACGCTAGTAATGGGTTCCATTAAAATACAAATCAGAATATATTTCATATTCAATATTCTGTCTCGACGTGCAAGGAAGGGACCGTGACTCATGCCAACGCCACAGTAAGAACGGGGGGAGTTGGAAAGGACAGGTCTGAATTTCAAGTCTCAGTCTGTTACTTAGGATCTGGGTGGCCTGGGCCAGTTGCTTAACCTCCTAACTTCCGTGATGTCAGTTTTATCCTGTGTTCATGGAGCCTGGCACATGACAAGTGTTTCACAAATACCGGTGACCAGCTGAGTCCTTCCCACCTGCCAGTGGCTGCTCAGTATTTCAATCACTGGCCAGGACTGAATCATGACAGCAGGCACAGAAGGGGCATCCTGCTATTACCTTCAATGTCCAGGTGAAGAAACGGTCTTGGGCACATTCAATAACCAGACCACGGTTACAATAGTAGCAAGGTGGAGGCAGGTTTTGATCCCTACCTGTCTGCATTCAGAGCCCAAGTTTTAACCCCTTCTCCACTGCCAGCCAGGCCAGAAAAGTAGGTTTGCCCCACTGAAATGGCAAAAAATTCCCAGCGTATTAAAGATGCAGACACGGTAAATGTAGTAAGTTATTCCTTGGTTTGCGACCTATTCACACACAGATGGCTGTCTTTCTTTTTAAATACATGTTATCACAGTTGCTTATCAAAGTTACCTAAGGCTCAAATATCGTCTCTGAATAAGAGGTCAGGGTTAAAAGCAACAAATTCAGAAAATAAATTTGGATCTGAAAAGGGAAAGATGACAAAACAGTTTGCTGGACACGACGTCTGGCACCTTTGGCCACTGTTCAATAAAATAGAAGGGAAAAGATGTTGAGGACACGGAGAAAACAATGTAAGTGGGCCAGAAGAGACAGTGTGTGTGATGGCTCTTTCTACCTGCAGAAGAAGACACTGACATATTCTGAGAGAGTCAAAAGCATTATAATGAAGGGGTCTTTCTTACATCACCGCTACATCTAAATTAGGACATGGCGCTTGACACTTTTGACACAGCGGCACGTTGGTCTGGCTCCTGTGTCACTTTGTGTCAAGTATTAGTACAAATACTGACACTGATGCATTGAGGAAGCATCTTAAATGCTTTCTGACTTGGCACAGGAAACACCGAGGACAGCAAACATCGGTGTGATTACTACCCCTCTCAAAGAGCTTTCCAAGTTGCCTCTACACCCACTGGCTTCCTTGCCCATGCTACATCAGTGTGGGCTGCAGCATGCAGAGCGCATACTACTTTGGGGGTGTTTATTTTGCTGGAAGCAGAAAGGGCTTGCAGTTCTCTCGAAGCTGCCTGAAAGGGATCCGCAGTATCAGATGCCAGGAGCCACAGAATAACTGGGGAAAGTGGTAATGTGTAGATGCAGACTTGGGGTAGGGACTGAAAATACAAATTCCTGGGCTCTTTGGCCAGGATTCAGAAAGCCTCTAGTGGGGTCCAGGAACTCGTGTTTTGACTAAGATGTTCATGTGACCTTGATGGATCAGCCAGGTGTCATAATCACTAGTACATGGAGAGAAGGCTAGACTGAGACTCACGATAGTGGGTCACTGGTCCCAGATCTGGCACCTACTAGTTCTAGAATCTCTGGCAAGTACTTGTTCTCAGTTCCTTCAGCCACTTCTCATTTTCCTCAATTGATAAAGTGGGGGCGAGATAGTGCTTGGGGAAGATCTCCATGGATCTTTGACTCCTTCGGTCTAGAATAGTTTGTTAGGATTAGCAGCCAGCATGCTACCATGTGTCCCCGAAAATAAGACCTAGCTGGACCATCAGCTCTAATGCATCTTTTGGAGCAAAAATTAATATAAGACCCGGTCTTATTTTACTATAAGACCCGGTCTTATATACTATTCTATACTATACTATAATATAATATATAATATAATGCCCCGTCTTAAATTAATTTTTGCTCCAAAAGACGCATTAGAGCTGATTGTCCAGCTAGGTCTTATTTTCGGGGAAACATGGTATATAATTAGGACCTGAGACCCTGGAGTCAACCAAACCTGGCTTCGAATTTCAGTACTGCTGCTTTCCAGCTGTTGGGCCATGGACAACTAATACAATTTCTCTGTGACAAGTATCATCATTTCTCTGTCTCAGTTTCCTAAAGTATAAAATGCAGATGATAATAATAGTGCTTATAGCACAGTTTGTTTTGTTTTGTGCATGTGTGCGTGTACTTGTTTATGTGTGCCTGCATGTGTGTGTGCATATGTGTGTGCACGTGTGCGCGTGTGTGTATGTATGAATGCATGTGTGTGCATGTGCACTGTGTGCGTGTGTGTGCATGCTGTTTGTATGTGCATGTGTGTGCACGTGTGCGTGCATGCATGTGTGTGTGTGTGCTGTTTGTGTGCGTGTGTATGTATGTGTGTGCCTGTGCGTGTGTGTGAGAAACAGGCCCAGGAATAAAAATGCCCAGGACAGAGCCCTGCCGAGTGCTCAATACCTGTTAGCTGTGGACACCCCTGACAAGGGCAACCAGAAGAGCTGTGTGCTGTCCCCTGAAGCTACTGTGATTAATGAGGTCCGTGGAAAGGTAACCCTGGCTGAGCAATCCTTGGGCTCGTCCTTTTATCAAGAGACATTCACAAGAAATGAGCTTTTCTGGGGAGGATGGGGCACCAGGCGAGGTGTTAAACTACATCCCTTAGGAGGAAATCCGGGAACAAATTAGAGAACGGTGCTATATCCATGTCTATTCCACGTTTATCCAAGTGTGGTTCAGGGATGTCCTGCTTTACGATCTACTGGGACGCTCATGAAGCAGCCCATGCCTGCTCCTAGTGGACCAGACTCCCAGGGGAGTAGGTCCAGTAACTTGCTTTTCTCAGAAGCTACCCAGGAGATACTTCCATAAACATGGGTTAGAGAATCACTGACAAATGAAGTGAATGAAAGCCCCTCCCCAGAATTCTCCAGTCCTACGTTTGCCCAGAAGAAAACAGAGATGGCAGAGGAACTTGTGCATCTGTATATTTACCAAGAATCTCAACTTCTTACATTCGTGCCATCTCCACTGCAGCTGGGTTCCAAGCGGGTGCCCAATTCCTACATAATTCACGACTCCCCAGAGGAACAAAAACTAACCAAGGGCTGGCTACTTACGGGTGTGGATTATGTCAACTTCCTCAGAAGGGCAGTGTGGTTTATAAAAATTAAATACAAAACCTAAGTGTCACTCAGCGTCCTCTGCCTCCTCTGTTCTCCCATCCTGTTTCTCCCCCCCACTGACTTCTCAGTCCTTGGCCCTATTCCTTCCCCTTTACCCTTTCTTCTCTCACACTCTTCTTCAGATTTTTTTTCCCTCCCTCCCACTTCTCCTGCCCATGTCTCTCTGCTCTTACTTATTCTTTACCCTCCACCCTATATCTTTCCTTCTCTCATTTGTCTCTTTCCCTCTCTCCTTTTGCCTCTGTGTATACCTGTGTGTCTCTGAGTGCCCTGTTGTTCTGACTCTGTCTGTGAGTCTGGTTGTTCTCTCTGTCTTTCTGGTTCTCATCCTGCCCTCCCTGCTTTTCCTCTTTGACTCTGTATGTCTGTCTATCTCTCAGTCTTTCTGTCTCTTGGTCATCCACAATACCTCACTGCCAATTCCTCCTCCTGCTGCTCCATTTCCTGGGTCCCCTCCCAACAAGGAGCCTCCGGGGAGCCTGCTTCTGGCTAGGCATGCGTGTGCCCCGTGCTAAACCAGCCAGTGCCCTCTACAAGTCAAGAGACTCACTCTACTTACATATTCTTGGTGATCTGCTGCCAGAGGACCCTGAGATGAAAGTCCCTCATGAGGAGGGAGTCTAAATTGGGGCTAAAAAGACGAAACAGCAAGTACCCAGTGGGAACAGCAGGCCAAACATGCGCTAGTACCCAGAGCCTCCCCTGGAGGCAAAAGCAGCCTTTGGGTGAAGCGCTAGCAGTACAGGGTTCTTTTGCATTTTGGAGTGTCCATCACTTCGTTTCCATAATACAGACAACTCCCTGCACCATAGGGAGGCAGTGTAGTGGCTGGCGGTGCCGAGGGGGTGTTGGGAAAGCTTTAGCATCTCAAAATCTCCATCAATCTTGTCAAAGGCAATAAAGCACCTTAAGAAATAAAGTCTAAGTAAAAACTGAGTGTCTTCTGTGCAGGCAACCTCCAGATAACTCCCCCCGACACACACACACACACACTCAGCTGCTCCTCCATCTTCCAACCCGACACCTACCTCTAAGTACCTCCTTTACAGAGATACCAGAGCTTCTGCCATGAGCAGGGATGCCTGTCCCCAAATCTACAGATGGGCAAACTGAGGGATGGAGGAGTTCTGCAGCAGACCTTGGAAGACGCTACTCTCGAGTGCCACCACGACCAGGGTCCAGAGTACTCTGCACACTCAAAATCACCAAAGAATGTTGGGTTCAGAAGAAACTTTTCAAAGCAGCCACACCCTCTCCCAATTTGAATCTCAGTGGGCAGGTACAGAACTTTGTCTTTCTCCGGTCTCTTTCTGGCCAGAGTTCTCAAACTGAACCTGTCCCCACACTCAAGTGCGCACACCAAGCGTACACACCCTTCCCCCACACACACACCCGCCCCTCCATCTGAGTCTCAGGATGAAGAATAAACTCAGGCCAGAGCTCCTGGAGCTCCAGCAACTCCTCCTCCCCTCGGTGGAGTACAGAGAGGCGAAAGGCTGAGGTTTGGCTCGCAGCCCAGGCCGGGGAGCTGCATACCCGCAGCCAGGGAGCCTGAAGCAGGCTGGGGCTTGCATCTGGGGGACAGCCAAGTCCTCACCGCCCCAGCTGAATGGCCCCTCAGTTGCCTGCAAGCTGAAACCTCAGTCCGACACACAATGAGGCCGCTGTTCTCCGACAGGAGGCATTTGGATGCCTCACACACTCACCAGGTCAGGCCTGAGAGCAGAGAGCGCATTTCCTAACTCATGTTCAGATGCGCCCCTAGACGCGGCAGCAGCAGCCTGGGCCTCGGGGAGGGAGTGGTGGCCAGCCACAGGAAGCCCAAGCAAGTCACCTGTTGGACTCTGTTTGCCCTAAATCATGCGCCCCCACACCCGCACCGCGGAGCTGGGCACCCGGGATACCCGCTCCATCAGCGGCAGCTAAATGTCCCTCGCGCCTTTTCCTATGGCTACTTTTCCTGCTCACAATCACACACGTACACACTTCCTTACTATTTCTGTAGTCACTTCTGTTTAATGAGGAGAGCGGAGCCTCCCCTAGGAGCCCTGGCTGCCCGTGAGCTCAGAGGGTGCCCGGGTGGCTGCGGATCTCCAAGCGCTCATACTGGGTGCCCGCTGAACGCGCCGGCGGCTTTCAGCCCCAAATGGCGTGTTTGTTGTTGGGGAACAGTCAGTGGTCTGCTCTAGGGGGCCCCTTTTCTCCTTGGGAAACAGAAGGGGTCTATCCTTGGTTTAGAATTAAAGGCATTCAGGGAGGCCCTGAAGGCAACTGGCTTGAGGGAACAAATGTTACATTTTGGTGCCAAATCCCGGGATAGGTTCAAGGAGACTCAACTTTCTCCCAGCCATCGCTGCAAGCTCCTAGCTGGGGGTAAAAGGCGCCTCCACTACGGGGCTACTCACCCTTGGGTATTGACGCCGCCCCCGAAGGGGGACCCCAGCAGACTGACACGCGCACGTGCGGGATCCGCGAAACGCCTTGGGTGTCTTGCTCCTCTCCCCTGCCACGCGGGGAAGGCTACGCGCTCCAAGCGGGGCAGCCGAGGGCAGTCGATCCCATGGGTGGCGAGTTGGCAGAGGACGCGCCGCCCGGCTGGGGGCGCATGGCTCCCAGAGCTGGCACAGGCTGCTGCGGGGAGAGGGGCTCCCAGGGAAGTTGGCGGCGGTGCTGGGGGCGGACTTCGGACTTCGTGCTCGCTCGGGCTCCAGCGGCCGGGTGCGCAGGGATAGGCAAGGGACTCGCCCGTGGAATGGGGGCCAGCGTGGGCCAAGCGGCTACGGGAAGCCTGGGCTGCCCGCCGCCTACAAGGAGCGCAGCGGCATCGCACTGCCTGGAACCCCCGGCAGCGGCCGGAGCAGAGACTGAGCGAGAGAGCCGGGCAGCCTCCTCCTGGCCGCCGGCGCCCCTTGCTCAGAGCCCGGCTCGCCCCAGCCCGCCGCGCCCCTCCTCCTGGCCGTATCCTCCTCCCCTCGGCTGCTTCGCCGGCTAGCCCGTCTGGGCTTGGGCCAGAGGCTGAGCAGAAGGCGGCCGCAGAGCCTGCAGCATGGAGGGCAATCTCGCCGGCTCGGGCTTGGGCTCCGGCAGCGGCAGCAGCAGCCGCCGCCTCCCGCGCGCCCACGTGCCGGAGCCCCGGTGTGCGCGCTCCGGCCGGCTGGGCTGGAGAGACCGAGCGAGGGCGAGCCGTGGGTGGGGGTGGCAGGGAGAGCCCGCACACCCACGCAGCAGAGGGGAAGCCACCGAAAGCCTCCCGAGAACGAGGGGCTGCTGGTGTGCAGCCCTGGGAAGACTAGTGTGCGAGGCTCCCCCAGCTCCCCCCCCTTTGCGGAGATGAGCAACGCACGGGGTTGGGGTGGGAGGGCGCTCCACTCTGAAGGATCAGCCCAGAGTGGCAGCGGGAGGTGGCTACGTGTCTCTGCCAAAGGGACAGGTTCCAAGTATCCTTGAACCCCCTCACCTCTTCCCTGCGAAGAATGGGGTTCAGAAACACCAGCGAGAGAGTATGCGGGTTCCCAGCGAGAGCTTGTTCCGGCTTGCCCCGCCTTCCTCCCCGAGTAAGCACTTTTCCCGTTAACCAACAGACTCCAAGGGGCTCCTCCTTCCAGGGAGAAATGAGTTGTCTCGCAAGGTGGGCCTGACAACCTCCAATCAATTGACAAATAATTAGTGAGCACTCACTCTGAGCGACGTTGGACGATGTCCTGGATCATCTGGCTCTCCCTCCTTAGAGTTGTGTTGTATTCTCTGCTCTACGTGCCCTTAGGCAGGCCTTTCCTGAGCCTCCTGGTTTCAACCATAAAATGAGGCTCCTTCCTGATAAGGATAAAAAAGACAAAACAAATACATGTGAGGATTTTAAAATTAGAAGACACTTCACACGATTGGTAATACATAGCTTAATACTAACAGAAGCATGGTTAACATTTTTAAAAATCTCTTAATAGAAAATGAGGTCTCTACGGAAACTTCTAAGCCAGCAAAACTCACTGTGGGCACCACGTGCAGTCACTAAACGAGCTTTGTCTCCAAGCTTCTAATTATCTTAATGGGGAAATAGAAGCCCAGAGAAGACAAATGGCTTGCCCAAGGTCACAGATCTCCAGTTTGGACAGACACATCCACTGTGGGTTAGTCTGGTCTCCTACTGTCAATCCTGTGCTTTGCAGGCCACACCCCAGTACCCAAAGTATGCTCAGTACTACTGTGGTGAGCCATGAGCAAAAGGGGTTTCTACAAAAGGCTTCATGGAAGAAGTGGGATTTAAGCTAAATCCTACAAAGCAGGCAGGATTCAGATCTCTGGAAAAGCGAGATCATCCAAGGGGAGGGAGAGAGGTCAAAACCAAGTATGAAAGGCAGGTTACAAAAGAACAGCAAACACATTTGGCAGGAGCAGAGTTTGCCTAAATGATGGGGGAGGTACTGACTGGTTTTAAGCAGTAAAAGAAAACAATGAAAGCTTTGTTTTAGGATAATCAATATGTCCCTGTACAGGATGGATTACAAGGGGGAAAGATGATGGAGGAGGAGAGAAGAAAGAATAGGAACTGCAGGCAGAGGAAACTATTAGGAGGTCAAGGCAGCTTACCGGATGCTGGTGATAGAAACCTGATGAAACGTGTTGGCAGGTAAAGCTGAAATAAATGAAACTCTTCTGTCCCTGCTTCATGGGAAGTACTCTGCTGTTAATTGCATGGGCACAAGTGTCTGAGATACAATGGGAAATTGGGGGCTAACCCTCCAAGACAACAGTGGAGCTTTTCACAACTGATCTAAAGCTTATCGGGTCCCTCAGTTTCAACATTCAGCACCCGGGAGCTGGACAGCAACAGCCTTTGGAGAAAACTGGGGTAGGTTTTCTATCAATCAACCAAAAGCAAAAACCAGAAAGGGAAAGGAAAATGTTTTCTTTTATTCCTTGAGGACTCTTGAAGTCACAAATAAACGGCTTCAAGGCCTTCCTCAGGTCTTCCACAGTAAACAGTCTCTCTGTCTCGCACTCTATCTCCTTATATGGACCAGCTTCAACAGAATCGTAAGAGAGCTTGCCAGAAACATGATCTGAGATCCCCACATATACCAACTGAGTCACAATCTTCACCTGAACAAGATTCCTAATTGATTCATATGTACACTAAGTTTGAGAAGCATTTCTCTGTCTGTTCCTATCCTAATCTAGTGCTCATCAAACTTCTAAGTGTGATGCACAGTAAAAACACGAACAAAAAATCGATATATTACACCTGGCTACACACACACACACACACACGCACACACACAGACCCTTAATTATAATTTAAATAAAAGTTTCTCTAAACAACACATATCCTTGCTGTGTAATTTACTTCAATATTTTTATTCAATTAATTTTATTTATTTTTAAAAAAATATACCAGTCGTGACCTACTAATTGATTCCATGACCAGCTAATAGGCTGCAATGTGTGGTTTGAACAATATTGAGCTGTGCTATTAAGTCTTTCTGTTTTGGGTTTTGGTGGCATATATGTATCTTACCTCTTCTACTAGACTATGCGTTCCTTGCAAGCAAGGTTCAGATATTTTTTATCATTGAAATATAGGCCAGAAGTTAACAGAGGGTTTTGTATGCAGTAGCAACTCAGTAAGTATTCAAGCAGTGACTCAATCAATCAATGCATAAATGGATGGAATCCAGAGACTGGGGCGCAGGCTGGGCGAAGAAGGAAAAGAAATTTGGAGTGTCGGAAAAGACTAAGCCCGAAAACGTGTAGCCAAACTCCAATTCCCTGAAGCAGGATCAGTGGACTAGGGGCAGAAAAAGCAATTTCTAAAACTATCAGACATCCCAAATGTTCCACCATCCCATCGTCAGCCAGAAGCTTTCACCTTTTTTGTTTCACAAAATTCCAAACTTTGAGGACTTGAGTATGAAAGAAAACAGCTGAAGAGCTAACATGGATTATTAGAGGAGGAAAGGAAATGGAGAGAGGACTAAGACAAGGTAGTGCCGACCTGACATGGAAAGAGAACAGCTTCTTTTATTAACCTTGTCATCCTGAGACCAGGGTCCCTGACCAGGGGAAGGGAAGAACTAGGATTAATTACTTGGATTGAAGCAGGTGTTTTGTTTGTTTGTTTGTTTCTGACACAGAGATACTTGGCAATCAGATCTTCCCAAAATTTGAAATGGCTTCTTTTGGAGGCAATAATTGCCCTGCCACAAGAAATATAACACAATGAACACAAAAGTACTTATTACGCACCAACCAACAGAACTTTAGAGTGAGAGGATTATGATCTATATTTATACTTATATTTTTAATATATTTATATTTAATATAAATAAAATCAAAATCTAAAGTGTAAGTATTAGAGTCACAATATTTCATATTGCAAAGAGAGCTCAAATGTCCACTAGTGTAAATCCTCACTTTAAAGGAATCTGTGGTAGTTTTCACAGATTCCCTTATCACGGGGCACACATGAAAGCTTTAGATCTAGGATTTAATGTCAGGCTTTCACACTCACTCACCACGATTGCCTGTTGAAGAGTTTACATCAGGAATGCTACAGACTTCACAGTTAGGAATACTTATTTTAGTGTAAAGAATGATTGATGAATTGCCTGAAAAGGCTGAGAGTGGATAAAATTATTGAGTATCTAATATGGACTAGGAACTGTCCGTATTAGATTTTGTATGCTGTATTTCATAAAAATCTCCATTGAAAAAAATCCATTAAGTGAAAAAACATTAAACTCCATTTTTCAAATGGGGAAAAGAAGGCTCACAGAGGGTTAATAATTTGTCCAACATTTTAAGGCTAGAAAGTTCCAGAGTAGATTCTGAACAAAGGCCATCATACTCTCTGAGGCTTTGCTTCCCGGCCATGGAACATTTCAAGCAAAAACTGGCTGCAAGATGGAAGGACAGATCCTGATTGGGGCAGAGGATTGAAATCGCTGATTTGATAAGTACCCCCTTGTGCTGAGATCCTGGGAAGCTCTGAAGGGTTGTTCACATCAAGGTGGAAATATTAAGTACTCTGAGTACCCCTTGCTGCGCAGAATCCACAAACTTACTCAGTGGTGGCCCATTACACTTGAAAGTTAATGGTGCTGTTGAAAGCTGCATTGGCTGCAGCTCAAAAGTAAATTTTACATCCGGAGAACTTCACTCCCTATGTAAATTAGGGTTCCTTTGTAAATCAGAGTAACAGACACCAGCCTAAACTAGCTTGGGGTTTGGGGCAGGAAATTAATTTTAAATGATCAAGAGACTCAAACACAGGGAGAGTGATGAAACAAGGCCTCTGGAAGAGACTGGAAGGTGGGAATAGGATCCTGCTAGATTTCATGCATTCTCTCTCTCTCTCTTTTTCATCTTACTGTCTTGCAACGCTTCTTCTTCTTCCCTCTCATTGTAAAAGACTGCTCTGCTTCTCTGATCCTATGACAGATAATGTCTAGCTCATGCATTTCACATGCATTTCTTAAATTTCTGTCTCTGGGCTTCGGTCTTTTTACCATGAGAGGGTATCCTACTGGTTAAACGTCCACCCTGGACCACCAGACAGAACCAGGACCGTGTAGTCACAGCACTAACAAAGCACCTAGGAGTTTAGCCCTGTGAACGATGTTATAAAGGAGAGAGGGTGTGTTGAGGTTAACCCCGGAAAGAATGCAGAGATGTGACTACTACACTCCAGAACATGAGCAATTTAACGCCTTAGAAGCTATGCCAGGGCTCTCAGTACAAACCCACCAGACTGTATGAAAGAAATCAGGATCACCAGGGGGATGTGAGGATCCCTGATGTTACAGGTGGTTTAAAACACGGAAGTGCAACTGAGCCCCCTTTAAAGATCCCTGCCACTCCTGTACCTGTGCAGATAGATGGACCTGATGGGAACTCATGAATGCCCCGGGCACATTTATTAGAAGATTGATTCTGTGCCTAGTTTCCTGGAAAGAACACTGAATAGGGATTCAGAAAACCTAGACTCAACTTTTGGCTCTGTCCTTCCCTGTTAGGCAGTTATGAGGCATCTCCCCCCAAATCGGGGGCTGGTAAGCATGCCCTGCCTACCTCAGAAAGCTGTTTTAAGAAGCAAAGGAGTTAATATCTGTAAAGCTGGCACTATGAAAAAATCTAAAGCACTGAGCAAATGTGAGAGCTTATTAGTAATACAAGAAATAACAGAGCCAATGAGTTGTAACACTTAGGTTACTTTTGCAAATATCTATTCCACCATGCTCTTTGGAGTAGGGGAAAAAAAAGCATGCTGCAAGCAATGTAATGGATGTGAAGTGTATTTATTCTATTTTTATGAGACATGCGTGGGTGAAAAAGATCAGTGCAGCTCAAAAGTGAAAGATTCAAAGTGTATAGTTTTCAAGAAATATCTAGAGCCTTCAGTAGTAGTTGTAATACTAGTAATAGCAGCAATACAGAACTGATAATAACCATATAGTTGCCATATTCCAGGCGTTGTGCTAAATGCTTTCTATGCAGTTGCTCTTTAAATTCATATAACCTTCTAATCTGGGTTCCATTACTATCTCTGTTTTAAAGATGATGAAGCTTCAACAAGGCAAGTTAATAATCCAACCACAGTCTCAAGACGACACGTGGAAGAGTCTAGGTTAAAACTCAGTTTACTGCAATCTAAAGTTAAAGTAAATAACCCATAAATTACACCATGTTTATAATCCTTAGAATAAATATGTGATAAATGCCAAGTTTTGGTGGTGAAAAAAGTACTATGTAAAGGAAAGCGTCTAACAAAAACTATTCAATCATAAATCCACATTACGTGTTTGATGAGTAGTGTTTTTCCTTTGAATATGAATGATCACTAAACAAAAAACTAATGTAATCACTACACACCTATTAAGATGGCTTAAAAAAGACAATACCAATTGTTGGTGAAGACGCTGAATAACAAAAATGCTCATCTGTTGTTAATGAAAGTGCAAAATGGCACAGCCACTTAGAAGACAGTTTACTAGTTTCTTAAGAGTTAAACATAGTTTTACCATGCAATTGAGAAACTGTACTCTTTCGATATTTACCCAGTTGATTTGAAAACATCTCTACAGAAAAACCTGCAGGCAAATGTTTATCACAGCTTTATCCATTGCCAAAAACTGGAAGCAACCAAGATAGCCTTCAATATGTAAATGGATAAACAAACTGTAGCATATCCATGTAATATACAGAATACAGTGGTATTCTGCAATCAAAAGGACTGAACTATCAAGCCATGCAAAGACACAGATTAACATAGATGAACCTTAAATGCATACTGATACGTGAAAGAGGCAAGTTTGAAAGGACCACATGCTATATGATTCCATTTAGATAACATTCCGGAGAAGGGAAAACTGCAGAGATGGTAAACAAATCAGTGGTTGCCAGAAGCTTTAGGAGCAGGAGGGGGCTGAGAGGAGGACTGAATAGGGAAGCATTTGGGGATTTTTTAGGGTAGTGAAGCTATTCTACAGACTACTGTAATGGTAGATAAATGACAGTACTCCTTTGTCAAAACCTATAGAACATTACAGCACAAAGAGTGAACCTTAATATATGCAAATTTAAAACAATCGTTCAGGAGGCCAGGCAATCCCAGGAAGGAATTCAGACTGTGACAAGAGAATCTAAACTGTATTACAAATGGAAACATCCTCACTGAAGGAAGTGGAGAAAAAGGTGCTGACTTAAGTAACTAGAAATGAGTGGTGTCTGTAAGGCTAAAGACAAAAGGACTGTGCAGAAGCACTGTACTCTAGTTGATAAAGTGACTTTTCATGAGGGGCACATGTTAACAATTATGGAACCACAATACATGAATACTGGAATTGAAAATGGACGTAAAGGAGTGGGAGGTTTCAGATAGGAAATGGGAGAAAGCTGGAATGAGCCATGTGGTAGTGGATTAGAGTTGAAAATAGCAGTATGAATTCATGTTTATTAGCTCAATACCAGTACAGATGGATGCTTATAGAGATAATAATAGATATGTGAACATACACAGGTTAATATACACACATCTATTGCCTTGCTCTGTTTTTTGAGGAAGCCTAAAAGCAATGACAGCCCAGTGAGTGTACCTAGCGTGAAAATTGAAGTTTCTAAACCATTTTCCAAAAAAAGACACCAGAGCCCCTTGGAGAAAAGGTTGATTCTAGAACTGTGGCCAGAAGTGTACAAAGCGATTCTGGAGCATCTTGTAGTCTCATAAAGGAAAAGAGTGCTCAAAAATACACAAAACAACACAACGCAGTTTGCGGGCATCTCAAAGGGCCAGAGGAGCCAACTAAAAGAGCTCCCAGTGGCCATAGCTGGAACAATTTAAACAACGAACTAAATAAAGTAGCATTGGATTATCACCCAAAGTATACAATACTCATATGCCACCCTGATATAAATAAATGACTGAATAAATAAATAAATAAGCAATAAGGGAATAAAGAGACAGGTCTCCCATATAAAAGGATTCCAAATAATTTACATAGATAGTCCTCCCTCAAGGAGAGGAAGCCTAACTCCCCACCCCCTAAGTGGGGGCTGTGCACAGTCACTTCCGTTCAAGAGCACAGTATATAAACGGGGTAGGGGGGGAACTTTACGATGGAGAAAGCTGAGAAACAACACCCCAGACTGGTGATGAAGGTTAACATCAGCAGTGACGTCATGTAGATGGTATGTATTCTTGGTATCATGTGACGAGAACAGCATTTTTGCCTCTGGGATCTTCTTTTCCATAACCCCTAAGAACTCATCACACAGTCTAATTAGGAGGAAAACATCGAACAAATCCCAGTTGAGGAATAGCCTACAAAATACCTGAGCAGCGCACCTCAAATCTGTCAAAATCATTGAACACAGAAAGCCTGAGGAGCTATCACAGCCAGAAGGCACCTAAGGAGGCATGACGACTAAATGTAATGTGGTGTCCTAATGCAATCTTGGAGTAGAAAAAGGGCATTCGATTAAAAACTAAGATATCTGAATAAAATGGACTTTAGTTAATAATGTATCAATATTGGTTCATTAATTTTGAAATGTACCACTCTAATTTAAGATGTCAATAGTAGGAGCAAGTGGGATGAGGTATATGGGGACTCTCTTTGCTTGCGTGGTAATTTTTCTGCAAATCTAAAGCCATTCTAAAATAAAAAGTTTATTTAAAAAACGAAACGAAAAAATTTAAAAAACCACAATTACCCATAAAGCCCCAGAAGAAATGCTACAGGGAATATAGTATTTTTTCCTCAAATAACAAAATAGTCAAAGCAAAAAGCAATACAAAAATGAAAACAAAACTAACTTAGCCTCATCAATGAGAAAAAAAAAAAATGCATCGCAGTTCGTTTTCCAGACAGGTCAATGTCCCCATTCGAAGTCATTAGGAGCTTCGTGTTGTGATCAAGATCAATCTTCCTCCTCATTTTTCTGCTTGCTAGACCTGTTCTGTTCATATTTAATGGCTACTTAGATGTCTCAGAGATAATATTGACCTGTGTCTTAAAGCAGAATTGATTATTCAGGAGGCCACTACTCAAAGTCCCTTCTGTGTATAGGCATTTGCCTCCGTGCACGTTAACGCCCTTTTGTCCACTGCGAGTGTTCAGCGGCTATTAGATTCAATCCCAACTAGGCAGATAAAGTCAAACTTCATGGAGAGAAGTTGATTTGGGTTTGGAAACCAATAATAAAATGCAAGTGTGAATGCAGGTGGTCGTGGGCCAATTTATTTCTGAGGTGGGGGGAATACAGGGAATCCTTTCAAAAGATGACTGCTTGTTTTGGTTGGTTGTTTGTTTTTGTTTTTTATCATCCAGAGCGTACTTAGGGGAGAAAAAAATGTATGTATGGTAAGTGCGGCCATTTGATCTGAGTAAAACAGTTAGGAGGTGATTCAAATTCTAATTTCTACCCATTTCCCTGATCTGTTCATTGGCTCATTGGAGAACAATGAAGATTGACAGAGAGTTCAGACTTAAGAAAAGGAGTCTACATTTGTTAGTTCACATGCACTATGGCAAACCAGGCAGAAATGAACTATTCTGTTGGACTTCAAAAGCTTTATAATTCTTCCACCAATCCTTTGTCAGTGCACTATTTTCTGTGGAAAGCACGTTTTATGTGAGTTCCTTTTGTTGTTGTTGTAGTTTTAAGTAGCACAAATATTACTTGAATACAAAATATTTGTTCTCCCAGAAAATGTGTCCAGAATAAAAAGTTTAAGAGCCAGCATACCAATGGAACCAAACATTTTTTAGCACTCTGGAATCTCATGAGATTAAATCACATCTGTAAGATGTGAATTTTGTGAACTTAGCAAACTTAATTAATGGTTAGAAAATATTGAAGTAAGATATCATGACGTATGATCCAGCAATTCCATTCCTAGGTATATACCCCAAAGTGGTGTTCAAACAAAAACTTGTACAAAAATATTCACAGCAGCACTATTTACAATATCCAAAAAGTGGAACAGAAACAACCCAGATGTCCATCAATTGATGAATGGGTAAAAAACATGTGCTATACCTACACAAGGGAATATTATTCAGCCATAAGAGGAATGATAGATGCTATAGCGTGAATAAGCCTTGAAAATACAATGCTAAGTGAAAGAAGTCGGACACAAAGGTCACATATTATATGACTTCATTTATATAAAATATACAGAATAGGCAAATTTATAGAGACAAAAGGCAGATGAATGGTTTCGAGGAACTGTTGGATGTGGGGAATTGAAAGTGACTGGAGTGTTGAAAATGTTCTCGAACTAGATAGTGGTGATGGTTGCACAATATTGTGAATAAACTAAAAGCCACTAATTATATACTCTAAGATGGTTAAAATGGTGGCTTTTATATTATGTGACTTTTACATCACCGTATGGCATGAGGACTAGTTGGGAAACACCTGTGCACTGAACCACTAGCCTTACATAATTTTAACTGCATATGAGTATAACGTCCATGTGTAAAGTAAGGAGAATAAGCAAACAGGAAGTGTAAACACTTCCCAGGCAAAAGAACATCAAGGAACAGCACTGCTTTTTCCCAGGGGAATCAACTCCCTATTGACAATCTGTCCAGTTGCTCTTTTCTACCTAAAACATCAAAAGTAGACATTAAAAATCAACCTCCCAATGGGCAGACGAACAGATGGAATGGAGATGGTCCTGGACCTCGTGTGGTGTCTGAAAAGTGCACCCAGAGTCTCTAGTGTGGTCTGCAAAGCCAACGGTAGGCCTGGCCGGACTGTAGATGGGGGCGCTCAGCAGACCCTTAGATAAGAAACCTTGGGTAGAGGGGCGGTGGACAGGTAGTTGATCAGCAAAGAAACATAACCTTGTGAAAGCATGCAGGGTATAAACAAGAAATCAGGAAGGAAGTCAAGTTAAAGCAGCATTTGCCAAGCACATCTGGTCTCGGGTTTCTTTTTGGAGATGTGGTAGAACCTCTCTTATTATCTCTCAAGGAACTACCACCATAGCATTTGAAGAGTCACCGCAATACACAGAGGAGCTGAAGCCGAGGATAATTCACAGCTACAACATCAATACTGATTATAAAAGCAGATCCCACTTGCTTAATCCTGACGATGGGCCAGGTCTGAGCTAAGAGCATCGCAAGGGTTATCTCATTTCATACAATTACCCCTCAAGGCAGGTTTTCTGCCCATTTTACAAGGACCTGAGGAAACTGGGGCTTGGTGGGGTCAGGCAACTTTCTCAAGGTCTCACGTACAGCTAGTAGCTCAACTGGTGTTTGAAAGCTGGGAGCCTGAGGGCAGTGCCTGCTCTTGGAATCACAGAGATATCTTCAGTAACAACTCCACTAGCAGAAAGTGTTTGGGATAAAGCTAGTGGGGCCTTGACCTATAATAATCCGACTCCGAGGAAAGCTGCAAAATGATTTGAAGGGCCCAGCAGCTAACCAGTGAAGACAACATGAGAAACAGATGTTAGTGTGAAGCAGGCGAGAAAAAGATACCAAAAATAGACATAAGATGCTTCATTGCGATGATCTATGCACACAACTGTCACCCCCACTAAACTGAGAGCTCCTAGCCGGTAGGAATCCCAAGGTTTTCACCTTGGTGCTTCATACGGTATCTGGTATACAATAAGACTTTAATAAATACTTTTTGAATAAATAAAACTGCAGTGCTGGTATAGTGACTGATAATAATCATAGTTGCTACCATTTATTGATCAGCTAACTTACACTTAGAAATACGCACTTTATAAAGCTTATATCTCACTCTTTCACCTCCCAATTCATGAGGAAAGTACAATTTCACCCCTATTACAGACTAAGAAACTGAGGCTCAAATAACTTTCCCAAATTCAAAGATCTAATAAAAGGTGAACTGAGTTTCAAGCCGTAGTCTCTACCACTACAAATCCCAGGTGTGCTAACCTCTTCTAGTTTCTATCATAGATTATTCATCCTGCAGTAAGGAGTTTGGTGATTATACACTTTTTTGGAAAAGAGAAAATTAAAATTGCAATGTAATGTTAGGTTTAAAAAAAACAGAATGTAAAATTATACATGTGCTTTGATTACAACTGTGTACAAATTCACATGTATACAAAAGAACCAGCAGGAATTCTGGAAAATAAAACAGTTGTATAAGAATAGTAAAATTACGGATATTTTTTTTTTGCTTAATAGCTATAATGTTATTTAAGAATAAATAAAAATTGAAGAAATAAAAGTGCAATGAAACAAATTATTATGTGCCCACAAACTGATTGCTTTCAGAAGAATCACTGCATCTGAACCCTGGGTTGTGGATTCAGGATAATTCTGTAACATCTCGGGTCCCTTATTTTCCTAAAGATACGGCAAACCTCTATGAAACAGGAATTTTGAGCCTTCCTGAATTCTCCAGTTAAGATTAAAATTTTGAAAATATGATCCACTATTTTCCTCAGTGGAACATTCAAAAATATTACTTGCTGTAACTGTAACTTCAAACCAGTTTCTTCTTTCATATAATCTATGAAATAATTTCTGTCTCCAGGTGTATTAAGTTTTATTACTCCTAAAAACGTCAACTCTGCCATCACTCTTCTATCTTGGGGCCAGTTATCTTTTTAAAAGCCAGGTCAGTGTGTGGCATGTCCTTCTTCAGAAACCTTCTAGCACTTCCCATTAAACAGATAACAGTCAGAACTCCAGGTCCTAATCTCTATTCCCTCCTGCTATCCTCCGTAGATCATATACTCTACTCACAAGTTGCCATTCACACTCATGATTTCATGCCCTTCTTCCAACAGACTTGGTCTCAAATGCCTTGCCTCACTTACCAAATCTTTACTCATTCTTCAAGACTCAAGAGAACTGCCTCTGTCACACCCAGAGCACAAGCAACACAAAAATAAAAAACAAACAAGTAGAACAACATCAAACTAAAAAGCTCCTGCATAGTAAAAGAAGCCATCAACAAAATGAGAACACAACCTGCAGAATGGAAAAACATATTTGCAAACCACACATCTGATCAGGGATTAATATCCAAAATGTAAAGAATTCATACAACTCAATAGCAAAAACAATTAATAATAAACCAATTTTAAAAATAGGCACAGTACCTCAACAGCCATTTTTCCAAAGACATACAGATGTCCAAGAGGAACATGAAAAGGTGCTCAAAGTCACTAATTATCAGGGTAAGACAAATCAAAACCACAATGAGATATCACCTCAAACCTGTTAAAATGGCTGTCATCAAATAGTCAAGAGATAACAGATGCTGGCATGGTTGCTGAGAGAAGGGAATCCTGTGCATTGCTGGTGAGATTGTACATTGGTGCACCCACGATGGAAAACAGTCTGGAGATTTCTCAAAAAGTTGAAAATAGAATGGCCTAGCAATCCCACTCCTGGGACTATATCCAAAGGAAACAGAAACACAAATTCAAAAAAGTATCTGCATCCCCACATTTCTAGCAGCATTATTTACAATAGGCAAGCCATGGAAACAACCTAAGTGTCCACTGATGGATGAACGGATAAAGAAGTTGTGATACACATACACAGTGAGATATTATTCAGCCATAAAAAATGAGGAAATCCTATCATTGGCAACAGCACAGAAGGACCTGGAGGCATTATGCTAAGTGAAATAAGTCCGAGAAAGACAAATACTATATGATCTCACTTACATGTGAAACCTAATTAAAAAAAACAAACAAACACCAAATCATAGAAAAAGAGACCAGCTCTGTGGTTACCAGAGGGAGGGGGAATTGGAGGAGGATGGTCAGAAAGAACAAAGCTCCAGTTATAAAGATAAATAAGCACTAGGGATGTAATAATGTACAACACTGTAGTTAACCCTGCTGTATGACATATAAAAAAGTTGTTGAAAGAATAGATCCTATGAGTTCTATCACAGGGACAATTCTTTTCTTTTTATTGCATCTATATGAGATGATGGATGTTAACTAAACTTATTATAGTAATCACTTCACAGCACATGTAAATCAAACCATCAGGCCGTACACCTTAAACGTACACAGTGATGTATGTCAATTATTTCTTAATAAAACGGGGGGGGGGGAAGCAAACTTCCTCTGTTATACCTTTAATAATACCCCACACCCCAGTATAAATGATACCTGGTGTTGTGATCCCAACGCATATTTGCATGTCTACAGCTTACTACATTCTGTCTTTTATGATATAATAGTAGACAGCATTGACCAAACACATTGATTATGCATTTTGCATGTGTTAGCTCATTTACGATAGCAAAGCACCACCAGCACCATTTAACATAAAGGAACCAGAGGCCCAGGATGATGAAACCCATCACCCAAGAGTATAGCAGGTAAGCATCAGAGATGAATTTTGAACTCAAGTGTGCCTGAGCCAGAAATCTATGCTCTTAACTACCACAATCAAAAATGCTCCCAATTTCCAGTTGTCGGCCTGGGAAATTAATTGGAGGCACATGGTTTGGACGGCAGAAACACATGCACGTGATGTATATGTCAAGTGCTTCGCTCCAGTGCCATGCTGAGCCTGAGGCAAAAGGAAAATTCAGTACTACTTATCCTGCCTTTATTTAAAATTTAATAATTTTTTTCATCGTGGATTTGCTTGCATTTGTTTTGATTTTTAAAAATACTACATAAAATAGTTTTTATCTTTAATACTGAGGGCTTTTTTTTTTTTTTTTGGCATCCCTTTATATTTTGCACCCAAGGTGAGTCCTAACTTGCCTCACCCTAGTCCTGGCCCTGCGTAACAGTGTCTGGTACATAGAGGGCACTCAGAAAATATCAGCTGCATGTTATGTGCCAGTTGCATGCCAGTGTTTTCTGTAAGACCTCAAACTCATGAACGCAGTGAGAATAAGTGATCCCTTTTTGTAATCTTGTCACTCCCACACTGTCTCTTTTCACAGTGAGATGCTCAAAAAATGTTTTGAATGAAAAGCGTTTCTTCTCTCACTTTCAGCTGTGGTAGTCATATTACAGAATGCCCATTAGAAGGGAAGACGTATGATGAAAGACTTGCCATCTGACTATATTTCTAATTTTTCATCAGCTGCCGAGTCAAATGGTACCTGAGCAAAAAAACCAAAGTAAGAATTAAAGGTCAGCTTTGTTTCCTCTAAATTCTGCCCCATTGAAAGTTTTAGAGAACTATTTTTAGTTTCTTCAAGGATGTCTTACATCATTCTAACTCATCTTCCACACAACAACGGCAATCCTGCGGGTAATGAGTCCTATGATACTTTGTATGACTAGAAGATACAGGCCAAGAAGTCGTCTCAGAGTTTTGAAAGGTAGCTTTCTTTCTGCAATCTTTGTGTTGGTATAGTCGTCTGATGAATTAAAGACACTCCGCAATGTAAAATATCTGTTAATTCAGACATCCTGGGTTTACATTCTAGCTCCATCACCTACTAGCAGTGTGATATCCGCAAGTGATAGAACCTCTTCAAACCACATCTGAAAAATAGAGATGATAATAATAGCTCCACCAAAGGATTGTTATACATTTTAACTGAGAAAATGCTGTCTAGCACACAGTAATTGCTCAACAAATATTCTTATTTTTAATGTATTGCATACACATTGAGAACTACTATACGCTAGGTGCTGGGCTAGGTCTCAAAAGCCTTGGGAATGCAGGCTAGACCAGGCACACAATCGGTGTTGTTTAATTAAGTTCTACTCATTGGGTATCTACTGTGCAAAGCACTCTACTAGACACTGAAGGAGAACAAAGAAGAATAAACAAAATCCCAGCCTTCAAGACGTTAGTCTAGAAACATTATTCATTTAAATTTAGAAAAGAAAGTCTACTCATAATTAAAGAGAAGGATAAATAAATGAGATTTTGTTAAGGATGACCCCAACTATGTAATGTTATTGTCAACTCAGTGTAAGAAGGCCTGGCGGGAAAATGCTGCGTCTTTGCTCGATTTTGTGAAACAAAGATTTTACCCCTGGCAAATATAGGAGAAAACTGCATTGGGCTAAGAGAAGATGTGGATTCTGGATACGCTTAGTACTACTAATGGTCGCTTGGTGAAGTCATATCACCTTAAACCTGGGGTTGTACAGAGGATTAAGTGAAATAATTGTCAGTTTTGCCACTTTAGCTCCTCTGGGAAGCAGATGCATGATAGAATGAGGGACACAAAAGATCTATCGTGGGGAATGCCTTGTAGGTGTTATGGGGTGAATTGTGTTCCCGTCAAAATTCATATACTGAAGTCCTAATCCCTAGTACCTCAGATGTAACTGCATTTTGAGGTAGGATCTTTAAAGAGGTAATTAAGTTAAAATGAGGTCACTGGGGCGGGCCCTGACCCAATCTGACTGGTGTCCTTACAAGAAGAGATTAGGACCCAGACATGTACAGAGGGAAGGCCAAGTGAGGACACAGGGGGAAGACTGCGACCTACCAACTAAGGAGGGAGGTCTCAGAAGAAACCAATCCTGCCAGCACCTTAAACCTAGAGTCCTGGCCTCTAGATCTGTGAGAAAACAAACTTCTGTCGCTTAATCCACCCAGTCTGTGGCACTTTGTTTTGGCCGTCCCGCAAACACCTACAGAAAAATAGAGACGGAGAACGAGTAGTGGCGGCGAGCCTTCAGAGCACACCACAGGTGTGACACTTAGCGTAGTCTAACCCAGGTCCTACAAACTTTGAAATCAGGCCCCTGGTCATCGCCTTCCCTTGAGGTCCCCCAGTTAGAGGACTTACTGTTTTCGCACTGTCATTTTCTTTCATTAGAAGGGGTAGTCTGGTTAGTCAAACATATTCTAATTAAAGAGAGTTTAAATATATCCTGTATACAGTCGACAAAGTCTCAGTCGACAGTGTTTTAAGTAAAACGAAACAAGCTTCTGACAAAGCTTAAAATAGAGCGTTTCATTTTTGTCGTATGATTCAGTTGGCCCTTAGGAAGACTGCACTGCCCCCCAAGGACCACTAGGAAAAACTACAAAGAGGAAGTAGGAAGGAATTAATAATCGTTGGGAATCAAAACTTTGTGCAAGGAACTGTACAGGTACTCCCTGCATCAAAACTGACATCTCAGAGCAACCCAGTGAAATAGGCATCTCCACTTCATACATACTGAACCTGAATCTCAGAGAGGTAAATGAACTTCCAAGCTAGAGAGGGACAGAACCAAGAGATCTGAACCAAGTTGAATTTGATTTTTATAGGTTAGAAAATGTGTTTGACTGACAGTAATACAGACAGTGGCCTAAAATTTTTGTTTAAAGATTAGCAGTTTACTGTCATGGAAAAAAAGTCTAGAGATAAGTTTCATAGCGCTGTTATAGCGGCTCCATGAAATAATCGTGGACCCAGGACCCTTCCATCTTTCTGTATAGCCATCCATACCACTGGTTTTGCCTTAAAGGACAAAATGGATACAAGGATGCAAGAGTCCTAGTCATCACACCCATAGTCCAGGGAGGACAAAAAGGAGAAAAGCAAGGTACAAAAAGGGTAAACCTCTCAGGTGGGTCAGCAGATCTTAAGATACCTTCTCGGAAGCTCTACTTATGAACTTCCACTTGCTTTGTCTGTCTCTAGTACAAAGGAGACTGGACACTTGCTGTCAGAATCAAGTTGGAGGAGGAAAGGGAGGACGGATATTGTGAAGTCTGCCCTGGATGAAAACTCCATGCCATTTTCACTTTGCCTTGCTGCTAAAGGATGAAGAATGTAGGATGGGCTAAAGGCACAATTTTCAAATTGTGAGTAAGCTGCCTCCCTAACTGAGAATTGATTCTTAGAGAAAGTCTGTTGCTTATAGGAGTCAATTGTAATTTTTAGGTGTCTTGGTGGGGAGACAAAAGCTATCTGATCATATATTTTGAACTCAAATTCCAAGTGACCTTCATGTGTGAAAAATTAACCTAAAACTTAAATCCCTTCAACAATTTCCAAATCCTTTAATTGACTAGGTAGCCAAAGAGGTTTTGGGAATATGTCTAGGGAAATAATTGAGACTGGATTGTTTCACATTGTAAATTAAAATATTTACATAATCTCATTTGTGGTAAACTAAAGTTTCTCATTATGAATAGGAAAGCAGGTTTATTCTTTAGCTTTATAATCAGATAAACCAAGTCAGTTACATAAATGTGTACATACAGTGTGTGTGTACAGGCATTTGATACGAAAAGGAATCAGGCAGCCAAATTTGTAAAATTGTAGCAGAGTTTTACATATCTGAATTTTATGTGACGTGCCCATGTGCCCTAATGCAAAGAAATATTTTTGTTAAAGTGAATGTCAGAGCTGGGGGTGGGAGGGTTGTTCAGAGATTATGTTGATTGCTTATTCTATTCTAATATTAGGTTTCTCCTGTTTCTAGCACTCCTTTACTGGTTTACTTTTGTCATGTGTGCTATTCAGCATCATTTCGAAGGCCTTCCTTTGCCTGTGGGCTTTCCCACATTATGAATGCTGCCTTCCCACGGTAGAAGCTATAATCATGTTTTCCAGACTTCCTGGCAACTACCTTGTGTCCCTGCAAATAAGACCTAGCCAGACAATCAGCTCTCACGCGTCTTTTGGAGCAAAAATTAATATAAGACCCAGTCTTATTTTACTATAACATAAGACAGGGTCTAATATAATATAATATAATATAATAATATATATATATAATACCAGGTCTTATATAAGACCGGGAATATAATATAATATAATATAATATAATATAATATAATATAATATAATATAATATAACATAACATAATATAATATGATTAATATAATATAATATAATAATAATATAATATAATATTGGGTCTTATATTAACTTTTGCTCCAAAAGACGCATTAGAGCTGATCGTCTGGCTAGGTCTTATTTTCAGGGAAACAGGGTAGGACATAAACATTTGATCCAAGGTTCTTCAATGAGTCCCACTCACTTGGGACTTCCGTTCAGAAGGGAGCAATGCTGAGAAGAGGCATAGTGTGGAATCCACTTTCTGGTGATCACGAAGAAGAAACAGACAAGTGCCTGAGGCAGTAGAGACAGTGGTCCAGGGGTAGCATCAGACACACTATCCACGATAGTACATTTAATGTCTGTGTTCAGCAACTATGGTAGCAGAAGGGTCTCCACCGGATGAGAGAGAGTAATTTGGGCATATTTTTCAGGTGTACAGCCTCCAAGCCTGAGTCTCTGCCCCCCATAAAGATTCTGCCTTTTAATAAATTCCTTCTCTGCCAAAAGTAGCTAGAGAGTACTGTTATTTGCAAATAAATATAATAGAGGATACACTTTATTTTATATATGTAAAGTTGAGATTTGGAGAGAGTAAAGGAATCATTAAGGTATATAACATCTGGAGAATTGATATGAAACAGGGTAAAATAGGCATGAATTAAGGGATCATAACCAACAAGCTAGCCAACGTGTAACAGCAGATGTTGGGAGAATATATGTAGAAATACATGGGGTTGCTGATAAGGAGGGTGGAACCCAAAATTGGATAAAGGGGAGCATATGATGAGAAGCTCAGGCTACATGGTCAGCTGATGTACCATAATTAGGCACTTAGTCTCCATCAAGTCCCAGCACAAACCAGCACCTGTTTCTCAAAATGATAATAGTTATCAGCAAACAGGGTTTGCTTCACATCCTAGAGGCCTATGCTGTGATCCATTGGTGCTTGTCAGAGGCTCTGTATGGCATTCCTCATAGCCACAGAGACCTCAAATATCATCGAATCTGTACGACCATAAGGCCCAAGTGATAGAGCAGCTTGTAAGGAAGCCTGGGGATGCTCCAGAGGGTGTTTTTTTGTTTCCCAATTGAAATTGGCAACCTCACACAGTGACTTGGTAGATAGCTCAAAACAGTACACGTAAATGTGGTATAAACTGACTCCTAAGTCCAAAAGCCTTTACTGAGCGTCACTCCTCGTTTATCACGGTGTGTGGCACAAGATTCAGCAACTTGTATTTCCCATTGGAGACGCTATCTTGATAAGCTCCTGTTATGGGAACCCCTAGAACTTCACCGAAGTGCAGAGACCCTGAAATTGTATGTGCTATATTTCTCACCCTGTAGTTCATATATGTTTTTCCAAGGCACCAAAGCACTTGCTACTGTCTGCTCATGAGATAAAAATAGCATAACATCATCAATGTAGCAGACCAGTGTGATATTTTGCAGAAGGTCAAGATGATCAAGATCACTGCCGACTCCATGACAGCAGAGAGCAGACCATTTGCAGCCCTGAGGCTGGGTGTAAAGACGTACTCTTGGCTCTGCCAGATAGGAACACATTGCTTGCGGTGGTCCTTAAACATTGGTATGGAGAAAACATCATTACCCAGGTCAACAGCTGCATACCGAATGACGAGGGCCATGGCAATTTGCTCTAGTAAATAAGACTGCATCTGGGAGCACAGCCGCAAATGGAGTCAACACCTGATTACATTTACAATAGTCCACACTCTTCCTCCAAGATCCATTCAACTTTTACATAGGTCAAACTACGGGTTAAATGAAGATGTGACATGTGTCACATCCCCACAGCTTTCAAATATTGGACGGTGTCATCAGTCTCTGAAACCCCCCAGGGATGCCGTATTGCTTCTAACTATCTTGGAAGTGAAGTTCCAGGGGCTTCCACTGGGCCCTTCCTACCACGACAGCTGTCACTCAATGTGTCAAAGAGACATGTGGACATTCCATCTATTTTCTAGTATATCTCTTCAAATTATTCATTGAGGAACTGGAGCAAATCACCATGGAATCAGTCTGGGGGTGAACTACACCCACGATGATTAAGACTTGAATTAAGGCTCTATTTATTACTTGATTGCAGTAAGCCTTTACTTTGAGCGTGTCCCCAGGAATGAACATCAATTGAAAGCCACTGTCTAGTAACCTCTGCAGGTCTGTGCATGTCCTTTTCCTCCAATGCTCAGTCACTCTGGTATTGCTACAGATCTCTTGCACAACGCTTGAATGGAAGATTTATATTATGTACTTGTGGCAATGTTTCAGGATCCTTCCTCAAGGAAACCCAGACTTCCCTTAATGCAACTAGGGGTCTGTGAATTCGCATAGGTCTGAAAATGAGGTTTTAACTCACCACTGTGGTGATGCAAGTCAGATTTTCTGTTACTACAGCAAGGGGGATCTTTGGTTATGTAGATCAAGGAAATACTAGGAGGTTGCCCACACTTTTCTTTTTTTACTGGGACATTCAGGTAACCACTGCCAAGGGCTTTGCAGGCCAGGACATTCTGATTACCAGTATGCCCCTGCTGCTCTTTATGGCAGCAAGATGTGGCCACCTTGTTTTTAAAGGTGCTGTCACTTGGCCTCTGCTACTTCATAATACCATTATCCCCACTGAAATCAAGGAGGGCCTCGGATTTCCCACATGTAGCTTAAAGCATGGGAGTGAGAAGCAAAGAAAGCCCACAAGAATTGACAGAAAAACCCCTTCTAGTGCCCTCTGCTGGCAAAGCATCACTACATGAGAGCTGGCCAAAAATCAAAAACAAAAAACTCTACAAGACACAGCTCCAGTATCATAAGCAGGGTGAAAAGGGTAGATTCGGAGCGAAGAGGCAATACAATGACAACTGTCACATTTAAGAATGCTGCTTTGAAGCATTTATCAAGTAACACAGAAGACTGCCATCACAATTGGGGCTCCGAGCGGCAAAGAACTCTAGCAGATGCAGCACAAACAGCCCTGAACGCTGCGCCATATGTCCTAGCAGTGTTAGGGTTTTAAAGACATTTGACTGGGTAAAGTCACTGGATGGAATTATAATAAACCCTACAGAAGAAGGGTTTATATAATTATATGTGATATAATTAATCACATTGTCAACAGAGCAAGGACCATACCATCTGCAGCAAAACTATACACCGTTAGAAAAGCTTCTCCTGGCCTGTAACCTAGCGCTGGTAGAGCCAGAGACCTTAATCATGAGACATCACGTGATCATGGATAGAACTGGCCATCGTGAGCTGGCTTCTTTCAGACCCACCAAGTCTACGTAGAGGAAGATCTTGAAACAACCCACTATAAAATGGAAGCAGTACATATTAGATCAAACATGAAGAGGCTCAGGGGTCATAAGAGTAAGCACAAGCCGGTAACTTAGATCCCCATGACATTCACGTGTGTTTCACTGGTGCTTCTCCATCTACTCACACGTATGGCCACATGGCATGGAAGTCCCTTGTGACCAGCTAGCAGAGGCGAAAAAGTCAAGTTTGGTTTATACTCCAGACAGCTCATGTGGATATGAGCTGAAAATGGACTGACAAATGTACTACCACCTCTCGCAGGGATGTCCCAGAAAGGCAATAGTGAGAGGAAATGCCCTCAGTGGGCAGAGCTTTCGGTAATGTTTATATTCATCATTTTGTGTGAGAAGAGAGTGGCCCAGAAAGTCAAAGATTAGAAGGTCAGGAACAAGCAGGTGGATGAACTATGGCAGTGGGAAGAAAGACTAAAGATCTTCGTTTCACATGTTAATAACTACCAGAGAACATCAACGACAGAAGAGGCACGATGCCCCAAGTTACTGGAGGACTTGGCAAGTTGACTTAATCCAGATGCTGCCATTGGCCACCCGGTGCTGGCACAATGTGCCCACAAACGGAACAGCCACGGTAGATTGGATGAAGGCTAGGAAAGAGCCCAATCGTAGAGGCAGCCACTCAGGAAGGCGGACAACTATTTCCAATGCCAAGTGCACAATTTCCCAGCAAGAGACCACTCTGAGCCCCCAATCCAGCCAGCATTTAAGGAGACCAGCCAACTAGTTGGTGTCAAGTTGACTATATTGGATTCTTCCCACCGTGGAAGGAGCAGCAATTCATCTTGATGGAAAATGAGAACTACTAGATATGGATTTGCCTTTGCTTCCTACACCAGCCTCACCAGCACCACCGTGGGAAGAGTCACACAGTGTTTGGTCCAACAGCAGGAAATCCCATGTAACATTGCCTCGAACCAAAAGAGAAAGACAGTGGGCAAATGATCATGGATGGTACTGTCACACGCCTTTCTTAGAAGCTGATGGACTGACAGAGGGATGGAATGGCCCTTGAAGCCATGCCGGAGGGACCATCTTAGAGATGATACACTGTGATATGGGAAATACGCCCCAAATCAATGAGGATTGTGTGGTGCTGGGTCCAAACAGGTAGAACACATGGGTTCAGGAACCCAGAAACGAAATAGGAGTGGCCCTGCTTGTTATCACGTCTAGAGACCAACGACGGGAATTTGTGCTTACCATTTTCAAAACTACACTGTAGATCTAGGAGTCCTGGTTTGAAGAGTGCAATGCTTTCACCAGAAAATACAACAAATGTTCTATCAGACTTTAAGTGATGCCTGCCACCCCTGTCACTTTAGGTTTCTTATACCGATAAAGCAACAAGCCAACTAGTGTCACCATTCTGGAAGTGGGCATCAGCGGGAGGTGCATTTTGCACCCAGGTATACGTATTCGTACTTGGGATTTCTTGGTACTCCCTTGCCAATTTTAAAGGCAAATGGACAAGTACAGCTTCCACAGCCTGAAAATGGTGAGTAGAGGCTCAGACTAATCAAAGTGGGTCTTAGTCACCCACCAGGTAAATAGCTGAGCAAAAGATGTACTACCTGAGAGTGAAGAGAGGGAGGAAATCAGTTATGGCTTTGACACCAGCTACAGGAGCAGGGGCTGCAGTGTACTCTACTAATCTTGCACTTGGAAGTTTCTCCCAGAAAAAGAGCAAAGAATCCTGCAGGACCTGGTGCCAAATTTGTTGAACTTATTATCTGAAGCCAAGCAGGTCTGAAGAGTGCATGCAATTAACTGTAGTGGATGCTGTGTTCACCACCCAGAGTCACTTTAATATCGTCAGTCTTTATATCAGCATCCAGGTGTTTTCTGATGACTGAGAGCAGTGTCCCGTCCCAGGAAGTTCCCCTGGCCCAAGTATATGACCTCCAACTTGGGTATAGCCTGGTAGAGGCAGGACCATGTGTTTATCCGAGTTTCCAACATCTCTGATGGGTCATCCCTGCTATATGATCTCTCTGCAATTACACAGCGTATCTCTTTCTTATGTGAGTTATATTTAATAAAAGAAATACAAAAAAGTAAAACTATGAAAAATGTATACATTAAGGAAGAATGAAAGGAAACTAGGGTACCTATACAATAACAGACAAATTAGACTTTAGGCAAAAGCATTAATAAAGATAAAGAGAGTTACTGAGGAGAAACAGTTCAACTTACCAAAAATAAATTACCAATTCTAAACAGATATCAACCTAATTAGTAGCTTCAAAATGTAAAAAGTAAAAAGGGAAAATGAGAAAATTTATAAAAGAATTTGACAAATCTACGATGATAAATCTACAAGATATTCTCAGTAATTGGTAGGTCCAGCATACTAAAAAAAAATAGGATATAGAAGAGTTTAAAAACACAATTAATAAGCAAGTCTCAGAAATTAGAAGGATTAGTTTGCTACCAAAAAATTCTCTGTCCACAATGCAACTGAGTTACAATCCCAAATACCTCAAAAAACAAAAAAATACAAAATTTCCAGGCATTTAGCAATTCAAAAGCCCATGAAAGGAATTAATGGCACTTACAAAATCATAATAGAAATTAGAAAACATTTAAAACTGAATGTTAATTGAAATATTACATATCAAAACTTATGGGATATAATGATAGCAACATTTATTGGAAAATATTTAACTAGCCTTAAATATGTATTTTAGAAATAAAGGTTAAAAGTAAATGAATTAGGCATCCAGTTTAATTAAAAAACCTTGACTAAGTTGGGACATCCCCAGGAATTCAAGGATAACTTTACAATAGAACTTTGACTGACGTAGTTGATTAAATTAACCAACTAAAAGAGAAAAATCATGTGACTCATCTTAATAGATGCAGGAGAACAGAAACAAAGATTAGATGAAATTTAACATTCTGTGGTGAACACACAATGGGATTTATAGATGATGTAATACAGAATTGTACATCTGAAATCTATGTAATTTTATTAACAATTGTCACCCCAATAAATTAAAAAAAAATTTAATATTCACTCATTTTAAACACTGTTAGCATACAGACACAGACATATATATATAAGGAACTTCCTTAGCCTGATAACACGTATCCAAAAACAAGCAAAAAAACCTCATAACAAATATTTGAGATAAAGTGTTGACCATTAAATGTTAAAGTATTTCATTTAAGATCGTATCTTAGCCATCACCACTTTCATTCAAAATATACTAGATATCCTACCCTTGGTACTAAGATGATAAAAAAAAAATCATAGAAGGTATACAAAAATATGAAAATAAAAAAGGAAAAAGCAAAACAATTGTTACTTAAAGATAACATTATTGTCTACACAGAAAACCCCAATAATCTATAGGTGAATGATTTTAATTAATTCAAAAGTAATGTATTTTATCCAAGTCTTGTAATGGAAGGCCAACTCTTCAGGCAATCAGGTAAAGAAAGAAGCCTGGACACCAAAAATTCCATCTTGGTAATTCAACCAAAGATGCTTATAGAGTGTTCATTGTTCTCGAAAGCCTCCATGCCCTCACCCATCACGAGGGCTAGTCATTCCAGGATAGGAAGTGGTATTCTCAGAGGCCAGAAACTGTAACTTTAATGATAATGAAATCTAATCCCACCGTGCATTGACCATTTTCTCTGCAGGGAGCCATGAGTGGGGCCAAGGTGGGTCAAGGGCGCCAGGCTTCTGAAAGTGGCACAGAACCTGGCACATTCTAACTCAGGAATTAGTTCTTTCCCTCTTTGGTGCCTGTGGGGGCTTTTCGCTACACAGTCTTTGTAAAGCAGAATGCAGGAGGAAATGATTCCTTTGGAAAAGCTATGATTTTAGGATTATGTAGGAGCCACAGAGGTCACGGGAAAATAAAACTGTGTTAAAATGTTTTCGAGGTTCTGTTATAACCCCACTAAACCCAGAGAATTCCAAGTGCTTAAACTGCTTGATGAGTAAATATCCATTTCACTTGGTGTAAATTCTCATGCAAAGAAAGAATACAGTTTTTGCAGGCATCAGTGATTTATCATTTTCTCCCAGGAGTAAAAACAGACGATCAGCAAAATAAGCACACAAACTAAAAGGAGGAAAAATACATAATTCGGCCTCTTTTTTGGTTTTCATATCATTTAATATAATTCTAAATCAGTCTTTTAGTTAGTACTGCTACAGAACCCAAGAGCTTAAAAGATGAATATTTAGGCAGTCCAACTTGCCTAAATATTCGATCTAATGTCTCCCTTTTACAGGTGAGGAAGCTGATGAGAAAGCGGACAGCCTAAATGAGCTAAATGGACTGGTGAATCCGGTGGCGACCTAGAGAGGATCTGCCTCTACCAAGGGAAGCAGTGGCTACCCAGCTCCTGCTGACTGTTGCAGTAAGGATTTGTGGACACCGTGGGGCCACATCTTCTGATTTTTTCATGAGGAGCCAGGAATCCAGATTTTTATATGAAATACCTTGATTTTTAAATGATGGCTCTTTTTACCCCCCACCACAAATACTGCACAGGTTATAACAAAGACATCTGTCATTTATTTGTCAGACTTGGTGTATAACCTGCCATTTTATGGCTTCGGGACATAATGATGGGCCCAGTTAGCAACAGGACCAGATGATGGATCCAGTCTCTCCAAGGAGGACACACAGATGGCCAACGGACACATGAAAATATGCACAACATCACTAATCATCAGGGAAATCCAAATCAAAACCACAATGAGATACCACCTTGTACTTGTCACAACGGCTGTCATCAATAAACCAACAAACAAGTGTTAGATGTGGAGAAAAGGGAATCTTTGTGCATTGTTGGTAGGGATGTAAATTGGTACAACCACTCTGTGAAAACAGTATGGAGGGTCCCCCAAAAATTAAAAACAGAACTACCATATGGTCCAACAATTTCACTTCTGGGTTATTTACCAGAAGGAAACAAAAATATTAATTCAAAAGGTTATCTGCCCTCATGTTCATTGAAACATTATTTACAATAGCCAAAATATGAAAACAACTTAAGTGTTCACTGAGCCACGAATAAAGAAATTATATATATATATATATATATATATATATATATATATATATATATATAATTATTCAGCCATAAAAAAGAAGGAAATCCTACCATTTGCAGCAATATAGATAGACCGTGGGGGCATTATGCTAAGTGAAATAAGTCAAGTCAGACAGAGAAAGACAAAAACTGTATGTTCTCACTTATACGTGGGAATCTGAAAACAAATTCATAGAGAGAAAGAATAGATTTGGTGGTTGCCAGAGGCAGGTGGTGGCAGAGTGAGTCAAATAGGTGAAGACAGTTAAAAGGTACAAACTTCCAGTTATAAGATAAATAAGTCCACCACCCAGAATCAGTTCTCCTTCCATCGCCATATACTTGATCCCTATATAGATGCTGTATTACAGAATTGTACACCTGAAACCTATGTAACTTTACTAACAATTGTCACCCCAATAAACTTTAATTAAAAATAAAAAAGATAAGTCCTGGGAATGGAATACACAACATGGTAACTAACAATACTGTATTGCATATTTGAAAGTTGCTAAGAAAGCAGATCTTAAAAGTTCTTATTTTTCTGTCTGACTTATTTCTCTTACCATAATAATCTCAAGATCCATACATGTTGTCACAAATGGAAGTGTTTCATCATTTCTTATGGCAACAAAGGAACAAGACAAACAAATAAACAAAAACTCATAGACACAGACAATAGTTTAGTGGTTACCAGAGGGTAAGGGGGGAGGGTGGTGGTAGAAGAGGGTAAAGGGGGTCAAATACATGGTGATGGAAGGAGAACTGACTCTGGGTCGTGAAGACATAATGCAATATATAGATGATATTTTATAGAATTGTACACTTGAAACCTATGTAGTTTTGCTGACCATTGTCACCCCAATCAATTTTAATAATAAAGTTCTCACCACAAAAATATAAAATTTCTAACTATGTGAGATGATGGATATTAACTAACCTTGTGGTGATCATTTCACTATACATATATCAAGTTGTTATGTTACATATCTAAAACTAATATAATGTTATATGTCAGTTATATCTCAATTTAAAAAAAAAGAATGCAGTCTCCCAGATTCCAGGGCAGGGCTTTCTTTGCCCCAGATTGCCTCTCTGGAGTATACCATATTTTAAATTTATCATCGTTTCCTTTATTATATTTCCTAAGTGAAATATATGTTAAAATGGAAAATCTATAGCTGGGCAGGAAAGGAAAAAAAATGTTAAGGAAAATATAGGGAATAAATACGGCACTGAATTACAATTAGCAAAGAAATGTCTGACTTAATTTTCCATGTATTTAGAAATACACAGCATATATTTTCAGAGAATGTTTTGTATTTACAGCATGTCTGTCTAGTTATATGGCTGCAATATAATTGTTTTCCTGCTGAGAATTATGGCCGTGAAGTTACTCTGGGTCCTATTACAGCTAATTATAGTCTTGCTCTGGAATTTAAGAGCTCCCTTGCAAAGCTCCCTCCTCTCCAGTTATACACAACGGACCTGGAGAGCATTCTGATTGTACATGTGATTGTCGTTCTCTGGCTCCCGCTAGAAATATATGACATTTAGATGTTTAAGGGTATGAATTACCAGAAATGAGCCCAAGCTGATTGGAATAATTCTGACTTTCAATTATATGAAAGTAGAACAGTACTGTGTAAGAGAAAAACATGTCTCTCTCTCTCTCCATATATATATAATATATATGCACCAATTATAAATACATACACACACATGATATGTGTGTGTGTGTGTGTGTGTGTGTGTGTGTGTATACACATATAGTCAAACTAGCTCCAGAAAACTTATATAGATACAGATTCTGCCCTCTCTCCCTGGACTGAGCTCTAGAAAGGTGTGAGCTGGGTATACAGCTTCTCTGGGCTCATCCCAGTTGGAGCAGAAGTGTGTAAGTTCACCATAACAAAGATAAAAATATCTCTCCTTAACTGATAAACTTTATTGGGCTCAGAGCAGACACTACAGCTCTTTCCAGCAATCTCACCTACTACCCTGGGGATATTAACAAATCTTTCCATTTATTTCAGTTTTCTTTTTCTTGTCTGTAACATGAAGAAACTAAATGCCTGCATCCCTTCGAAAGTTGCTGTAAGGATCCAATTAGACAGGGAGATGGCATTAGCTGGAGGGAGCATGCCTCTTATGGCCACCAGTACCACAGGAACTGGGAGGTCACAGAGCATTATGGAGAGTGAGGGGCATGGCTAAGACACGGCTAGGCTTACAGCAATGACGACGGTAGCTACTTCTAAGGGTTAAAGGAAAGGAAGTGTGGAAAGTGGTTGGCTCGGTCAGTGTCTGCTTCACAGAAAGACCTTGATGGCCTCTCTCTTCCACATTCATATTTCACTGAATCACGGACTCTTTTTCATTGTGTTACCAGAGGATTATTTGCATACACAGGACAGTGACTGAGATCAGCTTTTCTAGTTTTACGATTGTGGTCACTGATTTTTTTTTTTACCAAAAACTGAAAGGTTTTTGGTAAAAAAAAAAAAAATCAAACAGTGCACAAAAGTTTTATGGGTTTTAGAAACAAAGCAAAGGAGCTAAATTCAGAACTTTTGATCTTGAAAGCCTCTGTCTTACTGTCTTCCCCAGAGCACATCTGAAGATGAATGAAGGGGATAAGGAAATTGGAAAAATTTACCTCGAAAAATCCTCTGTGGAAGGAAAGGATATATCTTTCCTCGTTTTTCTAATCCATGACTTTTATAAAATTTATTTTTTAAATTTTCATCAAAGTATTTTTCTATATAGTTTAGAAAGTAAAGAATACTACAAGGCTTATACATGGAAAGGGTTGTCTCCTGCTCCACCTTTGCCCTCCTCCAATTCCAGCTCCCTACAGGCAGCCACTTGCAAATCTCTTAGATGTTTTCTGTGTTATTTACTTCCCATATTTTTAAATAGTATGCTTATACTACCCTTCTTGATTTATTTCCCATTTCTATTATGATTTACTGATTTCCTACGAGGGAAGATGATGATTTCACTCTCAGAAACGCTCTTTCTTTTCACACTAATTTCCCCTTCTGTCAGGCTCTCAGTATCATGTAATACTTTCTGGGCTAATCGGTAATATGACTGGTTATTTATGACTGGTTCTTTCTGAATAGCTGCACCACAGTTCTGTAGTTATAATTCCTTTCTGATACTTTGTGTTTCCAGGGGTTAATTAATTACCTCTTTGATTTGTTTGCTTACCTTTCCACATACGTATTTACGACCCTGCCCCCAAATTTTTGATCCTCAATAAGGTCAAACACATCAGTAAATCTATCCAATTCATTTTGTTTTTCCTCTTGGAGACATTCTTCCTGGAAGCCTCCATCCCCCAGTCCTAATCCCAGCTGGCTACTTTCCGAACCTGCTGCATAGATGTTGCCCTGAGATTTTTCTTCCCCATCATCTGGGAATTCCTCACTCCTCTGCCAGGTCCCCTGCTTCGTTTCTTCTGTCTTTTTCTTGATTTACTCTGTCATTTGGGGGAGCACCCTCTCCAATATCTTCCAGAACTTGGTAGATAAATTTTTTGACACCTTTGCTTCATTAAAAATATTGTAACTTTACATTCTCACGTGTAGTCTCATTGGGTATACAATTCTAGGTTGTTAACCACTTTTGATGAGAATTTTAAAAGTATGAAGTCATTGGCATCTAACTTCCAATTATGCCAGTGAGCAAATTTACCCCAAATCATTCCCAATTTTTCTCTGAAAGCTGTGAAACCCTCTCTTTATCCCAGGTACTCTATAGCCTGAATGTGTTAATGTCTTGCATTGTTACGGTTGGCACTCAGGGGAACTTTTATATGGAATGTCACACACGCTTTTTTTCTGGGAAATCTTCTTGGCTTTCTTTTCTAGTTCCCTTCCTTCAATTTACCTCTCCTGTGATTCAGAATGTGTTAATGTCAGTCAGATATTAGTCCTCTTACACAAGTTCTCCAATTTGTAAATCTCTTCTCATATTTTCTATCTCTGTCTTTTTTGTCCTATATTATGGGAAAACCCCACAGATTTATCTCCAAACTCTTCTATACAAATAATAATTTCCACTATCATATTCTACATTTCCAAGAGTCTTTCATCTTTTTTTGACTGTTCTTTTATTTTTTTATTTTTATTTTTTTTTATGTTTTGTATCATAGCTGCAATTCCTCCTCTTACCAAAGAATTTTAGTTATGGTTGTATTTAGGTTTTATTTTGTTCTCTGTCATGTCTCTGTCCTCTCACATTCTTCTTTTCTGTTTCTTTGTTTCAGATTTTCATGTCTAGTTAACCTTGGTGGTGAAGGCTTACTTAAGCGACAGGCATTAGAAGCTGATAGAAAACTGTGTGACTTAGCAGGGCATTTAAAGGATGAATACACAAGGGTCTTGAATTTCCCTCAAGAATCTCTTGATGTCAGTACCACTTACTTTTTTTTGTAGACACATTTTCGCAAGAGAAAGCCTCCAGTCTCCTGCCTGCATTTTATAAGGCTGGGACCAGCATTCTGGAAACCTAATGATAGGAGAGTGGTAGAAAATCTCAACCCCTCACCTGTGTAGACGTCCTGTTTTGTCTTAGCTGTGCTTGTGGCCCCCAGGCGTAGAGAACCTTTCTATTTTAACTTCTCCAGAGGTTACACCTCTCTCCTTCTTCACTGGAAGGAGTGAAAGACCTATTGTAATTGTAAATTATCCAGACTTTCCATCAAATCCCCTGATTTTAGCCCATTCTGAATCATAAGCTTGAGAGATACATGGTGCTCCCAATTCCAGACTTACTAGAGTTCTTCAGCTTAAATCACATGCTTCCCACCCCAACCTCCATGGCCTTCTCCATTCTAAGTCAGTTACACTCAATTATCTACTTTCTATCTCCCAAATATCTGATCAAAGTATGCTGAAATCTTCTTCCGCATTCTCATTGTTTTAGGGATTTAAATCTTGTTTATACATTGTGTCAATTCAGGTCTTCTGAGAAACAGATGACAAGATGGAATTAGACTTGCAAAAGATTGGAGGGATACCTATAAAGGGTAAGGGTGAGAGAGAGAAAGAATAGGTGGAGAGAGCTTTCAGACTCACACTTGTAAAAGGAGGATTGGGTAAGAAGAGCCTCAAACTACAGTGCAGTTCTAACAAAGTCCTTGTCAGGCCAATGGCGGAGTCTCCTTGCAAAGAAAGTCCATTAGAGAAGTCCCACCTTGGGCATAAGTGGCCTGGCTCCAGTTCCCCTGTCATGCAGGGACATCACCTATGAGCATCCCAGCAAGAGTGTGATCTCAGTGTGAATGACACAGCAGATCTGATGGTACAACAGCTGGTGCCTATCAGCCACTGTCACTGCTCCTAGCAGGTCTTCACGAAGGGAGACCTGAGTGGGGCATCCCCAGTGCTGCTATATGAAGTTATTATTTTTATTTATTTACCTTATTTGCCAATTTTAGTGCGATTTTTTAAAAAGAGCAGAGATAAGTCTTTGTGTTCCATCTACTGTATTTCATTGAAAATCACTCATCTTTCTAAAAAGTTAGCAAAGGTGGCTAAGCACACATAATTCACTTGAGGTCATAATATGACTCCAAGAACAGTGTAATTACTACAGCCTAGCTAACGTCATATACCCTCCAGCCAGCTCTCCAAAATTATATGCAAAGCTCCCATGAAAGAGCTTACCATTTTATCAGAAAACTAACTGATATACGATTGGTGACTTGCACGTTCTTCCAGCCAATTCTGTGTGAGAAGCCAGAGTGCAAGCTGTTTGGGGTCTAGAGAAAAGCTCTGTTCTTATGCAGCGTATACAACAATGCTACATATCCTTTAGAGTGCAATGGGCTGAATGTCGGTGTCCCCCCAAAATTCATACGTTAAAATCTCAATACAGTGATACTGGAAGTGGGGCCTCTGGTAGGTTATTAGATCATGAGGGTGGAGCCCTCAGGAATGGGATTAGCGCCCTTATAAAAGGAGCCACAGAAAGATCTCTTGACTTCTTTTTGTCATGTAAGGACACAGCAAGAAGTTAGCAGTCTGCAACGCTGAAGAGGGCTCTCACCAGAATCTGACTATGCTAGCACCTGATCTCAGACTCCCAGCCTCTAGAAGTGTGAGAAATAAATTTCTGTTGTTTATAAGCCACCAGTCCATGGTACTTTGATATAGCAGTCCGAACTGACTAAGGCACAGAACTTAGATTTGGCTGTTACCTCTGACAAATAAGTGTTCTTCACTTTAACATGACATGAAACAGTTTTTGCTTCAATTTTAGTTCTATGAGTAAAAAACTTAGTAAGTACACATAGAGCAGAACCTTTATCTGTTACCTTTATCTTAACACTCCAATCCTTCCCTCCACCAACCAGGGCTAGCAATTTGTACGGAATGTAATCTTCCAGACCATTTTTTACTGTGTGTTTGTGTTTGTGTGTGTGTGTGTGTGTGTATCGGACTGTGTGTATGTTTCTATGTATTTCTAGATAGATAGATGATAGATAGATACTATTGTTTCTGATTGTTGTTGTTTTTTTAACATCAGTTACATCTACTGTAAATAGTTTTCTTTTTTTACAAAACAGTAAGCTTTGGACATCTTAATATGTCAGTACATACATATTTACCTCATTTCTTTATTTCCTGCATAATAGTCCTCCACTTATACCAGGGGTGCCAAAAAATGTATACACATTTTAAAAGCTGTTATCTATGTTCAAGCAGTAGTTCACTGTAACCAGAAGTGTCTGGACACTAATGGTAACCACTTTGAGCACCTCTTATAATTGCAGAAGTCAAATGTGACTTGTTTTCATCTTTTGTTATCAGTATATGAGTATATTGAGTATTACAACTAATAGTTTTCTTTCCCTTTCTTAAAATGGGTATACATTTTTTTGGCATCCTCTGTATTTATTTTAACATGAATTATTTAATCACTCTACTAGTGAGAACATTTAGGTTGCTCTGCCTTATGCTAACAAATAATGTTGCAATGCATACCCTCATACACAACCGCTTATGCATATATGCCAATGTTTTTCTGTGATGGATAGCAAGAAGTGAAATTTCTGGGTTTAAGAACTTGTGCATTCAAAACGAATATACTTTCAAATTGCCCTCCAAAAACGCACGCACCAATTTACATTGGCTGGTGCCACTTTATCTTCATTTTCAAAATTATCAAAGCTTTGTTAATCATCTTGCTTAATATATGTAACTTATATAATATGCAACTCTAATGCTGAACAAGGTATTTAGCACATGGTACATATTAAATAAATATCAATGGGATATATGAATGAATGAATGAATGAATGAATACCAAGAATGTTATATATGTTCTGGAAAGATTATTTTTGTCAGCTGAGCTGATGTTAAAACCACTTGCAATGTTATTGGATCTATAGGCCAAATCTTTTGTTTCTATTCCTTGTCATGGAATGAGAGAAAATAGTAACTACATCAGAGAGAGTGGAATGTAGTATAACAAAAGGAGATTTTATAGTCAGAAAACAGCAGTTCAAATCCCAGATCTTCCAAGACCTAATGATAGGAACTTAGATATGACACATAGCTGTCCTGTATGTCCATTTCTACATCTGTAATGGGGGTACTAAGCTCCAAGGTCACATGAAAGAAGGTGTGCACAGCCTGTGCAAACTCGAGCACATTACGCTAACGTTAGTTTTTACTACCTCCGAAGGTCCCATATTTATAAGTAAAGAGTTGAGTCCTGACATGCTTGATTCATCCGGGCTCAAGCTGCATCAGAGCTTTCTCCATTCTTACCTCTGATCCCCTTTGCTCACCATCTTTCCATGCTCTAGTCCTAAGTGGTCACATTGAAACACAATGCTCTATGTACTTCCAACATGCAATGTCAATGAGTTTTCCAGATTAAAACGTTAAAAAGGTCTGAGGTACAACTCCCCAACACCAAAAAAAACAAATAAGCCAATTTAAAAAAGAACAAATGGGCAGAGTTATTTTTCCAAGGGAGACATACAGATGATCAACAGGTAAATGAAAACACGCTCACCATCGCTAATCATCGGGGAATTGCAAATCAAAAACACATGAGATATCACCTCATACCTATTAGAACGGCTATCATGAATAAGACAAGAAATAACGAGTGTTGGAGAGGATGTGGAGAAAAGGAAACCCACAGACACTGCTGGTATGAATGCAAACTGGTGGGGCCATTATGGAAAACAGTATGGAGGGTCCTCAAAAAAGTAAGACTAGAACTACCACATGATCCAGCTGTTCCACTTTTGGGTATTTATCTGAAGGATATAAAAATACTAATTTAAAAATATATACGCACCCTTCATTGCAGCATTGTGTTCAATAGCTAAGAAATGAAAACAACCAAGTAAGTGTCCATCAAAAGACGAATGGATAAAAAAGATGTGGTATATATGTAATCCTAGTCAGCCATCAGAAAACGAAATATTGCTGTTTGCAACAACATAGGTGGACCTTGAGGTTATTAAGCTAAGTGAAATAAGTCAGAAGGAAAAGAACAAAAACTATATGATTTCATTCATATGTGGAAGATAAAACAAAAAAAGAAACAAATGAACAGACAAAACAAATTAAAAATAAACTCATAGAGACAACAGATTGGTGGTTACCACAAGGAAATGGGGAGGGCAAAAGGGGTAAAGGGGATCAAATATATGGTGACAAATAGAAACTAGACTTTTGGTGGTGAACATGACATAGTTTATACAGATACCAAATTATAATGTTATACACTGAAAAAAAATTTAAATAAATAAATAACATGCATAAGGACTACATACTGTCATGCAAAGAAGCTAAAAATACTCATGATTTTTTAGTACACCAGACTGTTCATTTCAATAGCAACACGTATTACTCAAATCAGTAAAAATGACTCTAATATTTCCCATTGGTTCACACAACAGGAAACAGGTGTTTTAATATCTATCTCGATTTTTATGTGCTGAAGTACAACTGTGTTTATTTACCAACATATTGCTCTAGTTTTTAAAAAGACATGAAACATACAGCACCAGCTGTAAGCCAATTTATTATATGGAAGTTGCACGGTTATGTAATTTTCCTTAAATGCCAGCTAATGTTCAGCGGGAAAAGGAAGTGTTTGCTCTCTGAAACCTTCAGACGTTTTAATCTTCATTTTCTTTCTCTCCTTCTTCATTGTCTCTGCTCACCCTGCCGACTTGGGAGCAATATCCTATCATCCTGTCAGCCCCCTGCCAGGGTGAAGCACATTTGTTACAAGATGCTAACTTCCACCCAGAGCGGGTTGAACGCAGTGCAGCTCCAACAGGCCACCACCAGTACCACGGTTTGCTGCACTTTGTAACAATGATAACCACTGATGTTTTTCATAGCACGTGGCATGCCCATGCATAGTGGTTAAGAACTTAGATTTGGGAATCAGACTGTGTGGGTTGAAAATATGATTCTTACTTGGACAAATCCCCAGATTTCTCTGTGCCTCAGTTTCCTCACCTGTAAAATGGGTCTGACAACTCTATCTTCCTCTTAGGGTTTTGAGGAGCACTAAATGAAACAATCTGTATAATGGGCCTAGCACAGTGCCTGGCATACAAGGGGGATCGTTTCACATTAGCTGTGGCTGCTCCTGCTAGTATTGCTACTTGAGCCTCAAACCAACCCTGTAAAAACAGTGAAAATACATCCCCCACATTTTTCAAGACAGAAAATAGACTCTGAATGGCTACATGGCCTCCCCAAGGTCTCACTACCAACAGCTGGCAGACACCAAACAGACTCAAAGCCAAATCTGTTCATGCTAGAGTTGCCCTCTTCCTACTCAAAAGTGCCATTTATTTTAGCAAGAGCAAAAGAGAAAAATGACCAAGTAGAAAGGGAAATAAACTAGGGATCAGGTTGGGTTTGGGGCTACCAACCTGCACAATCACCTTTTCCTGCACTAAGTTACTTAATTTGGGCCTCTATTCATTTACTCAACAAACACACTAGAAATGTGGTGAACAGGACAAATCAAGGTACTACACTTGTGGGGCACGTGTCCTGGGGAAGGGGGACAGATAACCCACCCACAGCAAACAAATGCAAACGTGGCACATTCAGAGAGTGCTCAGTGCTGTGGAGCACAGAAAACAGGCTAAAGGGACCTTGCGCTCAGGCCGAAGTGTCAGGAAGAAGGAAGCCTGTGTCCGTGTTGGGAGTATGGGCTTCAGAACCAGACTAACGGGATCCAAATCCTGGCTTTATCACTTACCAGGTGTGTGACCTTGGGCAAGTGACTTAACCTCTCTGTGCCTCAGTTTCCTCAGACAATCGTGAGATTAAATGAGTCAATGTCTGTAAAGGGCTTAGGACACATGGGAAGAGCTCTGTAAGGGACTGCCAAGTCACAGGAGGAAATCAGGAAGTGTGGACGGAGAGGGTCGGGTACAAGGAACAGCAAGTGCCAAGGCTGTGAGGAACGGCCACACTGCGGGTGTTTGAGACAGGGAAGGAAGGCCAGGGTTTGGAAGAGGAATAAGCAACTGAGAGGGTGGCAGGTGATGAGATCAATAAAACATCCATTAAAGAATGCTAATAGTAGTTTACTTATCTGAAACTAAGGGGCGGGACAAATCCTGACTTACTGTCCCTTTAGCAGTCACATAGTTCACCTACCAAGAGGAAGCATGTAGGCTCAGATTCCGCTGTCCCCAGGGAACACGAGTCAGCATGTACCAACCACCCTCCTCACCTCCACTGTGAGTGACTTGGAATTGGCTATCGAGGGCCAGAAGCCGAGTGGCCGATCCTTGAGCACCACACTTCTCAGGGTGTTAGAGGTTTAGACACAGGGGAAGCAAACGACGTGGGTGGTACAGGCAGCAACTTACCCAGGATCTACTGAAAATGGTCCCTCAGCAAGAGCCAGCTTAGACCAGCTGGGTCCACGTACAGCTAATGGGGACCTCACTCATGGAGCCACCCATCCTAAGTGTGGTCAGTACAGGACCCGTGTGGGTCTAATCGAGGCTCAGTTTGAGCCAACTGGGTGATCTCTTTGACCTAATCTGTGAAGTGAAGAGAAATAATAGTATGCCTCTCCTAGATCAGCGGGATGATTAAAAGAGACAAAGCAGAGAGCCTTGGACAGAGAAGAATAGCTCAATGTTAGTGATGATTATTAAAGATGATTATATCTTGCTCTCCGCAAAGAGTAATCCAGAAATAAAGATCTGAGAACTAATTTATATATTGCCCACTCAGTGATAGATAACATGCGCTCCTGTGCTCACATAAGGATAGATCTGAGCAGTACTTGGCCAAAAAGAACGAAGTATTGAAGTCAGTATCTCATGTACCAGGGCCCTCAGGAAACATGGGCAGTGAGGATGGGTGCTGTCATGGAAAGACCATGAGCTCTGGCCTCAGTCACACCTGGATTCAAACCCAAGATCCTTCTGTGTTGCTTGCTCCCTCTACGAATTAATTTCCTCATGTGCAAATCTAGGATAATTATACCTCACTTTCAGAGTTAAAAATTAAATAAAGAATAGTAGCTGGTACACGGTGGGTAAGCAATAAGTGGTAACTCTAGTTATCTATTTCTCTGCAATAAACTACCCCATTTTATTATGTCTCATGATTTTGTGGATCATCCATTTGAGCAGGGCTCAGCTGGGAGATTCTTATGCTCCATGTGGCATCCACCGGGTTACCTAGGGATATTCAGCTTGCAGCTGGACTGGTTTAGCGGTCCAGCAAGTCCCATGAGGGCTTCACTCGCCTTCCCAGCCCCTTGGCAACTACTTTACGTATCGTCATAGGATGTGTGCATTTGCACACACCAACTGCTAGTTGTAATTCTTACATGGTGGCCCAGGCTCCCGGGGACCGAGGCAAATACTGCCAGTCCTCTTAATGACTAGGCTTGCCTCAACAGTATTTCTACCACACTCCAGGCATGCCAGTCCAAGTTCAAAGGAAGGGAAAATGTATTTCACTTCTTGATAGGAAGAGAATCCAAGAACGTGTGGCCATCTTTAATTTGCACAGTAGCTAACACAAAGAATAATGAGAAATTGGAAGTATGGTCAATTGGACTGCAATTGGACTGAAAAGCTGTTAACTTCATGGAATGGCCATTCTCCAGCCTCGTATTTCTTCCTCCCTCTATCCACAGCAACTCCTCAATGAAGACTCACCCAATATGAGTGACAAGTGTAAGCCATCTTGTAACTGACATGCAAAATGATACTTTGCACAGCACCTTGGTTGCATCATTCACCCAAGAATACCCAAGTCCTCTGCAAACAATAATTAAGCCTCTGCATCCCCCACAGGCAACATGATCTTCTCTTTATAGATGGGGAAGTACTGAGCCGAGGAAAGTGAATTTGCCAAGGTCACAGGAGTTGGTGACAGAGCTGAGGAGGAAGCCACAGCAGCAGAAGCTCACTGAGCATCTACATTCCCCATCGCCAATGATGGCAGACCTAGGAATCCAAGGGGAGCCCTGCCCGCCCATTTTCCTGGTGGCTCATTCTCCCCTTGCCCCTTAATATCCTTACTGTCCTTGCTAACGACAGTATCTCTGAATCCAAACTCCTCCAAAACCAGACGAAGATCATCAGGAGAGCTGGAGAATCTGCACATTCCTCATTTTACACACCATGTGTTCTCTGATTACTCCGGAAGTCACGCACCATTAAAGGGAGGCAGTGAGCAAAGCCAGGTACAAGAGTTGTGCTTTCATTCTTCACCGGGCAGAGCTCACTCACTTTGCTCAAAAAGCAAGAAAGTCCAGAGAAAACGGAGGAAAAATATATATATACGGGTGTGGAGGGGGTGGGGAAGGGCAGTGAAAGAGTGACTGGTAATGGTAGTGAAAGAGTGACTGGTAAATGATATCATTTAGCTTTGGGCAAATTATTGACTCCTGCGTGATCTCTGTCAAATCTTGTGACGCAAGCTCGATGACAGCTGCTAAAGCTTGCTGGAGTCACTTAGCTTGTTGGATAAATTGGAACGAGAATAGACACGTCATCTTTTATCAGAGGACCTTCTTCTTTCTACTGGCCCTGTCCCCTGGTCCTGACGTCCCCAAGACCTAAATCATTATAATCATTTTAAAACTGATCTTTCTATATCCATCCCCATCCCCAGCTACTCTAACCAACTTGTGCCCGTTTCATAGTAGGATGGCAAACTTTTAAAAAAGAGGACTTAGAAAGGATCTCAGAAGTGACCTAGCTTTACACACATAGCCAGGGAAACGGAGGCCTCACTACCGTATGATGATTCGAATACTGTGGAAACTTGGACCCAGGACTTAACCTCTATGACTCTTAGTTTTCCCATCTACAAGACATAGATAACAAAGAGTACTCACCTTCGCTCAGCTTATGGTGAGGACTAAACCGCATTCTCACTGGGGCCCATTTTACAGAAGAAAACATTGGCTCAAGGTCACGGAGCAAGTCAAGCACAGTCTGGGCCTAAAACCCCAGACTTTTAACTTCTACGTTATTGATCCATTCGACAAACATTTATTGCGAGATTGCCACTGTTCCAGGCTCTGTTGTGAGCACAGAAAATTGCGTGATGAACAAGATGGTCTCAGTCGCTGCTGCGGTCGGAATTGACAATGGTGGGAGGGAAACGATTTATGCGTATTACAGCTGTGACAGCATTAAGAAGGAGAAGAGGGAGGGGGCGTGAAACTGAGTGAGAGGAAAACAACCCAGGAAGGACAGGAAGCGAAGAGTTCCCTGAGGAAGAGACATTGAAATTGCGAGTGAAGGGTGAGCAAGCTTTGGACAGGAGAAAAGTGGGAGCCAGGAGGAAGAGCCATTGTGGAGACACCAGGGTTGGAAGGAGAGAGATGTTTTTGGAACTGAAAAAAGCCCCTGCAGTTGAAGCGTACGTATTCCACTAACAGAGGCCTTGCCCTGTCTCCGGCATCTCCTCTGGACCCTGTTTCTGCCCATGAGTAAAAACAGCGTCCCCGTTTCCTGATATTCTCGGAGTCCTATGTTAGAGGTGAGGAAGGGAAGAGCTACAGTTCTCTTCTTCTTGTTGGAGCTCTTAAGAGTCCCTCAATTTAATCAAGTTCCATGACTGAAAATCTTGACTTACTTAAAGGTAAATTAGGGGGGCAACGAAGTAATGAGTATCTGCTGCAGAAACATGTCAGCTTCTGCTTGTCTTGTTTTCCTGCTCTGATCTCTAGATTGCAAGTTGGAAAATCAACAAGTGACTTAGGAGGAGAGATGAGAGAGAAAGAGACTTATATTCAACTAAGAGTCCACTGAAATTATACCCGTGGATTGTTTAGAGAAAGATGGGGGGAAATACAAGATTGCACCCTCTAAACGAACAGCTCTCACTCTGTCTTCAGATCCTTTATCAGTTCTCTTCCCTGCTTCCTCCATCAAAGCCCCATGCAGGCCTGTTTCTTATCTGGTTCAGCCTGTGCTTAACTTTCTATTCTGACCATTTCTCTTTCTTTGTCTTATCTTAACACAGAAAAGAGGAAAGCTATCCACAGAAACTCAGGTGCAGCCGTGGTGATGGATTTGTCCTGGGTCAGGAATCAGTATTTGGTAAGCTGGAAGAGTTTATTCACAGAACTAAGTGAGCAGCTTATTTTTCTCTAAGGGAGAGGTACTTATTCTAGGCTCCCAGTTCTGGAGTCCATTGTTTGGAAAGATACTGAAGACTCACTCGTAGTTCACTATTACCAAGAAAATTCTGGTTAACAACTAATTCGTCTGGCCCTGGAAATGCAAGGAGGTAGAAGATAAATAGCTATATGATATAATCAGTGCCTTCAAGGGTCATGCAAACCAGTAAAGGGAACTGAGTAATGATTATCATGAAAACAACTAATATTTATTACTCTATATATCAGAAACTGTGGTAAGGGATTTACACATACTAATTCATTTAATCCTCTCCTCTCTGTACCTTTCCTGTATTACAGATAAGAGAAAGTACATCGGAAAAGTTAAATAATGTACCTAAGATCACACAGACAGATAGAACTGAGAATGAAATCCATGCTGTGTAAAACGTGTGCACGTAATCATGTCAGAATAGATATAATGATAAAAGGCGGTATGTAAAGTCCACAACTCAGAGAGAGAATCCTGGAGGGAGAGGTAAGGGCTTTGGGAAGCTGTACAAAAGAAAAGAGAGCCTGACGGAAGAATGAGGAGGACTTACAGCAGAGTCTCTCAGCCTCAGCACTATTGACAGGTTGGGCCAATCATTCTTTGTAGTGTGGGCTGTCCCGTGTATTGTAGGATGTTTAGCAACATCCCTGGCCCGTACCCATTAAATGCCCGTAGAACTCCCCAGTTGTGACAATCAAAAAAGTCTAGAGACATTGCCAAATGTGCCTGGGGGCCAAACTACCCACAGTTGAGAACCACTGCCTTAAAAGGAGTCGGGGAGCTGGAGAGACCATGCAGAGCTGGGAGAGGTCCACTGTATTAAAGGGAATAGTTCAGGAGAGATTGGAGAGTAGAACCAGGTTGTAAAGAGCTCTGAACGCCACGTTAAGAAAGTGGGAGCTGGGAACTGGGGCAGGTTGTTGTTTTTGAGAACAGGGATGGCGTGTACCTCTTCACTGTGCCTCAGCCCCCTGGCCTGCACACTGTTCTCTGCATATGTCAAGCACACTTTGGCCTCAGAGCTTCTGTACCTGCTATTTCCTCTCCTCAGAATTATGCTTCCTCCGTTCCCTCTCTCACTTCCTTCATGTCTCTATTCAAACATCACTTTAAGAGCAAGGCCAGTCCTACCTGTAACTGTCTATCCCCTACCCTGCTTAATTTCCTTTCACAGAGCTGTTCTTCCTGCATACCAAACCCACCGTATCATCTATTGACGTGCTTATCATTTTCCTGTCCACCTCTCCAATTACAATGTCAGCTCCCAGAGAACAAGCATGTACACTGCTGTACCCCCAGCACAAGCTTGTCCAGGAACAGTTATTGGCACATAGCATGCACCCAGGAAATATTTGTGTGGAATTAATGAACTCATTTCCAAGATGTGTTTTAGGAAGGGTGTTCCCTAGAAGCCAGGCATCCCCATGTCCAATATAAGGGGAAAGTCTTAAATAAGATGAGAGATTTGCAAAAGATGCTCTGAATTCTCCTTAAATCACAATTAACTGGGGCAGGAGTGTGTGCTAAAGCACAGACTCCTACTGTCCAGTCTAGAGCCACCAAACCAGAGTTTTTGGATGGCAGGACTTAGAAATTGCCTTTTAATGCATTCCAAAGTTTATAAGACACATGGCAACTCTAATATTTTGTGCAATAACTATGCTATTGCTCTTTCTGTTTAACTTCACTTCTTAGGAAGAGAAGATTCAGACACTGAGACACTAATAAACATAGGGCTATAATATAGAACATCTTGAGATTCCAGAATCTTGCCTATCAATATATAAATGTTTATGCTGTGCTGACATAGAGTTTGCATTTTCACAGCCCTTTACATTATACACAGCATCTCACATTCCCAATTTTTTCTGATCCTTATAACCACCGTGAAGAAAGACAGGGCGGCCCTAATTTCCTCCATTTTGTCAGTTGATACAATTCAGACTCAAAGAGCTGCAGTGACCTGCCTACAGCCACACCACATAGTAAAGGCAGAGAGAGAAGAGCCGTACCCACCCTGGGGCGAGTTCTCCTCTACCATTCAGCTGATCTATTATACTAACTGAATGCATTTTAACAACACATTTTCGTTTAGCAAAACCTTTCACAAAACCTTATGAAATACGTTTCATGAAGTAGCATTATCTACATTTCCAAAATCAGCAAATGAAAAGACACTGCGTTGTACTGAGGTTAAAATCTAAGGCCGGGACTGAAGGTCCTGGTTCCATCACTTGCTCCATGATCTTGAATAGCTTCCCTATCTGTGAAATAAAGATAATACTGACTCTGTCAGGGGTATTGTGAGGATTGTCACAATTTATGTAAAATACATACGGCCTGACACAACAATCAAACTCAACAAACAAATGCCAACTACTAAGTTGTAAGTAAGGATTTGAGGTGAACAAAAACAGGAAACAATGTCTCATTGTAATCCTGCTGCTTAGGCCAATGGATGGTACAGCAGGAATGCAATATATATTTGCTATGCCAAATAACAGAGGAATGAATGAATGATTGCGGTTGGCATGAGTCCCCCAGGGTCATGTAATTCATAAATAACGGAACAAAACCCAAACTCTCGTCTGTGTTCCTTATATTACGCTGGTCCTCCAGGCCTCCCAACTGAGCAGGAAGGTGAGGGCAAAAATTTATCTCACTGTTGTGCAAGCACACTCGGAGACAGGCCTCCATTCATGAATGTGAAATCGTAAACCATTGGCTCTGAGGAAAATGCTTAGACCCAGCTGGCCAGTGTCAGCTGTGTCCTTATCATCCTGTCTCCCTTCTTGATGCCCTGGTGCCAGGAACTCTACACACAGGGATTTTTATCCTCCTGAAACAACAGCAAGGCTACTCAGCTGGTCCCTTCTAATTTAAAGACGTTGTCTGTGTCCGCATGTCCCTCTGGCTCAGTAGTGGATATGGAAGGTGAAAAACTGGCATGTTCCAGGCGAAGCATGAAGGGAGAAAGGTTGTATAATTGCGGTTGTGCTGTCACGTGAAGTTAGCAAATCCCTACCCTTCTCTCCTGACCCTTCAATCACCACCACTGCCTCCCCTGTCTCACCCACCTCCCAGCAGATACTACACACACTTGACCTAACTGAATACCTTTTCAATCACTTCTGATTTGGACAATTCTCCAAACTCTTCTGTTCATGTTTTGTGTCAAATCTGCAATGAACAGTAACCACTAATCAATGTTAATTTATTGACAGCTCAAGACCTGATTTCTCTGCAGACACACTGTCTCATGCAACAAAGATTATAGTACTCCTAACTCAACTGAAATGTGATCGCTATTTTGGGAGGAAAAAAACACACCATGAAGAATGCAGAATCAATGTGTGCTTTAGAATGCAAGGAATTTTTTTTTAAACAACAAGAACAACAACACTTTGTGAACTAGAATCCTGAAATATTAAATTGATAGAGACCTTGAGAAGTCATGTGATCCAACCCTTTCAGTTCAGTTGTGACAATTAAGGCCAGAGAGAGATGAGAGACTTGTCCAAGGCTGTGCAACTTTCTCTCTATAGCTAGCATTGCATCTTCCCTGCCTGCCCTTCACAGATGTGTTTCTAAACAAATCCTAACATACACACCAGGAAGCTCTCTTTAATACAATTCTCAAGTGGCCAGCACAGAAGGCTTTTAGAGTTGATTAGAAGCTAAGAAGGTGGCTCAGGAGTTGACCCTCCACTGCCTCCTGGAGGGATGCTCCTGCCCAGGAGACTGCAGGTGGAAGAAAATCAGCCAGCTCGGAGAGTGTGGGGGGAACAGAGCTGCAGTCAGATGGCAAAGATTAAAGGCACATGATAAAGCGTCTCTATTAACTTAAGCAACTGGACATACTCAATCAGGGATCCCAGCTCTTTCAGTTATAGATTATCCGTGACATCAGGCACTTACATATGAAGCTGTCCTGGGTTCCCAATGCCAGTAGCTGGAAGATAAGAATTAGAATTCCAAATGCTTAAAACCCAGACTTCTGTAGCTTTGAGATACTGGCAGAGGAGTTTGGGAGACTGCCATGCTTACACACACACACACACACACACACTCGAGTAGCAATGGTAATTCCTATTAGCTTTTGGAAACCATCCTCGGAGTAAAGGTACACAGGTCCTCTCAAAAGGCTTTTTCTTAATCTATTATGTTGAACCTTCTTCCAAGGTCAATCAAGGTACAGTAAGTCAGAGATTCTAGATGGACCTACATCAGGGACATCGGGGTATTGTACAACAATGGCCTCCGTTTGTTGAGAGAACGGATGAGCAGTCTGTGCCTGCCTTAGCCCGAGCATGCAATTTCATGGTAAAATATCACAGAGCTGATTCCATGTTGCTACTTTTTAAAATGTCCTGATATTTATATTTTAGTGGTTAAAACACAAGGCTAATTTTTTTCACTGGCATTGTTCTCTTCAATAAGAAAGTAGCATAGAGCATAGAAATAGCAGACACCTCAGCTGGAATTTACTGAGCTCTTACCATGCACCAAGCACTGTGCTCGGTGACTTACAGGTACCATATCGTTGCGTTTTCCCTACCACATGACAGGCACTATTATCCCCACTTTACAGATGAGAAAATTGAGGTTAAGTGATAACTGCAAATTGATCCAGGTTATGGGTAGCAGAGCTAGAGTAAATGCCAGGTGAGCCTGTCTCTAGAGCTCTTGAGAGTCAAGAAAGCTATTTTATTTTTGTATTTTATTCTTCACTTGCCATAAAATTGACTTTTTTTTGGTGTACAGTTCTAGGAATATTAATACATACAAATTCTTATATCCACAACAATAAGAACAGAACAGTTTCATCACCCCCCAAACTCCTTCTAGCTATCCCCTTGTTGTCACAGCCTGTCCTTAATCTTAACCACTGACACCCATTGGTCTGTTCTTTTACCATAGTTTCGTGTCTTCAAGAATGTCATGTAAATGGAATCATACAATATGTAATCTTTTGAGCCTGGCTTCTTTCACTCAGCACAACGCCTTTGAGATTCATCCCAATGGATGCATTTAGTATCAATGGTCTGTTTCTCTTATTGCTGCACTGGATTCCACTGCATGAATGTGCCACGGTTTCCCCATCCACTCACTGGCGGGCTTGGGATTGTTTGCAATTTAGAGCAATTATGAAGCTGCCCTAAACATGCATGGCCAGGTTTTTGTGTGAACAGAAGTTTTCTTCACTTCTCTAGGGTAAGTACTCAGAGATGGGCTGATGGGTCCTACGATTAACTAGTAAGAAATGGCTAAACTCTTTCCCAAATTGCCTGATCAACGTTCATCCTCACAAGCAATATAGAATGTTTTGGTTGCTCTGCTTCCTTGTCAGCTTTTGATATTTTCAGGATTTTAATTTCTCAAACAGGTGAGTGATTCTACATCACACTGGAGTTTTAATTTGTATTTTCTCAATGACAAATGATGTTAAACATCTTTTCATGTGTTTGCCATCTGTATAATTTCTTTGGTAAAGTTTAAGTCTTTTGCTCATTTTAAAATTTGATTATTTTTTGTTTGTTTTACTGTTGAGTTATGAGAGTTATTTATATAAATTCCAGATACAAGTTTTTGGTCAAATATATGTTTTGCAATATTTTCTCCCAATCTCTGGCTTGCCTTTTCATTCTCCTATCAGTGTCTGTCAGAGAACAGAAAGTTTTGAATTTTGATGAAGTATAACCAATGAATTTTCTTCTTTTGTGGATCAGACTTTTGGTGTCACATCTAAGAACTCTGATTAACTCCAGGTCCTGAAGATTACTTTTGTGTTTCCTCATAAACTTTTTTTTTTAGTTTACATTATATGTTTAGAATGACAAATGTTTCCCTTATTTTAAAAATTTTTTATTAAATGTATTGGGGTGTCATTGGTTAGTAAAATTACATAGGTTTCAAGTGTACAATTCTTTAATACAGCATCTATATATGCATTGTGTGTTTACCACCCAGAGTCAGTTCTCCTTCCATCATCATATATTTGACCCCCTTTTCCTTCTTTTACCACCTCCCCTTACCTCCTTACCCTCTGATAACCACTAACTGTGTCTGTGTCTATGAGTTTTTGTTTCTTTGTCGTGTTCATTTGTTGATTTCAGTTTATATTTCACATATGAGTGAGGCCATATTGTTCTCGACTTTTTCTGTCTGACTTATTTCGCTTAGCATGATAACCTCAAAATCCATCCATGTTATCACAAATGGTAGTATTTCATCATTTTTTATGGCCAAGTAATATTGCACTGTATATATGTACCACATCTTCTTTATCCATTCATCAATCGAAGGACACTTTGATTGTTTCCATCCATGTCTTGGCCACCATGAATAATGCTGCAATGAACAGAGGGGTACATATATCTCTACAGATAAATGTTTTCAGATTTTTTGGATAGATACCCAGAAGAAGGATTGCTGGGTCATATGGTAAGTCTATTCTTAATTTTTTGAGTGATAATAAATTTTGATTCAATTATTGTATAAGGTATGAATTTTAGATCGTTTCATTTTTATTGCACATGAATGTTCAATAGCTCTAACATCATTTTTGAAAAAGACCATCCGTTCTCCATTGAAATGTTTTTGCACCTTTGTAAAAAACTAATTGGCCAAGGAAGCGGGGAATAGGTAGTGACCGCTAAGTGTGTTAGGTTATTTTTGGGTGATGAAAATCTTCAAAAATGAGATTAGAATGATGGTTGCACTACTCTGTAAACATTCTAAACCCATTGAATTATACACTTTAAATGAGTGCATTTCATAGTACGTAAATTATATCTCAGTAAACATGTTAATTAAAGAAAATCAATGAGCCATAGTAGTGTGGGTCTACTTCTAGACTCTATTCTAATTCCATTAATCTATGCATATACCATCTCCCATACTCCACTGTCTTGATCACTAAAGTTTTATAGGAAGTCTTAAAATCAGGTTGTGCAATTCTTCCAACTTTATTTAAAAATTCTTTTAGCTTTTCTAGTTCTTTGCTTTTCCATATAAATTTTAGAATTAGCTTGTCTATGTCTGTTTTTTTAAAAAAAAAAAAAAAACTTGGAATTTTTATTAGAATTGCATTAAATCTGCCGATGAGTTTAGACAAAACTGACATTTTCATTATGTTGAGTCCTTCAAACATGAACATGATATATATCTTCCTTTATTTAGATTTTTCATCCACATTTTTGTGGTAGTTTTCAGTATAGAGGTCCTATACATGATTTCTTACATGTATATATATGTATTCCATTTCTGCATACTATTGTAAATAGTATTACTTACAATTTTTGATTTCCAGGTGTACCTGACTAGTGTACAGAAGTGCAATTGATTTTTGTGCATTCACCGCATATTCTATGACCTGCTTAAACTCACTCACTAGTGCTAAGAGTTATTTTTACAAATTCCCTGAGAATTTCTACATAGACACTCATGTTGTCTGCAAACAGGAACAGTTCTATTTCTTTCGCTTCCTTCTACTCTGATCTCTAAGACTTTTTTGTGTGTGTATTCTTTTCTCCTTCAAGTAAACTATCTGAAATCGATTCTAGATAAAAATGAAGATGAGAGAAAATGTTGGATACAATTATGATCGCACTGAGCTTTATGCCTTCTAGAGATATCTGAGACATTTTTAATGCCATCAACTGCTGGCTCAGATCAATTCACTGCACATTGATTCAGTTCCTAGTGTGTGTAGATATTCTGGGTACAGAGAACTAAAACATGAGATAAGAGCAAAGTCCACCGCCAGAAGTTTACAGTGTCGTAGGGAAGACAGACAGTTACAGATTATTTTGGTGCAATGTGATAAACATTAATGATGTAGGTAGACACATGGGAATAAATGAGAGGAATATTTACTTTTCTTGGCCTGGGGCTAATGGATGGGGTGACTAAATTATCCTTGTACAAGCCACCGCCGTCACCCACTTGGACAACAGGAACAGTCTCTTAATTTACTTACATATCTCTAATCTGCCCTGCTGACAATCTATTCTTTAAAAATAAAATTAGTTTCATTGAGCTATAATTCACATACATACAATTCATCCATTTAAAGTGCACAATTCAATGGTTTTGTTACATTCATAGAATGGTGCTCCATCACCACAATCAATTTCAGAACATTTTCATTATTCCAAAAAGAAACCACACTCCCTTTTAATCACAATCCCCCTAACGCCTATTCTCCTCAACCCCAGGCAACCACTAATCTACCTTCTGTCTCTGTAAATTTGTCTATTCTAGACATTTCATATACATAGAATCACAAAATATGTAGCAATACATTTATTTTTATTGCTAAATAATATTTCATTGTATACATATACCACATTTTATGTATCCATCAGACGATGGACATTTGGATTGTTTCCACTTTTTGAGTATTGTAAAAAAACACTGTATAAACATTGGTATGGATATATGTTTTTATTTCTCTTGGGTATATACTTAGAAGTGGGATTGCTGAAACACATGATGACTATATACTTAACATTTGAGCAGCCGCCAGACTCTTTGCAAAGAAGCTCTGCACCATTTTACATTCTTACCAGCCATGTTCATGGGTTTCATTTCTCCACATTTTAGTCAATGCTGGCTATTATCCACCTTTTTTATTGTAACCATCCTAGTGGGTGTGAAGTGGTATCTCCATGTGGTTTTAAGTTGCCTTTCCCTGGGGGCTAATGATGAAGAGCATCCTTCTCGTTTTTAATGGCCATTTGTATATCTTCTCTGGAGAAATGTCTATTCAAGTCTATTGCCCATTTTTTAACGGGGTTATTTGTCTTTATATGGTAGAGGTGTAAGACTTCTTTATATATTTGGAATACAAGTCCTTTATCAGATACATGATGTGCAAATATTTCTCCCGTTCTGTGGGTTGTTCTTTCACATCCTTCATAACGTATTTTGATGCACAAAAGATTTTTATTTTGATGAAGCCCAATTTATCCAATTTTTCTTTTATTACACATGCCTTAGGTATCATATAGAAGAAACTACTACCAAACCCAATGTCAGAATGCACCCGTATATTTTCTTCTAAGAGTGTTATAGTTTTAGTTCTTATATTTAGGCTTTGATTCATTTTGTGTTAATGGCTGTATATGGTGTGAGGTAGGGGGTCCAACTCATTCTTTTTTATATGGATATTCATTTGTTTCAGTACCATTTGTTGAAAAGAATGTTCACTCCCCCCATTTAATTGTCTCGGCATCCTTGTTGGAGATTGATTATAAATGTGAGGGTTTATTTCTGGATTCTCAATTCCATTCCATTGATCTCTAAGTCTATAGCAAACTATTCATTACTCTACAGAGTTCTCTTAAAAACATAAAGAAACAAATTCGATCATGCCATCCCCATGCCTAATGTTCTGAGGACTTACGATTATACCTAGAATGAAATACAAGTCCCACAAGCTCCAACACGATCTGACCCTGGCCAATCTCTCCATCCTCATTTCCACCCGTCTTCCCCCACTTTCTGAGATCTAGCCAAAAACCTCCTTTCTTTCCTTTAGGAGCCTTGAACCAGCCTTTCTCTCTGCCCATGATGCTTCTCCTTGACCCCCATCCACGGCCATGCATTCCCAACATTCGGGGTTCAGCTTGAATGCCACCTCAGAGAGGCGACACAGCGTATTTTATCTCTTCATAGAAATGATCACTATGTGGAATAACTGTATTTACTTGTACGCTGGTTTTCTTGTTTACTGTCTGTCTCCTAGCATAGCACAAATCCCACAAGAGCAAAGACCTTGTTCAAGCTTGCCATCAGCACCTTTTATATAGTAGGTATTCAAAAATATCTATTAGCTTGTATAAATACGTAAATGAATGAATGAATAAGTTAAAGAAGTCATTCTGGAAGAGATGACACTGGAGAGAAGTCTAAAGGAAACCTAAACAAGACTCACTGTTATCTCTATATTAATTATACTCTGCAAGGACAAGGTCTATAGTTGGTCAAAAGCAACATCAATAAGAAGTTAATCTATACTTTATTCAATAACATGTTTGAAAGGATACATTACTAAATTAGAAAGTTGTAGTGAGGAGCAGACCCTTTAAGTATAGAAATAGAATAATAAAGCGCCATTTGTCCTTTGCCTGTTTTTCAAACCCTATCCTGAGCCCACTGTCTCCCTGGTTGTAGCTTCTCAGCTGCATATTTGTGAATCAAGTCAAGTGGTTTCTGGGCTGAATTGTGGTGCCAACTTTAAGGCATTCCTTGATGTCAAGACCAGATGCCACATGAGGAAATGCAGCCCACTTCCAACTGGCACACAACAATGCTTAACAGCTAGACGGGGCAATTCTCCCACATTGACAGCTGGACACTAGAGGAGTTTTAAAATACTTTTGTTGTTGTTGTTATTGTTTACCTCACTTGCCCCACTATTATTGGGAAACAACAGGGCATTTGCCCTCCTGCCTTAGCTCCTCTCAGGAAATCTCTCACAATTAGTGGGAAGACAGTAGCAATAATAGCATGAAACAACACGGATTATGGAGTCATATGCACTTGGATACAAATTACAACTCTGCTATTTACCAGATGTGTGACCTTGAGCAAAGGTCAGATTCCTTATTTATGTAATGGAGAATATACCGCCTATCTAACTGAGTTGTTGGGAGAAGTTATTCGCATATTCATTCAATTAATACAGAGTGTCTGTTGTAAAAATAATATTAAGTTGTCATGTACTGAGAGCATACCATGGGCCAAGCACTGTTCTTTTATCTTCAAGCCTGTCTAAGACCTGGATATTGTAATTATTATGTCCACTTTACAGATAAGGAAACAGAGTCCCAGAAAAGTTAGTAAGTGGCAGAGACAGAATTTAAACCTGAATCCAGTCTTCATTCTTAAGGACTACTCTCTATGAGGGCCACGACTTTTGTGTGTTTTGTGCCCACTCATTTCCTGGTACTAAGAATTAGCATCCAGCATCTATCAGTCAAGTCGCTGTAGCACAGAGTAGATAGATGTTCCATAAATCTCTGCTGAAGTACTTCACATACATTCTCTACTGCTACCCACCAGCCACTACTCCACACACTAAGGATGCCACAGCACATAGTGAAGATCTGGTCTCTACCCTCATAGTCCAGTGGGGATTAAGTGCGATCATGTCTATAAAGCACCTGGCACAATACCGAGCACATAACAAACACATTTTTAAAATTGCTATAATTGTTACAGAACATTATTTTTCTGCTCAACTCAAACTCAACTACCTGTATTCTCAATGCACAATGACAGAATAATTTTTTTATAATTCACAATATTAGAACATTCATCTTTGGGAGTTGTTATAATTTATTCTCATTCATTCTGTTCAAAGGTATTTACCGAACATATACTCTGGGTTAAAAAAAAATGCCAGTTCTATAAAATCTACAGAAATCTGTCAGAGAACTTGGCCTCATCCAACTGGCCATTTGCTTCCATGATTCCATTAGCTCCAGCTGAAGGACAAGAAGGAAAAGTACAGCTTGGTATCCAGCACCCCGGCCCTTGCATGTAGCACCTTTCAGGAAACCCAAAAAACAGATTTGACTGGCTTCAGTTGTTTTCTTCTAACACAAGGAAGTGATGTAGCAAAAAAGAGAGGTGGGTAGAAATGAAAACAAGTGTGAGACTGGGTGGCAGTGAGCACGAACAGCCTGGCTAGAAAGAACAAGCTGGGCCCAAAGCAGGTTTGCTTTGAGCATATCCCATGGCCTTTTCCAGGCTGCCAAGCGTCAGAGAGCTGAAGCAGGTTTAGACTTGCGATGTGGGGCTCCAAACAACAGAAGCAAGAGTTTCTACAGACAAGCAAAACTCTCTAATAACCAGAAACGAGCCCAGGTGAAGCAGTGAGCAACCTCACCAACAAGTGGTGACACTGCCTCGGAGATATTTTTTAGAGATTCTAGTACTCTATGGCTACCTGGACTCATGGTCTCTCTAGAGTAAGATTCTATTATTGTGTCTATATAAGAATGTTTTTCTTCAAGGAGCTATGTTTTCGAGACTTTCTTCACCTTCTGTCTATAAAGGTTGGTACTGTTTTCCCCCAAAAATAAGCCCTAGCGGGACAATCAGCTCTAATGCGTCTTTTGGAGCAAAAATTAATGTAAGACTCAGTCTTATATTATGTTAGATAAGACCCAGCCTTATATTATAGTAAAATAAGACCAGGTCTTACATTAATTTTTGCTCCAAAAGACGCATTAGACCTGATTGTCCGGCTAGGTCTTATTTTTGGGGAAATACGTAGGAATTGAATTCTGCCAACAATGCAAGTGAGCTTGACCGAGAACCCTGTGCTCCAGGTGAGAAGTTATTGCAGCTGGCCCCTTTTTTCAGCCTTGTGAGACCCTCAGCAGAGACTCTAGTTTAGCCAACCTCAAACTTCTGAGCTGCAGAAACTGACGTAATAGATGATATTGTCTTAAGACACTAAGTATGTGGTAATTTGTTGTACAGCAATGGAAGACTAATTCCACGTTCATTGTAGAGACTTAGGATATATCAGAGTTAAATAAAAGAAAAATATATATCAATGATAATCTTACCGCTCAGAGAAAACCACAGTAATATTTTTTTTTGGTATATTTGTGTCTACTATTTACAAATACATTTTTCAAAACTGTTAATAAATTTTGATGAATTATAATTATAAACTGTTAATAAATTTTGTTATTCTCTATTTTCTTCATTGCATTCTGACAAGAGTATTTTTATGTCATCAAGTACTCTTTAAGAATTTAACTCTTAGCAATTATTATATACTATGCATATATAAAAATTCTTATAATGCACTTTTGGAGGCATTTGGATTGCTTTTGTATTACTTTTAAAATAACCCCATTTTGATGATTATTCTTTACACAAATCTTTGAGTTCATCTCTTTAGTCTTAGGGACAGATTCCTAGAAGTGCTATTGATAAAAAGTTTTTCAATCCCGTTACTGTCTTGACACAGATTATCAATTTGATTTCAGAAATGTGGTAGAAACACTGTCCCTGCCAGCGGTATGTGAAACTGTTCACTACTCCACGCTTTCACCACACTGCACCTTATCGCTCTCAAGAAATCTTGGCAAGTCTGACAGGCAAAACGTGTCATCTCTTTCCCTCTTTCTCTATTCATACCTTTACAAGCCCTTTGTATTTTTAATGAATTAGTTGTTCAGGCTCTTTACCGAGTAGTATTTTTTTGATCGGTAAGACTTCTTCAACTGTTTAGAAAGTTAACCAAGTATGTCTTGCAAATATTTTCCTCAGAATATAACTGTGATCCGATGTGAAGTAAGCTTTCTCAGCCAATGAGGAGGTACCTGACTAACGATCGGATGGAGAATGAGTACCATAAACTACACCTTGCTCAGGTCTCCTCCACAACCCAGCACAGACATGCGCACCTAACACGCAGCTGTGTAAATGTTTCTCAAATTGAAGTGGATTGGACTGACTCAAATTGAACCTCAGAAACACCAATAGTCATGGACAGATGACCCCAGGATCCTAATACTGATAAACATGCTTGGATCTAATTTCATGTCCACAGAAGCTCATTGGACAGCAATGGGAGCAAACAGCTTTCATAAGAGTATTGATTTCAGCTCTCTGAACTTAGTGGCGACGCTTCTGATTCCAGACCTCTTCCCTCTTGCCCAGTTGGTCAGATGAAGCTGCAAATGGGACAGTCTGCTGCCGTTTCAGGACCAAAAGCACACTTCCTCCTGCTGTCATGTGTGTGATCCTAAACAGGCACCAGGTGATCAGATGTGACAGACATCACATCCAACGCAGTAATCATTTCCCATCACCTGAGAACCAGCCCCTCCCCTTCAGCTCATGTTCAGACCAAACTCAGTCTACAGCTTAACTCAGGCAGAATCTCTGCTATAATGTCTTCTTTCAGGTCACATATATTTCTAACCAAATGCATGAAGATTGCTAACGGTAAAGCACAAGCAAATACCTTTACAATGGGAAAGCTATTGAAAACGTATTAGCCAGTGGCCTCTTGGTCGTTCTTTTATCATTTATTACCCTAATTCGGACCATGTAACTTTCTGAAAGCCAGTGTTCTTGGATCATGTCAGTTGAGGCTGGTCCTATTGTGGGAGAAAGGATGTAGCCAGAACACACACCTTTCTGTAGGTAAAGCACATCCTCTCTGCATGGTAGAAAGGAAGTGAGCTGCACCCTTTCCCTGGATGCGGTAACTCATACTCCTATTTCCAACTATCTCATGATACTTCCTCCATGAAAGCGCTATCTAGGTCAATGTGGTGGTTACAACCTGTGGTTGCACAGTAATTTTAAAATGTCCTTCCAGTTTCCTCTGTCGCGACCCAGCTGACGGCGTTATGCAGTCTGCCTGGACTCTGTAGATGTTTGATGTATTATAGGATTTGGATTTGGAAGCAGAAAGATGGGGCTGAGAACTCTACTCAGATTGGAAGGGGGGGACCTCGGTTTCTCTTTTTGCCCTCCAGCACCAGTCCTATCGCTAATGTTTCAGAATCTTCCCTTCCCCAAACATTTCCTACCTATTATAAGGACTTCCTTCTCTTTTACTATTTGATGAAGCATTTTCCAAACAATACTACTACAAAGTATAAAGATTAAGTTGCATATTCAAATTTCAAGTGAATAGAATTTTTAAAACTGAAGCTACAACTAAAATAGCAACTGACTCTTTTTTGCTTTGATGCCTTGATGCTTTTTTGCCTTCCCATCCTTTCCTGACCTTGTCAAATGTAAACAAACTCCCACAAAGCCTCCTGTTTAGAAATATACATAAAAAAGAAAAACTCGAGCTTCACTCACGGCATCAAATGAAGTATAATTTAAGAATACTTTCCCCTGAGATTGTTGATGAGTCCCTTGAAAGTGTGCTCCTGGGACATTTGCCCCAAGTTGACACCTGCAACTCGACCAGGGTTGATGGCTACATAGCCTCTAACACAAAGAAGGAAGGAACCACCGCTATCTTCTTCAGAGGATTTGGACACAGGCCATAGCAAGAAGAGTACTGCACAGCAAACCTTGGATCAGTATCATTTACAATCATAAATTGCAGGACTGGGGGGCAGACAGGTTAGAGGGCTAGATCTCAGTGATACTGTGCGGTGGCCAATTTATTCCTAGAGTCAGTGCTAGAATGAATTAAATCTAAAGCTAGAGTAATCTACATTCATTATGGTAATGCACATGGAAGTACAGTTAAGTGCTTGCTTACATCCATTATCTCATTTAAATGACCTGCTTAGTCTCCTAATTGCTACAAAGAGTCTAAAAATGGCTATAAATAAACACAAAGATGTTACAGTGCTCTTTATAAAACAAAATGACTGAAAACAACCCCATTATTCAACTTCAGGGAAATGGGTATGTTATGAGATAGATAGATAGATGATAGATAAATAGACAGACAGATAGATAGATAGATAGATAGATAGATAGATAGATAGATAGATAGATAGATAGAGATAGACAATGCAATAAAGTTATGACAATGATGTTTTCAGCTTGTATTTTTAGTGGAATGGTGACATTCTTAGGAAACAGTGCTCTTAACATAAAAATGCATCAAAAAGGTAATAAAACACACCACTGTTCAGATCCTTGTGAGCAAAAAGAAGGAATTTGGAATTTTTCTCTAACTGTGAATAGAATCCATTGAAGTTGTTCTAATTTAAGCAGCAGACTGACAAGACTAGACGTGCATTTTAAAACAATTACTTTATTTTTTCTCTGTGTTTTTTGTTCCTTCCAAATTTTCCACAGTAAAGATGCAATATTTTAATTTTTAAAAGTTAAAAACAAACCAGGATGAGAAATAAACTCCTAGTCTTGCTTTGCAATCTATTAGACAACTCTCAAAAAAACCCCAAACCTGGAAATAAATACTAAGAGTCAACTTCAGGACCTACCTCTAAAGGAAGGTACTGCAGGGGGACTCATCCCCAGTACACCCTGGCTTATGCCCTTCAACAAAGAGGGTAAAGTTATTTTTATGGCACAAATGAGCCAAGTAAAATATCTCTTGCATGCTTGTAAGTTGCTGTTTAGGAATATACTAAATAAACTCTAAAAGTGCTACTATAATGAGAAGATGGGAAGGGACAGCTGACCTCCATCAACTCAAGTTTCCTTTTCTGGAGCAACTAATGCCACGCAGTGACCCCTGTCCTCCTAAGGGATAAAGTCCCAGTGTCTGCAACGTCCATTTAAAATGGATAGCTCTGGGACGTGACATATGGTAACAAACCCTTGGCAGCTCCCCCAGGGCCACCCAATTCTGTATATGGATTAGGTAAGGGTTACCTATATGGCGGTATTTGGGAATGAGGAAGGCCACGTCCTCCCAAATCCCTTTGACCTTCCTGCCACTATACCACACTCTGTATTAATGAAGTAGGTGTGCTTTTCTGGGCAACTGCTTCCAAATATGAATACACTCTGATAGACTTAACTGATCCTGGATCAGCTGGATCCAGACACTGGATCCTGAAATAATAGTTCTTAGGTTGGGACAATTTTTAACGTGATACCTTACCCAAAGAGGGCAAGCCTAATTCAGAACCTTTAGGGCACAGGAGGCCAGTAGGAAGAAAAAGCAAAGTTGCAAAAAAAAAATCAATGAAATTTGACAACTTTGCACCCAGTGGCAAAAAGTATACAGGGAATACATGGGCTCTGAATTTCCTGCTGGCTGTTTCCTACTCACTCCATGACCTTGGGCAAGATACTCAGCTTCTCTAGCCTTAGTTTATACATGTACAAAACAAGGGTGATAATAACTGCCTCCTAGGATTTGTGTGATGATTGGAACATACAATCTTTAAAATATATCAGGCTGCATGATACACAGGAGGCTGGGGGCTTATCACAGTGTAATCCAAAAACAATAAATGCAGTAGTACCATTTCCTCTTTTTACAATTAAAAAACCGAGGGCTGGAGTCCTTACTCACTTAATGGAATCCCCCCAATTTCACTACGGCTTTCACAGACTTAAATAAGGAAATGCATTTTCCAAATGACCTCTGAATCCTCAGATTCTGAATCATGAGAACAAACTGCGTTCCCTAGAATTATGAAGTCAGGGAAACTTAGTCATATATTTTGGAAGTTTTTTCAACAAAAGCTGAAGAGGGAGATTCTATTTAACCCCTCAATCAGAAAAGTAAACTAACTACAATGGTATTCTTAGAGTCCTTTAGTTAACTGAGATTTTACTAGATTTAGCAGTTAAATACAATAAATCGCCGATGCATGAGACTGCATAAACTATACTAAATTGTTCTTTTTCTTTATTTAGGGAGAGGGAAGGAAGAAAATGTTACCACAGGAATGGAAGGGTGAGTTAATCAAATTCTTCAGCTTACAAAAGACATATTTCTAAATGATATATGACCATTCCCTTATTTTTTCCTCCTGGGTTTGCTAGTTATGATTTTTTGAAATCTTTTCAATCACATGTGGTTTCTGATACCCATCCTCATCCATCAGACTGAACACACACACACACAACACATACACACACATAAACATGCATGTGCTGTGCACTACAGCACAAAATTCTCAATCAATATTGTAGTTGTGTTTTTGAAGTAAGGATGGAGATATTACACTAAAAGATTAAATTTAAAGAAGCAGAAAACAGCAGTGGTAGTGGAATCTTAATAAAACCTGGTTAAGATGCCTAGTTCAAGTAACACATTTCTCAGGTGGAGCCTACATTTCAACGGAGGATGTTATGGGATTCTCTTTCGATGGCTAGATTCCTGACACCCACATGGCCAGTATTCCAGATACAGAAAAGAAAGGGCCCAAGGTCTCTGTGAATCCTTGTGGCTGAGCCATAATTCAGAGTAGAGAGACTACATGAGAGAGAACGCCTATTTGGGAATTCCATGTCTGTTGACTCGTCAGATGGCCTGAGTTTCATGTTTGCTGACTACAGAAAGGAAGTTTCGGAAACAGAAAATCAGGCTCATGTGATTGTTTCCTCCATATTGTACCAGGCATCTGTTACTGTCAGAGGGGTTCTAATGAAGGAGAAAGCCAAAGAAAACTCCCCAGGTGTGACTCTGGAGAGTCTACTGGCCAGCCCACCTTATGGCACTGTTGGCTTGTGTCTACACAGTGCAGCAGTGTTTCTGATTTGCATCAATCCATTCCATTCATTTGAGGTACATATCCCAGGGGTATATGAAGATATTAGGTTGGTGCAAAAAAAAAAAAAAAGTGCAAAAACCGCAAGTACTTTTGCACCAACCTAATAGATGGGCCTGCTTTTCCTAGAGTATGAAGTTTACTTGGTTATTGAGGAGGCGTAAGAACAGAGTTAAGTGGGGGAAATCTGTTTTATATTAAATCAAACAGAATGTGAGTAAGTAGAATGGAAAAAAAAAATCTCACGAATTTTTAACATAAAAACATATCACTATATTTCCACTCTATTCTGCCTCAGGGGAACTGAGTGAGGGGAAAAATTCAGGAACAGACGGGACCATGACGCAATGTAGGGTAAAGGGGAAGAGAACTGGGATGGGAGTAAGGATCAGTCAATGCTAAGTCCTGAACTGGGTTTGACCTTGCCCTGTGACATGGGACGAGTTCCTTTCCTTTGGTTGGGGAGAATAGTATCACCTTACATAAAGCTGTAATGATTATAATAGAGTATTAACATACAGATAGACATATAGATTAGTGGAATAAAATAAATAATCCAGAAATGAGCCTTACATGATCAATCAATTTGCAATAAAATTACCAAGCAATTAAGTGAGGAAGACATAATATTTTCAAAAAATGGCAAAAATAATGAACCTCTATACTTAGCTCCTGCTACATGCAAAAAATTAACATGAAATGGATCAGCGACCTGAATGCAAAAGCTCAAGCTATAACATTTCTAGAACAAAACACAGAAGAAAATACAAGCAGTCTTGTGTTAGGCAATTTTTTAAAAAATAGATAACAAAAAGCGCAGAGGGGTGAGACATGTAAACACTGACAAATTGGACGTCATCAAAATTAAAACTTTTCCTCTTTAAAAGATGCTATCAAAAAAGAAAAGCGAAAGGCATACCATAGGCTAGGAAAAAATAATTACAAAACACACATCTGATTAAGATCCTATTTCCAGAATTCATAAAAAAACTTTTACCACTCAATAAGAAATCAAAAGACAGTATTAAAAAAAAATAGGCAAAAGATTTGAACAGACAGCTCACCAAAGAAGATTTACAGATGGCAAATAAGCCTGTGAAAGTATGTTCAACATCAGTAGTCATTAAGGAAATGCAAATTAAACCACAATGAGATGCCACTACATACCCCCTAGAATGGCAACAATTGAAAAGACTGATCATACCAAGTGCTAGTGAAGATGCAGAATAACTGGAATACCCATATATTTCCAGTTGGAATGCATAAATGCCATCGCCACTGGAACACAGTTTAGCCATTTTTCAAATATACTTAAACGTATATTTCCCATATAACCCAGTAATCCTTCTCCAAATTTACCCAAGGGAACGGAAAAACTTAGGCTTACACAAAAATTTTTATGTTTATATTCAGCAGCTTAATGGCCCAAAATTGGAAGCAACCTGAGCATCCTGCAACTGGCGAATGGATAACCAAGTTGACGTGTATGCATACACTACTACTATCCAGCGATAAAAAGGAAGGAACTACTGACCCACACCGCAATGTGGGTAAACCTCAAACGCTATGCTCCGTGAAAGAGACTAGGTATAGAGGACAACACACTGTACCACTGTCTCTATTTGAAATCCTGGAAGAGGCAAAACTGCAGGGATAGAAAATTAGTGACAGAAGTCTGAGGGTGCCACGGGCGAGAGATTTGGGAGAGGAAATTTCACTGTGGAGGGTCAGGAAGAAACTTTTGAGAATGAAAGAAATATTCCATACTTTGGATTGGTAGTTAAAGTACTATATAGAGTTGCTGAAACACATCAACTTGCTCATTTAAACTTGGTAAATTTCATTGTATTTCAATTAGATCACAATAAAGATGATTCTAATATCCCTTCAATCCACAAAGTGTGATTCTTAGGGAACACGAATCTTTTATAATGGGCCTGACGTTTTGCTCTAGAGGAAGGCATCATCTTTCTTGTATTAAACAGTAAAAGCACCTGCCATCTGCTCCTGAGAAGGACACAATCTCTACCTTTCAAGGCTCTTTGCTCTACAAACACCCTGGAACAAAGGCAGTCAGTTCCCCTGTTTGCAAGACTCAAAAAATGTGATAGACATGGTGGAGAACTGTCTTTCAACATCAGTCACTTACGCTTCCTCTGAAATTCTGTGGTGAAGAGTTTGGAGTGAAAACATTGCATTCAGAACCAGGCTAAGCCACTGCCTCGAGGGACAAAATACTGCAGTGTTTCCTCAGTTTCCTTGTCTATTATTAGATAAGGATCAGAATCTTTGTGTTAAAGTAACTGGGTGAGTCCACGAAGATAATTATTTTAAACTGCTTTTCAAGCTCTAAGGAACTAGATAAATAGTTATTCCACTATGCTCTTGTAATGCTTTTCATTTTCTTACATTGTCAGGTTTGTTGCCAGTTGCTTCTACTTCTTCAGTCTTTCACTGTACATAACAAAAAACTGAGCAGACAGTAGGTATTCAATTAATTCTTTTTTTCCCTTTTTTATTTTTAGTTTCAGGTGTACAAAACAACATAGTGATTAGACATCTACACACCTCACAAAGCGATCACCCCAATAAGTCTATTACCCACCTGACACTGTATATATGAGTAGCTATTATAATGCCATTGACTATTGCCTATATTGTATTTCACATCCCCGTGACTATTTCGTGACTGTCAATTTGTATGTCTTAATCCCTTCACCTTTCTCACCTGGCCTCCTAACCCCCTCCCATCTAGCGACCATCAGCTTGTTCTCTGTATCTGTGAATCTATTTCTGTTTTGTTTTGTTTGTTCATTTATTCTGTTCTTTAGATTCCACATATAAATGAGATCACTTGCTGTGTTTCCTCAAAAATAAGACCTAGTCGGACCATCAGCTCTAATGCGTCTTTTGGAGCAAAAATTAATATAAGACCCGGTCTAATTTTATAATATAATATATATACTATTATATAATATAATATAATATAATATAATATAATATAATATAATATAATACTGGGCATAATATAATATAATATAATACCAGTCTTATATTAATTTTTTATGCAAAAGACACATTAGAGCTGATGGTTCGACTAGGTCTTATTTTCGGGGAAACACAGCAGTATTTGTCTTTCTCAGTCTGACTTATTTCACTTAGCAGAATACCATCTAGGTCCATCCATGTTGTTGCAAATGGTAAGATTTCGTTATTTTTATAGCAGAGTAATATTCTATTGTCTACATGTACCAAAATTTCTTTATCCAATCATCTATTGATAGGCATTTCGGTTGTTTCCAAATCTTGGCTATTGCGAATAGCGCTGCAGTAAACATGGGGGAGAATATATTTTTTCGAGTTAGTGTTTTGGATTTCTTTATGACCCAGGAGTAGAATTGCTGGGTCATATGGTAGTTCTAATTTTAATTTTTTGAGGAACCTCCATAGTGTTTTCCATAGTGGCTGCACCAGTCTGCAATCCCACCAACAGTGCAGGAGGGATCACTTTTCTCCACATCCTCACCAACACTTTTCTGTTTGTTTCTTTATTGATGATGGACATTCTGACAGGTATGAGGTGGTATCTCATTGTGGTTTTTATTTGCATTTCTCTGATGATTAAGTGATGTTGCACATCTTTTCATATATCTACAGGCCATCTGTATGTCCTCTTTTGAGAAATGTCTATTCAGGTCCTCTGACCATTTTTTAAATTGGATTTTTTTTTTTTTTGGATGTTGAGTTGTAGGAATTTTTTATATTTTGGACAATAACCCTTTATCAGATTATCATTGGCAAATATCTTCTCCCATTCAGTAGGATGTCTCTTCATTTTGTTGATGGTTTCCTTTGTTGTGCAAAAAAATTTTAGTTTCATGTAGCCCCATGTTTTTGCTTACCTTGCCCAAGGAGATATATCAGTAAACATATTACTAAGGGTAATGTCTGAGAATTTACTTCCTATATTTTCTTCTAGGAGTTTTATGGTTTCGGGTCTTATATTTAAGTCTTTAATCCATTTTGAGTTATTCTTACATAAGGCATCAGAAGGTGGTCCGGTTTCATTTTTTTGCATGTACTTGACCAGTTTTCCCAGCACCAACTATTGAATAGATTGTCTTTTTCCCAATGTATATTCTTGCTTCCTCTGTCATAAATTAAAGGACCCTATAGGCATGGATTTATTTCTGGGCTCTCTTAATTCTTAATAGTTGCCTAATACTTTCAATAATTGATGCAATTGAACTTTCTGTCCAGTTTCCCCTTAAAAATTCCATAGCTTCTTCTTTACTTTTTTTCTTCTGACCACCCTTTCTCAATCACTTTTCTAAAAAAAAAAAGAGTTAGTCTATTTTCCTGAAAAGGGCTCTTTAATTCTATTCCAGCACCTAAGGGGTGGTTACTTCTATCTGTGACAAGCCCTTGGCAGGTAAAGAGCTACGATGGTGCGATGCACTCAGCACGCTCACCAGAAAGAAAAATGTTCCTGTAAATGGTCAGAACTTAGTATGCTGTTCATTTAAAAGGGGATAAAATCGGAATGTGAGAAGTTAGAAGAAAAAAAGTCATCCCTTGTATAATTATCTTTTTTTAATGATCCAATGGATCAACTCAAGAAAGCAGTTTCTTCAGTCACTTTTCCAATAGAAACGTGGATTGGGCCACGTGCTGTGGGTGCAGTTACAGTAATGGTAGAGGGCATTGTGATGATGATGGTAGCTGAGAATGATAGCACACATTTCAGATAATATCTCACTCAGAGGGTAGGCTCAAAAATCAGCATATAAAGCAAAAAATGTGCAAGGTCAAGTCCATCCTTGAAAATATCTCAGGAAGTTATGATATTGCTACCAAAATTTTGTCTCTTAATAAGGCGTATGTAATAAGCTTCATAGTCGGGCTTATTATACTTATGCAGCAGCTTGTGTAGAAGCTACTTATGCAGCAGCTGCCTCAGTTGAGCCTCAAATGATGTACTTGACCTACAATTATGGGTCATGTTTTTTTTTTTTTATTTTAAAGTACACAATTTTAAATTCTATATTCTCCGTAAGATGCTCACATTGTGATACGGTGGCACACAAACAAACTGAACAAAAGCAGATTCCTGTTTTCTATTACTCCTTACACCTGAGGTTAAAATGACAGGCAGAATTCTCTTCCTCACTCTTTCTCTCTCTCTTTCCCACAAAGACTAAATCCACCTAAGTTAACTGGGAATATGATGACACTGCTCCATCCACTAAAGGTTTTAATTTCCTTTCTCAACTTTCCATTTCCATGTATTTTTTGATTTACGTAAATTCTCGTGGAAAACACTGGACATACCTGCAGACAGCTTTTTCACATATAGGATATATCTAAAATTGATACAAAAAGAAGGTGATAATAAGTCTTTCCTTGGTTATATGATTAATGTATTCTGAGGCTTAGGGGAAAGCCAGTAATTGGGAAGGTTTAAGAGTATGTTGAGTGAATTCATTGCTGTCAGAGACAATCCACCATTTCACTGATGGAGCCAGCAGCAGCCCTTCCGAGAGCAAGAACTAACCATAAATCTAAATAGGAAAATATCCGAGTTTTGCTACCATGTCACATAAAATATCTCTTTTCAGAGCTGGAAGTATTTTTCAAAACTAAGTTAGAGTCACCGCTGTGAATAAAACCAGGGTTCTTCAAGAATGAGTAATAGAGACAACATTTTATCAGACTCCAAATTTGACCTTTCTTGGAAATTCTAATATCCAGTAAAAATTTGTCTTTGAACTCAGAAACATAATTTGCTTGATTTTCTTCCAAATTTCCATGGAACTAAGACAAGTGGAGAAAGAAAAGTAGAACATTGTGAACTGGGGAAGAACACAGTGATTCCTCTCGAACAAAGGACGTAACCGGAGCCCAGCGGGCTAGACTGCCCACAAGTGTGTGTGTGATTTGGCCCACATAGTGGTGGCCTGAACTGAGTTCATAAAATGTTTGAATTAATGACTATTCTAAAAAGAATGAATGTTTCACACAGAAATAAAAAAAACACAATTCCACCTTCTCTTTGAAAAAATGGAATGATCTGGCAATACTGTGTTGGCATCACTTTCAGGCAACCATCAGCTGGGGCTGAGAAGAGACCACCCCTTTAGACATAGCAGCCAATCTCTGATTTGCCACAGTCTCCACCACTCCTTATTGCATCCCAGACACTGAGGCCAAGTGTCAACTATTGTTTCATCTACTAACAGTTAAAAGGAAATCAAAAGTTTTATACCTATATGCCTTCCATGGGTGGTGGGGAGGGGGTGGGGAGACAGAGTGAACCCTGGTTCAGACATTTGGGTTACCTGGTTGGCCCCTGTAAACATTTATGTTTGAAACTGCTGCCTTAGAAGTTCACTTCCTTCAGGAAGCCTGCCTTATTTAACTGAGCTGGTAGTATCATTTGAAATGCTCTCCACCAGGAGGTTCCCTTAGATACCAATACAACTGAGACTTTAGATGCAACAGTTTAATGACCTTTGCACAAATAATCCCATAATAAATAATTTTAAAAGACAAACATTTCCACTGTCTCAGGGTAGCAAAGGGGCTCTCTCATTGAAGGACAATCCCAATAATTTACCACAAATATTGACATTCTTCTCCGAGCTCTAGCTGCTTCTCATTTAAGAATGTGGGGAAAGGAAACAAGCATAGTTACAACTTGCAACATGCAACCCTCTGAGTGAGGACAGATTTGCCTGCAGTAAATTATTAATTGTTAAATAGAATATCATTTACCTCACCACCCCATCAGAAAAAGTAATGTTTTCCTGTTGAAAAGCTCTGACTTTTTAAAAGATTAAAAGTGGTTACTGCAATATTTCTGAGGCAAGAGGGGAAAAAAAATTAAAGAATGCACATTGCTTTTAGCTCAGGCATGGAGCTAAAATGGGCTGATTGTTGCAAGGACATTGTTCAGAATATTAGATGATGCTCAAGCAGTAACATACTTTCCATATTTAATATGAGTCTTTGGACCAAATTAAATTTTTAGAACAGTATAAGGTCACACAGTCAATACGCCAACCCTTTTACATTTATTTTAATCTCATCTCCCAGTATTGTCACCAGATCCTTGCCTTCTTGCCATCTCTGTAAATAAACTGTGTTGACTCTTGAACCTGCGCTCATTCTCTTGGCTTAATTACCTTCCATGATAACAATTCACTTCTTTTCTCTTTAAAGTAGCCCGTGTGGGCACCTCACTTTTTTCCCCTCCCAGCTCTGTTCATCTTTGTAATCCTCCCTAGGGAGAGTGCAAGGAGTCCTTCCGTCCTTTCTTCCTTTCTTCCTCCCCTCCTCCCTCTTACCCTTTTTCAGTGCTCTCCCTCTCCCTCTGCCCCTCCCTTGCCCCCCGCCCTCCTGCTCAAGCTCCAGACCGCCTCACCCTTTTCCATCTCCCTTACCACGACTGCACTGGTGCCTACCTTCCCTTCCTCCCTTTCATTCACTATACCCTCACCATAATGGCCTTTCTATTTCTGGAGCAAACGACCTTTTCCCTCCTCAGGGCCTCTGCACGAGCTATTTCCCCTGCCTGAGTACCAGACTCCCAGGTCCTGTCTTAGGTCCCGCTCAATCCAACGTGACCTCCTCCAGGAGGGTGTTTTGACTCCGACTGCACTCGTGTCCCCTCGCCTAAGTCACTTATTATCATGTCGCTGTTTGTGTCCCATATGTGCTGTTACACAACAGCTGTCTTGCTCTTTCTTTATTGACTTATTTCTTGTCTGTCTAGCCCCAGCTAGAAGGTAAGCTCAGTGAGGTCAGGAATTGTGTCTGTCTTGCTCCCTGCTGAAGCCCAGTTCCTAATACAATGTCTAGCTCTTCAGGTGCTCAATAAATATTTGCTGATGAGCAAGAGTGAGTATGAACCACTGGAGTAGACGTTTTAGCTACAGAGTAGCTAAAACCAGGTATCTCCAGGCATTCCTTGGGGGAAGAGTATAGAAACTTATCATTATAATTTTGACGGCGGCAGGGGTCTATCTAAGGCCATGGTTTTCAAATATTGACTGGGGATAATGAACACCCAATGCATTAAATGCAAACCCCAGCACCCTCCTTTAGAGATTCTGTTCTGGGGTAAGGCCAAAGAATCTCATACAAGAACCTGAGGTTTCTGATATATGGTCCATGGGACCCATTGTGAAAAATACCTTTCTAGGGCTGAGGTGGTGGTATAGAGTCAATTGGGTGGTACCCTTTCCCAGGGATTTATTTGCACACAGAAAATTTACAAAGGAACCAAGGAAACTTCCTGGAGGAAGGGGTAAAGGAAACCCTTTAAGGTTTAATGTCTGATAGAGGAGAGGCTTGTTATGACTGAGGCCAGGTGGATTACCTGAGGTTACCACAGCCCCAAAAGAAGCTCCCACCATGAGAAGGCTGGATTTTCGGCCTGGCACTCAGGAGTAGACACAGCGCTACTTCAGGTAACACTGATACCCTTCCTGACCACCTACCCCCACGATCCATCTCAAAGGTCTAGGGCAGAGTTTTTGTTTGTTGCTCCTTTTAATTGTGGGGAACAATGAACTGAATGCAAAGTGAAATCTTTCTTCAAAGAGTGGGGAGGACTGGGGTGAAGGAGGTGGTCCCAGGTGCTACCTCCTCTTGTGAGAGAGGCGTCTTTCTCATCTGCAGCAAGATGACTCTCAGAATACATATGAGGGGAAGATCCAGGATGAGAAATATCAGGACCAGACTCCCAGTTCAATGGAGCATGATTCAGAGTCAGTATCATTTGGGCTTTAAGAGAAATATGACCTTATTATGTTGTCGTAGGTTGGTGAGGTCTGGAGACATTAGTAACACTTAGAATCATAGAATATTAGCACTAGAAAGACTCATAGTGCATCTAATCAAACTTGCCCATTTGGGAGTCAGGAAAATAGATGGTCAGAGAAAGGACGAGAGGTGGCCAACGTTACATGGGTACACAGTGGAAGATCCAACATTCACTTATTCATTCAATCTTTTAAATACTTTTTAAGCATCTACCACAGGGCTAGCTCTTGTAGATAAACACATGCATTCAATTCATTAAACATTTACAAATCTCCAACTATGAATCTGGCGCTGTAATGGATATAGGGGATATAAAATTAAGTCAGACACAGACCTTTTCATGTGGGGCTCACTGTCTAGAAGAAAAGAGGCAGCTTTATATAGAAAAGATCATGGTACAACATGATAAATGCCACTCTTCATGAATGTATATAGTGGGATTGCATCATGCACAGGTAAAAAGCCATTCCCTTATCTTACTCCTGATAACAAACAAACCTAATAACATTTATCAGTGTAATTAAAGAAGTTTATTACTGAAAGCTAATGGCATAAAACCTGCAAAAAAGCAGGAACATTTTATAATCTACATCATTAGTCATCTGGGAAATGCAAAATCAAGCCCCAATGAGATATCACTACACACCTATCACCACGTCTAAACTTTAAAAGACTGACTACATGAAGCATTGGCAAAGATGTAGAGGAATCAGAACTCTCACACCCTGTTGGTAGGAGAGTCAGGTAGAAAACATAACTGTAAAACAGTTTAGCAAACAGGTATACTCCATTCAGTTTTAAAAGTTAAACAGACACCTACTACATGATCCAACCACTTGACTCCTAGGTATTTATCCAAGACTAGAGTCGAGGTTCATATAAAGACTTATATATATAAATGCTCACAGCAGCTTTGCTTTTAATCACCTAAAACTGGAAGCCATCCAAAAATTTATCAGCAGATGAATGGACAGCCAAATGGTTATACAGCCACACAATGGAATACTGCTCGGCAATAGAGAGGAATAAATTACTGACACACACAGAAACATAGATGGATCTCAAAACAATTATGCTGAGATACAGAAGCCAGAAAAATAGTTCACATACCGTATGATTCCTTTTTTTTTTTTTTTTTTTTACAATTCTAGAAAACACAAAGTCATCCGCAGAGATAAACTGCAGATTAGTGGTTGCCGGGTGAGAGGATTGTGGTACATGGAGGGGCTGGAGGAGGGGTTCAGAGGGACACAAGCAAACTCGGAGGCGATGAGGTCACAGGTTTATTTGTATGTCGAAGCTTATCAAAGTATACACTTCCTGCTCGGCTTCTCAATAAAGCTGCGAAAAAGTAAGGAAGCAAAACAATAATAACAAATCCTAAGTAAACACAGAAAAAGAAAAAACTGAAGGGGTTTGGAGCCACCGGACCTGACCCCGAGTGCGAGACCCACTACCTACCCTGTGCGTGGCCCTGAGAGAGTCTCCAGACTTTTCTGGAACCGCTTCCTTATCTAGCAAACAGGAGTAATAATTCTTGCCCTACGATTTTTATGGGATTGTAATGAGGAGCTAATAGAGGAACAACACAAAAGGGCTCCGTAAATTCTAAAACGCTGTGCACTGAGCGGTGGTTGCAGACGTGTAAATCTAGGAGGCAGGAAATCTCTCTGAGGACTGGGCAGAGGAAAGACGGCTGGAAGGCCCGAGGGAGGACCAACGAGTCCAGGGCAAAGAGAAGAGCCTTTGATCACAGAGAAGAGGATGGAGGGGAAGTCACCGGTAGAACTCAAAGGGCAGCCAGGAGATGGCACGTCTGACTTTGGGGAGCTGGGGAGCATGGGATGGACCCAATAGATGAGGAAAAGGAAAGAAAAAGGCAGAGCCTGGGCCTCAGACTGATGACAACCAAACTCCTAGGAACACAGGCTTGTGAACAGTCTCTGCTTTCCTCACTGAGTCCGGAACAATCATCGTGACACTCACCCACCGGGTCTGGGATGAAGACAAATCTCCTCGATGTGGCCATGGCCCGGGCCGGCCTACCCCACCAAGCTCATCACCTGCCACTTCCCCAGCTCTCAGGGCTCTGCCTCTCCGCTGGCACCACCGACAGTCACTCACGCTATTTCCTCAGCTTAGACTCCGCTCTCTCCTCTGTGCAACCTCTACCCCAGGCATCAGATCTTAGACCGGTTGTGGCTACTTCAGGGAGCCTCCCAAAACTCACTCAGACTCCACTGTGCCGCCCGCTCACAGCACCCGAAATGGTCCTCCACAGCCTGGGTCATTGTTGCACTTATATAAATGGGGTGCAGACTCCCGTCAAATGCAACCTCCACAAACAAGGGAAGCACGTCGATGTATGCTCTCCATGGCAAGCTGCATGCTGACCACAGATGCAAAAAAGGTGATGAACGAAGGAATGAGTCAAAGTCTTATGAGAAAAAGACTTTCTTTGAAACCTTAAGAATCAGAGAACCAATGAATGACATGAGTGTTTGTGAGACTAGTCTCAAGGCATCGCCTATAATGTGGGTGTTTGTGTTATTCCCATTTCATACGTGAGGACATCACGGTTCAGAGAGGTGAACTGACTTTCCTACTATCACACTGCTCATGCGTGGTAGAACTAGGAGGGGACTCGATTCCAAGGCCTGACCTCCTAGCCAGGCCCATCCCTCCAATTCTAAAAGGACAGTTCATCCCTAAGGCCCCATCCGGCTCTAACGTTCTCCAATCCTACAGCTCCCCTACCTCCACAGAATTAGCTGGTGGATCCCCAACAAGGCAGCCCCCCACCAGCAGCCTGCATTAACCTTTCAGACCTGCGAGCCGCCTGCCAACTTGCTCCGCCAGGAACCACACCCTCTTCCACTTCTAGGCTAAGAACCGAGAAGAATTACAATCCAATTTACTCCACATGCTGAAAGGAGTGCCTGTGTAGCTTACGTCAGCGGTGCTGATTCTGAATTAATACTTTGACATCCATCTTCATCCACAGTGCAGCTGCTCAGAGCCGTGTCTTCCCTGGGTGAGCCCAGGTGGGAGAGGGACGGGTCAGAGGAGATCCAACCTGCAGAAGTCTAATGAATTGCTTTGCCCGATGGGAGATGGATGCTCTCAAAGAGAGCTTTTCCTGTCAGGTGCACAGGCTATCCCCATCCCTGACACCTGCACCTCCAGTGTGGGGGGAGGGGTGCAAAAGTGAACTCTTCCCCATAATCAGAAGTGTCTGGGCATTGGCCAGTCAGTTATTAGAACACATGTTAATAATTTATGGGAGTCTACTAGCTCCCCAACATGCATGCCAGTTGATTTTCCTCTTGTCATGGCACACTTGGCATGAGTCTAACTTGGCATCTACGGGGTGGGGTGGGGTAGGTAGGCAACGAAACTCACTGAGGGCCTGCTATGTACCAGGTGCCCTTGTCTCATTGAATTCCCCCAATCACCCATCCAGCTAAAATATTATCATCCCCATTTTATTGAGGAAAATACTGAAGCTCAGAGCACTTGCTACTCTAGGTCACACAGATAAGACAGGCAGGATTAGATTTAAATCCTTTAATTTAATTTAATTTAAATTAGATTGTCTGCCTCCAGGTCTGCCTAATGTCTATGGGTTTAATAACTAATATTTGGAACAAAGGGTCTGACAAATCTTACAGAGAAATAAAAATTCAATTATATCTATACATACATTTAAGGAATCACATTACTGAAAAGAATGTTATTAGACCAGTACTGTTCGAGGCATGATCCACGGACTGGCGCCATTCTGTGAACTGCTGGTTACTCTCCTACTGGGATAAGTATGACAATTAAGAGAAAGCATGTAGAGACTGATAATAAATTGATATGGGCATAATGTCCAAGCATGTGATCACGTAATTCACTGTTATATATTTTACTGCAGGATTAACTCATAATAGATAGGAAAAAAAATGCATACGGCCCTTGTCTACAGATTGTTTTGAATAGCATGGAATTAGATGAAATTGGGTCTGGGGCTGTGGTAATCATTGAAGGGTACTCTAATCTGTATTGTGTCAAGCTCAAGGGTAAGGACCCTTGGAAGCTCGTTATTGCCAGTCCAATTCCTGCTCCTGTGTGTATGAGCTGTGTGACCTTGGGCAAAGTCCTCAGCCTCCCCTGTATGTAAAGAGAGAGAAGGATGGCGCTAACCACCTAGATGGCTGCGAGAACCAAGTGGAGTCACCTACGACAGCACGCAGCACAGTGCTAGGCATGAAGGAAGCGTGCAGTAAATGCCAGTTGCTGCTTTTTCTTTATGCCTAGCTAAGTTGTTATCATCATGAGTATGTGCCTTTTGTTGATTCCTATTCTGTCATTACCCCTTTGGGGTAAGCTAGCAGCCCTATTTTGAAATGTGAGTATCCCCCTAGAGAAGTAAATTCTTTAATCATATCAGCTCAACAAATCATGTATCACTAAGTCAGTGATGACTGAGAAAAGAGAAATTGGGGGAAGGATAAAGCCCCGAGAAGTCTTGCAGTGGGTGAGGGCATGGCAGACGGGTCATGAGCACGGCTACAGACAATAAACGTGGCAGGGGAGGATGATGAAAAGGAGAATTCTGGAGGGTGGGATGGGACCAGGGGTCAATTCAGGGGAGTATTTTGAAGAAGGCAGACCACAGAAGACATATTCAAAATGGCAGCACAGAATATGATTAAAAACCAGAAATCTAGAGCCAAATACCTAGGTTTAAATCTTGTCTTTGCCTTTTAATAACTGTGACCCTTGGACAACTTATATTACCCTTCTGTGCCTCAATTTTTTTTCTGACCTATAAAATAGGAATACTAATAGTACCAACCACCTAGGGTACTTGTGAAAGGTCAGTGAGAGTGTATAGATCCCGACAGAGATCTATCGTAGTGCCTGGCACACAGAAAGAGCTATAGAGGATGTGCTATAATCATGAATATCAGTAGGAGTAGTAGTAACAGAACATTCCAACTCTGGGCAGCTGTCTTCATAGTTCCTGCTATTAAGACTCTAGGTAAGGGGATGAAGATGACTCAGCACAACCAATCTCACTGTTGAAAAATCCTCATGAGACAGGTCAGTAAACCCAGCTCGGCACACAAATGACAAGGCTCTTAAAAAATGAAAATCAGTCTTCCTAAAGCAGTCTCTTCCTAATTACTCCCTTCAGTCTCTTGGGGATTATGGCCTGAGACTTTGGGAGGCAAAGCATCTCCCTTGCCAAGTGCAGCACTGGGTGCTGTTCGCACTGGGGCCCGTCTGGTTGCAGCAGGCTCCTGCCTGGTCTCCCCACCCCCGGGGTAGCTCTGCTGCCACACGGGGGAACCAATAGGACCCCAACATCACTGCCCTACAAAAAAACATGTTGCAGATCATGTTTAAAACATTCAGGAGTTCCGATGACCTACAGGACAAAGTCTAAATCCTAGAAGAATCTCTGAGATCCAACTCCAGATGCCACCTGGCAAGTTTGGTCAACGAGTAAGTGAATCGCCCGGTCTTCACAGATTACCAAATTTTACTCCACAGATGACTAAATTTGAGGCCAATGGAGGATTCATCTAAAATTTTAAATGGGAATAAAAGATAAGTTTTAATTAAAGTATAATTTTATTCTCATTGGAAACTATTTTAAAAGACTGAAAGTCTGTAACTTCAATGCAGAAATTTCAGGCATCCTGTAGCTAGAACGGAAGGTATTTTGGAGTGCAGCAGTAAAGATGGGAGACTGATAACTGCCTGTCACGTCATGCTACCCAAAACAATATTCTGCCTACTTGTAAGGTGGGCTCCAACTGGCACAATGGGAAGTTGTCCTATCCCCAGTGAGTGAAGACAGTCACACCCCGAACCCGAGCCCTTGGTGACCTCTGCTGGCATCCCCTGAGTAATACACAGTTGGTACAGGTGGTTTATGAGCAATCCGGGGAGAATATCGGGCCCAATTATATGTCTTTCAGTGCTCATAGTCCAGATCTTGCTTTCTCTAACTACCATTCTCCAATAAAAGAAAGCAGTGATCCTTGGAGAAATGGTGCACTCCAAGGGTAGGCAAGTAAAACGGGATGTGCCTGGAGCATCTTGCAGTGCCTGAAAGTAAAAATGCACTCACAAAGCAGAAGGTTGGGGGCATGTCAAAGGGATTAGGACTCAACCTGAAAGAGCTCTCAATGACCGAAGCAGGAGTAACTGGAGGCAAAAATAAATACTGTGGCACTGAGTTATAAGCCAAAGTATAAACTAAATCTCCATGAGTCCATACAGATTTCTACTGATATAAATAAATGAGGAATGAATGGGTCAATCCGTTCATGACAGAAAGCGAGAAGGGGCTAATGTTGCTCTAAGGGAGCTTAACACCCTCCCCTCCCCGCACCTTCCCTGAGTGTGGGCTGAACTTAGTGACTTACATCTAAAGAAAAGAATATGGAAAAGGGGACAATAGTAACTTCAGCGTGGAGACACCTGGCAGACACATCCTTAACCCAGTGATAAAAGTTCACATCACCAACCAGAATTTAGGTTAATATTACATTCATGCGCTCCTGGTGAGATAGAATGAGAAGGGCACTTCATCTCTGCGGCATTCTTCTCCCAGAAAGCTATAACGCCGTTCTAGTCACAAGGCAAACATCAGCCGGGCACACAAAATGTAAAACTGACCAGGACTCCTCCAAACTGTCAAGATCGAGTAAAACAAGACGTGACCAAGAAGTTGTCACAGCCCAGAGGAGACTGGGGAGACATGACAACGAGACGTCTCGTACCTGGCTTCTATCCTGGAATGAAGAAACAACATGAGAGGACAAAGCTGATGAAATCTGAATCGAGTCTTGACTTTAGTGAAAGGTATATAACAATGTTGGTTTCTTCATTTTGACAAATGTGCATGGTTATGTAAGATGCTAACATTAGCGGAAACTTATATAAATCTATTGATATTATTCCAAATTAAATATATATATATATATATATATATATATATATATATATATATATATATATTTTTTTTTTTTTTAAAGTCTTTGAAAAGGTTCACACTGCCAAAGTTGAGCCCCATGGGCACGGAGAGCTCTCTGAATGGACTAGCAGGTAAGACATCAGGAGCCTGTCTGCGTCTGAGTGGTAGACCAGCAGCATTAGAACAGGACAGCCATGAATGCACTCCAAGGAAAGAGCCTTCCCAGACCATCAGACACATGATGGGAACCAGGAAATTCCTATGTTATTAGGTGGGCTCACCCCACAATCATTCCAGTAGAAAAATAAAAACTTATCAGTATGTTTTTGCACAAAGAGACAAGGAGATATACACACAGATAATTTCTAGTCTTAGCTCAAAGCATAGAGTCTCCAGATAAACGACAGGACACTCATTAAAATTTGAATTTCAAATAAACAGTGACATAGGACACACAGTATTCGACACATGCAATATTTGGGACACTTAATCTGGGAACATAGTCATACTACAATTCACTTATGGTTTATCTAATATTCAAATTTCACTGGGCATCGAGTATTTGTATTTGCTAAATCTGTCAATTCCACTCAAATGTCATCATATCAGTGAAGCCTACCTTGATCTTCTTCAACATTGCAACCTACCCCTCCTGCACACCTGCTCTCCTTTTCTTCCTTGATACACAGCCTAACATGTTATATAGTTTATCTATTTATCATACTGCTTATCTTGTGTCTCTCTGCTGTAATGTACGCTTTCTGAAGGAAGGGATCATTCATTGGTCCCTAGTACATGGTTGGCACATAGGAAGTACTCAATAAATATTTGTTGAATAAATGAATATCTTAAGGGAGTAAGATTCACTGAACTTGTACATCACAGTAAGCATTGTAGTATGTGCTTGGGAAACTCACTATAACCTTGTGCAGTAAATGTTATCTCTTTTCCACAGTCCAGGCTCAGAGAGGCTTGGTAATGTGCACAAGGTCACACAGCTAGTAAGCTGCAGTTCTAGGATATGAATCCAGGTCTGCCAGACTGGGTAAGCCATCTCCTTCTGCTGTGCCAGGTATCAGGCAGCTCTTGTCAAGAGGAAATTTTTTATTTACTTGTTTTTGTTGAGAATTTGTAGAAGAGTTCCATTTGGTGAGTGAAGCATATCTAACTCAGGAAAACGATCCTCAGATGACTGTTCTTGGTTTGCACTAAATGGCGTTTGCAGACGCACAGGACAGCATGCATGTGACTGCTCCACACAGCTCTGTGGGCCCCTGTCCTATATCAAAGCCACCTCCCTTCACTTGTCACGTCTCACGTTCAAAGCACACATTTGCGAAATTATTTAAAGATGTCTCCAAGGTACAATTCTGTTTTACAGTCACTGTCAACCCAAACCATTTCATGTTAATTTCCTACAACCTACTCTACTGTCAGCTTTCCTCATCATTGATATTTATTTCCCAGCTAAATGTACATTTATTTGTTGACATTTTTACTAAATTAGACTGTAATAAATCTGTCTGCACTTATATCTACTTTCCCTTTGTGCTTGAGAAGTTAAAGTTGATGTGTTTATTAACTGCGTGGCCAATTGCCCAGAGGGACAGATAAAGGGTAAGTGCTGTGTCATTAAACCACGGGAGGCTTCCCAAAAGCCCCTTCGTGGGGTTTTGGCACATCTGGGATTGGCTCTGATGCCTGCACAGTTTGGACAGACACCTCTGAGAGATAGACAAATCTGTGCCATTAATCACTGAGAGCTCGGAAAGGGGGAAAGGATGCCAAGAAAAACCTTGATGGGTGAGTAGGGAGCCTGGGAATGATCTCAACCTCTCGGTGCCTCATCAGTGAGTGTAATCAAATGATTAAGAACACAGGCTTGGAAGTCAGACAGAAAGAGCTCACATCCCAGCTTGCCGGCCTGCTATCGAACTCTGGGCAAGTTAACTTCTCTCAGCCTGAAATGTCTCTTTTATAAAATGGGGGGAATTATGTTACCACCTGCAGAGGGTAATCATAAAGATGAAATGATACACAGATACACCTATCATATTGTAACTGCTCCAAAACTAGTGCATGACCACCATCATTAGTTCCTTGCTTTGCTCTGGATTCCAGTTTCTTTTACTTGTTTAGATCTGGTTTCTGCTGCCATTCTGTACATGTGCCTGTTCTAAGTTTTCTCTGTGGGAGCCATGACTCAAAACTGTGGCTGAGCCAAGGGCAACTGGAATGTCTTCTTTCATCTTCAAGACAAGGTATTCCCAGCACACTTGAGAGAACCCTGGGGAGCTCCAGCAGCACAGAGTATCTGAGCAACCTCCAACTTTGAAGCCAGAGGACCCCTCTCAGAGACCTCAGTGATTGTGTCAGAGTTGCAATAGCTTGAGCAAGCTGGTTTCATTTCCCAGACTCAGTGTGCTAATCCATAAAATAGGGCCAATACCTTATCAGCCTGCCACCTCCCATGGAACCACTTAGTAAGCTGCAAAGTACTGGACAGATGTCCCTGAATATCTTTTTCAGTAATTTAGGCTTTTATGGGAAATGAGGGAAGAGAAACTTTTACAGAATCTCAATGTGGGGAATACGTGAAGGGCAATAATTATGTTTTGTAATTATTGGGAGGATTTGGGCTGACTATGGCTCTTGGAGAACTTGCAGACAGATCCATTATTAAGACATCCACAAATCTGGCCTAGAATGAAAAATACAGTTTTCTCTGAGCGGCTTCCATGAGTATGGTTTTACTCTAATTTCCGACTAATTAAACATATAAGTTACACAGAATTAGTGCAACTAAAGAAGCACATTATTGCCTCCTCAATGAACCATATTAATCTACCAGCAATGAGGACGTGATTGATATAATGAAAGATCAGCTTCCTTAGATATAACGAAGGTTTAAGTCATTGCCTAGCAAATTACCTGCTTAAAATCATATGCGCCAGCATTAATGACTGAAATCTAAACTGTATGTAAGATTTCTGCACAAGTATGAATGGAAAGGAAGCTGTAGAATGAAAAGCTCTGAGAAACAGTGTAACACATCAGGAAAAACACTGGAGTGTAACTAAATGCCTCTCAGTTCCTGAAATAACAATTACAACCACCATTTACTGAGCATCTACTATTTGCCTGGCTCTTTATAAGCAATACTTCATGTACTTCATTTAATTGGCCCCTATTATACAGTGGTTCTCAAAATTGAGCCTGAGTCAGAATCACCTGGGGATGTTAAAACACGGATTGCTGGGCCTCATCCCGGAGTTTCTGATTGGAGCCAGGCCAGAGTTTTGGGAGTTTGAAAGTTAAAGGTGATGCTGAAGCGGCTAATTCAGGCACCACAGTTTGAGAACCCCGCTCAAAGAGACAGGCACTGGTATCCCCACTTTATAGGCACAGAAATGCAGACAAGGGAGGTTACAGGCTATGCTTGAGGCTCCACACCTTCAGAATCAGAACCAGCCAAGGTCTGTCCATACTCAAGTCTAAGACCTACGACCACACAGACACGAGAAACAGCAGAAGGAAAAGGAAGAAACCTACTTTCAAATGACTGCTCTCTTGCCTAGAAAAAAGGAAAGAAAAATAAGAAAAAGCACTGGATTCAGAGCCAGAAGCTTTGCTTCCTGGGACCTCAGGCAAATCCTGAGCCTTAGATTTCCCATCTATAAAAAGGACGCTCTCCCCTTCTGAGGTTATTGTAAGGATCAAATGGACGCGTATGTGAGATGGGGAAGAGTTTTGAGAATATCCAAAGCATTACACAAATGTAAGGAATGGTTGCAACAAATGAAATAAATTAAAAGGTTAAGATCTTGATGGAGAGGATTGCCTTTTATAGAGACGGCGCTCGTGCACAGTGGAAATAGCACTTGGGTTACGGGCAGAAAACCGGGTATGAGACCCATACCCACCAATTAATGGATGTGGTACTTTGCCTCTATCCTGGTGGGCAGAAGCTCCCCCTGGGGAAAATGGACTCCACAAGGTTTGGGAAAACTACACTGAGGTAAGATATGCAAAAAGTATTTTGTAAATCGCAAAGCACTCTACAATAAAACACCTTCAGCAATATCCTAAATGCTACTTTTTAAAGAATCCAGTAGAAAACTGCTTTGCCTTTCCTTTCCTTCTATCTTTTCATTGTTTCTTTTATTTCATCTACTCCCTTTTTTCCTTAAGTTAAACTCTGCTTGCATTCCATTACAATTCATGCAGTAGAAGCCAACAATCCAATGAACACATCGTATTAATATGTCTTGCACTAACCATGGGGATCGCTTTGAATTAGTTTCTCTCTTGGAATAAAAGCCTTACCTCGACTGGGTGGCACCACAAGGCAGGCCCTGCGCCCTTTCTGATCGCATTTCCAACCTCCCACTCCTTGCCCCAGGCAATCTACTTATCTTCGTCTGTTTGGTTGGCTATAACAAAAATATCATCAACTATGAGGTTTGTAAACAACAAGCGTGTATGTCTCATAGTTCTGGAGGCTGAGAAGTCCCAAATCACGGTGCTGACAGAATCGGTGTCTGGTGAGAACCAGCTTCCTCATGGATGCCTGTCTTTTCACTGTGTCCTCACAAGGGGTAAGGGAGCTCTCTGGGGGTTTCTACTGTAAGGGCACTGATTCCATTCATGAGATCACTGCGTTCGTGACCTAATCACTTCTCTGAAGCCCCATCCTCTAACACCGTCCCCCTGGGGATTAGTATTCATCCATGAACTTAGGGTGGGGTGGGGAGCGATTACATTGTGTCCATCACACCGCCAGTTCCTGCCTCAGGACCGTTACCACGGTGACCTGTTCCTGGGCCTGCAGCTCCTTCCCCAGATTTTCACTAGGCTGCTTGCTTCCCTATCATGTGCCCTCAGCTCCATTCTCACCTCCCTGGAGGGGTCTTCCCAGAGTACTCTCCATCTACAGTATGGCCAGAACGCCAGTCTCTTTGTACTTTGTCCCCATTTCAGTGTCTTCTTGCCACTCTATGCCACCCAAATCAACGGTTCTCAGCCGGGACAATACTGCCACCCGAGGAGGCGTTTGGAAATGTGTGGGAATAATGTTGATTGACATCATGATGAGAGGCCGCTGCTGACCTTTAGTGGATGGGCTAAAGGATGTTAACTGTCCCACACCACCTGCGCGAGTCTGAGAACTTCCCACGGAAAATGCCAATAGCACCCCTGCTGAGAAATACTGGGTTGCTGTCTTATTATCTGTTGGCCCATGTGAAATGTAAGCTCCTGAATGTTTCCTATGGCTGCTGTAACAGATTGCCACCAACTGAGGGGCTTAAAAAACACACAAATGTATTCCTTTGTAGTTCTGGAAGTGAGAAGTTTAAAATCAGAGCACCAACAGGGCTGCATTCCTTCTGGAGACTTCAGGGAAGAGTCCACTGCCTTGCCTTTTTCAGCTTCTAGAAGCCACCTGCATTCCTTGACTTATGGCCCCTTCCTGTCATCAATTTTTTCTATTGCTTTCATCGTCACATCTCCCACTAAGGATTCTTTTCCCTGCCTCTCGCCAATAAAGACTCCTGTAATTACATCAAGCCCACTGAACAGCAAGATACTCTCTTTGGCACAAAATCCTTAACTTAATCACACCTGCAAAGTCCCTTTTGCTATATAAGGTGACATTCACAAATCCCAGGGATTAGGACACATCTTTGGGGGCCCATTATTTATCCGACCACAGATCCAAATGAGCGGGGACCTTGTCTCTCTGGTTCAATGTTACAGGCCCAGAACCCAGCACAGACTCTAGCACAGGACGGGTACATACTCAGAAAAAGTCTGACACTGGATGAGTGAATGTCAAGTCCGTTGTTTACTGCAGCCTGGGAAGCAGGTCTGTGGGCAGGCTCGCAAGTGAACAATGTCTCAGAAAATAAAGCTGCAGTTTAGAACAATGCTGTTGCCCCTGGTGGAACTGCAATGTATTCATGGTGATAACTCCTTCACGAGCCAAGTTCTTCCTCAACATCAGTATTGTGACTTTGTCAGCATCTGCCCCAACCCTGAACTTTCAGAGTAAATCTTCCCATGAGATACCCTCAGCCATAAATCTTTCCACTGGCTGTTTTCCCAAGAATTGGATCTAAATGAGGAAAGGGAGTTAATCCTAAACGCTCACTTTTATAGCTAACTAATACCTTATTTTAAAATAGCATAACTGATGTTAGTTCTCCAGGCAGTTCATGTTACATAGGTTTCCCCTTGGAGGCTGGGTCTGGAGAAATATAACAAAATAATGCAGTTATTCAGAAAGGCTAGCATGAAACCCAAATTGCAAACCAAAATATTTGCAAGTTTTGTCCTTTGAAAATTTTCTTGGTTCAAACCAAGAACATGGCATAAATTTCCTAAGGCCACGCTGACACACATAATTTCCTAACCCACCCTTTACATTTGCAGGGCCTTAAGGCTTTCCTCTTATGTCCTTTGTGCTCAAAGGGGTCGGGGTCTCCGAGACCTTACAGAAGAAGATCAGAGGCTCAGAGTGTAAGAATCATGAGACAATGTTGGCAGTGCCAGGATTACAAATCAGATCTCCTGGCTTTCCAGCTGGGGCTCTTTCTTTTCGCTTCACTGCAGTCCATTCGTGCTCCCTCTTAGAAGAGGGTTCTCTATGCCCATGGGAAAGCCAGAGAAGAGCTCTTTGCTGATAGGGACTTTTCAAAACTCAACTGGAGAACTCAATTATGGGGAAAATTTCTGTGTCTCAGGATTCCTGGATCCGGCATAGAAAGGGGTACTAGAACCTTCCCACATCATTCTAATCCAAATCTGCCAGGGCTGCCTTTGTAGCTAGTCAAATGAAAGTGAGGTGGGCAGAGGAGAATGATGTAGAAAGAGAGATGGGAGACTATAAATGAGTCACTGTCTTTATCAACTACCACATGTATCAAAGGGAAATTCTCATTTACAGAGAAGATTACATTTGCTGCTAACTTCAGGCAGGGCTTCTGACAAGCTGAGGAAAGAATTACTCTTTTTTATGGAAATCCAATCTAGTTTGATGCTGGGAAGTAAGGATCCATCTACAATGGTAAGTGACAGGCTCAGCGATGCACCACATATGTGCTCAGGCAAACACAGTGCAGAAACACACCCATTTCCGAGTGAGCACGTGATGGCCAGCCCTCCTGCTGTCACCATGGAAGCAGTGGGAAATCATTAATGCTTTTCCAGACACTTCAGGGTAGGGGCTGGGAAACAGCCTCTTCAAACGGTGTGTTGTAGACCCTTCACAGTTACTTCAGAGCAGCACACTCAGACAATGGACGGTGGGTTATGGGCAGAGATGGGGGTGGGGAGGATTCTCCCCCGAGCCCGGCCTTGGGAACACAACGCTCTACTCTTTTCAAGGCAGCTGGTGCTCAAAGGAGAAAGTACGCATATGAGTCAGGGTCCCCAGCTTTGTGTCTTGACTGTAACATCCCTGAGGCTCTTAACTTTAGAAAATATGTTTCTCCCTCCCGAATTCATTTCCTTGTGGTAGCTATTGTTGTCTCGTCTGACCAGAATGCACGCATACCACCTTTGTTTCCGTAACACTCTCCCTTTTCTTTTGGAGAATGCCATCCCTTCTCCATGAGCGTAGTGGTCCTCTATACACATCACCCTTGGCCTGGGGGATGCACAGAAGGCAAAGCCGGGTAAGTCATGGTGTCCCACTCCCTGGGTAGCAAGGGATTCAGGACACAGGACTGAAGGAGCACCAGTGACACTGCCTCTTTTCTAAATCTGGCTCTGCCACTTACTAGCAGTGTGAACTTGCACAGCTTTCTCAGTACAGATAAAAATAGTGGCTGCCCCATAGAACTGTGTAACTGAATGCAAGAATGAGTATAAAGCCAGGAGCACAAAATAAATACTCAGTAAAGGTTAGCTACGAAACTTGCTGTTGTTATTGCTTGGCATTATTATGCAGATGTAGAGAGAAAACTCTTCTCTCTCTCACAATGATGTAAAGTTGAAGGGGCCAGGACCACTTTACCTAGCAGCATGGAAAAAGCCATCCGCCATAAGAGAGAACAAAGAAAGACAAAGAAAAGCAAAGCTGAGTGATGGTCACAGAGACAGAGCCCTGGTAACTTTGAGTGGCCTGATCCAGCCAGACCTGACTTTGTCACTGGAAATGGCAGTTACATGGGCTGATGAATATTCGTTGTGTCCTAAAGCCAGTTTGAACCAGATTTCTTTCACATTCAAATTGATACAAGGGGATTTGGTTAAACAATTTCTAAGAGTTTTCCCATTTCTGCAATTATTTGGCCCCATCTTTTTATGCTATGCAGTCATTATATGTTTAGCGCTATCTGGAATGTAGGGAGGACATTTCCCGGCAAAGATGATAGTATTGAGATGTCTTCATTGTGACTAAATTGCCAGGGATACCTGAAGTAGAGAACATTTAGGGGACTGATTTAGATTAGTGAGAAAAAAAGAAAAAGGCAATATGAAGAAATGCATTTAAGTTGAGACCTAAAGTTTGAATAGGATTTAACGTAGTGAAGAACAGAAAGAGCTCGCCCTCATTTATATTCACTGATGATCAGAAAATGTAAGTGAAGATTATAATGAGATAAAATGTTGCACCATTGCAACAGCACATATCAAAGACAGTCTATACTGTTGAACTTGTCCATTTATGCCACTGGAGAGCGTGAGGCCATGGAGTCTCTTACACCTCACTATGGACTATGAACCGGTAGACTAGCTTTGGGTCATAGTCATTGTAATATAGTTAACATTCACATACCTACAGTTCAGCACAATCCCCCTCCTAGGACATATACCAAGGAGAGTGTTGTGCAATAGGAAGCCTGTATAAGAATAGTCACCGTGGCCCTAACCACAAAGCAACAAAAACTTGGAAGCTGCCCAAATGCGCAGACAGGAGAAAGGGTGAACACATGGTAGTATACTCACTCAACGGAATATTATATGGTGATCAGGGTGAGTGCCATATAGCAACTTACAACCAGATGGGTGAATCTTAACAATATAAGATTGAACGAAAGAAGTAAAAAAATAGGAAAAATTATAAAAGATTATATACAGTATGATATCATTTTTATAAATAGAATAAACTACAATTAAATAATACACATTTTAAGAAGACATCGAGAACAGAGATGTGATACAACGAGGAAGGAAGAAAGGCGAGAGTGAGAGAAAACAGAGAGAAAGAGGAAATTTCCTTTGGATGGAGGGAGGCAGAAGATCAGAATAGTGGAGAATCTCATGGGGAGATACTATAAGTTATTGTCCATATTCTAATTTCCAAACTAGTACCAGTATAAAGAGGGTTTCATGAGCCAAGGATTATGATTAATCTAATTCTGTGCCTCTAGGTTTTAAGAGAAAAAAAAATACCAGGAAGAGCACTAGAGACAGAGCAAAGGGAATTTCTGAAAGCCCTTTGTGGAGATACGAAGGATTTGTGAACAGAGACGACCATGGAAAGAGGCAGCAAGACGGCAGCCACCTGCCAGCCAAGAAAAGGGGCCTCAGAAGAAACCAACCTTGACACCACCTCGATCTTGGACTTCCAGCATCCAAAACTGTAGGAAAATAAATTTCTGTTGTTTAAGTCCCACTCCCCCCAAAGAAAAAATAAAAGAAAGTACTCTGTGCCCCAGGGTCTCCCCACTGCCCACCCTCACTGCCCTTGGCTGGAAGGTGTCTGTGTGTGTGTGGGGGGTGTACACGCATGTGCATACATGCATTTTTTTGGGTAAGGAATGAAATCGTAGCAGTAGTGTAAGGTCAGAAAAGTCACAAGGAACATATCATTTAGGGCATTTCAGCTCAGGAGGACATGGATGCTTTTGCCCTAAATAGCATGGGGATCCATGGAAGAAATTTCAGCAGAAGAGAAACACGATCACGTCTAGCTTGTAAAAGGTCACCGTGGCGGCACAATGAGAACTGGACTGGGGGGCAGGAAGGTCGTAGGAACAGAAGCAGAGAAAGGAGATCAGAAGCTCCTGTTCTCTAGCTGGCGGGGAGATCTTCGTACCTAGGACCAGGGACAGCAGGTGGTGACCGAGAGGAATGGATGAACCTAAGAGAATGTTGGGAGATAGAAACTACGCCTTTGTAAATTTTCCATTTTCCTTTCCTAAGAGACAAAAAAAAAAAAAATGCCCAAAGTCGTACATCCATAATTCTCTATCCATCCTGTTAAATTACAAATTTACACTCTTACCATTAGACATTCAAACAGATCCATTCGATTAGGGCAAATGCATTTCACCAGAAGCCCTCACAAAAGTGGAGGTCTTTGAAAACTTAGGCAGTGCTACATGCTACCGCTGTAACTGGGAGAGAACAGACCCATGTAGTCATTAGAAAGGAAAACGAGTGGCCTCCCCACAACTCCGCCCTGAACTTTATGACTGGGAAGCCTAGACCATAGGAAGTGTCAAGAAATTATCCAAAAATGATCAGCCATTTTGATCACTCTCTCCTGAGTAAGAAGGCAAGCCTTACCATCCTGCTTGTAACAGAATGCCTGGGACGCCCAGCAATTTTAATTTTCTATTCAGGGTTTTGTGACAACTAAATCAGACCTTGATGAATTTGGAGGAAAAAACACCTAGCACAGTGATCATGAGTACTAATTAGAAAGCAAAATATCGGCTTTGATGAATCTGTGCTTGGTTTGTCCCTTAATTAATTGACTGGCTGCTATTATACTTGGTGATTGATTGGTTGAAATACTCCATTAAAATCCGATACAGTCGGGGTCCTTTATTCAGAAGAACTTTCCACAAATGAGGAGTGAGTGGAAAATGGAGTGTGAGAAGTATAAATTTTTGTTGTTGTTGGACAAAGAGGGAATTCTTTGAGCATGGTTCTGAGCATATGTCTTCATCGAAACACAAGGCAACCTGTGTCACTCTGGGGAAATTAGCGTTAGAGGTGGTGAACAACTTGTTCACTTTGCTAAATGAACAGGTGCCCACTGTAGTCTTCACGGCCTGCTGTGAACACTTACTGTGCCCAGACATATGTATAGCATGACATAGCCATGTGAAATGCCATGAGCTAGGTTGGCACATCCTCCCTGACTTTGTATCTGGTTGCCCGTCTAAAACATTAGCAGGAAAACATCTCAGCAAAAGACAGAACTCAGGGATGTATTTTTCCCCTGAAATCCTTCTAATCTTTGATCACTTTAAATCTTGTGACATTGATCAAGATAGCAGATGGCAGCAGCCAAGCACAGGGTTTTCCCCTGCTGCTCAAGAACCAAACCCTCCTTCCTTGGTCCTGGAGAAGCAGTTATATAACAGGCTTGGACTGACCAAAGAGTAATTTTCCAGGGACCATTCTGAAGAAACTGTAAATCTGACTCCAGCCAAGACACCGTCGGTCACCCACGTCAGGCATCCTACCTCAGTGTGTCAGCTCATCACCGGCACGCCAGCCTCTGAATTCTACTTTGACACATGCATCCCAGGCCCAAATGTGAGACCTCGTCTTGATTCTGCAGTAAGTGGTAAGGAGAAAGGAGACACTGTTAGCCAAGTTGTAGCCCATTCCTGCTGATGGACAGGGAATTCCTGCTATAATAATTGTAATTGCATTTAAGAGCAATAAATATCTGTGTGTTTGAGTAACTATGGAATTACTATGACTTTTGTTTTTCAACTAACCCACATAGATGCAGGTGACAGTGGACAGAAACCCAGACAGTTACAGGACCAAATTTCTGATTTCTTAGATTCTATAAATGGAATGTTATGCAAAGTCCACAAAGGCTTTCACTTGTGAAATAGGCAAGATGAATGATTACACCAGTTTATTAAGAGGGAAAGCGCAGGAACCTGCAGGTAAACTTTCTATCAAGTCTGGGAATGTCCTAATCTATTGATTAGGAACGGACTTGCTATATGGGAGAGCATCGATGTCTGCTAAAGGGTATAGGGGAGCCCTATGAGAGTATTTGTTCTGAGGTAGACTTGTGGAAGTACAGTTAAGAGTAAAGAGAAAAAGAAACGTTGTGTGTGTGTGTCTGTGTGTGTGCATGTGTGTGTGTGAACAGCTTTCTTGTTATTGCCTCACCTTGCATAGCACTGGAGCATGCATTTCCTGCACAACGTCCTGCCTGATCTGCAACTCCAGCCTCCTAGTTTTAATCAGCAGTGTACAATGTCACTATGACCCTGACAAGTAGGGAGAAAGAGTGGCAAACATTTTATAATCCGGCTTGCTTTAAAATTATTTCCAGGTGGAAATCTGAGTCTCCCTTTGGTGGTCACCCATCTCTGTCTGAAGAACCACTCCTACCATTTCAGACCACTCAGATGCCATTTTCTCAGACAGACGTCATCTTTCTTCTCGTTGAAGATTCCTATTTCACTCCTTTGCACTATCATATGACACTAAGTTCTACTCCATGTTTCAGCTCTTTGAATTGTTGCCTGATTCCTCTCTACTAGAATACAGATACCCAGAAGGCAGCAACCATCTTTGATTGATCTATAGATCCAAATCCAGTTTCCAGTATCCAATGGGAGTTTAACTGAACTTGCACTTAGGCCCACCTGAATTAGAACTCAGGCTCCCTGATGTACTACCAGCTCTATGACCTCAGAGAAGAGACCTAGCTTCTTGGGGCCTAGGTCTCCTTAGCTCTAAGATGATAGCAGCATCTAGTATAGAGCTTTGGCAATGTTCAATGAAATGCCCAAGTTACTCAGCACTCTGGCTCAAGACAAGCGTACAATAAATGGGAGTTAGGAAGATTACTATTTTATTCAGCCCCAATCCACTCCCTGTCTGTCTTTTTCACTGGGAGCCCCTTACAGTCAGAGGTAACATTTATTCCTATTTGCAATCCCAGTATGTAGGGGGTTTTTGTGCCTGGTCCACGGTGGGTGCTTAGTAAGTATCTCTGGAAAGAGTGCATATTTCAGATGTCTTGCCTGCAACCTTATGTCTCTCTGCTGCTTGCATGGCTGAAGAATCTTTGATTCCCTTACTAACAGCAGAAAGAGAAAGCTAATTGTCTCGGTAGTTCTGGAGGTCTCCTTGGCAAGAACTAGAGAATATTTCCTTTCATTCAATGGCATGAGGTTACTGTTTCAGTTTCCTATTTTCTGCACCTCCCTCACCCCTTTTTGTTCTTAAAAAACAGAGTAGAAGTGAAATGGGAGGGGGAAAAAAACACACAAGTATTATATTGAAATGCTAATCTCATTTCATTAAATGAATTGTGGAGGCTGAGATAGTGATCTGTATCTTCAAAGAATAATTTCTTTAAATACGTTAAGCCCAATATTCCCTTCTGGACAACTTTTCATCTTTCTTCTCTAAAAAACAAAAAGCATTAAATTATGTTAAAGTGTCCCAATTAAGCCCGGCTTTCAGAGCCTCCAAGCTTAGGGGGATACACTCAGGGGGAAGGGGGAAGCACACATGCACCCTGAAATCTCCTCCTAAAGCCAGTTCTGCCCTGCCTTTCCTGGCTGGCTTACATTGCCTGAAGCTGCTCCCTGAAGCTGAGCTGTGCTTATTTCAGGAAACAGCAAATAAACACACCATTTCAGGTCAAGTCCATTACGAAGTTGGTAGGGCACCTGCAGGCTTCTCTCAGAGGCTTTGGCCCCAAAGCTTCCATATTTATTAGGAGCAAATCTGTATCTACAAGAGCATCCATTTTAATTCTCCACAGAGGACAGCCACTGATCCAAGTCACATCCTTTATAATGAGCTTGGGGTAGAGTTCCTGAAGGTGTTCAAGGCCACGTTTGTTTCTGCCATGCCTGTGGGTTTGTACTTGAACTTGGGGAAGTCGATTCAAAGTTATTTTTAATTACAATTTTAAAAAGAAACAAACACTTTAACCTAGAATGACAAGGTGGGGAGCATGGAAGAGAATAGATAGTCGCAGAAGAGAGGAAAGCCAGGGAGGGAATTAAACAAAGCAGGCGATTCACAAGAACTGGAAGAGGCTGGGACACATGGGAGGCAAGCTGCAGTGTCTCTGAAGGCACAGAATTTTATCCCAGAATAGCAAAGTTCCCTACAAAAGGTAGGGGCTACTCAGTAGGAGCTACTAAGACCATGTAAGTTGCTAACTATATATTTAGGAAGTCAACCCATTCTCTCTGGATGTCTACCAGACAGGGTTCTGACTTGCCAGCAACAAAAACCAACTCTGGTTGATTGAAGCAGGAAACTATTCATTAGAAGGATGTTGCATAGCTCCTGAATCACCAGGAGGGCTGGACAACAGACTCAGCAGCTACTGGGTCAGAAATAACACCCAAACTCACACAGCAGGTCTGTTGAGACCCCACTTGCCACCATGACCAGGCCCTAGAAGCTCCAGGTCACATTATTATTATTTAGTTACTGGAGAGTGAGTCCCCCGCCAGCAACTGTTCCTGCTAAGAACACAACCTTGCTAAGACCACCCTCACGATAGAGAGGCATCTCAGGGGTCTCCTCTTGGGCCACAGGATCCTATTCAAAGTTGGGGTGAGTGTACGTCAGAGCTTAGCTCTGTGCCTTGCCGTAGCTATAGCCAGAGCTGGAAAATCGACTTTCTGGCCTTTTCAGCCTCTCTAGTGAGAAATGAACCCTATCTTTGCCAAATTCCTCAAACATAGGAAAAGAGTTCAGAAAAGCAAAAAGCATGACAAAAATCTACTACATGATGGAAATTCCTTTGAGTTCCTAAACAAATTGAGAACAGGAGACCACAGTCCTGAGAAATAAGCACTAGGTGCTACAACAATAACTGGGCATAGTGGTTACGAGTGGTTCTGGAGACAGAGAGACGTCAGTTCGGTCCTGGTTCCATTACTTCTTACCTATGTGATCTTGGGCAAGACCTTTTAATGTCTTTAAGCCTTAGTTTCCTCATCTGGAAGATGGAGTTGATAATAATGTGCCAACTGCTGCTGGGACATCTGATGTGACATCTGTTGCTTTGCCTGCCTAGAAGTTCTTTCTGATCCTTCTGTGCTGACTGTGTCCCTTTTAACTATGGAGGATGTTCTCAGTGTAATCCAACTGGGCCAACTCAACTTGCCCTCAGGCACATGAGCGGCTCCTACGATCTGTCTCAACACAACACTTCTGATGTCAAACGTGTAGGTTTTCTACACCAAGCAATTCTCGAGTTCACTATAGATACCAACTGGGTGTCATATGATTTCATTAATTCTGATACTGCTTAGCCAGAGTTAGCACAGACCCCACAAGTTAAGGGCTCATTCCCACAAGACTGCCCCCCAAATGAAACACCAATCACAAGTAGTGAGTTTCCAGGTTACCCACACTTCTGTCTGACTTGGCTACAAGTTGGGGACTCCCCAACCCCCTCCTTAGGTTTAATAATTTGCTATAATTGCTCACAGAACACAGGGAAATACTTTACTTACCACTATCCATTTATTATACAGGAGCTTATAGAGGATACAAGTAAACAGCCAGATTGAAAAGATATGCAGAATGAAGTCTGGAAGGGTCCCTAGCACAGGAACTTCTGTTCCCATAAAGTTTGGGGTACACCACCCTTCCAGCACATGGATGCATTCACCAACCTGGAAGGCCTTTGTCTAGGGTTTTACGAAGGTTACATCACAAGCCATGATTGATTAAATGTTGGCCACTGTTGATTACCTCGATCCTCAGCCTCTCTCCTCTCCGTGGAGGTTGGGGGTATGGCTGCAAGTTCCAATTCTCTGAGTACATGGCAGGTTCCTCCGGCAACCGGCCTGAACCCTGAAGCTATATAAGAGAGTCCAACCACATTAGCACGAACTCAGGTATGGCTGAAAGGGGCTTATCATGAATAACAAAGATGCTCCTCTCATATCTATTACTCAGAAAATCCCAAGGTTTTATAACTTCTGTGCCAGGAACCATGGATGAAGACCAAATGTGTGCTTTTTATTGTATCACAATATCACAGTGGCTTATAATGCAGCTCTGCCCAGTCATTGTACTCCCAGATCCCTGCCATCAGTGATTGGCTCAAGGATGGGCTTGGCAGGCTCATAAAGGCAACTTCTTTCCACCAGAGCTCCCACATTGGGAGGAAGTGTGTCTGGATCTGCAGGAGGCCAACTTTCCTACCTCATAAAGTCTGCCTGAGGCAGAGAAAAAAGACAGAGTCTTAATGACATTGTCTGGGCCCCTCCATCCAGCTGAACACAGAGGCAGCTGCTCCACGGGTTTCTCAGTTATGAGTCAATACACTTCCTTTTGTGCTTAAGCTAGTTTGCATTGAATGCCTATCACTAACGATCTAAAGGAGTCCTGACGATTCCAGTTGCTGAAAGGATTACATGAGATAATGCTAGTAATATGGTTAGTGGAATGTCTGGCGGGCATTTCGTTCCTGACCTTCCTTGTCATAGTTGCAGGCATTAAACTCGACTCCAATAAAAAAAAATGTTACTTATGGTTATTATTTGCATTGTCAAGACTTGGACATAGCTACACCTACCTGTTACTCTCTAGGTTAAATGCATTTCAAACTTTTTCTAATCACCTTCCTTCTTTCAGGAATATATGTTACTTTCTCCTCATTCTACCCAAATCCTACACCTTTCAACACTTAGGTGGTGTTAGCTACAGAAAATCCTCTCTGACTATTTAAGCCTCATTAGTTTCCCTCCTTTCTATGTATAGCACATTATATAATGTATGCCAGGTCATTTCTTATTTGGTTTCCTACATTCTCTTACCATGTTGACTATTTCATGTGTGTTTGTCCCATGTTCCAAGCTATTTTATACCTTCATTGAGGGTAAGAAACAAATCTTATGCTTTTCTACAAAGCGCACAGCAAAAAGCAGGGTATGGCATTGCTTTTCTCCACAAACAGAGAGCAACTGACCAGGTGAGCTTACAAATATTGAGATATGTGGTCATAGATGCTTAGGAAATACTTAGTAGGCTGATTTCATAGACTGAGTTGGTGGATCCCATGTCCAAACCCACAGAGGCAAGAAACCTGCCCAAGGTAACATGTGAACTGGCAAAATCAAGACTGAAACCCAGGTCTCCTAGCTTTCATTTGAATTTTCATCTATTGGTATAGCAGGTGAGCTTAGCTACTTTGAGAGTACATCAAATACAAACAGGCACGTGACCTAAACATGTACTATGTCCTGATAGTATGCTTTCCCTGCATTATCTCATTTAATCCTGTGAGATAAATACTACTGCTCTTCCCTTTTTTGCATTCGGGAAAACTGAGTCTTAGAGAGGTTAAGAGATTTGACTAGTTACACAGCTATTAAGTACAGAATTGGAATATTAGCCTAGGACTGGCTGACTTAGAGGACTCTTCTCTTAACTACTAGATCATTGTATGCCCTCAATAAACAAATAATTTATGTCCTGGTTACCTCGGAAAAGTCAGCTGAAGCCTAAGCCCTCAATAGTTTTTACACATACCTTAAAGCGCTAAGGAAGCCAGCATGTCAGTGCTTCTGCCATTTCCACACTCCAGATGATGCAAGCACCTCTTTATAGCCAGGCATCATTTTGCTCATTTTCAATGGGATGCCAATTTTATATGCATTCTCCATACCCAGACATAGATGGGGCACCCAGCTGAGCACATTCAGCTTCCATCTAAATGTGCCATATCCCAGGTGAAAAATGTGCTGCCCGCCTGTAATGTAATTAGGTATTCAGAATAATGTGGATGTCTAAGGGGAGGACTTATAAATCAATAGCTTGGTGTGCAGTATACTGTCCAATTTTTGCCACTTTCATATTTGAGAAAATTAAAACTTATCAACTGGTTGTTGATAATGGATTGGAAGCTTAGACAAGAAAGTGGAATAAATCTGAGTCCATGTTCATTAACCAGGAAGACCTCCACTGCTTTCTCATCTGTCTGCTATACCTAAGACCTGAACAAAGCCTAAAGCTAGTCCCTACTGTCATAGCAAGGTGGTGCCTGGACCTCTGGTTTTCTCCATTCACTGAATATTTATTGCTTGTCTGCACGAGGCCCTACAGACAAAGCCGTGAACAAAACAAGGGCCCAGTTCTCTTGGGGATCACATAGGAGTAAAAAGTGACAGGCAAACAAGGAAACCAATGCACTCGTGGACAACATTATTTCAAACCGTAATACATGCTATGGGGAAAATAAGACAGGCTATTGGGATAGATAGAGACTGGGGGTGATGAGGCAGAAAATAACAGTCAAAAGGGATTTGGAAAGGCCACTGTGAGGAGAACACCTATGCACTGACGCCTGGGAGATGAGAAGGCGTGAGCTGTGTAAGATTAGGGGGAGAGCATTCCAGAGATAGGGCATAGTATACGCAAAGGCACAGTGTGTTCAAGGGAAATCAGATCAGCGTGACTGGAGAGGAGGACGCAGAGGGAGAGCGTAGTATAGATGACATTCAACAGGCAAGCGAAAATTTGGTCACGTAGGACGTGGAAGGTCACTGTAAGAAATCTGGATTTTATTTTAAGTGTAGAATGAAACCATTGCAGGGACTGAAACCAGAGAATGATGTGATCTGATTTACAAGCTTTCGGCCACTTCAGTCCAATTACATGTGCTTGGAGCAAGAACTGCCTGGGCGCACACTATGTTAAAGTTTATAGACGTTTTTCTTTGCCCCTGGGAGGATGGGGAAATTCTTTCCCAACAGCCACGTCCTTACAAGACAAGTGCTTTTGAGAAGGTTTTTACAGTATGCAAATTGCCAACGGACTCTTGGAAAATTTACCCTCGATGTTGTGATACTGAATGACTTGCTGAGCTTCGCTGAAAAGCAACAGCCACGAAAGTGACCCGTCTTTGTGACTGGAGATACAGATTTTGTACTGAACCACCCCTGGAAATGTGTCTGCTAAGGGCCGTGAACTATGCTCCCAAAGAAAGAACAAGGGTTCTGGTCCCTGAGAGATCAGCTCTGTATCTTCCTAGTTGTGTGATACTAGGCAAGTTATTTAGTATCGCTGAGCCTTAGTTTTCTAATCTGAAAATGGGGTTAATAATGGTACTTACCTTCTTGGATTATGACACGAACTAAATGAGGCAATTCAATTAATGCATTAAGTCTGGGACAAAACCTAAATATTTGCCATCACAGGGACCATGTTGGAAAGGTGGGTGCCTCAGCTGAGAAGGATGAACCACCATGGCACAAAGTATTCTGCGGGGAAAGGCAAACTGAAGCCGATGGGCAATTGTGCCTTTTACGAGAATGATGCTCAACCCAAGGGTTGTCAACCTCCCGCCCATGGACCAAATCCAGCCTGTCCCCGCTTTGGCATGGCCTTGGAGCTAAGAGTGCTTTTTATGTTTTCAACTAGTTGAAAAAAATCAAAAGAAGAATTTTGTGACATGTGAAAATGATATGACATTGAATTTTCAGTGTTGATCAATCGTTTTATTAGAACACGGCCCTGCTCGTGCATTTACGTAGTGTCCATGACACAAAAACGGCAGAGCTGAGTCGTTGCAGAAGAATCCGTATAGCCTGCAAAGCTGAAAATATTTACTGCTTGGCCCTTTTGAGCAAAAGTGTGCTGAGCCCTGCTCTAAACAGCGGAACTGGCTATGGTGTAACTAACTAAACTGCCCTTCTGTTCACACTTCTCCCCGTTTACATTCAGATTTCTCTTAATAAGACTTCAGATTCCTAGTTGGGGGCTTACTTTCCCTGTGGGTAGCTGGCCTGTAGTTAGTGTGCACTTATACTGGTTGAACTGAAATAAGTGAGTTTGGGACCTCGTGGGCATCCCACCTGCCACACTAAGGTCAACTAAACAAACAAAATGCTGTGCCATTTTCCTAGTCACTTCAGGTTTTAGTGAAAAAAATTCTTTGTAATAGTGCTAACCAGAATCATCAACTAATATCATATTACTGTATTTAAATAATTGATACAAGGCATGATTTAAAGAAACACAAGCATAAATACCTGAGAGAACGTCTCACTGGGCGTTAACGCTTTCCATCAGTAATTAATACAAACGTGATGGTATCTTCACACCTGAGAAGATTTCCACTTAGACTCACGGAAATCTTATATTTAAAAAAATAGAAAACCCTCTAGTTCTCCGGACGGTTCTCTTTCCAAAGCCTCGGTAGGCCTTTTCCTTCTAGCCTTTGATCTCCCTGTCAAAAGGTATCTGTCGGTGAGCAAATTACCAAGGGCAATGCCCTTCCTTGTTCCTTGCTCTTGATCTGTCTCAGATCTCTGCTTTAAACAGGGATAACTCATATGAAAGGGTGAAACTGCTGGTATATTCAAAACCTAATGAGTCTTTCCCCAATCAGACAAAGATCATTGTTTCTATCTGACTTTCCTCTCCATATTTTTCCTTGTTAATAAGCCCTCAGTTTTCCTAACCCCTTACTGTACAAAAAAGTACCTCTCCCACTATATGCCAAAAACTATACTGCATGCTTCTTATCTATCATCTCGTTTCATCCTTATTCAACCTATGGCTGTATGTTTTATGTCAATTTTATAAATGGATAAACTGACACTTGGAGACATTAATTTGCCTTGGGTCACCTAACTTATAATTGACATGGTTGGGATGTGAACCCAGAGCTCCTAACTCCCAAAACTACTCTTAAATTCTACAGTCCACTGCAGTTAGCTCTTTGCACTGCCGAAGTTTAACTTTGAATCACTCAAGATCCCCTTCCCTGAACTAACCAAAGACAAATAATTTAAATCATATTTTTAAAAGACACTTGGTGTTCTTGGGAGAACAAAGACGATTTATTGAAAAGCAAGGTGTTCTTTCCATGAGGCTTGCTTTGGGCAGTGTATCACAAACTCTGTGAACCAGTAACATATGCTTTATCCAGGAGAAGACTGATAGATTTGTGATACTGCGAGGGTGTTTCTTACTCCTGAAGGATTTGACAACCACCTAAAAACATTCCACATCCATGTTACTGGAACACAATACAATGAGAAGATATGGATTATCTTTCATATTCATTCCTTAGAGTTTATTTGAATCTATTGCAGAAATCTATGCTTCATAGTCCTACCACTTACCTATTCATAATCTGATAAGAAATATATTGTAAGTAATACCATGAGTATTTCAAAGCTCTTTCTAACATGCTTATGGTGTCTTTATGACATTTTTATTTTTAAATTAATTTTGTTGAGGTATAATTTGCATGCCAAAAATGCAACCATTTTAAGCACATTTTGGTGCATTTTGATACATGCGTGTACCTTTATAAACACCACCTCAATGAATGTAAAGAACACTTCTATTATTCCACAAAGTTCCCTCAGGGTCTTCTGCACTCATTCTCTCACTGAACCCCACCCCAGGTCACCACAACTGCTAGTTTTGACTGTTCTAGAATTTCACATCAATGGACTATACTGTACGTGCTCCTTAATTTCAGCATTCACTTAGGATAGTGCCACTGAGATTAATTTATATAGTTGGGTGCATTGATAATTTCTTCCTTTTATTACTAAGTAGTTCTACTTTATGGATATGTCACAATTTGTTTATTCATTCATCTGTGAGTACACTTTGGTTGTTTCCACTTTGGGGTTATTATGAATGAAGCTGTACATCGGTGTACAAGTCTTTAGGTGGACATATATTTTATTTCTCTGTGTATATACCTAGGAGTAGAAGGACTGGATTATACGGTATGCCAGTTTTATAAGAAACTGCCAAAGAGTTCTCCAAAGTGGTCGTTTCACACTCCCACACTCCCACCAGAAAGGTGTAAAAGTCCCAATGTCTCGATAGTATGTATCAGGTAGTTAATGGATTTTAACTTCATGATAATCTACCATGTTTCCCCAAAAAGAAGCCCAGTTAAGATCATCAGCCAGACGGGTGCATTTAGTATGTTATGACGATGTTCCAGAAAAAGATGACATGACTGTATTTAAATAAATGTAGATTGTTATACATGAAAAAATAAGACACCCCCTGAAAATACGCCCTAATGCGTCTTTTGGAGCAAAAATTAATATAAGACCCTGTTTTATTTTCAGGGAAATACAATATAAGACCCGGTCTTATTTTCGGGGACACATGGTAGGTCTTTCTCAGTATACAAATGACTCTTAACTCAGGAGACAAATTGTCCCATCAGCCAATTTCTGTCAAGCTATAAAGATAAACAACATCACCTCAAGTGTTAAAAATCTAATTTTATTGGTTAATTTTCAAGAAAGAAAGCTCATAGGTTTTAAAAGAACATGACTTAAAACCCAGTCTGTGACAACTAAATTGACTGGGGCTCCCTGTTGCTTAGAGACAGGACTTCAATGAGTAACTACTGTTTGGGCATTGGCCACGGAACTATAGCAAGTCAGGATCAACAGTGACTTTAAAACGTGACCTACCTCAAACTGTGATCTGATGCCAGCAGTCTGCCTTAGATGGGTACTGAGGCTAGGCCTGACCTCTTCTAGGGCATGGTTAGTAAGTGGGAACTGCTATGCGAGAGGAGGAGCAGATTGTCAGCTGGGCACAAGGCCCAGGAAACCCAATCTGTGCCCAGAGCAGCACTCCATGTTCTGTTCTCATCAAGGGAGCGAGGGAGTGGGGAATGTCACAGGATGGAATGAACTGCCATTGTCCCCATTCAACAAAGTGAGCAGCAAGGAGCTGACCAGAGATCAGAAATGTCTCACTTAATACTGTAAAAGAGAAAGGGCTTTGATGTAATCGCTGAGAATCATTAATGAACCAAATTAAACTAAATACTCTCAAATGCAGGCAGCTCAAGAATCACAAGGCTGTGGTACGAGGCGGAGAACCCAAGTGGAGAACAACCAATTAAAGTATCAAATAATGCCGATGGGAAAGCAATGACAGGTCTTAAATCTAAGGTGTGAGGACACTGTCTACATATACAATTCATTGTCTCATTGTCTGCTAAAGGTAGTTTTTTTCTCAAAATAAAATTTTAACTGTAATGGATGGAGATAGGCATTGATATACACCCTACGGTTCCATGTTAAAAAGTGGAGTAGTTGTTTCTGATTTATGAAGACAGGATTTGGAGGGCAGGTGCAAAGGTCTCTAAAAATAATACCATTTATTGGTGGCCTGCTTAAATTAGAGCTACGGATTCCCAAAGCTTAAAAAATAAGATAAGCATACCTGAAGTTGTATAGAGCTCTAAGATAGCACTACAAAAAAAATAGATAAAAATACAGAAAAAAAAACTTTAATAGCAATTCATATCTAACTTGTTAAAGTGTTTTCTGTTGTGCTAAATGCTTTACCTGTGTTCTTATTCAACTTTTACAACTCCATTCAGCCCATTCTAAAGAAATTGAGTCGCAGAGAATGTCAAATTCACGCACCCAAATAAGAACAGAACTTTCCACACCACAAAATTAGCAAAACAAATATATCTCTCATGAAATAAACATACAGTACCTAGGGTTGGCCCTGGCAAAGAGCAGGCAGATAGCTCCTGGCAGATAAGGGCCAATTCCTGAAGCTGAGGAAAGAAATGCTACAACAGAGGAGCTCAGGTTAGCAGGAGCCCCTGTGAAAAATGACCACCGGTGTATGAAGAGGCATCTTTTACATCTATCTGTACAGCACTTCCCATTATTGAAAGCATTTCATACGTATGATCACATGATCTCATTTCATCCCCATCCCATCCTGCCCTGCAGTTAATGTTTACTGCTCTTTGACAGAAAAGACAATGAGGTTCCAAGCAGTCAAAGAACTTGCCCTAATTCCCACAACCAGACTGGTAAACTAATATTAGAGCCTTTGTTTCCTGGTTGAGTTTTTGCTTTTCAGTTTTAACTCTTCTTCCTCCCCATGGTGGGTACACTGGGTGACAAAAATATAACTTCATGAACCTTCACTAAGACACCCTGGAACAGACTATTTTAATTTAATAACAATGATAAAACTACCAACAGCAATGGCATTTATTGAAGACGATTTGCCAGATACGATACTAAATATTTTACAGAAATCCCCTCATAAATCCTCTTCACACAAGCCTATGAAGTAGACACTATTATTATGCCCATTTAACAGCAAAGGAAACTGAGTTAAAGTGGTGATGAGTGAATTGAAACCCAGGCTTGACTTCCTTCAGAGCCCCTGGCTCTTAATCAAGGAGACATACTGCCTCCTAAAGAGGCTGGAACGTGAGCCCTCATTGTGAATATACAGATCAAATTTCTACATTACCCACTAAGAGAACCCATTGTCATAGCAACGGACATATCAGATATTCCTGCTCGAGCACACGGAAGCAACATTCTGAAATGATCCACAGAGAGCTTGCCTCCATTTGGTGTCATCATTCCAGATTTCACTTGATTTTAAAACTCTATTTGTTTCCATCTTTTAATTTAAACAGAAAGCCCAAGAAGCAGAGAGGACATTCATGAGAGAAGACACAGAATCATTTGATTTAAGAGATACAGAATAAAAAAGAGCTTCACAACATATGGGGCCACTTTCTTAACATGGAAACCTTTTGTTTTATATCTTTTCACTATCTCGTACTAAATTCTACCCTGATTTCTAGTCCTACAGTATAGAATGCCAAGTATCCTGTAAGAAACGAGAGTTCTGTTTTGATTTAACTTTCTTCGGGTGAACCCATTTTATTAATACCTACTGAATCCATAAGCCAGAGGTAAAAATTTATTACCCAGCTTATGGGTGGTATATATAAATATATCGCGTCTTCTTTATCCATTTATCCACGGACACTTAAGTTGTTTCCATATCTCGGCTACTATGAATAATGCTGCAGTGAACATAGCGGTACAAATACTTCTTTGAGATCCTGATTAATTTCCTTTGGCTGTATACCCAGAGGTGAGATTGTTGGATAATAGTCATTCTATTTTTAATTTTGGGGCAAACCTCCATACTTTTTTCCATAGTGGCTGTGGCAATTTACATTCCTACCAACAGTGTACGAGGGTTCCCTTTTCCTATTGTCTTTTGGACAATAGCCATTGCAATAGGAATTACGCGATCTCTCACGTGGTTTTGATTTGTATTCCCCTCGTGATTAGTAATATTGTATACCAACTATATTTAAATTTTAAAAAATTAAATTCAATTCAAAAAATTAAAATATCTAATATGTGCCTGGAACATAACTAAGCTCTTCATATATTTATTATTATTACCTCTACTATTATTGCCAGTCATATTTAGAGCCACTAAAATATAAATGATCACTGCTACATTTCTCCTAAGAATAACAAAAAATACCCAACATCTCCCCAGAAACCTAAATAACATGATGAGTCGATAATACTTGTCTAATAATACATAGCAATTAACTAAATTCAACTCAATAAACAGTATTAATTTCCTAATATATGCAAGGCACAGAGCTAAGAGCTAGAAATACAGAAATCATAAGCTGTCAGAGCTAAAAGGAAACTTATAAGGTGATTTCATTCAATGCCCCTCATGTTACAGATGAGGAAACAAGTCCGCGTGCCTGGCATAAATGATTTACCCAGCATCAGCAGGCAAAATGGTGGCAGAACCAGGACTGGAAGCCAAACCCTGATACTGAGTCAGGAGCACCCTTTACTAATCTTCCCTGCCTGTTTGTGCAAAGACAACTCTGGTCCTTTGCAGCACACACTCTGGGAGGGAAATACCAAACAGATGCAACCACTGTTTTCCTCACAAAAATCCAGCAATTTAACAGAAAACAAGAAAGAAAAAAAGAATAGCAGCGGTTGTTAACTTCATTATTCTTTGGAAAACCAAAGCCACTAGAAGTCAATTGACTGACATGAGATTATAAGGTGAGCATCTACTTTGGGTCTGAAATCGAAGCCAGACTTCCTGGCTTCTTCCACTGGAGCTGGCTGCTCCCTCCCAAGAAATGGAATTGAAACATACTGTGAAGAAAGTGAGCCAAGACGGGTTTCTTAATGAAGACTCTTTTACACAAAACTGCAAAGGAAATTGGAATGAGCCTGGAAGACCAAGCGAAGGGAAATAACCAATAAGGTGGGCCAAAAATCACAAAAGCCAATAATGTGCTTGACTAGATAACCGAGAAGTAAACCCAGATTAAAACCCAGAGCAAGACAATAGAGCAACCAGAGTTTGTAGACTCACAGATTCCAGAGATTTGGGCCTAGGATGTGTCTGAGGACACCAAGTGAATCCGTGGTACAGTTGGGTTTGAAACCAGGTCTTCTGAAATCCAGTTCGCTTTCCATAGAACCACACTGGCTCTTGTTCCCTCCTCTGTAAAATGGGAGCCAGTCCTAACCACCATTCTACTTTCTGTGTCTGTGAATTTGCCTTTTCTAGGTATGTAATGTAAGTGGAATTATATGATATTTGCTTTTTGTGTCTGGCTTACTTCACTTAACATAATGTTTTCAAGATTCATCTACATTGTACCATGTGGTCAGAATCTCATTCCATTCCCTTAAGGCTGCATAATGTTCCAATATCACATTTTGTTTGTCCATCCATTCTTTAATGGACACAGGTTGCTTTCTACCTTTTTAGCTATTGTGAATATTGCTGCTAGGAACATGGGTGTATAAATATCTCTTTGAGACCCTGCTTTCACTTCTTTGGTGTATATACTACGAAGCGGAATTGCTGGACCATACTGTAATTCTATGTTTAATTTTTTAAGAAATTGCCTTCTGCGTATTTTTAAGCTAGATTTCAGCAATGAGACTGTACTTATAGAAGCCCAAGAACCATGCTTATTCTTGACTTCATAAAATTATTACTGAGAACTCTTATATGCCAGGATTGCATCAGATACTAGAAATCCAGTGATGAGGCAGTAAACACAGACATGTTCCCATGAGTGGAACTTTTAGTTTGGTGAGGAACCAGACATTAGATAAATATACTAATGTCTGAAAATTAAGTTCGCAAACTCACCCAAGAAAAAGTGGTACGTACCTCATTGCTGAATATCACTATGGTCACCTTCAAAGTGCTCCCCTTGGGAAGCTATGCATCCATGCCAGAGCCTAGTCCACCCTTCAAAGCAATTTTGGAACTCTTTTTCTGGAACGGCCATCAGAGCTGTTGTCGTATTACACTTGATGTCCTGAATATCATCAAAATGTCTTCCTTTCAATATTTCCTTTGTCTTCAGGTAAAGAAAGAAGTCATTGGGGTTCAGATCAGGTGAGTAGGGAGGGTGTTCCAATACAGTTATTTGTTTACTGGCTAAAATCTCCCTCACAGACAGTGCCGTGTGAGCTGGTGCATTGTCATGATGCAAGAGCCATGAATTTTTTGCAAAAAGTTCAGGTCGTTTCACTTTTTCACACAGCCTTTTCAGCACTTCCAAAAAGTAAACTTGGTTAACTGCTTGTCCAGTTGGTACATATTCATAATGAATAATCCCTCTGATATCAAAAAAGGTTAGCAACAGCGTTGCAACAAGTTCGGGAACTTAACTGTCAGACCTCATACACTATGACTTAATCTTACGTGGGAATTACCTCAATTCCAAGAAAACAAAAACAAATAATCAGATTAAAAATGTGCAAGGGACCTGAACAGACATTTCTCCAAAGAAAACACACAACTGACCAACAGGCACATGGAAAGAACACATCAGGTCTCAGCCATTGCTAATTCAGCTTGCCTTGTCCCAGAGTTTGGCAACTCAGTAACTTTGTTCACTTCTCAGACTCTGTCCACTCCTTGCAATACAGTTCTGGTGGCAGGAACCATGCCTTGCTCCCAGGAACCGAGATTCTGAATCGATCGTTTCTTTTGCCTGCCACCACTTCAATGCCGGAGTCATGTTTTGCCCCTAATTTCAGGATTGTTATTAGGAGGCTGCTACCACCTGATAAACTTTTATAGCCAGGATAAATGGTAGAACACAAAGATCAGAGGCAAGAAGCGTAACTACATTTTTCTTAAATTGAATTTAGTTTCTATTCTGAGCTTTCCTTCTTTGTGATAGAAGCTGGTCACTCAATTCAGAATGTCTCCACCTCTCTAATTCCCCGGGGCTACATGGGACCATGGCATAAGTGGAAAGAGACCAACTGGGGCCATTATCATCTAACCATGCTGGTGTCTTCCGAGATAACTTCATTCCAATCAAGTCTCACTGAGATCACGCTATAGCCTCCTTTCCCCACCCCGGGGCCTATACAAATATGGCTCTGCTAACCATGGCCACTCCTTATTCCACCACATGGAAGCAACTAAGCCACATCTGTGCCCCTCTGAGGTGTGGGAAGTTTAGCGGTTCTCTCTAGATACTTCATGCAGTCATTTCTCTGCTCCATTGTTCCTGCAACTTTCCAGGTACAAGGAAATGCTGGGATCTTACCTACTTCCTGGGGTTTATCCAGAGATGGGAGAAGTACAGTGCTGTTTTCAGAGCCCTTGGGTTCCTCTGGAGATGCTCTCTCTACCTCCAGCCCAAAAGTCAGAAGAGGGGAACAGACCAGGAGGCCTCTCCTCAGGGACCCACCCAGGATCAAGTCTCTTTTCTGATTCTCCTCCTCCTCCCTCTAGTCGAATGACCTTCTTACCTAACCTCAGAGACTGGGAAACGACATGACTAACGGTATCCTTCCATTTTTTTATATAATACATGAACCTTAGCTTTTGAAATTCCAAATAAAATTCCAAATTGATTTCTTTTTCTGGGTGTTTTTTTTTTCGCCCTGCCCCCTTCTTTGAGGGAAGGAGTTATAGAATATCCTAGCTGGTATATAAATGGAAGAAGGGCTATAAGAAAGAGAAAGGTGGGAAACCTAGATTAATATGCCAAAATAATATTTCCCTGCTCTTCCCTTAGGCCGAGAGCCCACGGGTTCATCTGAATACATCATGTGCAAGCTCTCCCAGCCTGGTGGACTCCTAGATTAATTGGCAGTAGCTCTTCCAGTGCCTGGGTGATTATCTGCATGCCGCAAAAATGGAGCCCAGTCTGCGGGGCTGCATTGCTCCTTCTCTCATTTCCCCTTGCATTCTTTCGCTTTCCACTCCTTTGACACATGGCTGTTGAGTTCCAGCGATGTATCAGGCCCTGTGCTTGGCACTTGGGGAACAGAGGTGGTCCTGGACACAGGTTGCTTTCACGAAGGCGCTCTCTGTTCAGGGTAGGGCGACTCGGTGTCAGCACTGTTGACAGTTGTGGTGGAGAGCTGTCCTAGGCACTGCAGGTGTTTAGCAGCATTCGGGCCTCCACCCACTAAGCGGCAGTAGCACCGCCCGCCCAGTGTGATGCCTCTTGAGGGGAGATGTTTCAACTCACCCCTGGCTGAGAATCACTGCTCTAGCAGGAGAGCAAGCACAGAGATAGATAATAATAATACAGTCAGGTCAATGCATGGAGAGACACACACACACACACACACACACACACACACACACACACGTTAGTGTGGAACCCTAAAGGAGGCATCTAACCCACCCTGGGGTGCACTGGGTGACGTGGGATAGTGACGCCTGAGCATGTCATGCTCACACAATATTCTGAACTCCACACTGCTGTCCCACATTTCTGTTCTGTCATTCACTACTCATTTATTTATTCAATAAATATTTCTGAGAACTGAATCTTGGAGCTAAACACTGGACATACAAAAATTAATGAGACATGGCCACTGCTTGCCCAGAGGCCATCTATTTCTACAGTTAAGGCCACAGGCTCTGGCCTCAGACTGCTTGATTTCAAACTCCAGTTCTACTACTTGCCAGCTCTGTGACACTGGGTACGTTACTTAACCTCTGTGATCTGCAGTTTCACATTCTGTAAAATGGAGATGATAATGGTACTACTCTGAGTTAACCAGATTAAATGAGATAATTCTTGTAAATTTCTTAGCATTTGGTCTGGCAGATGGAAAGCATGGAATAAACGGTAGTTTTTTAAGTGACTGTCCAAGTTACATATTATTGTGGGAAGGTCTTGTTTCAAGCTATGGACTCTCATCAGTGCCAGCAGAGTTAATTGGATTATGTTTGGTCATGTCCTCAGATGTGACAAGCAGAGGTACCGTATCTTGTCCATCATTGGATTTCCATTAAAATATCATTAAGATTAAAAGTACTATAAATCTTAATTAGGGCACTAATTTTCACAGTAATAAATTAAAATTTCCAGATCAGCTCCAATAACCATAATAAATGGGGTGGGGGGAAGGGAGACAAACTGAAAACTAAACAGTCTCAGATTTTTCACCTCACTTCTCAGTTAATATTTTCACTCCAAATTTGTTTTTCTTCAATTTTAATATACAAATATTAGTTTGGAGACTTATCTTCTCCCAGGCTTTATGCAATTCCTAGCACATGTTTGAGCATAATAATTACCCAGCAAAGAGAAGCTAGGGGACGGTTTAATAACAGTCTTCAAATATATGAAAAGTTATTACATGGAACATGATGACCAGCTGTTCCCTGCGTCCACAGAGGACCAAGAAAAATAAATAGGCTGAAAATTACAGTGCTGCCAATTTGACGCAGATGCATTGAAGAACTTTGCGGAGTATAAGGTCACTGCAGAAAACCTAAAGATGAGTTTAGGAAATATGGTATAGCAAAGAGTACTAGACAGAGCTTCAGGGGATGGGGGTTCTTGTGCCAACTGGAAACCCATCACTTTCTGGATGCCACTGACCCTCTAAAGCTATTTTCCAATCTGCAAAACTGTCCACACATTCCTGATGTATACAGTGGGGTCAGAGTATAACCAGAATTTCCCTGGGACCCAATAGCCCTAGGTACAAATGAGGTCACTATAGGGCAGTGATTCTCACCTGGGGGAGACTGTGCAGTAACTGAAGACATTTTTAATTGTCACAATCGGAGGAGGCCAGGTGCTACTGGCTTCTCATGAGCAGAGATCAGGGATGCTGCCAAAGAGCGCACGATGCACAGGACAGCCCCACAACAAGGAATCGTCTGGTTCAGTGAGTGACTCGTGCCCAGGCTGAAGGACCCTACTCCAGAGTCAGAGCCTGACTTTCTGTAGATTGTACACCTACCCGTTTAACCCTCCATCTTAGTGTCCACATTTTGCCTGGTAACTGGAGAGCCTTTGGATATGATAACGATTGCTATTCCTGGAGTACTTCTGGCTCTCAGCCGCCTGGGACGGGAGGGCTGCCCACCCCCTTTGAAGATAGGCACAGCCCCGTAACTTGCTTTAGCCAACGAAATGTGAGTGAACGAGAGGTCCTTGACTTGTAAGCTCTTGGACTCCCTGTGCTCCCGCCCCACGACTGCGGCAGGCATCGGGAAGCCCTTGTCCTCCTGGCTTGCTGTCACAATGATAAGCATTTCCCCTGCCTACCTAGTTTGATGTGTAATGTTAGAAGTGAATGTTTTCCCCACAGTTGGGCAGAGTATGGTCATTTTATAGATGCAAAAACACGATTTTCAGAAGAGCATCGTGTTAGGATTGTAGGTTGTCAAGTCAAACCTCCTTAATTCAAACCTGCCTCTACCACTTACTAGCTGTGTGAGCTTGAGTAAGTTATTTAACTTCTCTGCCCTCCAGGTTTCTCATCAATAAAATAGGGTAATGATGCTTTGCCATCAAATGGGAATATTCTTTTAGAGCCCTTAGTAAAGTGCATTCCTTACTGTTTATACAGTCCCCTTTATACATATTGACTCATTTAATTCTCAAAACAGCTTTGTGAGATAATTACCATCATTCTCCCCATTGCATGGATGAGGAAACTGAGGCATTACAGGGCTATGTAACTTGCTCAAACCCACAGAACCAGTAAAGGACAGAGGCAGCATTCAAACTCAGGCTGTCTGGCTACAGAGTCCATGCTACTAACCATGACACAATTACGATGAGATGATGGTTTCGATGATGTGACGAAGATGACCACGTGTCAGTTATGAAGAAGAAGAACCGTAAAAACACCATGGTCTCAAAAATACTACCTGTTGGGCCACATTGAGTTACAGACAAGTACAGGATCCAGACTCTACCTGCAGAGAGTTCACAGTCTCTTAGGGAAGATAAGACATGCACTTTTCAAATGCCCAGGCAAAGTAGAATGTGATAAGTGCCACAAAAAATAGATAAAGATAAGTGCTTGGCAATTTTATTAAATCTCCCATTTAACCCTCAGTTAACCTGAAAATTCAATTAACCAGAATAATTACCCATATGTTGCCATCAATCAAGGTTTTATAGTATCAGTTGAACTCATTTAACCTTAATAAGCAGATGATTGCATATGGATTGCAAAAGATTTAGGAGCACAATAACTCAGAAATCAGCTTATGGCTAAGTGTTTTCCTAAAAACAATGAGAATATTGCTGAGCATCAAGGGAAGAGGGGAGAAAACAATGAGTGCTTTGCTCAACGTGGTAAAGAAGGGGAGAAAATGTTGGTTTGTGGAAGACTAAGTAGGTCAGAGAAGAAAGAAAGAGCCTCTGGCATCACTGATGGTTTCTGGGTAACGTCTGTCAGAACAGATGGCCCTGCTTTCCCAACAGACAGTCCAAAGGACAGTAACTGGTGAGGCAAGGTGTATCCACCTCTATAAAACCAAGTGTGAGGATAGGGGAACCCACAATTCTTGGGCCCCCAAGCGTGATTATAAGGAATGGTTAGAGAACTCAAAAAGCAATGAGACTTACGACATGTGCTGAGTAACCATGGAGATTCATGCTGTTTCCCTGTGTAAATGACCTTCTTTTCTTCCAACCTGGGAAAAACCAACTCATCCTTGAAGGCCTAACTCAAGTGCCCTGGGAACTATCCCCTAAACGCTCTAGAGAAGAATTAAGTTGTTCCTTTTCTTATATTCACATGGTTATTTATATCTTTTCTATATTAGTTTTCACATTACAATTTAAACAATAGGCTTGTCTAGAAAAAACAATGTGGTCCTGGCAGTTACACAAAGTTTTGTCAAGATCAACGCACACCACTGAATAAAAAGGTCTAGAGCATCTCTCTCTCCAGACAACTATGTCCCTTTTCTAGTTTTATGAGCCATGTGCCAAAGCTTGTGACTCAGTAGTACTCCATAAGCGTGAATCTCAATGTAAAAGTTAATTTTGTGGTGTTCCTTCCTCAGCATTCTTAAATAATGAAATAAGAATATTGTGCCCCAAGAAAGAATGACAAACATCCAAGCAAATATATGAAGGTTTGGTTAGTGGTAAGGAAAGAGAGAGAGAGGAAAGTGCAAGAATTCAGATGTCACTTCTGAGGAAGACTAATCCTGCTGACGTGTGACAATAATGAACCAACTGTTCACCACACTGAGCCAATTTCACCCAATTGGAGAGCATACTCAGAGCATATGCCAATAACGGAGTTGGAACACTCTCCTTGAAGACTTTTTCCGAATCCCACTCAGCTGGAGTTCGTCTTCCCTGTTTCCATTCTCTCATGACATTTTGTCCCCCCATTTTGGGCACTTTTATTTGCTGTGGCAGTGTCTGCTTCCCCAACAAGACTGTGAACCTTGTTTAGTCAAGAATTAAACTATACTTGTGTCTCTTGAACGGAATTGGAAAGGTGGCCTTACCAATGAGCTATTCTAATGACAATCTAAGAGCTGAGTCTGATCTGTTCTCTCTTTCTAGGGAGCAATGAAGGATGTTATTCTGATACAAGGGAGCAGATGTGAGATCACCCACCCCTTCCTTAGAACCAAGGAATCAAGTTTCTCGCCTCCTGTGGTCATCTCTCTGAACTCTGTGGCCCCTAAACTCATCACAGCCAGAAAGACTTGGAGAAGTGAAAGTCTCAAAATTAGTATTAGGACACCTGGGACAAACCTTCACTTGTAGCTGGAAATCACTCTCCTTTTCCAGCACCTTCTGAACCCAGTTTCCTCCAGATAATGCTGTCAATACATGCCCTTGAAGGGCTACTGAACAAACAAACCCCTGGGTTGGCATTTCCCTTCTGAGACTTGTAACAAGCTTACGCTGAATGTTGCAGATGAGACCTGAAGCAGATCGATGGTTCCTCTTACAGAATGTGTCTGCGTGAGCACATGTGCACATGTGACGTGACCCACTCGATGCAGAGTTGCTTCTGCCTCCGACAATACCATCTCCACCTGCTCATAAGACTTCGTATTTCCAAGTGTCCATTTCAGTAAAGCAGTTGAGATTGAAGTTTAGGCACAATGAATGTCACATCGTATTTCCAGCCAGGGAAATAAAATCGCACTGGTACACAATGTGACCTCAAATTCTAAAACACCATGGAGTTCCTTCCCTAGGACGCCCTTCCAATGTGTATCATTACATGCATGCCGCATGTTTTACAATCCCCACTGTTATGAAGGGAAGACAATTATAAACATGATTAGTCTAAAGAGAAAAATTAGGAGACTTTGGTTTCCACTTGTGGTTAAGGGTGGTTATTTGGTGGCAAAGTAATTCAGATAAGCCATCCTGCTGAAGACAGAAAGTAGCAACCCAATATAAATGTGTCTGCCTAAAGGGGTCAGAAAGGTAGTAAGGTTGTGTTACTTAACCAGAATTCTGGAAGAGGAAATTCAGAGAGGTAAGTCCGATATTTAGAGCAATCTTTGACCTTAGGGCATTTACAAAACTGGAATAGATATGGGAGAGGCTGCATAGTACTTTGTCAGCCTCCTGGACATTGTTTGCATAGAAAACCCAAAACAATACATGGATAAGTTATTAAAATTAACAGTGAGTATAGCAAGTCCAGGGATACAAAGTCAATACTAAAAATACCAACAAAAGACACAAAATGAAATGTAAACACAATTTTAGTACCTTCAAAAATTCCAAGTACCCCAGAATTATTCTATGATATACAAGACCAATATTCTGCAAATCATAAATTAGAGAGTCTCAAAGTATGGTCCTGGGACCAGCATCATGAGCATTACCTGGGAAATTTTTAGAAATGCAAATACTCAGGTCACACCACAGATGTACTTGGACTCTGAAACTGGGACCCAGCAATTGGAATTTTAACAAGCCACCGAGGTGATTCTGAGGCATGCTAAAGTTTAAGAAGCTCTACTCTAAGCATTATTGAGAGAACTTAAGAAAGACAAATAAATTGGGAGATACACCATATTTTTGGATTAGAAATCTCATACTGTGATGAAGTTAATGTTCTAAATGAACTGCAGCATCACAGTAATCCAATCAAATCCCAACCGATGTGTGTTTGTAACTCGATACGCTTATCCAAACATTCACATGGAAATCAAAAGGGCAAAGAAGACACAAGAAATCTTGAAGACCAAGTTGAGCTCTATCAGATATCAAGACATACTATAAAGTTTCAGTAATTAAAACAGTGGGAGACAAACAGAAAAGAAGTCCAGAAACAGACTCATCAGAGCATTTGATTTATTATCAAGATTACAGTATAGATAATTTTCAATAAATGGGGCTTAAACCAATCTCACAGCAGATTACAAATATGTGATCTGAGTATGAAAGCCCAAACACAAAAACTTCCAGAAAGATAATGTAGGAGGATATCTTTCACTACCTCAAAGTAGTGAAAGGCATCTTAAACAGAACTCAAAAAGAAAATATTGATAAATTGGATTACATTAAAATTAGGATTTTATGCTCATCCAAGGGTGCTCTTCAAAGAAGTAAAAAAGCCAGCAATCAGTTAAAGAAAAATGTTTTATACTTAAACTGACAAGGTTCTCACATCTTGAACACATTTTTTAAACTACAACTCTGTAAGACAATGACAATCCATTGAAAAACGGACAAGTGAAATGAACAGGCACTGAGTAAAAAAAGATGATAAAATGGCCCTTACACATATAAAAATATGCTCAGCCTTATTAGGAATCGGGAAAAAAACAAATTAGAAATACACTAAGAAACTATTACACTGTCTCTAGAATGGCTACAATTAGACTAATCATACTGAGTGTTGGAGAGAATGTGGAGTAATGGGAACTCACATGCACTGGTGTCGGGAGTGGAAATTGGTCTAACCACTTTGAAAAAATTACCAGTGTCTATGAAAGCTAAACATACACTTATCCCGTGAATTTTCTCTTCTGTGAATTCTCCTACTCAAACTCTTGTGCATGTGCACCAAGAAACACGTAGAAGAAAGACCATAGCAGCTTTACATATAATAGCCCTGTCGGGTAGACGTTGAGGAAAATTTGCCTTCATTGGTTGATGTGAGCTTTTGTCTATTAGCTTTTATCTATTCCTGTATGTGAGGTGATTACGATGCTGTGATCAGGGGTTCAGTAAATTCCCCCTTTGGTCTCATTCTCCCGAGCAGGGGAGCTGTGAAAGGACACTGCTGCTCTGTCTGTGCTGGGAGGTAATAGTTAGCTTAGGGTTAAAACAATTCTTGATCAAGGGTTGAGAGAATTCCCTCTTTGTTCTGTCTGTTTGCCCTCATCAGCAGATGAAGTGAAGAAGTAGCTAAGTTATATCAGGAGGACGTGACAGGTACATCGCCAGGCCTTGTTGCTTCTCCGGTAAATTGGCCCTTCAGATGGATGGACAGTATTCGTGTCAGTAACTGCCAGACCCTCCCAGAACTGGCCATTCCCGGAGCGGGAGGTAGCAACAAGAAACTTGGCTCTAAGATACAGCTGACAAAATAGATAAGACAGACCTCAGTTTGCAGTGTAATTATTATTAATTTTTCATCATTTGGTCATTTGTCATTGGTGATTCTTCACCATTCTAACATTTTTGAAGACTTCCAGCAGCATGCAGCTTACAACACCAGGGGATGTCCTGACTTCCAGGCGCAGACCTGGTGAGGGCTGGCTGGTTCCCGACCTCTCCAGTGTTGTTCCCCACAGTTAGCCTTCTTGAGAACTGGTTAGCATTTTAGAAGCTTGTATGCAGCTTGCAGCTTGCAATATCAGAAGATGCCCTAACTTCCAACAACAACCGCAACAACAACAGCAAGGACATTCTGGAGAACTTGTTAACAGTTTGGAAGCGCGTATGCAGCTTGCAGCTTGCAACTTGTAACATCAAGGGACGCCCTCACTTCCAACAATGACAACAGCAACAGCGACGACAACGGCAGCAGCATTCTTGGGAACAAACAACAGTGGGAGATGCCTGAGTTTCTCTCAGTTACAGACCTGCCAAGGTTTTGATTTGTGACTTTTCCAGTGCTGTTTTTTCTAAGGTTTGGTGAGCTTTTAGCATCTACTGTAATAGTTACTATCCTATAAAATTTATTACTGCTTTTGGATACTCCTTATTGATGTTATTTGTGTACTTAGCCAAGTGATTTTTGATCAATAGTAAATATATGTTGACATCTCTTAAACTTATATGTACGTATACTCCTTTGACATGATATTGTTATCAATGTAGATAGTTTAGTCTTCACCACCTTTACTTTCCGACATTAGCATGTTCTATTAATTGCCGTTGTCTTTAGCTATTACATATCGCTAAATAAATTGATTAGATATTGCTAATAAATCAATTAGTCCCTCTCTCGCATGCTCTCCCCCCGCTTTTTTCCCCTCTCCACTCATCATTACAAGCCCCAAACCAGAAACAACCCAAATGTTCATCAACAATAGAATAGATAAATACATTGTCACATATCCAAACACAGCATAAAGATGAAGGTACCACATTACATCACAGATGAATCTCAGTCATAATGAAGAGCAAAAGAGACACAAATTATTCAATTTAAATAAAGTTTGAAAATAGGTAAAAATAGCCTATAACATTTAGGGATGCATAAATAGGTGATATACAAAATATTAGTGTTTACCGTAAAAGGCAGGACAGTGGTTACCTTTGTGGGAGGAAGATTATTTTAGGACGGAATATGGGGGTCCTTTTGGCGTGGTAGGAATGTTGTATTTCTTGATCTTGAAGGTGATTCTATAGACGGTTGTTTTATAATAATTAATTAAGGTGTATGTTTGTTTTATGACTTTTCTTTGTGTGATTTATTTCACAACACAAAGATTATTAATAAAGCCATTGCTTCTAAAATAAATTATGCCATAGTTACTGATTACATACAATGTAATATTGTACAAAGACCTTTATATTAATTAACTCGCTTAATCATCAAACAATGCTAGGAGTACATACTATTATATCCTCATTGTGGGGATAAGAAGACAGAACAGTGGCTCAACTTTGACTGCACATTCGACCATTTGGGGAGTTTTTACAATTCCCGATAGCTGTTCCCGATGCGTGGCTGTACCCCAGACCAATTAAACCAGAACCTCCGGAGGCAGGACCCAAGCATCGTTATTTTCTTAAAACTTTCCTTGTATCTCCAAAGTGTGGCCAAGTTTGCGAACCATGCGATAGCACCACAGGAAAACTATGGTGCCACCACACAGTCTAAACTGGAATCCAAACCCCAGCAGTGTAAGTCCAGGGCACAGGCTCTTAACCTTTACACTAGACTGCCTCTTGGATAAATGAGACAACGTCCCGCCCTCAAGAAACTCCCAATCCAGTGGTGGGAACTAAGAGAGAGATGCACAGGGAACCTGCTCCTCAGAATGACTGCAGCGTGACATGAGTGCTGGCGTCGGGGCCACGCTGCAGGTGAGGCTGAAAGGCCAGTTGAGAACTGGGGGTGGGCGTTTGGGGGCTCTGGGGGTGGCGCGGCCTAAGAGCATCTTACAGCGCACTCTGACTGCAGGGCAGAGAATGCAGTGTGAAGAGGGACACGCCAAGAGACAGGAGAGATACCTAAAGGACTGCTGAAACCCCCCACAGAAGGGATGTAGAGGACAGGAACCAAGGCAGTGCAGTAGGGAGTATCAGGAGGAAGCATTTGGAGAAAACAGGAAAAGGGAAGATCGGTGTGATTTGATTCGAGGATGAGATGAAGGACAGAGGGAATCTAGGACGGCACTGATGCTAGGGGTGGAAGATAACAGTAACTAGTATCAAAGCACAGGGGGAGAGGAGTTGGAAGGGAAGATAACGAGATCCACTTGGGTTGAGTGGGACTTCGAAAGACAACTGGAAATAAAATCCTTACGTTTAGGAGAGAGGTCGGGACTTAGAGATACAGTTTTAGACATCATCAACATAGAGGTGATAGAAAAAAAACTCAGAGAGTGGTGAGATGGCCCTGGCTGCCACCACCTTCTTAAGTATACAGTCCCATATTTATTTTTTTAATGTTATTTCCTAGATCTTCATTGCATCCCTAGCACTGAAATAACCAAAACAGAATACGACCTGAATGATCCAGTCCATACCTTGTGAACTGGCTAATTCTTGCACAAGCCATTTAATCTCTTGGAATCTCAGTTTTCTTGTCTGTAAAACTGAGCTAATTATCACTCTCAGAAGGTTGCTCTCACAAAGTTGCTAGAAGATTTGATTTATAAGTACCCAAGGTTATGAGCAATAATATGCTCTTCATTTTTATAAGAAGAGAAACCAAAGCACAAGGAATTAAATTTCTATCCTAGGTACTTTCCGTGGATAATGTGTTTCCTATCCTTTCCTCCCCTACCCCCAGCCAAAATAAATAAATGTAAACCAGAAATTCATCTTTGAGAGAATACATCATGACGGTCATCCCCACCCTTAATGCTCACTGAGTAAGTACCACATGTTTGGACACTGTTTTCTAAGTGCCTCTTGTGAGTTAACTCTTCTAAATCTCACAACAACCCTCTTAGGTAGGTACTAGTATAATTCCCATTTTAAAGACAAGTAAACTGAGGCACTGAGATGTTGACTAACTTTGTCAAAGTTACACAGCAACAAGGAGCAAAGCCATGGTTCAAACCCAGAGAATCTGACTTTAGAGCCCACACTCTTAACCGCACCTCAAATGGTGGGACTTCAGATGACAAACACCGGGTTGTAAGGGAAAGGGAGCTTGAGAGAGAAGCCTTCCCGCATCTCTCAAATGACTCCACAGAGGCAACGGTGTCTGTGGTCCCTGCAGCTAGGGAAGCAATGATGCCCTTGTAAGATACTGTTTCCTTGAGGTGTGAGGTTCCCCCAATTTTGCTTCAGAGATCACTTTGGGGAGAAGTGGGCCTAGAAATCATGAAGGAGAAAAATATCTGACTCAGAGGGACAACAGAGTATCATAGGATTTGCACTGCAACTGCCTTACCTACAGCAGAGGGTGAAAGGACCCAAGCTGGGGAAGAAAGAACCAAAGAAAAGGCTATCGGCTCCTGGAAGTAAAAATACATGAGTTTGAAAAGAAGACATTACTTCTTTAGGCAGCTGAAAAGAAATCTAGTGATAGAAGCACACAGGATCCACACTTTCCAGAGTATAAGACAAATATCCCTGGCTGCCCATGGGGATAATATAGCACAAGACGCGGCATCATATTAGGTGAAACAAGTCACATGTTAGAGGTGCGTGGGAGCATTTTTAAATAAAATTGAATTGCACAGGGAGAGAATTATTCTTTTATCCTTTTCCTTTCCATTCTTCTGATTATTATAAAGTCTAATTTGATACTAGTATGTTTTTAACAACTCTCTGACACCTGGAACCTCCCCTTTCAACAGAGACTCTGGCAGATAATACCGTACTGAACTCTAAGTGAAAAACAGTCTTTCATTTTCACTGTGTTCATTTTTATGGCTGCCTTCTATTTATGTCAATTGTTTTTTATTTGTGGTAATAAAAGATTCTTTTTCTAGTATAGTTATGTAAGAAAAATGTAAATGTTTTAACAAATTATTAACATAAAAACCTATAAAGGCTGGATGCCTGTGCGGCCAAAAATTGTGATCATGGTGTTTACATGACGAAAGTCTGGGGAATCTGATTCTAAACGCTTCAAAGAATCCACATTCTATCTTGGATCAACGTCCTACCCTGCAGTGGTTGGTGCACACTCGAGTATCATGCCTGTTTCCAGAGATCACTTTCTAAGAGAGACGTAGACACACGCAAGGCTATCCAGAGTGACCAGAGGATGACCAGAAAAGAGAACAGAATAACAATCACAGCATATGAACGTGAGCCTAATGGAGGCCTCTGAACTGGGGCATAGGAGCTGCTCTGAAGAATCTAAACAACCGTCACATGGATGGGACTCTGGGATTTGGTCTTTGTGTCCACAATGGAAAATCACCACCAATAACTTCCGGTAAAGGAGACTGTAGATAGCAAGTTAACTCACTTAACTTGTGGTACTCGTGTATAAGGTGAGAAGGTTGGACTAGATGAAGGAGCGTGCACAGCTTCACCTTGATAATGCTGATGGCTTGGTGTTTGCTTCCTGGAACTTCTGGTTGAGTAGAATTTTGAGGCCATGTTCAGGCTTTAGTGGGAAGAAGGACCAGTAGCAATATCTGCCGCGGTAAGAGCGGTGACTCGCCACATTTATGATCACCTTGGCCAGAGGGTCATTTTGATTCCTCCAAGCTCTATAATACAACCTCAATTTCACATCGCTTCATTCAATTTGTAAATAGGTACACTTCCAAAAACAATTCCTGACCAAAAAGGATTGCCACACTATCTACTGTTGTGTTCATTAGTGTCAACTTTGTTTATGGATATCAATAATGCCTTTTCTATTTTTATGGGATTATTCCCAAGGTCACAAATCATGGACCCAGGTGCACCGTTCAGTGTTCTCCAAAGCAGACTGGTAGACCTCTAGGACCTCTCACAACTGAAATTAAATAATGATTCAAAATATACCCGTCTTTTAGGTGTTGTATAAATGTGCTGCTTTAGTTGGCCTGCCTGATTAATGAAAGTGAAATTCTATTCTCCCTCCACTCTTCTAGGATTGACCTCCGTGTCTGAAGTATGAAAAAAGCCCTTGCTCACTGTTGAGATGTTTTTAACAAGCGTGCCCTCTTGCCTTCCTCTCCCAGAAAAACCGTGATGGTACCTATTAAATCTGCATTTATGATGATTACGTGAGTTGCATTTCATTGTAGTCCTCTCCTCATATATAACATGCAGGATAATGGATCATCCAGCATGGTCATCCGCCATGGAAAACTCTAAACAAGAATGGGTCTGTGAACGGCCACAGTAAAACTCTGCCGACTGCTATTGCTAGATTGTGACAAAACTTCATTTGTGCATCAGCCTTCCGCTTACTTTACCAGAAGTGTCATCTCCCAGGGCTCTCCGCCTGGAAAGGTGGTATCCGGGATGTGTGGGCTTCACAGGTACTGGCTGTTGAGGGGCTGGCGCTCTAGAGTGAGGGCCATCATTCGTAACTTCCCCCTCTACCTAAACGAGGCAGGCAGATGCCCTGGAGGCTGAGGAAAAGGAGGACATGAAGCTAAGCAGATGGGCAGGCAAATATCTCCGCAGCATCTGCTGCTGGCTGTGATCTTTCCAGCTATCCATTTTCGGGGAAGAGACTTGATGCTGCTTGCTACTTAAAGTATAGATCTGTGTTGTCCAATACTCTAGCCACTGCCCACCTGTGACTCTGTACCACTTGAAATGTGGCCAGTCCAAATTGAGGTATGTTGAGTGTCTAAAATACACATCAGAGTTTGAAGACTTAATACAAAAATAAATGCAATAATTTAAATTTTGATTCCATGCTGAAATGATCATATACTGGATAGACTGGGTTAAATTATGCATGCGATCAAAATTAATTTTACTTAGTGGCTTTTTTATTTTAAGGCTAGCAGAAAATTTTAAACTACATGTGTGGCTTGTACTATGTGTATAGTGGACCTCCCGGCTCTAGGGTCAGAGTCTCATCAAACTCCACCCCTTCATTTTTGAGAGAGGAAAACCAAGAGCCTGATTCAGCAAGCAGCTGGACTGTGGTCACACAGCTGGTGAGTGACGGAGCTGGGATGAGTCGCCATGCTTCCAATTTCCAGTCTTGACCCCTTTTATCTTACGTCATCTCCTAAGGAGAAGCACGGAATTCTAAGAGTAGGGGGACCTCGATCCCATTTCATAGTCAATCCCTTAACTCCCTGATGACAGTGTTAACTGTCCTCTCCTCCAGTGACCACTTTGCTAAAAGTGCAGACACATCCCACAGGGCTGAAGGGGAAATCAGCGAAACAAAACAGAATTCTTAAAGTCTTAAAGGACAACCCCATAATGAGGCAGTTCAGTGTAGAGTACAAGAGCACAGACCGGAGCAAGACTACCTACCTGGGTTGCAGCTCTGACACCACCATCACCACCACCACCATTTTGTGTCAGTTATTTAAATTCTCTGGGTCTCAGTTTCTTTACCTTATAGGGGGCCTGGCAGAATTAAAGTAGCTAATTTAATTAGAACAGTGCCAGGCATATAGTAAATACACAAGTGTTAGCTATTATTATTAGAGGAAACTATTATTAATAATATGATTATTATTATTATTACTAGATATGATTACATTATCTATTATTGGTAGAGATGATACTCTTAATTTTGTTACCCTAATTCCTGTAAGTAAAAGCCACAGAAAGAATTGTTTTTAAATGTAAGCTCATGCGTGATCACCTACTCTGTATGATTTTAGGAACAAGAGGATGAACTAATGCCCCTAAAAGAAGGATCAGTTTCACTATCTCTAGAAACCTTACTAATATCCCTGCCTTTCTGAGTTGTTGAGAGAATTAAATGCCTATTACACTGCCTGCAAATGTTAGCATTCTGCTTTAAACAATAACAACAAAAAACTCTCTTATCCACTAGTACATAATCTTAATACTACCGTTAGAAATATCTCTTTCATTTAAAGCTTCAGTTTTTCGATCCCTTACCTGTCTTTCTTCTCTCTTCAAACATACACAGAATCCAACTCCAAACAAATCTGTAGACTCTGGCATTCTTTTAACTTCCTTCTAACATTCTCCTTTTCACTCTGCTGGTTCTACACTGGTGACGGGATTTTCCCATGGCTTCAATCTCCCTGCTATGCATATGCTGCCAGTCTCTCTCTCTGATCTCCCTCTCTCCCTCTTCCCCACACCTTGCCTTTCTCTCTCTCTTTTTCTCCCTCTGTTTTAGGCATTTCCGAGTAAATAGTCCTTCTTCACTTGAAAACTAAGACAAAATACTTTCTTCCTCCCTCAAGTTCCTCTCAAATGACTGAGCTTTATTTCAGTTAGTGATCTTACTATTCTCCCCGTTTTTCAATACTGAAAACAGACTTTTCTGAGTTTCCTCATACTGTAATAAGATACATCAGAGCTTGAATTCTCACTTTACATTATAGCTTACTAGTTGTATTCATCAGAGTTCTCCAGAAAAACATAATAGGAGATATACAAAAAAAATACATACACACAGTATGCACACACAGGAAAGGGAGGGGTGCGGGTGGGGAGGGAGAGCGAGAGGTTGGTTGATTATGAAGAATTGGCTCATGCGATTATAAAAGCTGAGAAGCCCCTTGATCCACTGTCTGCAGGCGGGAGTCCCAGGAAAGCCGACGTTGTGCTCAGGGTAAGTCCAAAAGCCTAAGAACCAGGGGAACTGATGGTGTGAGTCCCCGAACCAGGGCAGGAGACCACTGTCCCAGCTCAAGTCATCAGGCAGAGACAAGGCACCTGTCTTCTCCCTCCTTTCAGTTCTATCCAAGCCCTCAACGAGTTGGATGAGTCCCACCCACGTTGGAGAGCGCAGTTTTATTCAATCCACCAATTCAAATGCCAATCTTATCCAGAAACACCCTCAAAGAAACACCCAGAAATAATGTTTAAACAAATATCTGGGCACCCTACAACCCAGTCAAGTTGACACAAAAATAACAGTCACACTAGCTGTGTAACGTCGACCAAGTTGTTCAATCTCCCTAACCTCAGTTTTCTCATCTGTAAAATAGGGTTGTTGTGGAGATTATATAAAATAACACCTCCAGACGCTTAGCATATCCTTTAATCCACCTTGAATATCACCCTCCAACTAAATTCCTACTCACTCATCAAAATAAATTGTCCATGGTGTTTCATGTTCTATTTGCAAATAAAAAATACTCATTCTATATCAAGCATTATTTGTATGATTACTCCGTATTTAACTTGTAGAATTAATCTGTGGATTCTTTCACACTTGTAGCACTCATCACGACTTGTAGATTCTTCCTACGACATGTTTCTTGTGTCTCTTTATACTTTTCCATTTTCCATCCCTACCATTCCCACCGGGATTTTATCACTTCATAACAAATCTTCATTCAATTTCCAACAATGTCTTCTTCTAGCCCTTTTCTCCATTTCTCACTTCTGCCAGGCTAATTTCTTTAAAACTCTACTATTAGTCTGTCACTTCCCTATTTGAAAGCCTTCCACGGTGCCCCATTGCCTGTCTGCAGTAAAAACAAGTAATAACACCTAGGCCCTCCATTATCTGACATGAAATTACTTTTCTAGTCTCATTTCCCACAGTTGCCTACAGTATCCTCCATTCTAGCCCCATTGATTTATTTCTTGGTTTTTTTTAAATTAAGTTTGTGTTCCCACATATCAAGGCCCTTACTAAAAATACAATCTGCCTTGAAGATACTTCATGTTCTGCTCTATGTATCTTTTTGAATTTCGGACTCCTTGAATCTTTCCCAGATCACTCTGACTTACACTAGTTTCTGCCTCCTCTGAATCCATAGCCATCCTATACTCCTTGGTTGCTGATGAATCATGCACTGCTTTAGTCAGCAAGTTCATGGGCTTTGAGCCAGAGATTAGGTTTGAATTTAGCTCCTACCTCCTACCAACTGTGTGAATTTGAGCAAGCGATATAACCTCTCTGATTCTGTTTCCTCAGATATAAAATGGATATACTATTGCCTACTGCATAAAGAAGCTGTAAGGTTGCATGACATACTGCATCTAACATGTGTCAGCTATCGAGAAAGTAAAATGCAACCCCACAGATGGAAGAAAAAATATTTGTGAGTCATATATTTGATAAAAGTCTAGTATCCAGAATATGTAGCAATTTTTACAACTCAACAATAAAACAACAAACCACCCAATTTAAAAATGGGTAGAGGATTTAGATAGAAATTTCTGCAAAGAAAATATACAAATGGTCCAAAAGCACATGCATGATGCTCAACATCTTTAGTCATTAGGGAAATTAAATTATGGAAATGTAAATCAAAACCACAATAAGGTACCTGTTCACACGCACTAGGACAACTATTTTTTTTTAATGAAATAAGTGTTGCAAGGATGTAGACAAATTAGACCCTTCATACATTGCTAGTGGGTATATAAAATGACGTGGCCACTGGAAAAAGTCTGTCTCTTCCTCACAAAGTTAAACATAAAGTTATATACAACTCAGTAATTCCACTCCTCATGGCATTCATTTCAAGAACAATAAAAACATATGTTCACACAAAAACTTGTACATGAATGTTCACAGTGGCATTACCCATATAAGCCAAAAAGTAGAAACAACACAAATGTCTGTCAGCTGATGAAAGGATAACCAAATGTGGTATATCCATATAACGGAATACTATTTAGTCACGAGAAGGGATGAAGTACTGACACATGCTACAACAGCATGGGTGAATCTCAAAAACATTATGCTAACTGAAAGAATCCAGACACAAAAGACCATATAGTATATGATTCCACTTATATGAAATGTCTAAAATAATCATATCCATAAAGACAGCAGATTCGTGATTCTAGAGGTTGTGGGGAGGGGAAAATGAGGAGTGTCTCTGACAGGTACTAAGTATTTTCGGGGCCGATGAAATTGGACAGTGCAATTATAATGTGGATGTTCTGGGATTAGATAGTGGTGATCGCTGCACAACACTGTGAATGTACGAGAAACCACAAAACTACACACTTTCAAATCGTGAAAATTATGGTATATAAATTGTATCTCAAAAAATAAAAATTAAAAAGAGGAGGAAAGTGTGTCAGATAGTACCTGACTTGTAGACACTAAGTAATTTGCTGTTTCCCCTGGCCCTTTATTAAAAATGGTGAAACCACGATTCAGCATCAAGTCATTCTGACACAAAGACCATGCTTTTCACCATCCCACTGACCTTCCCCTCACACGTGCTGTAGCAAAGGGCTACTGGAAAACAGAAGTAGTGAAATAAGTCTTTCTGATGATTCTGCCATTTTAACTAAAAAGTTGTTTGTTCAACCGTATGATCAGTTGATAGTCATTAAAGAAAAAAGTTATTTATATCTTTTCTTCAAATAAATGGATCTGTGGAGACTATTAATAAATCTGGCCAAAAGACTACACAGATAATTTAGAGGAGGGAGTAGAAGAATCAGGAAAGACATGGAAAATATTAACACTGCTTTTGCCTAAACAAAACATTGTGAGCATTGCTTTTGCCAAAGAGATTATGAAAAGAGTTAATAAAATCAAATTAAACTTCAGGGAAAATTGCTTTGACAAATAATTCTTCAGCTAAAGACCGTGTACGAAAGCAAGGATAAAAGGGAAACAACAAATATGTGTAGGGGGCCAACCAGGATGTACTAAATCAGATACACATGGCTTCACAACTCTGCTCTGCTGCTTTCTCAGCCAAATCATCTTGGCAAGTTACTTAATTTCTCCAATCATTTTTTTCCCTCTTGTGTAAAATACAGAGAACTTAAAAATTTCCTCATAAGGTTATCATTGTTATATAAAGGGCAGCAAATAGGAACCCTAAATGGTAGTTCTGATGACTAATTATCATTCAGGCTAGGAATGATGAAACCACTCAGCATTTGGGGTCAAATGACAGTACCCACTTTTGGAGGGGGGAACACAGTTTCCCTACATCAAACACAAGCCCCTGAATATAGACAGATCCCCTAAATCCTCAACTGATTAGGAATTTTTTATTCATAATTTTAAAGGCTCATAAAGAAGCATCTTTATTCACCCTTGGGGAAAAAAGGAATAATAATATACAGAAAGATGGGGTTTCCTATCACTGTGGCAGACTAAGCTGACCTGGTAAAGCCCCCACTTCCTACCTCAAATAATTACAAATATTTTTTAAATTTCTCTCTCATGAGTATTTCAGGCCCAGACAGTATTAGAAAGGAATTTAACAAATGTTCAAGGCACATTTAAATTATAATTTATATAAAGTGTTCTAAAGATTAGAAAAAGAAGACAATGACTCAACCGACTTTATAAGACTGGGACATTTTTTATATCAAAACTAGAAAAGGATGGTAACGGAAAAGAGAATTATTGACCAACATAATTTACATACAGGGATATAAAATTCCTAAATAAAATACCTATTAGTTGAAACCAGCAGTATTTTAACTCTAATAAATCACGTTAATGTAGGATTTTTCCCAGGAATGCAAGATTGTTCCAATATCAGAATATCTTTAAAAAAAAAAAAAATCACAACACTAACAAACTAATGGGGGCGAAACATATAATCATCTCAATGCAGGCAGAAAAGGCATTAGATAACATTCCACACATTTTTCCTAAGAAAGATTTTTACCAAACAAGGAATAGCAAGAAAAATTCTTATTCTGATAAAAGATACCTTTCAAAAACATGTAGCAAATACAACACTTAATGACAAAGTTTAGAGGGATTCCCATTAAATTCAGGAATAAGACAAAGGTTTCATTATGATTTCTATGATTATTAGAAATTATTAGGTCTTAGCTATTGAAATACAACAGGGGGGAAAATGGTAAGAGGATTAGAAATTTTTGATATTTCTTAATGATTTGTCTATATAAAGAATTAAAAGAAACAATTCGAATTACCAGAACTAATAAGACAGTGATTTTATATCCAGCAGGATTACTGTATATATATAAAATTCAAGAGCATTATAATCAAAACCAAATAATTCCTATTAAAAAATAACAATGAAGTATATGGCAAACTATATGGATAGACAAATAGATCAATGAATAGTACAGAGAGCCTAAAAACAAACTAAAGCATTTGGCAACTTAGAATATAAGAAACATAGCTTCATAAAGCTGAAGGAAAGTGAGATTATGCAATAAATGGTATTTCCATTTGGAAAAAAATAAAGTTAAACCTATATTCCACACTACACACAAAAATCGCTGATGATGTAGACACCTAAATGTTAAGGAAAAAATTTAGGTCTATTTGAAGAAATATGGAAGTCTTTTTGATATTGGGATCAGAAAGGATTAGTGAAACAAGAAATTTAGAAGGTAAGTAGCTAAGAGGAGTTACAAAATAGAACAAGGATAAGTGAAAAGAATTTAAATGAATGCCCACCAATTATTAAGAAAAAAGAAAAAGTAATAAAGAACATAAAGAGGAAATCAGAACAACCAAAAACCATATGAAAAATGTGCAATCTCACTCACATCAAAGAAATTAAGATTATATGACACTATTTCCCACACACTTTAGATTAATAATATCAAAAGATATACCAATACCAAATGTTGGTGAGGATGTGGGAAAAAAGACAGGATTATACATTATTATAAATACATCAAATACCAATTTGGTGATATCTAGTGAAGTTTAAAATGGGTACAATCTATGACTCACCAATTGCAGTTCTTCGTGTATGCCATAGAGAAACACTTTCACGTGTGTACCAGGTATTCCATACAAGGTCATTTACTGAAGTCACGCTTGTAATGGGGAAACTGCTTTTAACATCCCAAATGTTCACTGAAAGAAAAATTGATAAATAAATTATGGTACCTTCATAGATGGATTACTATATAGAGATTTAATAATGCTTTAATTTAAATGAACTAGACCTATGTAGATAGATACATTTCAAAACTATCATGTTGAACTAAAAGTTGCGGAATGATACTAAATACAATAAGTTAGAGTTTGTGTACATTACACACAAATCAGTAACATTTATGGGGATGGCCAATATAAATGTATGTAGCCAAAAGAAGAAAAAAAAAGGTAGGAAGGCATTTCAAATAATATTGCCTCTGGGGATAAAAGAAGAAATACAGTGAGAAGGTCTAACTAATGGGAGAATAAGCAGAATTGAAAAGATGCTGCAGAAGAAGTATTGGAACAGATGACAGATGCGGATTTTCCAAAACTCAAGAAAGATATCCATGTACAGATTTAAGAAACCCAATGAACTTAAAAGTCTGCTTGGGATATAGAAGCTGCAAAAGGCATTTGTTCCTTACAATAACAACACAAAAGTCAGAAAAACTGCCAATTCATGACTTTACTGGAACCTGTCAGAACGCTGACGGCACAGGGCAACAAGTCTGAAAACAAGGGACAGGCACTTGCAGGAGAGGACCGAACGCAAACAGTTTGTTTACATGGAGCAGACAAAGGGAGAAACAATAAGAAAAGCTGGAGTTGTCCATAAAGGCCAAATGCGCACTGGTGAGAATGTCTACAACCCCTTGGGGCCACAAATACAGGGGGAGTTTACATGACCCAGTTGTAGTTTCTTCACAGACCTCACTGGGCACACGCCAAAAAGACTGGTGAGAGTCCTGGGAGGGCTTCCCTTTTGGTACAGACTTGGGGAAGGGGAACAGTAGCCACAGCTGGAGGGCAAAAAGCCTCCCCAGATCCTTCTTCCTTTCTCTCCTACAAAACTTGGTGGAGGGAGGACAGACAGTGTCATCTCCCCAGTACTGAAGTGAAATTCCATTGAAACTGAGGAAACAGAAAAAATTCACAGGTGTCTATATGGATCTGGTGCATTAAAATTAAAACCCGAATCATCGTGTTTACAGAAATGTACCTCAGTGTTAAAAATACAGAGAAAAGCAATGAGGTGACGGTCATAAAGCCAGAATAATGGTTACCCTCAAGGGGAAGAAGGGAGTTGTTTTCGAGTCAGGTCATTCTGGGGGCGCATGGGTGCTAGCAATGCTGTTTTTGATCTGGATTACAGTTAGATAATTACTCTATAATAAACCGTGAAGCCATATTTGTATTTTTGTTTATGTTTTTTTTCTTACGTGTGTAATGTTTCACAGCAAAAACACTTTAAGAGAGAGAAAAGGAGGTAGCACAGTTCTGACACATAGCAGGTTTTCGCTGAATTTCACTCTTATTGCTATTGTGACGAAAAAGTTGAACCAGCAGCCAAAAGCTAAGGCATGAGACCTGGAAAGGTTGTAGTCGTACAAATACCTCACCATTGCCCACACGGCAGGATTTTCTAAATTCCTTCATACACTTGATGACATTTGGGATGTGGATGGAGTAGCTCAGAATAGCCAAGAGACTTTTCCGAGGGCAGCAAACTACTAAATGCCTTTTCCAGGACCTGAACTCGTGCCCTCCTTGCAGTCCAGCCCACTTTCTCCTGTGAAGAGGGGTAAGGAACTGCAGGCGGACTGACTGAGACAGTAGGAAGTGCTGGCATCAGGCTTTGCCTATCCAGTCCTAAGAAATGCTTGTCTAGGTTTTGACTCTGTTTTTAAACGTGTGTGTGATTTTTGCATTGTTTGTTTTAGCAGAATACATGCTTGCTGAGGCCACCTAACTGAGTAGAGAGCAAAAACGGGAAAGGCTATGATCATTTGCCAGAAGAGAAGTTTTCTTTCTTTGGGTCCTAGCTGCTTGAAGCTGTGTTAGCACTAGAGTGAGGTCATGGTGGAATTCTCAATGTCTGTGTTTACCTCTTTGAATGCCATCTATTGCTGCAAAAATAATCAGCCCCCAAAGCTTTGGATACTGGCACTCACTCTCTGAGCGACTTCTTAAGAAACTGCTATATTTCTCCTGTGAATAAATTACCCATCACGAATGCACTCCAACCTCAGAATAATGTGACGTGCCCCGACCCCGTTAGATGACATCAGTGTAACTGCACGAGGCCAATTGTAATACTCTGCTATTTGCACACAAAATCAAGGGCCAGTGTCCTACCTTAAGAGTTGAATGGCCCTCAAGCAGCAAGAAGCAGGCTTCGCTATCCCTCTCTGGCTTTTCAGCAGCTGGTGGCCTCTGTAGGAAAATACACATGTAAAAGCAGAGCAGTTAAACCTTGGATGCGACTGCATTTACACACCTGCTAATGAAATCAAAGGAAAAAGCTCTTCTTCCCAGCTGAAAACCCTCTAACGTGGGAGTCAGCCCAGGCACAAGCCACAAGTGTACTGTACACCGCATGTGGAGCAGCACTGCCCTGTAGAAATATAAAATGAGCCAAAACGGAGAGCCACCTATGTGATCGTAAATTTTCTAGTGTTCTAGGAAAAGAAACAGGTGACATGAATATTACCATATATGTAGCCCGATAGATCTAAAATATTATCATTTCAATATGTAATCAACATAAAAAAATGCTGAGACATTTTATACTCCTATTTGCATATTAAATCTTCCAAATCCAATGTGTATTTTAGATCTACATGCTGTAGGGGAGGACAACAGTCTCCTCTGCCCCCTTAGGTTGAGTGACCGAGGCCTGCAAATTTAACTGACAACTGATTTAATTTAACTGACAAAGATTAACAAGAGAAAGGTATACATATTTTGTTTGATGTTAATAGTTTTTTGCATGGGTAGAGGCCTTCAAGGAAAGATGTGACGATCCAAAGAGGCAGTTAGACCTAGGTTCTTAATACCTTTTTAACAAAGCGTGAAAAGTTGTGGAGAAGTTGGCCGGACGTAAGAGAAGGAGTGTGGGTCTGCTAAAGCGTGGGAAAGTCAAAATATGGAGGAAACTGAAGACGAGGGTTATTTTAATAAGGTTTGTTTGTGCAGGCCCATCTCCATGCTGACTTTCTGCTTCCAGCAATAACGGTTGCTTTTCTCCTCCAGGTTCAGGACCACGGGGGAGGAACACCTTCACACGGGGAAATTTATGCCCCGCGTTTAGGCCGAGGCGGGAGGCAGAGAGCTCTCTGCATCTATTATTTCTCAATTGTCTTCAGCACAAAATAATCTTTATGCCTAAGTGACGTATTCTGGTGTGGCAGATTCTGAACCCCTTGATAGTGCATCTCAATCTGGGTTCGATCCATGTCACCTGCTCAATAGCCACACGTGACTAGTGGCTATGATACCGGACAGCACCGATGTAGAGCTTCTTGGGGTTCCTCTCAGAGCAGCTTCTCCGAATGCAAATGAAAGCTGGGATTTAAAATCGGCTGTGAGTGTAGAGTGCTTAGAATGACCCCAAAACCATGGGAAGTCCAGTAAACGATAGCTATTGTCACTAACGTTATTGTTGTTGACCTGGGACTGAGTACTTTCTGTTTGTTTTCCATAAAAGTCCACATTTGAATTTTTATACCCTCCTGTGGTCCGTATGTACAAAATATCAAACTCTTATTATATGTAGCATTTTTAAATGCCATGTATATTACTGCATTTAACTGCAGCTTTCATGACACAGGAATCTCACACTTTAGTCGCTTTTACCGTATGTCTGGTTTTACCATATCTGCATACCACCTGTGCTATTATTTCAGACTTGTCTTCAAATAACCTTATTTCTTTAAATTGACTATTTGGGACTTTACCCTCATCCTAAGAAGTCATCGCCCTGAAATCAGGAGTTTGATACTCTAGATATATATTTTTCTTATGTTAAAATAAATGCATGACTTTAAAAAATGTCCTTGTGCCTCTTCTGAATACATCATAAATGCAAAAATAGTACATCTACCATATTTTGAGGAAGAATTATATAATCAGTACTTATATAGTGTTCCATCCTGGCTCCACTAGCTTTAAGCTCTGTGGCCTTGGCAGTTTCCTGAAACCCTCCAACCATCAGTTGTCTCATAAAATGAGACTGTCACGGGTTTTTGAGTACTAGGTAATATATACAAAGTTTTTGCACAGTCTCTGGTTTTCTTGAGTGCCTTGATCAAGAAACGTTAGCTCGATCTTTATTACCAGTGATCTACAGTGTACAAAGCATTTCCTGCGTATTATTTTCATGAGACTCCACCAAAGAAATCAAGGATCATTATTTCTACTTTATAGGTAAGAAAACTGTCTCTGATAACTTGTCCAGGGTTCGTGTGCCAGTATGCAGTGAAGTTGGACTCAAAGTCAAGTTTATGAAGGCACATTCATTGCTACTTCCACGAAAATACATTTTCTGTGGCAGGAAATGTGTTTGCCTATTTTTATAATGGCCACCTACTGAAAAAGAAATCTTCCCATTGGCAAAAAAACAAAAAAAACAAAAAAAGGGCGGAGGTAGTTGGAGAGCCTGTCTTTCGTGAGCATCAGTAAGCTTTTCTGGAGGCCCTAGAAGGTGCAAAGCCCTTTTCACCCAGAAGATAAACTGCTACTTTAGCCCACCACAGAACAGGTCTCTGTAGAGCTTATTCTTCGAGCAAACACTGGAATGTACATTACAGTGAATCCGTCACTTCAAGTTGGGCGACCCAACACCAGGTGAATTAAAGAATCTGAACAACTTTTCAGGCAATGTGGTTTTGGTGCCTAAAACAGCTTACTATACCAGGTTGGAGGAAGGAGGTGGGATGTGCTTCTGGAATTTAACTTTCAAGTCAAGGTGCAAATTCTTTGTTTCACTCTGTGAAATTGTCAAGGCATGCAGCCTTGGTGTCTTTCATAGAGTAAGGGCAGATTCTGTCTTTCAACAGACCCAAGAAACCTTTCAAGGCAAATTTAATTCAGGAAATCATGCCAGGAAATATTCCTCCAGATATGAGGCAGCTATAAAAAAACTGGGGGTCCTGCTCATAAGGATTCAAGAATTGCCATTATCAATGCCACATTTTCTCTGTTTTTCTTCTCCAAGAAGATTTCTATAATTAAACAAAAATAGGTTATGGATTATGGACCCATCACAACCCCTATTTCCAGAAGAGATTTAAGACTGTCTGATTCGCCAGCCTGTGCTGTGAAGGCACATGCATGCTCTTAGAACAACAGCACCAGCAGCAAATGTGTTTAAAACAACTTCCTGTGCACTAGGAACTGTTTTAATCATTTACATAGATTAGCTCATTTACCCCTTACAACGACCCTAGGAAGGACAGATGAGAAAAGTGAAGTACAGAGATGTTAGGTAACTCACTCAGAGTCACACAGCTAGGATTGGTGCACCTGAGATTTGGACTCAGGATATCAGGCTTCCAAGTCTGAGCTCTTAGCCATGACATTACACTCCCTCTGTTACAAAAAGGGAAAAATAGGTGGGTGGGGGTGGGCATCTTGAACACCCAGAACCCCTCTTCCGTCGAAGACACTTTAAATGATCTAAATGTCAAGGGTGACACATGTACAATGCAAAGTGGCCCACGGGGAATGACTCCTGTACTAGTCTAGATCATTTATATTTTCATTGCATGACGTGAGTAGGAATTGGGGAAAGATTTCATGAAATGAATGATGTGGAACTTTCTATGTATTCAAATTCACTTTGCCTGTACGTACCCTTATAGGAGATCTTTTCAATGATTAAAATAAAAGCAGGTGTACCTAGTGTATAATTGTGTTTGCAAGCACGCACACTATATGGAAAAAGAAGTGGACGTAGCTATTAAAAGTATGATAGCCAAGGTAAAAGACACACCTTAAAATTGGAGGAGATTAGGGTTTCCAAAGCTTAAATGAAAGGAGTCCTGTGGAGCCTTTTTATTTCTACCATTTCATGTCCTGTAACCTTCTTTTTAATGGTAGCTCTCATCTGAAATGTGGTGGGCATTTTCTTAAGCTAGAAATGACCGTTAGCGCTTAGAATTAAAATACACCAATAATTGTCTGATAATCTGTCTCAGTTAAGCTATTTCCTGCCACTCTCTGTAGCTTATTATTCAGAGTGTGAAAAATGCCTAGCAGGTGGACTTTCTGTTGAAAACTGAAGGAAAGATGTATTTTGGCTAATTGCTTTGTGTAAGAGTTGGCTGGGAAATAAGAACGAGCATTAAACGACATGGTAAGTGTATAACTAATGACAACTGGGTAGGAATTAAAGAGCAGAAAAAATATTACAATGAGTCTAAGCTTATAGCATGAAAATAAGAACTCTCCACTCTAGAGGCAATCTCTGCCTCCTTGTTTTATACCTTGAGTCTTTTTCAATTAGTTGTACGTCATGGAAAAACAAAGAACAAATCTATCATGCATTTTTACTTCCATTTGAAACTGCAATATGAGGTTGTTATTGGTAGAAATAAAATAGGTTATTTTAAAAATTTATTATGTATACAGTACTGTAAAGTATTAATATTTATTCAATATATTAACTAACAATTACTGAGAATTACTATGTGCCAGGCAGTAGGCTAGTTTTCCAAGCATTAGCTCATTCAGTCCTTACACTTTGTCAGAATGAGTGGTGTTAACCAATGAGGAAAACATGGCTCAGAGAGGTTAAGTAATTTATCAAAGGGCATACAGATTATCAGTGGTGAAGCAGATTCCAGCCTACAGTCATCTGACCCAAAACCTGTTCTCTTAATGGATATTCTGCATGCCGGTGTTACCTGTTGTTATTTCTCCAGGCTTAAGCAATTCTCCTGGAACAGCAAAGCAACCTGAAAATGGCTACATTATTATCAGAGAGTTGCATAAAGTGGTGCTTCTCAAAATGGAACCTCTGGAACATAGGGTACCTAGGGTTTTAAATGATGTCGCTACCTGGAAAGTTACAACTAGTCAATTGGTAATTAAAAACATTAGTTCTCCATGAAAACACACTACGGAGTAGAATTCACATGAATTTTTAAGGTAAAACATAATGAGCATTCAAAGAAATTTGGGGTTCAGCCATATCGCCCAGAAAGGGCTAGGCCCACACCCAGAAGCTTGATTCATCCCTGTAAAGCTGCTATCACACCTCAGCCGGCCGAGCACCCAGCGCCCCTTCTTCTGGTGGAACGCCACGATTGTCCTCTAGGAAACACCCTCAGACACTCTCACTCTGAGTGACTTAGTGGTTGACCCCATTCCTGGCTCTAACGGAAGCCTGCGATCCAGGCCTGACCAACGGGACCCACTAATAGATAATTAGAAAAGAAATTCTTTTGTCTGGACTTGAAGCTGGGAGGATGCCTGCCTGGAGCTATGCTGGGCCATCTGGCCACTACATAAACATAGCTTGCCGGAGAATGATGCCAACACGGAGCAAATCAGGGCCAGGAGATGGAGCACGATCAAGTCCTGCTGAAACAGTCTGAGCCCCGGCCATCCTGGGGGTGAACTCCTGAACTCATTAGTCATGCGCGCCACTAAATGTTTTTTGGTTTTTTTTAAGTAAACATGTTGGTGTTCTGTCATTTGCAGCTGCAAGTTTCCTTATACAATGTCTATCAGTTCCTTTGATCATTACAGAAACTCAGATGTTAAGCTGTTGGCCACAAAATAGAGGAGAAAATCCATGGCTGGTGATAGTGCTTCCACAATCTAGTTCATCTGCACATCATGGGGGAGGAAGAATCAGAACCTCAGAAAAAGGAGAAGCTCATGGAAATGAAAAGCCAAGACCCTGCTTACACAAGTGCATAAATCAAACAATGAAATAAAAATGATGTATTGAGAAAATGGGCAGGAATCCCAGAATAAATAATTCTTTCTCTTCCCATCATAATGTGATGGTGGATGTGCTTGGGTAGGAATGACGTGCATGGTGAGACAAAGAAGAGAATAAATGTGACTTAAGCTACCTCTAAGAAAGTCATTTGCCATTTTAGTGAAAAGAGAAAATTTAGGAACAATGCACATATATATGTATTTATATGTACCGGCTCTATTTACACACCTGCTCTATTTTTCAAAGGACCGGATTCTAAAATTGGCTATAGTTTTATTTGTTGTTATAATATTATTTGTTGTTATCATTTTATTTGTTGGGTCTCATACCTGTGGAACTTTCTACCTTTTAGCTCCACAAAAGTGGAGTGGTATCAAAGACCAATGTCAATGAAAGTCAAGAGCTCTGAGCTCTAGATCCCGCTTCTGTTCATTACTTCCACGTGGTCTTAGGAAAGTCATTCAGCCTCTTTGATCTTGAAGGTCTTCCCAAATTTGGCCACAACAGAACGATCTTAGAGTCCTTCCCGATAGTCCGCATTCTCATCGTCTGTGCCAGACCGTCTCCCCTTTCCTCTGTGTTCATACCTCCACACACCGCCAAGCTGGCTATTCTACCTACACCTGTCTCAGTCTTGCCTTCCTTTCAGCATCTAGTTCAAGTTCTACCTACTCTGCTAAGTCCTCCTACTGTCACCGTTTATACTTACTTATTCCTCCTGAGTTTTCAGAGCACAGACTATCAAGGAATATGTTTAAAATGTCATCTAGTCTAATCCCACCCACTTCCCACCAATCTTTGATTTATGTATTCAGCCTCTGCAAACTCAAATGCCTACAGGGTGCCTCAAATTTGTATAAATGCATGAGAAGTGTAGGGTGTAAGACAATGGGACAAAGGTATGTAATTCAAAGTGACACTTGCCTAGCTACCAGGATTTCTAAAATATTACACATACATAATAGCCAAACCCAATGCAAATGCCAAACCAATGGACCAGCACTCTAGACCCTGACTTACATTATCTAATCCATGGCATATTCAAGAATCGTAATTCAAAATTACAGTTATGTGAAGCATGCTATTTTGTGTTCTTTATTATTTCAGCTCTATTAGAAATCCTTCTTTAGGAATCAATTAACACTTAGAGTCATTGCCACATTAGGAGGCACTCAACTCTCACAAATCTCTTGAACTGTCCCACAATTCTTTCAAAGGCATTATTCGCCTTAGTCCTCAAATGCAAGCTCCTTGAGATCAGGACACACAGGCTGGGTTAGAGACTGATTTTCTTCCCTTGACTCAGGCACTCTGTACCCCGGAACATAAGAGCATCTGGTTTGAAGAGAATTTCTTTGGAGGCCTATGAGAAAATGACAAATGCAGCAGTGAAGCAATTAAATCAAAAATGCTCACCCACAGGATGTGGGAGAGGATCTCTCATTTCCCCCAGAAATGTTGATTGTGGTATGATTTTTTGTTGTTGTGTGTCTGCAAAGTGAAAATTCCTCAAGCATTCATCACCCAGCAATTATAAAGAAATGTAGCAATTAAGTTTTCTTTTTTCCCAAGCTGGTAAGTGTCAGGAGAAAAAAAAGAAAAAAACATTAAATACACTTGGGCAAGGCAGATTTAAAAAAAAAAATAATACACTTAAATGGACCAGAGTAATGTCAATGATTCTCAGTTTCTGTTTCAAAGTGGAGAAATCATGAGTATTTGACTGGTTTTCCTGTCATTCATGTACTGTTTTTTCACACATGCGATCAGCCAGGTTAGATCCTGCGTCTCAAGTGGGGCTCACTGAGGTCAAAGCAGCCAGCCTGCTCCGAGAATGCAGAGCTCAGAAGTCTCCAGCGTCCCCACTGAATGACCAAGGGGGAGAGCATGTTCACCCTCTGTTGCTGAAAATGGAATGAAGGAACTTTTAGGGCTTCATAAACTCTCTTCAAGAGAATCGCCTGTAATTGTGCCTGGAACAGAGCGGATACTTCAGGACTGATCCGCAAATGCGTGTGGAATGAGGACATACTTCCCTGACTTAGTTAGGTTTTAGAGTTGGTAATTCAGCAGAAGGAAAACAAAAGAAAACAAAAAACAGAGATACGGGATATAGAAACTGATAATCAAATGACATTTGTGGTATGGTGGAATATAAACGAGAGTTGCCATTATTTTGTTCAAGTCGTATATACATGTGTTTCTACTAATGAGTTTACTCAATAAAAAAAATTTCTTTCCCCAGAACATCTTATCTTTTGTGCATAAGCTCATTAACATCAAGAAATGAAGCTTGACGCTCTGGGAAAAATAATATTGACATATGTCGGCTGTTAATGATAATAAAAATAACACTATTTACTGAGTGTTTATCATGTTCAAAGAACTTAACATGTAGTTTCACAATTAATCCTAACGATCATTTGAAATAACGAATATTATCCTCTAGTTTTCAGGTGGGAAAACTGAGGCATAGGCAGATGAATTATCTTACCCATTATTTGATGGTGGAGTTTGGAGGTGAACTCAGGCAATCCGAGTTCAGAGATAGCAAATATAAACATTCTATTATTTTTAATCCCGCCTTTATTGCATCATCTGGTGCCCCGGTGACCTGCTTTCACAGGACACTTGTGTTCCTAAAGTATCTTAAATTCACAAATTAGCATCTTCGAGTCTATCCTGAAGGGGACACAACTGTTCCATCAGGTATCACTTCTTAGCAAAGCGATTTGGTCAATTACATTCTGGAAATTTGGACATAAGGCTGGTCACACAGGTTGCTCTACTGTAGGACCCCTCAGAGCCTTCAACATGCCAATGTGCACTGCATTGAAAATAAAAGGTAGACTCTTCGGCGTTCCCTACCAGACCCATCATGATCTGGCTTCTGCAGACCTTCCCACATCCCAGCCACTGCACTCACCTCAAATCCCCATGCTCTAACCACACTTTTCCATATGGTCCATCCCTGTTACCTTTCTTGATTTCCTTCACACACCTCTTCTACATAAAAGGCTCATGAAGACAGAAGGTCCAGAAAGACAAGGACACTGTCCTGTTTGGTGCTGGATGTCCACTCCTTAGCACACCCCTGACCCATACAGATGTCCAATAAAGGTTTGCTGAATGAATGAGTCAACTGCTAAGAAGAAGTAAACTCGATTTAGTCTATTTCCTAAACCAATCTGACAACCACCTTCCCCTTTTGAATATCGATTATACTCGTATTTCACAGAAAGCTTGTATTCCAAGAAACACTGTGTGTGAAAAGAAAAACTAAACATAATAGTCTCACTATTATTCAAAATAAAAGAAAATTTAAATTATCCTAGCTCTGGCCTACCTTAAAATAGCTGTTCGTTAAAATGAATATTGTGGGATATTTCTGATGAAAATTTTAAATGCATCTAATTACTATAATGATGTCCCCGTAGATTAATTTGAATATGTCTAGTATTTTTTTATGATTTAAAGAATACAGGGTTTTCTATCCTCAAAAATACACCTCGGTCAACTGATAACTCTAGAAGTGACGTTTTACATATAAATAGACTTATTGAAATCCCTGACTTCGCTCGTGTGTTAGCCTAGGTCCTCCAAGAAAGATACACTCAAAAGGATGTTCTGGGTTAAAATTGTGTGCCCTCAAAAGATGTTGAAGTCCTGACCCCCAGGACCTGCAAAAGTGATCTTTGGAAGCAGTATCTTGGCAGATAAGCACGTCAGGATGCGGTTATCAGGTTGGGCCCTAATCTAACATGACTGTGTCCTTATAAAAAGGGGAAATTTAGACACAAAGACAGACATGGACAGAGGAAAGATGATGTCAAGACACAGAGAAAAGACTGTCTACAATTCAAGAGGAAGCTAAAAAGCATGGCTCAGTCTCTGTCACGGCCCTCAGAAGGAACTACTAACCCTGCCAAAACCTTGATCTTGGCCTTCTAACCTCCAAACATGTGAGGCAATAACTTTATTTTAAGCTACCCGGTCCATGGTACAGAGGTCCTTGAATATGTTGTTTCATTAAATCACTTCATTATAGTGATGATGATATGTCATAGGAATGTAACTCTGTTTATATCAATTAGCCCATGGTAAAACTGGTTTTGTTATACGTCATTTTGCTTCCAGTCCCCAAACCTATCCACTACATTAAGTGAGGACTTGCTGTACTTGAAGGCAACCCGGGAAACTAACACAATAGATTAAACCTGTAAGAGATTAATGAGGAAAACTACCTGGGAAGGAAAATAAGGATGGAGTAAAAGACGGCTGGGAGAGCCCGCAGAGTTCCATGCAGGTCTGTCCGTTATCAACCAGAGAAGGCTGGCAGGCATGGAGGAAAGGAGGAAGGGAGGGGCAGCTGGTTAAGTGGAAGAGCTTTAGACTGCATTCCAATTCTAAGAAAGTTTGGCAAAACTTTGGGAGTCCTTAAACCAAAGTTGCCCATCAGAGAAGTCCTGTGTTTCCCAAACTCAGACGTGCTGGGAGCAGACCATGGAAAGTGTGCCTTTAGCACCAATGCAGTGATAAGTGTCAGAGCATGGCAACTGGGACAATCAGAGATCTGAGTGATGTATTTTCAGTTCTCCACATTCTTGCTTTGCATATATCATGGAGCTATTGCTGAAAGTTAAGCTAGAAGAGATTATAAAATCCTTTTAAGGAAGTTACCATGTACATCGTAAAGAGCTTGCCTCCCCAGTCAGACACACTGGACTTTGGTGTTAGCTCTAGTGCTGTTACTTAGCAGCTGTGTAATCTCAGTCAGTTAATTAACCTCTTTGGACCTCAGTTTCCAATTCTGCAAAATGGGAATGATAATAATAGCAGCTAACTCAAAGGTCATTGTGACTTTTAAACTAGATAATATGAGAAAAGTGCTCATCACAGTTTCTGGCACATCATTAGCAACCGAGACGAAGGAGTGCATGGTTACTAACTTATTATTATCACAAATATTACCAATGCAGGGAGCATTTTTGAGCTTTAGTTTGTGTGTTTGTTTTGTCTGCCCCACATTACTTAACCTTTTTAAAAAAAAAAAATAATAATAATGGAACTACTCTTTCCTCCACAGGTATTGATGGGTCCCCGACTGCCTTCCCACCTTCCCACTCCTGGGACAGTTGCAAATCCTAGAGGTAGCCAATTAAAGGACCCCTCCCCTGCCACCACCAGGCGATGTGTCCCGTGGGTCTAATTACAGTCATCCTCTCTACCCAAGTTCTCAGGGAACAGCCTCTCTTTGTACAAGGGTTGTAAACTGTGGGAGGTGACGTCCTGAACATCTCTGCATGAGCTGGGCTCTGCTTACCGCTACTACACCAGCTTGTGCCATTCTCTCCCTTGTTCACTACCCTCTGGCCACAAGGGCCTTCTTTCAGCTCCACAGATGTCATAAGTTCTACCCTGATTGAGGCCTACGTCCAGAACACCTCGCCTCCTCCCCTGACTACTCCCGCACTTGGTCAGCTCATCCTTCAAACAGTGGCTGAAACATCCCTCCTTTAGAGAGGTCTTGTGCCTTCCATGAGGTCTCTAGAGCATTACTAAGTCAACTGTCCAAATCCAAACCCATGCTCAGCTCCCCAAACCTGGACCTCTAGCTCTGTGAACAGTTCCAGTATCCATAGTTCCACAAATTAGAATCACCCATCTTGACCTGCCAGTGGCCATCATGCCTACTCGCTGGGTAGAGCCAACTAAGAGCTGAAGGTGCTTCTGGGACCCTGGCTCCAGCTGGGACTGGACTTGCTGGCTAGGTGAGCCAATACATCCGCTTTTCTTCTCAAGCTAATCTGAACAGGGTTTCTATGACGACAGCCAAAGCAGTCCAAGCTAATAAACTGATTACCATTATCGCCACCACCATCACATGTTTGAGTACTCTATTCATCCATCCACCTGGCTTGTCACTGGGAGTGATTTGCAAAGATTACAAATCTCTGTCCCTTTCCATTGTCCTTAGAATGAGACAAACTCTAGCCCGAGTTCCCAGGGCAGCATGAACTAGGAATAACATAGCATTAGTCCAGTTTCTATTTGTGGGACAAATATAGTATGGAGAAGCTGGGTGGAACGCAAGACGTAGGCTACGCCTGTCAGCGCACTGAATTATCCCGGCCCCAGTGACATGGAACCTCAGATTAACAAGTCATCTTGAGAATCACAGGATAGTTGCTGGGTACGCGGAAGCAAAGACTCTCTTTTCTGCTGGGGATAAATAAATATGAAATCCCAGGAACTTATAACACCCCCAAGGTCAATCAATCTCAGGATGAAGTTAAACCCGGGAAAGAAAAAGCAGAAATGGAGACCTGGGCCTCTGCCACATTGTTGGGATGCTAGTTCAAGCCTCCCCTGGAACTAGATATTCCTGAACCTTTTGGTTACTTGAATCAGTAAATCTCCTTTATACTTTAAGTCTGTATCATGGGGCTTTCCTATAACTTGCAACTAAAGCATCCTAAGAGTTTTATTTTTATATACATATTTTTATCTGCAAGAAGAGTCAAAATTTTCACCAGATGCTCAAGATATCTGTGATCCCAAAGAAATATTTTAACATCCTGGACTCAAGAATTTCTAAGGTTTGTTACATTAGCATTCTGTGATTTTCCAGTTGGTTTTGTTTTAAATTCCAAACTTAGCTGATAATACATAAAGCGAGGCAATAGAAAAATATGTTTTCAAATAAAATAGGACTTTTCTATTATAACAAGAAACACTTATTAGAAAAAAAAATGTATGAAACTATAAAAAAGTATAAAACAGAGAGACAGCCGCTATTAATATCTGGGAGGTATTTTTCTATGCATTTTTTACACAAAGTTTTATGGACATGTCAATATGCTTAAGCTCATACTACATATACCCAATTTTTCATCTGGCTTCTTTTTTCACATGACATTATAGCATACACATTTCTCCAGGTTTTTAGAGACCTTTTATAAACATGCTTTTAAACAGCTGCGTAACTTTCAACTGAGCACTATAATTTCCTTAATGTTAGAAAAAAAATGAGCTCTTTGTTTTTGCATTGTGTATCCCTTTTTTGAAAAAGAACTGCTGTGTGAACGTAAAGGAAGGAGCGACCAGTGGTGGAAGCGTTCATCATTACGGCGGGTCAGGCCATGGGGAAATGGCGAAGGTGCAGGAGGACAGCAGGACATTCCAGGGGCCGTTCTCTCCTCTCTGAGTACCGTCTCCATCTTTTTTCTTACTGCAGAACATCCTCTGGTGCCGGAGGCCACTGGAAACCAATGGCCATTGGTGGCCTTTAAGTTTCCTGTTCAGCCACCTGGAGAGATTGACTCTAGATACATCTAACTTCAACCAGCCTGAGTCAAGTGCCCACTCTTGGCCTATTCAACTACATCAGGGCTGAGGGTAGAGTAACAGGGTCACAATGTACAAAATGGCAGCTGGAAATTCACCAGCATGGATTTGGGCCTCACCCGTACTGGGGATTTGGGCCTCACCCGTACTGACCAGGGGAATGAGCAGTGCACCCAAGGGAAGGAAGGGAAAAACAGGGCTGATTTACTCATGCTCTTGGAAAACACCCCCAAATTATCTGCTGGAAAAGGCTGTAAGTATACCACCACCCTTCCTACGCTCCTGATGCCGTGTCTCCACTATTCTTTGCACTAAACACCAACCTGTATAAAAGATTTCCCCAACAACGAGTTTTCCTGCTGGGCCCCATGCAGTGCTTGGATTAGAAGTTACATTTTTCATTTCCATTGCTTTTCTTACTCATTTTCTGCCCGATTTCTTCAAGACCACACTTAGCTGAGGCCCACCTGTGCTAACGTGCAAGGTTACAATGGGCTTTCTCATTGTTTGTCATACAAACCACTTCCACCAGGATCTGCCCTGACAAAGAGCCAAAAAGTTAGCTGCTTCTGCATACTGGAAGCATTTGGCTTTTGATGTCTCCTGCCTGCCCTTGGCTACCCCATGGGTTGGGGAAGTGGGAATGAAGCAGGCAGCGGGGGGAGAGTGGGGGAGAGAAAAGAAATGGGACTTGTGGAGCTCCTCTGGGCTCCACTGTGTGCCTAGTAAACATTCCCTGCAAACTCTCTGTAGTTTACACTCTTTTGAGGGCACAGTTAATAAATGTGTATCTCTAAGGAGACATAAACAGGCCAGTGCAGCCTGTTGCTTCTGATCTAATTGGTAGCTAGACACATCTCCCATTCGTTAACTGTTCACAGTCTGAATGGCATGGACTGAACAGCTTTCTTTCCTTCCATAATCCTCCTCCCTCCCCAAAAAATTAATCAGAAACTGTACTAGGTGCTGTAAATTGACACAAACAGCAATACGACACAGCCCAGATCCTAAAGAAGTTTCCAAGGTAATGGGTGAGCAAAAAGCTACAGTGAAGCACAAAGTGTAATCCGAGGTGCTTCACAAAAGGGGTGTTAATTCTGATTGTGACATTCAAAAGGTTTGTGGAAATAATAAAATTCATTGTAAATCCTTAAGAGTAGCTATGACCTGGACAAAGGGAAAAAGGATATGGGTGATATTCAAATAAAAGAATAACACAAATAAAAATAAAAGAGACGGTAAAAAAAAAAAAAATTGGGTTGTTCGGAGACCTTGCACATTCATTCCAGTGACATTCTAGCAGAAGGAGCAAATGGTATGTTTAGAAGGAAAGCTGGGAAGACAGATTAGGGCCAGGTATTGGCTGACTCCCAAGGTTGGGCTAAGGCATTTGGGCTTTATCTTGTAGGCTGTGGGAGAGTCATCGGTTTTCCAGTTAGGGAAGAAACAGTCTTATTTTCACTGAAAGGAAATAACTCTGCAGGGTGTTGAAAGGAAAGATTGATGGACGGAGGAGAGATTGGAGGCAAAGGGAGCAGTTCAGAGGTTGTGCTATGTTTAAGCAAGGTTGCCTATGACCAGAATTTTGGCAGTAACGAAAGAAAAGAAACCTACCACCAAAGCTTTGAACCTACAGCATGCACTTGAAATAGTTCTCTTGTTCGAGTCCAAGCAAAGGAGGGATTCAGGTGGGCTGGATTTGTCAAAGAGGAGGCAGATCTTACGGAAAAATACAGGTATAACTTATTAAAACTATCTGAGGAGGCAGCACTCTGGTAAGTATTTCAATACATCTAATTCAGTTTAACATGAAGGAGGTACAAAATCTGAACAATGAGAAGGTAAGAGAGGAAGGAAGGGTATCCTAGATGTCAGAAAGACCGTAAACAGTGGTTCAGACCTGATAAAGAGTGCATGCTGGGAAACCTTACCAGGGTAGGCTGATGATCTTTAGTGAGACTTAAAATCACATGGATGTGCTGGTATTGTAGGATGAGATTCTTGACTATCACCTAGGGAAAGCTGAGTGTGGACCAAATGTGATGATGACCCACTGTGGTCTGTTGAGCAAGAAAGTGTGTGGTTGAGGAGGTGTCAGGATCCACGTGGTCCTGGGGTACTCTGAGATGTATGTATACAAGATAATGTTATTTCCTTTATCTAACAACCAAGATCTTCCTTACTATACTGTAAGTTGGAAGAAGGAACATGTGCCATCAAAACGACTGACCAACACTGGGAACTGCTGGCCATGGCAAACCTGGTAAGAGAGTCCCCTGCAATTCTTCCTCCCTCTCCATTTGCAAGGAAGACAGCGCTGCACACAGGGGAAATACCAGGCTGTTTCTGCGGAGAGGCTGGTCCTCCTTGTTTGGGATTCTCCCCGGGCACAAAATGAGGGTTAATGATCTGTTCTGCCTTTGTAACGACAAAGACGTGGAAGGGATGTGCAAATGCCCTGAAAGCAAAATGAACAAAGTAAAGTGCACACAGTCAAGATGATATTAGATTCAAAATTTCAGTCTGAGTATGTAGATTACAACTGAAAAGCAAAAGATGGCAAAAAAAAAAAAACAAACAACCCTTTTTCTTGCACACATAACATGTGTCATATACTATGCTAGAGGCTTTATAGGCATAATCTCATTTAATCCTTCCAAGAATTTGCGGGGGTTTTTATTCCTCTTTTTCAGATGAGAACATTGAGACTCAGAAAGTTAAGGGCCAGTCCAAGTTCACACAGCTAGCAACAGAGTGAAATTTGAACCCAAGCTGGCGGGCACTAGAGATGAACAGTGTAACCTTTCTTCTACCCTGCCTCTGGGGACCCCAAGCCGAGCAGGATACTTCAGAGCTGGCCCCAGGCTTGGATGGAGGACAGTCTCCCTGGATAAGTTGACAGATCTGCCTTTTATGGTCATCCTTAGAACCCAACTCCCAATGAAGGCAAATGTTCGGCTAGAGCCCGGCTGCAGGAAGCAAGGAGAAAGGGAGGATGGAATGTGGCCCCAAAAGCAAGAGGAGTGAAGCATGGGGTGAGTACATCACAAGCACGGTGATATACACACAGCAAAAGAGTAGAAAACAATTAGAGTGGTATGAATAAATGAATTCATGATTAGGTGGATAAGTTTGCATAGTTACTATTATGAAGGCCTCCCATTTTGTGGGCAAAATGTCTTCTGCAAAACCGTATTATTTAAAAATTCTTTCTCTTTTTACAGTATTATTTTTGCAAAGTTGGAAACTAATTTTATAGGTAAAGACTCCTATAATTACTAGCACAAAGCATTTTAGAGGTTCAGACTGCGACAGTGCCGTAAGCCCGGCCCTAGACAGCTTATTTCGAGGCATGGCTGATCCGAAGCTCCCCAGTTAGCTGGTGCAGTGACTATCCCAACCTCAAAGGCTGACACGGAAAAGCAGTCTCACAGCCTTCCAGGAAGAAGTGTCCCGGGAAAACGTTATCAGCCAGGTATTTCCACGGCTATGGCACAAAGCAGTAAATGCCACAAATGAGTACATTTATGGTGCTGTTATCTATTCCGTATGTTCTGTACTCTGAACAAAACTTCTCTATCTAATACTTCTTTAACTTGTGGGAGGAGAGAGCTGGTAGTATAGTTCTGGTTCTACCACAAAGTGACCGTATGATCCTGGGAAGGTCGCCACCTCTCCAAGCTTCAGCTTTCTGACCTATAAAACGGGAACGATAATGGTGCTTCTCACCAGGGTTAATCTGAAGATAAAGTGAAGTGATACATGGTCAGTACTTAGCTTGGCGCCAGGAATACGTTCACGTCCCACAAATGCTAACTGCTTTGTAATCATTACTCCTGTCATCAGTGACCGATTTATAATGGGATGATTCATGACCCATTCTCCAGCAGTGCATTTTACAAGCAGGGTGTTTCTCTTTTAAAATGAAGAAGAGAAAACAGTACTCTGATGCCATCACTACTTGATCTGAAATGAAATTTGCATCAGCTATCTCATCCCTGAAAACTAATATAAAGGGAACCAGGTGACTCGTGGCCCCTCAAACACCTATAAATTACAAATGTGGTCTTCCCAGCCTCAGCCTGTTGTATTCTTTCCAAGGTACAAAGTGGAATGCCCATGGGATAAACTGCCAGGGGCACAGGTGGCCCAGATGGCAACAGATGTGTTTGGAGATCAGAGCTCTGTCCCTCTAGGGTCCCATGGTTCGCACGAGACCATACAACTGATTCTGGCATTGCAGTAACACATCCTGCAGTAACACATCCTACAATGCCCCCCAGGACTTAGGCTTTCCATACTTTCTGATGCCTTTTCCTTTTGGCTCCAAGTTATAATCCGTAGGTAGAAGACTGATGTCTCATTTCACAGCCAGTTCTTTTTGGACTTCGGAGTTTCTCAGAACTGAAGGCCAAGTCACTGACCTGGCAGAGAGCCTGCTTACAGGCTGGGGATGAGGTCCAGCAAGGCAAGGCTAAGATGGTACGGGGGTTGTGGTTCTGGACAAGGGTTTACAGGGTGTCTAAACGCGGATCAGGAAGTGATGGTGCAGCACAGAGGCCCGCAGCAGCCGTGACTGCGGACTGCAGCACATTAACTCTGCAAGGGGCCTGGGGAATCCTGTTTCTCCACGTTGGCAAACTGGTGGCCTGTACATCAGAATCAGCCCAAAGAGGAGCTCTGTTTGACGAACATAGTCTTTAAGACTAATTTGAAGGTGACACTAACATTTAAAAATTGGGAAGTTACAGATAAAAACCTTGATTTCCTGGCTGCTCATAAAGAACCTGAAGTTGGGGAACCCTGGGTCAAGAGTTCTCGTCGCCTTTTACAATCTCAACACCAGGGCCAAAGTAGAGAGCATTACTTACCATAGAGGACGTGCTGTAATATCTACTATAAACATGTTTCCATCAAAAGTAGAATACCAGATACGCCAGGAGAGCTTGTTTTATCAAGAAAGATGAAGAGAGTATGGCAAGTGCTCTGTATTTAACATCCAAAACAAAGCATATCTTTGTGGAAAGAATACAATTTCAGACAGACACCATCTTTGAAACAAACCTAGCCTGCTCTAGTCATGACTCACTTATCTAGCCCCTACTGACATCCGAGTTTGTAGTCCTGGGCTAGTCCAACCTATCATTGTATGGCAGGAGAAACTGAGGCATAGAGAAGGCCCAGCATCTCAGGCACACAGACCTCGGGGTGTCCTACACCACTCTGGCACCAGACAGAAACCTATGAAAGGGTGACTCGCACGGTAAAGTAACAGGTGCCCAAGTAAATGGTTTGTGCTGAAAGGGAAGGCAGTGGAATGAAGCAGTCGGGGAAATGAGATTTAGGGCTCTAAATTCTAAACGAAGGTATCCTGGACATTTCATGTCCAAGACCGCAAAGCCCCGTGGTGGCAACCAGTTCTATGCAGGCTTTAATCGCCTTTTTGCAGGTCCTACTCTGGTCCTGGCACCCACACATACACAAACCAGGAGCACAGGGCAGCTAATACGCCTCAGGATAACCCTTGACTAAAGGGGACAGGAGCTGATGGGCAAATGTGTCCCCTCTTTAGTCCCTCCATTTGAACACTTCTAAGGCAACGTCATATGATTTCTCAAAATGCCCCATAATATTGACAACAGTCTCATGGAATGGTGGCCAACTTAATGACAATATCCTCATATTCCTCTTCCTCCTTCCCCAATGTTTTAGATTGTTCAGGCTGCTATAACAAAAATACCATGCATTGGGTGGCTTAAAGAACAAATATTTATTTCTCAAAGTTTTCGAGGCTGAGGAGTCCAAATCAAGACACCAGCAGATGTCGAGTCTAGTGTGGACCCACTTTCTGGCTTGTAGACAGCTGCCCTCTCACTGCGTCCTCCCTCACATAGGGGAGAGAGGGGGTGTGGAAAGAGGGAAGGAGAAAGGAAGGGAGGGGCGAGGGAGGGAGGGAGGGAAGGATGGAGGAAGAAAAAGAAAGAGAGAGAGAGAGAGAGAGAGAGAGAACACAAGCTCTCTAGTGTCTTATAATGGCACTAATCCCATTTGTAAAGTCTCTCCCCTTGCGACCTAATTACCTCCCAAAGCCCCTATCTCCCAAAACCATCACACTGGGGATTAGGCTTCCACATATGAAGGGGGGATAACAACCTTTCAGTCCACATCACCCAGTCACCCTAATCATCACTCCTGATAACGGGAAATATAACCCAAAATCAACTACTGTCACAGAAGCTTTTGTGAGCCAGGCTGTGCTCTAGGGAAACCGGGCTACAACACAAGTTCAATGGTAGTAGAAGGTAGAAATCATTTCAGATAGGAAGGCCGGTGGTATTCAGGGAACAGGACCGTGTATCTGCGATGTGAGGCTTTTGGCAAAGGAACAACCTGGGAATAACTGCTTTTCTCAATACTACATCATACAAACGCTTGTGGGTTTTAATTAAAGGATATTAGAAATGCCCTAAGAATGCCCCGTTCAGTGACTCATTGCCAAAAATAGTTGAAACAGGGCTGTAAAGCTTCAAAAAGTCCAAGGGTTAGAATGAAAGTTTGTTTTATTTTGGCTTTGCTTTAATATTCAAGTCAAAGTATTCAAGACATTTTCAATTGAATAAAACAGCCAAAATTTTTAGAATTCTTTCAAGATGTGTCCAAAAACTCAAATTGTGCTCTTATTTAAGGCAGCATTTTATATTTTAAGTGGGTTCGGATTCTATTATCTGGTTTCACCTTTTCTGGTAGAGTTAATGAGTGAAGTCTAGACTCTTTTTCCTTTCAGGAGCCCCAAGGTAAGATTTAGGATGCTATCTGAAGATGATAGCTTAGTCAGGAAAACGTGTGTGTTCTACTTGATGTTAGATGAAGACCGTCTGGTATATCACTTATTCCCTGGATAAACTTAGCCAAGTTCCTTTCCCGCTATGCACCTCAGTTCCCACATCTGCAAAGTGAGGGACACTGACCACAGTGTTAGGTAGAAATGTGTACATCTTAGAGGTCAACTCTAGGGTGTGAATCCCTTATTTCACATCCCAGAAAACTAACCATCCCATTTCAGTATGAATATCCCCAGTGATCTTCCACACATGCTTTCCAAAATAGACCCTTCCATGTTTTAGAGGAAGCTAACCTGTTTCTGCTGGCCAAAGTGCCAGTTGAAAATTTTCATGAATGGGGGAACAGATTAAGTTGATAGTGTGCTTGCTTGCTAACTTGTTTATGTGTCTGGTTTAGAGCAGGCTTGCTCCAAATAATTCAATACAGCAAGGAGGTTATATAAGTCCAAGAGTCCTGAATGCACCAACATTGTCAATGATTTTCTTGCTGTCCTTTGTTTTAGTTAGCTCTGAAATTTCCTCCCCCAAAGCTCTTGGATTTTGTAGCTTTAATTTAACTCCCCAGTCTGGAAGACTGGGCAGTATGTTTTCTCCAAACATAACACAACTCTTCAGAGCCCAGGAAGTGGTATAACCGGAATGATGGTGACACACCCCAGAAGAATCCACCTCTGGGCCCACGCGAGTCTGACTTGACTTACTTCTCTGGCCTTCAACTGACCATTTCACGTCCAGCATCAGTACACTTGGGACTGAATACCAGTCCCAAAGACCTGGCCTCAGGATAATGCTGCAAAAATCTTTCTCAGAAGCAAGTACATGGTGGAGAGTTCGGAACTGGCCCTCTCCTTGACTCTAGCCTAGGAAAATCTGGAGTCAGGCACTGGTTAACGCTGGCATTTCGGGGCCCTCTCGACATGGGTGCCATCTGATTAAGCATCTGTAGGTGTCAGAACCTGGCTGACATCCAGCTCTTTGCTTCTGGCTGGACTTCACTGGCCAAATGTGGCCCTGCAGCTCACATCTGGCCTCAGGATGGTCACACACTAGGTACTAGCATTTTGGCAGATGGTAAAAGCGCCCCCATTGCAGCTGTCTCTGTGTGGTCCTGCACATCCAACCGTCTTAATTAGCTGATCTGCCGTTAGCTCATTATTTGGAATCTTGCCCCAACCCCAATAATGTAGTTTTTGTCATAGAGGTTTTACACATTTTTCATTATTCCTAAGTACTTGATATTATATTTGCTCTTATAATGGTATCTTTCTTTAATTTCATTTTCTGTTTGTTTCTGGTTTATGGAACTACACCTGGATTCCTATAGTAAAACTGTCATAAAAGCCTACATGTTCTGGCAAAGGCCAACCTATAGATGCTGATTGTCGAAGTGCTGGCTTTTACTATTTGGACCAGCAATGGCCAGAAGCTTCCACTTGAGTAATTCGGGAGATGCGAGGTGACTAGTGAGGACACCTGGGTACCTTCTGAACGAGGGCTGCCACTGTGGCAGAAACGTAACAACACTGTAAAATACCAGGGGATGCTTCTCATGGTGCACGTCAGCAGGACATATGATTGATACCTTGCATTGTTTTCAATCATGGTTGTACGAGGCCCATATTAAATATTGAAAACTGAGCTATATATTTAGAACAGTAATTAGTCTGAAGCAGCCTCTGTGCCTTATTCCCCATTAAAGTTTTAAAGTAAACCAAGGATGATGAATATTTAATGTACTGTACCTCGTTGTCACCTGACAATAAGATTTGTTATGGGGTTATAAAATGTTATGTTAGGTTCTTACAGCACACCATTAATATTGTAAAATGTAGCCAGATTCCTAGGCAGAGCTGCCTGACAAAAAAAAAAAAATATATATGCGATATCAACCATATACTTCAAGGGCTTAAAAGACAGTCAGCCAAGAAGTGAAAAGATGTATTTGAGAGTTAGATGCATTCACCAAGCATTAAAGAGGAAAGAAGGAAGAAGACAATGAGGGAAGCAAAAGAGAACAAGGGACAGGATGGAGGGGAAAGAAGCAAGAAAACAGAAAAACCAAAGAGAAGTGGTAGAGGGGTCATTAGTTGTGGGCAGCATCCAAGGATCAGGTGGAAACTTGGATGGAATGAATACTAAAGGCCTTTGCCACATTTAGGCTCTAGAATTCCACGTTCCCTCTCAAAGAGATCAGCGTATGCAACCTTCAAAATATGGTACTTTGACAGAAGGATTATGCTGAGCTAACGGCCGCTGAGCAAAAGCAGACACAGAAAGTGCTCTTTGCCTTCCGCTCTCTCGTCTGCCTCAAAGCAGGGTATAGATTTCCCTGCTGACCGTGTCCCTTCACCCATACCAGGAAAAGGGGAACAGTCCTTATCACCAAAGATAGAGATGGTACTGAAATGACTCTGCACAAACACGTCTTACTAAATAACTCTTCTCTATCATTAGTTTCCTCACATATTTCCTAGGCACTGGTTCCATAATTTATTACTCCTGAAAGCCCAAACCTCTTTTTCCTTGTCTAGTCCCTTTTCCATAATTTGTCACCCTTGGCTTTAATGGTAAATAAGTCCAGTAGTCCAGCCATTTCTTAGGGGTTTTGCTTCTTTCTGTGAAGCCTCCATGTACATAAAATTTTAAATGCTAACATCAATAAAAATGTGTATGCATTATCTCCTACTAATCTCTCTTTTGTCAATTTAATTGGCAGACGCCAGCCACAAACCTAAGATGGTAGAGGAAAAACTTTTCTTACACCTCACAGTCAAACATATACAGCCATAGGAATCTCATGAGGCCTTTGATTCCATCTCATGAATCTCTGAAAGAATCCAATGGTCCTCCGGAAAGGTTGCTGCTGTCAACAGAGTAAACTCTGAAAATAAAGAAACACTTGGCAATAGTAACAGTAAAACAAGAGTAGAGTTTAAGCACTGTTGTTTCCTTATGGGCCATTCTCATTCATCACAAAAAAGGACAAAGTCTTAGAATAGATATCAAATTCTAATCTAGAAGAAAATCTGTCCCTTTCAGTTAGGTAAAGGTTTCATAGATAAAATATAAAATGTACACTCCATAAAATGAAAAGTTGATATATTGACTTTATTAAAATTAGAAACTTATTTTTCTTTGAAATTCACCATTAAGAAAACAAAGTCTCTACACATCTATCAGCCAAAGGACTCATAACAGGAATATAGAAAGAGCTGTTATATTTTTATAATTAAAACAAACAACCCAATAATAAATGGGCAAAAGATTTCAACAAAAACTTCCAAAAAAAAACATGTATTAATGGCTAAAAAGCACACGAAAAGAAGCTTATCACGGGATGTGGAGTACAGCATAGGGAAGATAGTTAATGGAAATGTAACAGCTATATGTCAGAGGGATAGTAGATTGGAGGAAGGGCACTACCACTTTGTAAGGGGTGTAAATGTCTAACTATTACATTGTTTTGTATACCTGAAAATAAATAAATAAAACTTGGAAATAAAAAAAAAGGATGAAGAAGCTTAACATCACTGGTCATGAAAGAAATACAAATTAAAATTACAGTGAGATGGCCCAACATAACCATGATAATGGCTGAGATTAAAGAGCCTGACCATACCAAGTGTTGGTGAGTATATGGAACGGATGGCATTCTCTGGCAGTAATGACACCGCTGGCAGGAATGTCAAATGGTCTAACTACCTTGGATATCAGTTTGGCAGTTGCTTAAAGAGTTAAATATATATTTACTATACAACCCAGCCATTCTAGTCCTAGATATTTACCGAAGAGATGTAAAAATATGTTCACACAAAGCATTGTGCATAGCCAGTTTATTTCTAATTGCTAATAATTGGAGACAACTAAAATGTCTTTCGACAGATGAGAAGATAAATAAAGTGTGGTATTTCTATACAATGGAACATTCTCCAACAATAAAAATAACAAACAAAATGCTTAGTCACATAAGCAACAATGTAAATAAATCTCAAATTTATTATTCTGCGTGAAAGAATCTAGATTTTTAAAAAACAGTTCATACTCTGTTTATATAAAATTGCATTTATATACAACTCTAGTGATGTAAAGTAGATCAATGGCTGTGTATGGATGGGAGTGGAGAGAAGGAATAGATTACAAAGAAAGAAAACTTTGGTGAACGATGGAAATGGTTAGTATCTTGATTATGATGGTTTATGTATCTATCAAAATGCATCGAATTGTACATTTTAAATATGGGCAGTTTACTGTATGTAATTTATGCCTAAATAAAGTTTTAAAACTTTAAGAGGTATGCAGAGAAACTTACAACTCTTGAGTGAAGAATAAATATACATTTTCATAATGTTTTCAAAAACCAGATTTGTGTTTTCTGTAAGGAAAATCTTTTAATTCCAAAATAACTATGTGACGAAATAAAGCCCACATATTTCATAGGTTATATACTTTGATAAATAATATTATAAAAAATTCCTGGTTAACTCTTACACCAAAAGGAAACTATAAACTAAAAAAGAAACTTTACACTACAATCTAGAACACAAATTAAAAACTCTACTGAGAAGAAAATACATATTTTTAAAACCTTCATCATTAAAGAAAAAAGGTGAAAAATAAAGGAACTTAGAATTCATCTTGGAAAAAACAGAAAAATTACAAAATAGAACAAACTAGGAAGCTGAAATTTATACGGATAACAGGACTTTTATGGGTGTGAAAAAAATATTTGTAGGAAAAATAAAGAAGCTAATCTCAGGGGAAAAAAATAAACACATGCACACATACATCAGTGATCAGGAATTAAAAGTTGAAACTCAACCAGAGGCACAGGAGAGATTTTTAAAATTATAATAGAAAACATTTTACAGGCAAATATATGGCAATACATTTGAAAACCTAGAGGGAACGGATAAGTTCCTAGCCAATATAAATTACCACAGCTGACTTAAGAAATAATATACGAGTATCTGGGAATGCAATGTATGATAAATTGGCATTTCGTTTCGAGTAATAAAGATGGACTTTTTTTTTTCTAATGGCATTGGCACAATTGGACATCCTTTGGGATGAAAATAAAATTGAACTTCTAACTCACATAATACATAGATAAAGATAGAATGGGGGGGGGAATAGAAATGCTTCAAAAAAAAAATTAGGTGACTTTCTGTATAATTCCATGATAAAGCAGACTCTGTTATCCAAAACTAGAAAACAAGGTGTTTCATAAACCATATTTAGCCATATAAAAGTTCAAATGCTTATAGCAAAATATAACAAATTCCAATGCTGAGGATGGAAATAAGTACCTATAATATATATAGGTAATATGTAATATATATATGAGATATATATAAATACATGTAAAAGATATATACATCTTTTATATACATATATAAAATTGACAAGAGGGAAACTCTTCAGAGAAAACCAGCTGTGGTTATAAATCAGAAATCATAAAAGGACAAATACAAATAGCCAACAGAATATGAAAAAGGGCTTAAAATCACTAGTAGTAAGGAAAAAGTGAATTAATCCAACAATAAGCAATGATTTTATATACATCAGACTGGCAAAAGACCAACAACTATTGCCAGTAGGGATGTGGGAAGGACAGGGCAATCTGGCACATTGCTGTTAAAAAGTAAATTGTTACTGGCTTTGTTGAAATACATTCTAGCAGTAACTATTAAAATTAAAACTATTTATACCCAGCAATTTCACTTCTGGGAATTTATCCCATTAAAAGTCTCAGTATATAAATATACATATATTTTATATATATATGTATATATATATACACACACAAAGAGATCTGATACAATATTGTTTGAAGTGGCCAGAAAACAAGACCAAAGGGGATAAAAAAAACCCACTGGATATAAATTTAATATCCATCAGTCGGAGAAAGGCTGAATAAGTTATGATTCACATTATGAAACAGTGTGCTGCCACAACAATCAGAACTTCAACAAGATTTCTTTGAGTAACAAAAACAAAATGCAAAAACGTATGTGTATCATTTAAGAATGTGTTTGACTGTAAAGAGGAGAAATCCTGATGGTTGTGACTGAAACAAATAGTGGTTTATTTTAGCAATCCAGAGGTCAGCAGTTGGCCGCCACTAGTAATTCAACCACTGAAAATGCTATCAGGCACCCAGACTCTTACTCTTTCTCTCATGTCACCACAAATATTCAGGCTTTTGTCCTCACACTTGTCCCATCATGATCCAAAGATGGTATTGTTATTTCAGGTATCATTTCCATTCCCAAGAAGGATGAAAGGAGAAGAATAAAACTAGTAAAACTAAATGCATCCTATTTATCAGGAACTAAAATGCTCCCATATATCTTCCATCAAACTGCCCATGGTTATAGCTGACCAGCAGTGGTACGCTGGCCTGGCCTATCCCCAGCAGCGAGGATGTCTGCTGTGAACTCAAATTTTAGGCTTTCCAGCCTCTACTACCGTGTTTCCCCGAAAATAAGACCGGCTCTTATACTAATTTTTGCTCCAAGAGACACATTAGAGCTTATGTTCAGGAGATGTCATCCTGAAAAATCATGCTAGGGCTTAGTTTCCACTTAGGTCTTATTTTCAGGGAAACATGGTAGCAGAAAGAGGCTCAGAAAAAGGTGTGTCATAATTTCCAAATCGTTTAAAAATATATTATATTTGTATAAAATAATCTTATTATTGTAGATCAATTACAAAAACTGTATACGAATATGCCTGTGAGATTTTGTCTGTGATTATATGAGCACGAAGAAAAAAAATACATATATATATATGTTTATACTCATATACCAGGGGTGCCAAAAAAACGTATACAAGTGGACACTTTGGTCAGTGTTGCTCAAGCAGTAGTTCGCTGTAATCAGAAGTGTCTGGATGCTGATGGTAACCACTTTGAGCATCTCTTGTAATTGTAGAAGTCAAACATGACTTGTATTTATCTTTTCTTATCGACAAATACTGAGTATTACAATTTTTTTTTTTTTAGAGGACTTTACTGGGGAACAGTGTGTAATTCCAGGACTTTTTTCCAAGTCAAGTTGCTGTCCTTTCAATCTTAGTTGTGGAGGGTGCCGGTCAGCTTCAAGTTGTTGTCCTTTCAGTCTTAGTTGTGGAGGGCACAGCTCAGCTCCAGGTCCAGTTGCAGTTGCTAGATGCAGGGGGAGCTGCCCACCCACCCTTGTGGGATTCGAGGAATTGAACTGGCAACCTTGTGGTTGAGAGGATACTCTCCAACCAACTGAGCCATCCGGGAGCTCAGCTGCAGCTCAGCTCAAAGTGCCGTGTTCAATCTTAGTTGCAGGGGGCAGAGCCCACCATCCCTTGCGGGACTCGAGGAATTGAACTGGCAACCTTGTGGTTGAGAGCCCACTGGCCCATGTGGGATCGAACCAGCAGCCTTCAGAGTTAGGAGCACTGAGCTCCAACCGCCTGAGCCACTGGGCCGGCCCGAGTATTACAGTTTTAATGCAAGTTTTTCCTTTCTTAAAACGTGTATTCATTTTTTGGCACCCTCTGTATAAATAATTTTTAAATGTTCCCAGCATATTATTAGGTTAAAAACAGTAATTTGTATCACAATATGTATAATATGACACATAATTTTATGTGTTAAAAGATGCATATGTTTGCATGTGCCTAGGAAAATAATAATACCCAATATTCACTGAGCTCTTATTTTGTGCCTTATACATACATACAAATGACTTACGCCTTTTAATCCTCTCAACAATGCTATGAGATAAGTAACTAGTGCTATCCCCACTTTATATATATGGGAACGAGGCTTGGAGTTCAGTGACTTTCTCAAGATCACGCAACAGATGAGTTAAAGAACACACATCACACTAGCAGAGCTTACCACCAGGAGGGTTGTAGGGGAAAAGGGAACAGACTTACACAGTTCCCTTTCTTATCTCAGAATACTTTCCCTATTGTATGATAAGCCTGTGTTTTTTAAAAGGGGCTTTCTTTTTTAATTTGACCTACATTTCACCATAAAAGTGAAGCAATTTTGCTTTCCTTTCTATCCCCTTCCTATATGTATTTACATTTATTTTTCCCACTTATTTCTTGTAACTTTTCTTTAGTTTTATTTCTGCCTCCTAACAAGACTGTTCAATCCCCTCAATTTTTCTCTAATGCGCATCTTCAAAGTTCAGATAAGTTATACCTCCTATCCCCTCACACACATACACAAATCCTGGGGAGACCAGAAACCAAGCCCTTTAGTCAAGCTTCCAGAGGATTACACGTGTCAGAGAAATGCATTTGATGTGAAAGGGATCTGAATGCAAACTTGCGGAGAACTGGACCATCAAGCATTATTTGAGGAGGCCGATCAGGCAAAATGCCTGCGGTACCATCAGACAGAATTTATTGTCATACATGGTTAAGAAGGAAACAGAACTAAGATAGAGGATGTGGATTCCTCCAAAGTCCCTGTATTAAACAGGGATTGGAATACTGCACTCCAGTGTCAAATCCCACTGCAGAAGGAGAAAATTTTGAGAGAAAATCTCTTCAGCCTCTTAAGTCACTATATCCCTGCCTCGGCTTAGCTCCTGACTTTGAGCTTGTTCCAAGTTCCAGATGGAAATGGTGATAGGGAGTGGATTAAGCACAGTTGGGCTTTTACACTTAAACCTTGAGCATTTAATGGTTCAGCAAAGCAAGGTTTTCCCATTAGAGCTACCGTACTTCCAAGTCCAACTATTGATAAGCTCCCAAATTTAACACATCTATAAGAAATATGCATGTGTGTTGGCCATAAACTAAACCACACATTTTCAAGTAGAATCCGGAGTCTAGGAAAACAGCCAAGTTGAGACTGTCTTGGCTAGACAAACAGTATTTCTCACATATTGCTGGGCTTAAAAGAATGAAAAGTTTTCCCAACACCAAGTTGTGAAATACAGTAATAATGACACATTTAAGGGAAGAGAGAGACATCCTTTAAATGCACCTATTTTTTAAAAAGACTTCAAAAACACTGTTAGTATCTTCTTTTGTGGGAGAAAAATTATTTCTATGAAGCATTTTCAAAACTCTGATTTTTGAACTTGAGCTCATCATAATTTTTATTGTAATAAAGACATAGAGATATTCTTCTCCACAATGGACTCAGTTTTAAAAATCTCGTTATACTCACAATTTGTTCCAAAATGCTGTGTGAGGCTTAACTCTAGGTTGCAACATCTACTATCTCATATATTTTTTAATTAATAGCTTTCATCTGTAAATTTACCTGAATTCTCAAAACACCATGGGAAGTGAGATGCAGAAAAGGGGACATACTCCAAGAAAGAATTAGTAAAATAATCAAAAATTGTGTTTCACTAGTGGAAAGGGAAATCTAGCAAGATTCTCCTAAAGGCTAACATGTCCCCATTGTTACTAAAACACTTATAGAAATGAGTTTCCGTAGTAGGTTCCCTCTGGCATTGCAAGGGGGTAAGGGAGGGGAACGGGTAGAACACAGAGATGAGACAGTTGAATGGAGTAAGGCAAAGATAAGTATAACAAGCACGTGCTGAGAAGGAGTGATGCGGAATTTCCTCTCCTTTTAGAAGGAAGTAACAATGATAACAGCTACCACTGCTCCTTGGGCCCCCACCATGGGCCAGTCAGTATGTCGAGTGCTTTCCTTGTAAGCCGCACATCAATACTTTCATCCCTTCCATTTTGAAGATGAGAAAACTGAGCCTGAGGAAGGAACCTGACCTTGGTCACACAACTAGAAAGTGGCAGAGGTGAAATGAAATTTCTCTCCTGTCAGATTTTGAAGTCCTTACTTTTAATCGCATGAGAAAGAACAAGATGCTGCTTAATACTAGATCTAGCGATGGACAGGATAGAAAATAACTGTATAAGGTATGTACACCTTATACAGTAAGAGAAGAGCTGGGACAAGTGAGGAAGGGGAAGAAAGGCGGAAAAAGAGAAAATAGGGCTTACGTGTATGGCTGTAGGAAATCACCCAAAGCATGATGGGTGATCTGTTTGTGTCCTTCCGCTGTATAACTTCTTCAGAACCCTCTTCCTACCTTGTACTCTCTTGTACCTTATATATGTCTCTATTCCCACAGATAATTCAATCTCTTTGTTAATGAAACAAAACAAGGGAAAAAGGAGCCAAGCTGTGAGATTCAAGTTCCAGCATATTCAAAGATGGATTGATTTTGAGTTGTTGTGAATTAAAGTTTACCTGGAAGGTCTCTTTCCAGAACCCAGACCAAAGTTTGAACGACCATGAGCATATATGGCTCCAATTTCACTATGACCCGCTTTGTTAATTCCACCTGAAATAAACAAGGCATTAAGCCCTTATGCCCTGCCCACTAAAATCTCAGGACCTCAGCAGAAGTGTTACAGAAAAACTGTGTCCAGAGGATCAGGCAACATAAAACCTATGGAACTAAGACTTTCTGTAACATGTCTCTACATCATTTGGGTCTTTGTTTATTTCCTTTTATTTATAAACAACAGAACTGGCTCTGCCTACCTTAAGCAAAACAGCTTTTTTGGGAGGATACAGGATCACTCAAAGAATTAAAGAAACTACTAAAGAGCCACGCTCAGAAGAAAGCAGTAAGCAGGGATCCAATCAGCAAGATCTGATCAACAGTCAGGGTGACAACACAAAGGACCAGCTCCAGTCATCTTTTCATGCAGGCATCACTGAACTCAATATTTAAAGTCCCCAAAATGATAATTCAAGTCGGTCTTATTTGGGTCACTTGCAGTCTCTCTGGCGAGGGAAGAGCAGGGCAACTTGATTGATAGTCCCACAAAGAGTCTATACATGGGAAAGAAACAATTATCCAGAAGAAATCTGGAGAGAGAGTTCCCAAAAAGGGGGGGGAGGTATGAAATGGGTGCTAAGTAGAACAAAAAAGTCACCAAAGCTTCACAAAGAACAATCGCTTTCAAAAATATTCAGGGCAGCCATTCTGGCTTAAAAGAATGAGCCTGTGACACAGGCAATTTTTAAAGACTTTCGAAATGTTACACTAATAATAGAAATGTTTGTTTTGGCAAGTTAAAAGAGCTGTCTTCTAAGAGGATGGATTTTGATGAATGTGGGGCCCTTTTTTGGCTGACACCTTGATATGCAAATATGGAAGAAGACACAGAGGAGGGGGAAGTGTGTAATAGAGAAAAGAGAGTTGAAAGTGCAGTGAGATGAGACTGTGGACTTGCAATTGAGAAAGTACATTCAGACCTTACAAACCTTGGACTGCTCGGGACATGTCAACTGAGGCTGCCACTTTGGGAAAGCCATCTATGGTCTGTGTACCATGCTCAAGCAGAGAGAGGTGATCGGCAAAGCAAGATGGAAAAGCCATTAGTGGAGCACGTATGTAGAGAGCAGTCTATGTGGACTGGAGAGGAAACAAGATGAATAGGATAATTGCCTTGGCACCAAATGGCCTTCCAAGTCCAGTTTATATCCCTCCTGGAGAATGGTTAGCTTTCTAGGCCTTGAGTTCAAAGACATACCCCCACATTCCTTAAAACAAATCCCTCTCAAATTGAGCCAATGGATTGGTTCCTGGTTTATCACTATCAAAACACTTCCAGTATAAGACAAATCCCTTTAATTAACATTGGTTTGCAAGTTCATGGCTCGGCTAGTAAGCCCAGTGGAGAATGCCAACAAAATGGAGCCTGGAGGCCAAGACGGGACATTTGACAAAAAGAAGCCCGTGAAGGAACCGTGCATTAGCATCGGAAACTGTGAAGGTGAAGATGTGAGCAGTGGAGTGCCAGTCCTGACTGATTTGCCAACTCAGGAAAATAACAATTACAAACAGAGATCTGAAACGTGCAGTTCTGGGAGACATTCCGCAGCTAGCCCCACAGCCCGTGTTGGGTGAACCATTACACTTCTACCAGCCTGCCTCGGACGGCCAGTGACCTGAGTGACAAGGAGAGTAGCCACTACTTCTCACAGCTCAAGAGTGGTGAGCGGTTATTGGGACTAACAAAGACACCGGGTCCAGTTGCATTATGAACGTGCAGCTTTGGACAGTGAGGAATTCTGGTGATTAGCCATTCGCAGTGATTAGAAGTTTACTGAATAAGGCAAAACCTTAGCTGATGGTGGGGGAAGTAATGGAGAGGGGCACACCCGCTGCAAGGGGAGTGGATGCTGAGACAGAGCCACTAACATGGCGAGCAGGGGACGAACAACAATTGTCGTTACCTTGGCTGCACCCACAATTGCCCATAATACACTGAGCTTCCCTGACAGAGAGAAAGGAGGAAAAAAAGTACTAATCACCAAAAACAACAAGACTGACAACAAAAACATGGTCTTGTTTGGGGGAAGGAAGGACTGAAATCTTCTTTATCCTAAGAAAATAGAATTAATTTTAAAACATCTACATTAACTCTGTTTTGGCTAGAGTCAAGGACGGTGGAGTCTAAGAAATACAGATGTCTAGACATGCCATAGAATAGACTTAGCCTCATGGTTAAAAGCTTGGGCTTTGCAATCAGATATATCAAGGTTAATCCAGTTCTTTTACATTCCAGCTGGGACCTTGTGACGGTCACTGTAAGTTTGAAAAATGGGGTTAATATCAGTAACTTGCCACCAAGTTGCTGAAGGCTTCGATGAAAAAAATGCTTAGAAAGTGCTTCAAAACATGCCTAGCACACATGTTCAAGAAATATTATTATTAATAACAAAACAACCTTAAAATCATTTTGTTATTGCAATTCCAAGGGCCTAACCTACTTTTATGTGCCCCAGGGAAGTCTCTACCACTTGGGCATACTTACAAAATTTATAGTTGATATGATACTGAGGAAAATACTCAGTGAAACAGATGACAGAATTGAGATTCCAAATGTTCTTGACTAGCTGAAATGACAATCCCACTCTGACATAATAAAATTGAATTCTGTAACTCATTCTGTGTCAGCCTTCACACTGACCACTAGGCATATAAAGATGATGAAGACGTGGTAGTTACAGACGAGGAAGCATATATCAACCAAGGCAACCTCCTGGATCAGCATGGTTTCAGGGCCACATCCAGAGAAGGGTGTGTAATCCTCCAGAAGATCTGAGGGAGCAGAAAAGTGAGGGAGCCCCATTACAGCTGGATTTCAGGCGGAGGAAACACAATGAGAAAAGGAGTAAAACATTAAATGTCATGGCATAGTTGAGAAACTACAGTAAAAAGTAGTGAGTGAAAGAGAGAAAGGATGGGGAAATCAACTGGACAAGATGTTGAGAGACCTCAAGTGCCGTGTGAAGGAGCTTGGAGGATGTCTTGAAGGGAGCAAAGGAGGAGTTACTAGATTATTCAGTACATGTATTTATTTATTAGGTGCCTATCATATGCCAGACATGTTTCTAGGCACTGAGAATACAGCTGGTAGCAGACAAGAATACCTGCCCTCCTGGGGCTTATACTGTAATAGGAAAAGGGACTACACAACAGGCATGTAAATAAATAAAACATTTCTCTTTTCAGACAGTAAACACGACAAAGATACAAATATGCTTCTAAGAAGGTATAATAGGGTAAAAGAATAACAGACAGGGAAGCTACTAGAGCCAAGGTGGTCTAGGGGTGCTTTTCTGAAGATGTGACATTCAAGCTGAGACGTGACTGACAAGAACCAAGACAGGCAAAGATTTGGTGGCAGAAAGACGTAGAAAAGGCAAATTCACCTACTCACTACATTGAGAAAAGGAAGGCAGTGAGTTTGGAGCATGTGAGAGAGGGACGACTGACTGGTAAGAGATACAACTAGAGAAGAAAGCAAGAGCCAAATACCACTGAGCAGGGATTCGTGGGAACCAGGCTGCAAGCGACTCCTGTGGGCATTTCTGGAACACTGTTGGGGTGTGCTTTGCTAGTGGCAATGACAGAAACTTCCTCCTGGCACTGAGAGGGCACAGGCCTGGCTGCTGGGCTTCCTGAGGCCCACGGGACACTCCACATATCAAAGACTTGCCATTCAACCTACATGACTTTCTGATGTCCCACTGGGCATTCATTTAGATAAAATATTGCTAATAATCATCTTAGCCTAGAACCTAAATTCACAACTTTTTTTAAATAAGGATTTAATAACTCCTAAATTTTCCAGAAGCACACTTGATGAACTGAGGGGAGATTGTACTTTTTGTCTTGAACACGACCAAGAACACTTCAGGATATCATGTCGCCAACAGCAGTGTTACTTTTGAGGTATTTGAGTCACTACTCAAAACCAAAACATGTACCAGTCTGCATTTGTCACTCCCACAGTCCTGGTGACTTCCCTATAGACGCAAGCATGTTTCCCCTTATGTCACCCAGTGTAATTATACTTATACATGTACATATTGAAATACATACTGCCTTACTTAAAAGCCACTTTTATTTTGTTACTACATAAAATTAGGGCATTATTTCTCTTTTATTAGTGATCAGATAGGTTATATTATTGGCCAAGTTCATTACAAGAGAGTAAAGGAAAGGGGTGATTAAAAATATTTGCTTATAAAATGAAGTGCCTGGAGCTGATAGAGGTGGGGACCACTGTAGAGCACGGTAAGCAACGTAGATTTTATTCGAAGTCCAGTGAGAAGTTTGAAGGGTATTAAATAGAGGAGGGTTGTGATCTGACTTGCGGTTTTACAAGCAGACATCTGTGTATGCAGAACCTTGACTGAGGAGGCAAAAAGGAAATCCGAGACCAGCAAGAAGCCTGAGGGGTCAAGGCCAACAGTGACGGATGCCTGCACTGAGATGCTAAGAACAGAGTTGCCGAACACTCATCTCTTCGTCAGCTTAGAACCCTTGAAGTATTTGAGGCTGTTAGCATACGATTGCATATTATTTTCCTCTTTTTACTAAACATGCCCGAGCCTTTCCATTATATCCTATGTGACATGGTTTCTAGGCTTCTCTCCACCTGGTCAGCAAAGACACCTTTGTTGACATCTTGTGAAAAACGTCTATGTTCTCACTATCCTTTTTAAAGTAGGGGTCGCAGAATTGAGGGTAATTCTTCAAATGGGGTCTAACTTTTTGGCGGGACGATTAAGCAACTGCCACTGATAAACTCTCTATCGTGCTATCTACTGAAGAATAAACTAGCGTTTTCTATAGCAGTATTGCAGTGTTTCTTTACCTTCTCCTTGAGGTGAAATAAAACTCCCCTTCCCACCTTAGACATTCTTTGAGGCTACACACCAGTCTTCCCATTTCTAACAATGTCACCCTCATTAGCTTTGATTTCTCCCTATTCTTTACCATTGGAATCCACTATCGTATCATGAATATTGAAAAGGGAAGCCCTCTAGACATCACAAAAACCTAAAAAAAATAAAATAAAAAACCAAGAGGGCAGCAACATGTGACAAATCCAGCTGAGTACTCCCAACAGCGGGTGTCAGAGTATTTGCCATTTTTTCATGGTCTACAACTTATGTAGCTGCAGCCTTTCCTTGAAGTCATTTTTTTCTCAGACAGCTGTGTTTGTTCTGTCTCCAACCACCTCTATCCAGCAGTAGAAACATCTTTCTTCATGCCTCCCCTCTGTACTTCTGCAAGACAGGATGCTTCATGAAGTTCTGAGTTCCTCACCATTGGAAGTAGGTAAGCAAAGAGTAAGGTATCTCTGCTTGAAGATGTTAAACAGAAAATTCAGACTGATGGTCAGAGCAGGTTGTGGACTTACCAGATTACAGACTCGTATAGGACAGGATCCCTTACAATTTTGAAACCCTACTGATTCTATGATTCTTGTAGCCTTATATCAACTGGGCCTGCAGTTTTCCTACTTCTCTAACTCAGCACCTGGGGGATGGCTCCATGACAAACCCACTGTTTCAGCTACCCTTTGCTGCACAAAAGCCATCCCAAAACGTAGTGATATAAAGCAACAACCATTTTATTACGCTCACGGTTTCTTCAGGTGAGGAATTTAGACAGGGAAAAATAGGGCTGGTTTGTCTCTGCTCCCCAGTGTCTGAACCTCTGTTGGGAAGACATGCGTGGCTGGGACGGGGTGAGGCAGGGTGTGACTCAAATTTCTAGAGATGACTCAAACCACTGGGGGCTGGAATCATCTGGAAGCTTCCACATTTAAATATTTGGTACCTGGGCTGGGAAGACTCAGAAGCTAGTTTCAGTTCAAACTGTTGACTGGCGTATCAAGAGGCTTCTCCCGGGGCTTCGGCTTCTCACAATATGGTGGCTTAAGAGTAGTCAAATTTCTTGCCATTGTTTTGGCAAGACACAGAGGTTTAGGATTCTAAGAGCAAATGTGACAGTTAAGCAAAGTAGAAACTGCATGGTCTTTTATGACCTAGACTTGGAGTCATCTAGCATCACTTTGGACAGGTTGAATCTGTCATGACCTGCCCAGATTTAAGGAGCGGGGCCATAGACCCCACCTTTCAATCGGAGAAATGTCAAAGAACATTCAGTTACATTTTGAAGTTGCCGAATTCCTTGTGGTGTTTATTTTTTAATTTTATATAATAAGAACCAAATTTATTTTTTCTTCTTTAAATTTTTTGACTCAGATTGAAGTAAAGTTATGCACCCATGTAGCTTACCAACAAATGGGAGGGCTTCTAAGCACAACAGGAAAGAAGAGAGTGAACCACAGCTTCCAGTGGACAGGACAAAGACTTTTCTTGAGCCAAGAATACATATGCCTTTGGAGTGGAACAAACACTGACATTCTGGACACCTGTTGCTTCCTTTACAAGACCTTAGGAGCTCCGAGATTAAACTCTGCAGCATCCCAAACCATAGGAGAAAAGTCTTGCTCAGACTCAATTTACAGGACATTGACCTTTTTTTTTTTTTTTAACATGTTCGATTACTTATTTAATATGTGACCATGAGCAAGTTAGATCCTTGGTTTCCTCATTTGTAAAACGTCTTGTAAATAACTAATAATAAATAAATATTTGGCCACATATGGCCAAATATAAGCTCCTATAAAAGTACAAGTGATGATAAATATTAAGCAAGTTGCTATGTTTTTTATCTAGAAGGGCTCTTAAATCCCAGACTGACAGATGTTAGAGAAAGTTTTGTTACAGAAAGGGAGGACTGGTAATTCTATCCTCCCCTTTGCTCTACTGCCCTCCAAATGGGCATTTGTTTTGTTGTTGTTGTTGTTGTTGCTTTTGATTGCTGGAATTCTTATTTATTTTTTTTATTAGTTTCAGGTGTACAGATATTTATACCCCTCACAAAGCGATCACTCCCCCACCCCCAATCTACTACTCCTCTGACATCGTATATAGCTGTTACAGTTCTATTGACTCTATTCCTTATGCTGTACTCCACACAGGACATTGACCTTTAATCTGCTGAAATTTGTATGTGTTCCACATGTCAGTCAATTCTCTTTTTTGGCTAATTGGTTACCTAGACATGGTCTCATCCTCCTTTGGGGACTGTAAACATGCCTGAGCCTAGGAGAGAAGGTGCAAAGAAAGAGACCACTATGCTTCCCACTGAGACCCATCAAGTTCAGCTTCTGAGCAGCAAAGGAAAGGAAGGAAAGCTACCTCAGCAAGGGAATTGAAATGCTAGAAGCACTGCCCTCCTAGCTGAGTGCAGTGCAGTTCTCTGCACCAACTCCCAGCTAATTACTCCTCACTGCACATCAGCAAAAGCTGATCTGATTAAAATAGTAAATCAACCATGTGTTTCTGTGGAAAGGATGTGGAGCTGGGTGTGTTCAGTAAGGTGTAAATTACCAAAACTGGGGACTTCTAGCATCAAGTCCCAGGCCTTCTCTATGTTTAGCTCAACTTACCAGCCTTCTGGATTCAGAGATGCTGGCTGACCTTTCAGTTCAAACTCTGAACCATTGAAATTGAAGGCAGATTACAAGCCAACACCCCTGTCATTTACAGCAGGCAGGAGGAAGACACGAGCATGTGATACAGTCACTGATCAGGCTTCATAATGGTAGTCAATGCACACCAGCTAAGTTAACTAAGCACTTACAATGCAAGTGCCAAACTGCTTAGCACGCATGATCTCATTTCATCCTTGTAACAATCCCATTTCACACATACAGAAACTGAGACCCGGAGAGCTGAAATAACCTACCCAAAATGACAGTGTTTGGAAGTTAAGGAATCAGAATTTGAGCCAAGTCTGTCTAAACCTAGACTCTCACCACTAAGCAACACAGCCTGTGCTCCTGAGCATCTGGGAGACACAGATGCAGCTACTCCCCAAGCAGTAAAGAACGGCTGGGGAAGGTGATGCCTCATCTTGGTCTTCAGAGTATGGAGAAAGCCACTAGGCTGACAAAGCACTGTAGGGAGAGCCTTGCAACCACAAGGCGTAGCATGTACAGGGCCTGAAGGCAGCTGAGAGGCAGACTGACAGCTCCTTAAGTCAGGAATCATGTTTCCTTGTTTACCATGGAAGCCCTTAGTGCCTGGTACGTAATAACCAAATGAAGATCCAACAGAGTAGTCTGAAGCATGATCCCTACAGTCAGGCTGCCAGTGTTGAGCTATGTGACTTCAAACAACTGGCTTCACCTCTTTGAGCTCTGGCTTTCCCATCTGTGAAAAATGGAAGGTGATAATAGACTCTGCCTCCTAGATTTGTGAGGGAGGATCCAATGAGATCATGTGGGTAAAATGCAAACATGGTCTAGTACTACCACTGAGGCAGCGCTCAGAAAATGGTAATGGTGGTTGTTCATCATTAGGCTCTCCGTAAGTCTCTGTTAAGGGAATGAGTGAATGAATGAGTGAATGAATGAGTGAACGAATGAATGATGTTGGCATGACTTATGAGAGGGAAGCAAGGATTTCAGTATGACTACAGAGGATGAGAGAAGCGCTTCATGATAAAGCTGATGCCAAATTGGACATCCCCATTTTGTCTTCCTTCTCCTCACATTCCATGGTTCTAATGGTGATGGTGACGAGAAGAAAGGTTCATGTATTTACACTAATTTTCACTTCATGACATACTTCCATAGTCATTATTTTATTCAAACTTCCAGACAAATATATGCTAACTATGTGATGAGTGTGCCTTGTCCCGTTTTGCATAAATCTGCAGAGGCCCAGAGAGTATAAGTACCCATAAAAAGCCAACAAGCTGTAAGTAACAGTAAAACAAATAAAGCCCAATTATGCTGACTCCTGGCTCTTATTCCCTCCACATGGATAATGGCGCTAATGCAGAGACTCAGGGAATTTGCAACCAGAGAATCGGTTTCACAAGCTTGCTGGCTATTCACCAAACCTCGTTTCTTTGCTTCCTGGAACATGCCTTTACTACACAATTCCTTCACGGCAGTCACAACATTTTGTTAAAGTATCTTGAAATATTTGTTGTTATCAAAAAAGCTGACAATTTTCTGTATTTTGGTTTATTATTATAAAAATAATGTTTCCCCCTTAAAAACTCCATTCAAAGTAGCTAAATCCTTGAGGTAAAGAAATTTTAATTAAAAAATACCGGGCTAATCTTTTTAAAGAAAAAAAAATACATTAAAATTATTTTAGCTTGATACATAAAAATCATCTTTTCTTGTTCTGCTCTGGTGAACATGAATGTACTTCAAATGTACATTTATACATCATTACATCTTCCCTACAGTTAGTTATGACTATGTAACTTAATTCCAGTCAATCACTGGCAAAGCGATTTATGGTACTTCCTGGCCTGATCCAGGAGTTCTTCCTTTCTTTCCCCTTAAGCAGCAATATTAGAAGTTGAAGATGGCAAATCTATAAAATGGAAGGACCCTGGATTCCTAAATCTTAGCCTTGGAAGAAATTGCCAACTGCTCTGGAACACCCATTATGGAAATTAAATGAGCAAGAAATACATTTCTGTTATGCTAAGCCACTGAGGCTTATCTATTTCAGCAGCTAGCATTACCTTAACTAATAAAAGCATGGAAACAGATATAAATATTACATACCCAGACACTCACTAAGACGATCTTCAGAATTCCCAGGCTCCATACCTCAAAGGACCTTTGCTTCTTTATTAGAATTACATTACATCCCAATCCTGAAAGCAGGTGGTAACAGATAAGAATTTCCAGGCTGTAAATTTATTTTGGGCCGGAGTCTTATCTACCTTTGTGTCCTCAGCATGTCACACAATATCAGGCACAGGGTAGATGTTTAATAAAGGGTGACAATAAATAACTATTCTAACAAGCATCATCCAAGGAGATGACGGCTGAATGGGGCCAGAGTGATTAGGTTCTCCAAATGGAAATGGGTAATTTCCCACAGGAGGCATCTTACAGGACAGGAGATCCGCCATGACTTGCTGACAAAGTGGTAAGAGACTTCATTCATGTATTTATTCATTTCTTCAAAGCTATTTATTGAGGACTTGTGATTTGTCTGGCACCATTCCAGGGAATAAGGGCACCAAAACAACAACAAAAACAGATGAGGTCTCTGTGTTTGTGGCTTTTACATTGGAAGGGAAGTGGAATGTGACACCCCAGAATATGCCTCTTTGGCATAAAGATTATTTCGAGCTTGCTCGCTCTATCTCTATATCCATCCATCCATCCATCCATCCATCCATCCATCCATCCATCTATCTAGAGAAACAGGAGAAGCTCTGAAAACAGAGTAGAAATTATCCTTTGGTAAGGAAAATATACATTTATAAAGGAAACCTCCATTTGTTAGCATGCTTCCCTCTGTATCAGCATAAAAAGGACGACTCTAAATCACAAGAAATTTGATTAGTGGTAAAGGCACTGAATGAATAACAAACCTGACCCTTGCTTACTGTGCTTTTCCTGGTAACCTCCCATAACTGCCTTACCAACCCCCAAACACTTTTTTTTTGTTTTGTTTTGTTTTGGCTTTAGCTAAAAATGGTATTTAAGATGGTGGCTTGGGCCATTTTGGGAGTTAATTGTTTTTCTGGGTATCTCCCTTGTATACATGATATATACATGTTAATCTATTTCTGTTTTTCTCTTGTGAATCTGTCTTTTACTACATGGGATCTCAGCCAAGAACTCAGAAGAGTAGAAGGAAAATCATTTCCCCTCCCCTACATACTCTAGCAAATTTCTACATACACGCTGAAATACTTACACACAAACTTGGGTCCCCAGATCAGCTAGGTATTTCAATAAGAAGTGAGTCTCTTGTAGGTAGCAAATGTAAGGGTTTTGTTTTCTTACCCATTCTTCCCTCCTACATCTTTTGGTTGGAGTACTTAATCCATTTACATTCACATTGAAAGTAATGGTTGATAGATATGTAGCTATTGTCATTTTATTATTCTTAATATAACAATGACTGTGTCAGGTTAGCAAAGTTATGATGACAGATACATTATGATAATAGTCCATTCTCTTAAAACATAAGAAAACCTGCTCCAACTCCATGAAGAAAAGAAATCGTCAACTAAAACCTTAAGAACAAATTAACCAGATTCACATTCGTGAAGTTAAACCACACAGGAGAAAAATCACAGCAACAAAAGTGAGTAATAAAGATAAAACTCTGTGGCTGGTCATATAGTTGATGAAGGTATCAACCCATTCTGTTTCTAAGCTCCTGATTTGTAAGAGTTAATCATATAATTTGGCTACAGCAACACGAGCAATGACAGATGTGCTGTCCAACTGACCAGGTTAAGAAAAATAAAGGCAGATGGTTTTAGATTAAAGTCTGGATGGTGACACTGCCATTAGAGAATTGACATTCTGTCACCAGGCCAAAGTTCTTCTATTTACTTTACTCTCTAAATTATCTGCCACCTGTTGGTCCAGGGAATCATTTAGAAGTTTAGTCATGGGGAGTTGATAAAAACTCATTAATTTGGATTCAGTGATTCATTCAAGAAATATTTATTGAGTGCCTACTATGTGTGCAACGTTGCTCTAGGTGCTGGGGAATACAACTACCAAGACCGTAAGCAAATAAGGTAACCATAGATTCTGTTAAATGCTACCAAGAGAATGAAACAGGTAATGGGGATAGGGGAGCACAAAGCATTAGAGTGCTTAGGGAAGGACTCTCTGAGGAAGTGACATGAGCTGAGACAGGAAAGATGATGTATTAATTTTCTATTGCTGCATAACAAATTGCCACAAGTGTACGGTCTCAGGAGCGCAGGTATGAGTTAGCTGAGTCCTCTCAGGGTCTCACAGGGTGAAATCAAGGAGTTATCAGGGTTGTAATATCATCTGAAGCTTGGAGTTCTCTTCCAGGCTCAATGGTTGTCAACCAGATTCATTTCCTTGTGGCTGTATCACTGTGGTCCTTGTTTCCTTGCTAGCTGTTGGTTGGGGAACACTCTCAGCCCCTAGACGTCATCCTCAGGTCCTTGCTACATGGACTCCTCCTCTCACAACCTGCTTTCTTTTAGGTCAACAAGAGAGCATCTCTCTGACATGTCAACTTCTTTTAAAAGGCTCACTTGTTAGATCAGGCCCACCTGGGAGAGTCTCTCTTTTTGATTAACTCAAAGTCAAATCATTAGTAGTATTATTATAGGAACAAAACAGCATCATATTCACTGATTCCACCCAGCAGTCAAGGAGAGGGTATTATACAGGTCATGAACCCCAGAGGGTGGAAATCTTAGAGGCTTTCTTAAAATTCTGCCTACTGTAGATGAGAACCAGCCATTCAAAATCAGGGAAAGGCTTCCAGGCAGAGTCACCATAGAGTACAAAGAACAAACTTGATATTTTCAGGAAAGGGAAAGAGGTTGGTCTACTGAAGCATGGTGGATGAGGCAAAGGGAGGGAGGAGATAAATGAGGTAGGGGACATCAGCAGGAGTCAGGCCACCTAGGGCCTTTGCAGCCATGATAGTGATTGGACTTCATTTTATGTGTAGTGTCCTACTAATGTTAATTGAGTCCCTCTGACATGTTATTAGACTCATCCATGACATAAAGAATAATAGATCCAATGTCAAGAGAAATGGGAGGAATTAACATGCTATGGCTACCTCTTATTTTGAAAAATGAGACACTAAGCTAAAGGTTCTATACTGGTCTCGCATTCCATTTTTTTCTAGGCCCTATTAAAAAGACAATTCAGGTGAAAGTAAAAATAATACGAATGTAATCACTTTCTAGTGTTGGCTGATAAAAAGGAATCTGGTCATCGGCTTCTTCTAAGCATCTTCTAATACCCATGAATGCACCCTTGGGTCATTTCATAAATTCTATAAATTACATTAATAATATTTCCAGGGGCAACATACAATTTGTCTTTTGGTCAAGGGAGAATACATAATTAGTGTTTGTAGAAATTTCCAGCAATGCAGATTTTCAAAGATAATCCTGAGGCAAGAGTTTATTGTTTAGAAATGCTAGCTCATCACAGGCACTTTTTCTTCTTCTCCTTCCTAAACTGAGGTTGAAAGGGAGATCCAAATCTGAATTAAACAACCAATAGAAATGTCACTATGTACTAACTGATCCAGAAGTCAGAGGTATAACTGCTTTCTTAGTTTCTTCAATTGAAGTACTAGCAGGATTTACCTGAGGCTTCCATCTGAGCTGCTTAGCAGAGAAAAAAAAAATTAAGAAATGATAGGAGATCCAAGATGGCAGAGTAAATAAACATTATGCATGCTTCCATTCATAAACACATTAAAGTTACAACTAAATTATAGAGAAATCAACCTGGAGAATCATCTGAAATCTAGCTGAACAGAAGTTTTATAACTAAGGATATAAAGAAGAAAACAGGTTGAGACTGGTAAGAGGGGTGGAGACACAAAACGGGCTCGTTCCAAACATCCGTGTGGCGTTTGAGAATCAGGAGGGATATCTCGGCCATGGAGGTTCCCCCCAGAGAAGCGAGGGATGCCAGCCCCACACCATCCTCTACAGCCCAGAGTACTGGTGCCAGGAAGAGGAGCCGCACAACATCTGATTGTGAAAAACAGTGGGGATTCTGACCATCCAAGTGGGTTGAAAGGCTGTGGGAAACCCAGATGTCCTCTTAAACAGCCTGAACACAGATTCTCTCACTCTCAGGCATTCACCCTGGGCTCCGGCAGAAGAACGGTGACTTGGGGGTTGTTGGAGACATATGGGGGGCAGGCTGAGGTGTGTGGCTTTGGAGCAAGGGCTGGAGGACAATCGCCATTTTTCCCTGTTTGGGCTCTTCCATGCAGCCGGCAGGTCAGCACCATCTTTCCTGTATTGAACCCTCCCACACAAGGCCAAAACTGAATTTGATTGGCCTGGTGAGGTCTGCTGGGACCCTGCCTACCTAATTCCCCCAACTACAGAGGCACTTTCTCATGAGCATCCAGCTCTGCCTGTACTGTATTCTTTCTTGGAAAACTATCAGAGCCCGTGGGCCCCAGGCCGGCCTCAGTGTGCTCTGACACTTTTGCTGAGTAGCTCCAGGCTCAGCGCTGTCAACAAACCAGAGTCTACATTAACCTAGTGATCACAACTCTTCCACTCTAGTGACTCCCTGACACCCTGCCTCACCCAACTCAAGTACCGCACAATGCTTTATCAGTGGCTGAATCTTAAGGGAACTGGCAGGTGACAGCAGGGATCAGGGTGCCCTGGATTTTTGAGGAGCTACCCCAGGCCTGGTACTGGTGGCAGCCATCCTCCATTTGCAGCGTGGCCTCTCCCATATGCCTCTAAGTTTAGAACAGGAAGCGAAAAACCACAGATTATTTTGTTGCTCCCACTGGGTAGTCCCCAATAGATCACGGGTAGTGGGTGACTTAGGCCTGCACTGGAGCCCCTCCCAAGAGGCCCAGAACCAACATACTTGGAGGCTGGCTTCAGATCACAGCAGAGCACCACCCAACTTGCCCCACAAGCGGCACACCCAAACGGCAGTCTCAACAGGCACCAGAGCCCACTGGGGTGAATCCCACTCAGTGGAGTAAGCCCCCCATGCAGCAGCCCATGAGCTGTGGACATTGCCAAACCCCACAGCTGATCAGTCTGAGGGCCAATACCACCCAATGACATGACAATAGCAATCAGGACTCAACTACAACAGGAGGACACACACACCCCACACAAAGGATACTCCTGGAGCACCCAGAACAGGTGATCAGGGAGATTGTGCCAGGGCACCTACTTACAAGGCCACCTGGCCAAGACTGAAAGCCATAGAAGATCTACCTAATACAGACAAACACAGAGAGGCAACCAAAACGAGGAAACAAAGAAATACATCCCAAATGAAAGAAGAGGAGAACACTCCAGAAAAATAATGAAATGAAATGAAGACAAGCAACCTATCAGAGACAGAGTTCAAAACACTGGTTATAAGGATGCTCAAGGAACTTAGGGAAAACTTCAACAAAGAGATAGCGAGCATTAAAAAAAAGGACATAGAAACCATAAAAATGAACCAGACAGGAAGTGAAGAATAAAATAACTGAAATGAAGAATGCACTAGAAGGAATCACCAGCAGAATAGAAGAAGCAGAGAATCGAATCAGTGATTTGCAAGACAAGATAGCAGAAAACACCGAATCAGAACAGCAAAAAGAAAAAAAGAATCCAAAAAAATAAGGACAGTTTAAGAGACCTCTGGGACAACATCAAGCATACCAACATTCACATCACAGGGGATACCAGTAGGAGAAGAGAGAAAGCAAGGGGTTGAGAACCTATCTGAAGAAATAATGACTGAAAACTTTCCTAACCTGGTGAAGGAAGTAGACATAAAAGTCCAGGAAGTACAGAGAGTCCCAAACTTGATTAACCCAAACAGGCCCACACCAACACACATTATAAATAAAATGGCAAACATTAAAGACAAAGAGAGAATCCTAAAAGCAGCAAGAGAAAGACAACTAGTTACTTATAAGGTAGCCCCCATAAAACTGTCAGCTAATTTCTCAACAGAAACTTTACAGGCCAGAAGGATTGGCACTAAATATTCAATGTGATGAAAAGCCAGGACCTACAACCAAGGGTACTCTACCCAACAAGACTATCATTTAAAACTGAAGGACACATAAAGATCTTCCCAGACAAGAAAAAGCTCTAGGAGTTCATCAATACCAAACCAGTATTAAAAGGAATGTTAGCGGGACTTCTTAAAGACGGAAAAAAAAAAAAATCAAAATTATCAATAATAAAATAACGATAGCTACATATCTATCAACCATTATTTTCAATGGAAATGGAAATGGATTAAGTGCTCCAACCAAAAGATATAGGAGGGATGAATGGATAAGAAAACAAAATCTTTACATTTGCTACCTACAAGAGACTCACTTCATATTGAAAGACACACACAGACAGAAAGTAAAGGGATGGAAAAATTTATTTCATGAAAACGGAAATGAAAAAACAAAACCAAAAAAAGCTGGGGTAGCAATACTTCTACCAGACAAAATAGACTTTAAAACAAAGGCTATAACAAGAGACAAAGAAGGACCCAGTAATCCCACGTCTGGGCATTTATGTGAAGAAATCCAAAATGCTACTTTAAGGGGATGTGTGCATTGCAGCATTGTTTACAATGACCAAGATGTGGAGGCAGCCAGGCATTGATGGAAGCACGGATAAAGAGGAGGTGGTACATATATACAACGGAATATTACTCAGCCATGGAAGGGAATGGGTTCCTGCTATCCACAGTGGCATGGATGGACTTGGAAAGTACTGTGCTTAGTGGAGTGTCAGACAAAGACAAATGCCATGTAATTTCACTTAAATATGGAATCTAAAGAATAAGCAACAATGACAACAAAACAGAAACACACTCATAGATACAGAAAACATTTTGATGGTTGCCGAATGGGAGGGACTTAGGGGTATAGGTGAAAAAAGGAGAAGTGATTAAGAAGTACGAATTGGTAGTTATGGGGATGTAGGGTGTAGCATAAGGAATATAGTCAGTAGCTATGTATGGTCAGATGGGTACTAGATTTATCGGGGTGATAGATGGGAGGGGAATTAGGGGGCTGGGTGAAAAAAGTGAAGGGATTAAGAAGTACAAATTGGTAGTTACAAAACAGTCATGGAGATGTAAAGTACAGCATAGGTAATATAGTCAATAATATGGTAATAACTAGTTATAGTGCCAGGCGGGTAGTAGACTAGTCAGGGGATCACTTCTTAAATTATATAAATGTCTAACTAACCATTATACTGTACACCTGAAATTAACATAAAATAATATTCAATGTCAACTGTAATTGAAAAATTTTAAAAAGGGAAAAAGTTGAAGGGGAATAAGAGATCCAAATTTCCAGGTATAAAACAAACAAGTCATGGGAATGTAGTATACAGCATAGGGAATATAGTCGATAAGATTGTGATAGCATAATATGGTGTCGGATGATTGCTGGACTTACCATAGTAATGATCACTTATTTAGGTGTATAAATGTTGAATAAATATTGTGTACCCCTAATAATGTATGTTAGGTTTTTTTTAATCTTTAAAAAAAAAAAAAAAGATAGAACTAAGATTCTAAAACTTGAAGACCCAAGCAGACCTCCTGGATAACTCCCACATTTGTTTTTTTTAAGTACCTACTCACTGGTGTAACTGCCCAAGTTTCATTTGGACCAGAATTTGCCTCATTAATACAATAAAGCAATTTAAATCCTCTTTTCTCCACATCACTTTCTTGTTTCCATGACTGAGGTCTTATATTGTAAAGATCATGTTACATTATTTTCCTCTCAGGAAGTAAAAGAAATTTATTCAGTGAAGCAATCTAAAAATAACCCATTCTAGAGCCAGTGGCTTCCATGGTTACCGAAAGACCCTGATGATTCTTCGCTCTAACAGGCAACGACAATCGGGGAATCATTTGAATTAAAAACAACACACTTCCAAAATAGCATGAAGGGCCCTAGAACAGGACTGTGCGGCCTTCCATTCCACTAAGTGCAATCTTTTTCACAGCTCCATGCAACACACATGCCAGGAAGAAAGCAATATACTTCTGAAAGCTAAATAAAACTTGGCCCTAAATCAATTTCTAGGTTCTGTGAATCCCCACCATGCTCTTATGCTCTGATTAACCTCACAGTAGTTCATCACGTAAATTCTGAAAACACCATCTTCACAAATAACTGATTATATGCTTAATTTCTACTAACGGCATCAAAGGGGAGTTAGATTTTTTTTTCCTCAAGTAAAATTATGTCATGTGACTTTATATGAAACTTACACACAAATCTTTGATGGTTGGGAATAGGGTACTATAAGCATGTGCACACTCATATATGTTTGAAAAATACATGCTCATATATTTATATGTTCCTTCATGCATACGAGGTCTTCTAAAATTCTGATACTTCATTCCAATGAGTTTCCAGAACCAGGAATCTAAGAATCTACTTTTGAAAAAGAATTTTGTATTTTCATCACAGGTTCTGAGGGCTAGCGTACCCAAAACATGTTTACGGAAAGGTAGGAAAAACACACACCAAAATACATTAAAATTGCCTACAGTTAACTAAGCTGAATAGCAAGAGTGCCAAAGATATAAATTAAATAAATTTATGTACCAGTAATCTAGACAGAGGGTTAGGCAATCAGGTCTCACATAAATTGGTTCAAAAAATTAACTGTTTAATATCAATTAAGTTAACTTAAAATTTTTTTTGGCACCAAAGGTGGTCTTATTGTCCTTTCTTACATGCAGCATTATCCAGCAAGTGGCTACCATGTATTCTAGGCATAAGAGCATGACTATAAATGGACAAGGTACCTGTACTCATGGGGCTTACATTCTAATAGAAAATATAGACAAACTAAGATTAATTCCAAACCTTAACGAGTTTGTAATAATGTAATAACAAAGTGATTTGATAGAAAGTAAGGCAGGGGGAGCGGGGAGGCTACTTTAGATAACGAGGTCAGGAAGGCTTCTCTAAGCCGATTTCGAGCCCTTAAAATCTTTAAAGCGGGACGGTAATATGTATCCCACCAAAATGGCCCAAGAGTCTTTGAGCTCTTTAAAGACTTAAAATAGGAGGAGCCAGCCGTGAAAAGAATTAGATCAAGAGCATGTGGGAAGAGAGAACAACAAACTCAAACACAAGGAGGTAAGAAAGACCTGGGCAAGACAGAGAAATAAGAAGTGATGGAAGGGGAGCTGACTCTGGGTGGTGAACACACAGTGTGATTTATGGATGATGTGATTCAGAATTGCACAACTGAAATCTATGTAATTCTACTAACAATTGTCACCCCAATAAAAAAAAAAAAAAAAAAAAAAAAAAAAAAAAGAAGCAAGCCAGCGTGCCTGGAGCAGAGGACGCAAGCAATACGAGTTAGAAAGGAAGCCAAGAGCCAGAATGCGCCGTGGGAAGGAGCTCAGATTTCATTCTCAGTGCCTTGCAAATCCATTAGAAAAATTCAGCAGAGCAATAACAGGATCAGAGATTAGCTTTTAAAAGCTAACTCTGGCTGTGGAAAAAGGACTGTGATAAGCAAGAGTCTGAGCAAGGTGACTACTTAGAGGGCCATTGCAATAATCCAAGTAGGAGATGATGTGGGCTTGTCAAGGGTGGTGGCACAGAGGAGGAAAAGCATGAATGATGTTCTTTAGCTATTAACGTACGTAGGACAGGCTGGGAAATGCTGTCTGTATTTTCCAGATGTGTGGATATGAGAGAGGAAAGATATCTCTTATCTATGAATAAACTGTGTTCCAAAAGTTTATCTATCAGTCATTTTAAACTCAGACTACATGTTGTCCACAAACATGGTGCTAGTATCTGCTAGTGATTCACATGAATAATGAATTGGTCTAATATTAATATTGGTGATGGGCAAAAAAGTCCCAAAGTTCCGCCCTTTACCCATTATCTGACCCAATGTAGAAGCAGAATGACTTCAAATGGTCACACATGTGCCTAGTGGCTATTTTTGATGTTGTTTGTTTTTTCTACTGCCCTATTTGCTTTAGAATATCAATTTTATCTGTTCTATCTCTCTAATAGAAAACAATCATGGTAATACATGATATTAGGGTATTTAGCCTCTCCAAAGACAAATACAGAAATTATTAGTGGTCACATCAATCTTGGCTTACTAGCGTAGAAGGTTTCCGAAATCTTTCAGAGCATCTGAGAAAAAAATTAGAGAAAAAATAAAAGTGGCATTTAAGCTCATAAAATCTTAGGGTACTATCTCTTCTCTGAAAGAGTTTGGATAGGACATGGTGGACACAGCGAGGCTGGCGAAGTCTTCTAAGACAACATTTCTCAAGCTTGAAAGTGCAGGAATTTCCAACTGGGCCAATCTGGATGGAGTACAGGGACTGGATTTACCCCTCCTGCCTTAAACAACTACAAATATAGACAAAACACATGAAACAACAAGATTCAGACATTGGACAAGAGGAGCACAGGACAGTAACCTCTACAGGAAGGAAAACCAACTGAGTCCTATGAGTGGCCGGGCAATCATACCTGAAAACAGTCTAGAGACCACAGAATAAGACGGGGGCATGCAAACAGAGCCCAGCTGACAAAACTGAGTTGAGAATTTGGGAGGCCAAGGTGACTAAAATTTGCAGTGCAGAATACTGGACAGGAGAGGGGTACACGGAGAAAGAGCTCTAGAGAGCTGCAGAGGGTTTCTCTCAAGTTTTCAGCTGAGTACTGATTAAAGCATATGTGTAAGAAAACTACCAGAACCTGAAGAAAGGAAATGGAATAATCCCTGGAGTTTACACAGGTCATAGATTATGTTCCCACCAACCAGAGTGGGGAAAATCATGTAAGATGTAAGACATCAGATAGAGTTCTCCTGAGGATGTAGAACAAAATTAGCCCTAAACTAAAGGATACTCTGGTTCCACCTTACAAAGCTTATTAAAAGCAAGCCTTGAACGGAACGGATCAAATTGTTTCTAAATAAATTGTGTCCCAGAATAAAGTGTATAAATACTTAAAGGAATACAAAAATTCTACCAACAAGGTAAAATCTACAATGTCTGACAGCCAATCAAAAATTCAAGTAGGCAAATATGCAGAAAAATAACACCTATAATGTGTATAAAAAATAAATCAATCAATGGAAACAGACTCAGAAATAACACAAATGGCAGAATTAGCATACAAGGACACTAAAACAGTTATCATAAATCTATTCCACGTGTTGAAGAAAGCAGAGGAAAGCATGAACATGTTAAAGAGAACATGAAAAAGTACATTAAAAATAAAATCCAAGTTGAACTTCTAGAGATGAAAAATGTAATGACTGAGATAAAAAAAAATGATAGGACTGACAGTGGCGTAGAGATACTATTGAAGAAAACATTTGTGAATTTAAAGACAGAAATGAAAAGTATCCAAAATGAAACAGAGGGAAAACAATTGCAAAAAGAAAAAAAAAATGAACATGGCATTAGTGAGTTGTAGAACAACTTTACATAGCCTGATATATAACTGAGGTTTTTGACAGAGAAGAAAAAAAGGGATGTTGAAAAGTATTTGAGGAAACAATAGCTGAAAATTTTCCGATGTGTTGATCTTAAAAAGCTCAATAAACTCCAAGCTCAAGAAATAGGAAGATAACTACACCAACGTACATCAGAATCAGATTGCTTAAGACCTAGTCTAAAAAAAAAAAAAAAAAAAAAAAAAATCCAACAACAACTTTCAATTCCTTTGGCCAAGTACAGCAGATGCTTTTTTGGCTATCAGCCATTCCTTATTATTCGGTGGCTTTACCCTGATTTCCTTTTGAAACTTGATCCCCTTATCCACTCCCAGGTTAGGTGCTTTGTGGTGCTCCCTCTGAACTCCAAGGATGCAACCTATAACCGAGCCCCAGCCAGTCAACTTACTATATTTCAAAGGAGAGATTGCTCTTCCTTTTGAACCTGCAAGAATATAGGCTGGATCTGCTGCAATCAACCTGCCCCCTTTGGAGGAGAGAGAGTGTAAGAATGGAGTCAAACAGATAAAGCAGAGCCAAGAGCAGAGCGAAAAACCAGGTTGTCCTTTGTCATATTTATCCCTTGGTCACAATATTACTGAAGTTAGACATATGCCTGAAATCGTCCAGTACATAAGCCAATGATTAGTCTGCTTCTTTAAAGCAAATTTGATTAATATTTTCTTTTTATTGCACATAAAGAACCTTAACAGCAACAATAAATTAAATAAGCTTTTGTGCCCTAGTTCAGGAATCTAATCACAGTTTACTACACAATTTCTATTAATGATCACAGGTTTCAATCAGATTGCAGGATTCTCTTCCCTACTTGCTGTTACACAGCATTTGTATATTTGAATAAAGGGGAAATTAGATTCTGCCTGGCTGGGTCAGAGTGGTTTGTCAGAGAGACCCTAAAACTGTGAGTCTAGCCCAACATTCAGTAACCTGTGAATCACAATATTCCTAAAAGCAGATGTGACTTTATCTGGTGAATAAAGTGACTGAAAAGCATAAATACCATGTACATAAAAATCTTGACACTGTGGAAAGGAGACACTCATTAACCAAGACAATGAATACCTGATTTGTGCTTACTTTCTTTTGTTAATAAGAAAAAATAATTTACACTGAAATGAGAGCCTAGATAATTCTGAGAAGATAGAAATCTTAAAATTAAACATTATGCATTTTCACTAACAAGACCATGGGATACACAGAACGGAAGAAGTGTTCAGGAAAGTTATTTTCGCACTCACTGGGCCTCAAATTCTATATACATTACAAGGACTGAGTCAGATATTCTTTCCTTATAGTTCTAAGTTTTTATGATTCTGTTGAGAAATAATGGCTAATTAAGGTTACAGAAGCCTGGAACAACTGAGGCCTAATATTAATCATAAGCAACATGACAGTCTAGCGTGGAGTAAACTCAGATGAGCAGAAAACATTTTAATCTGTCCACAGTCACATTCCACGCCAGACTTCTGACCATCTCTCCCCAAAGCGAAAAGGTATCGGGATCACATGACGACTTCCTTGTTATTCCAAACCAAATGTATTAGGAGCCTTCTGCAAACATCTGGCTAAAGTCTGGAGTTCTCTTAGAGCAGAAAGGCTTCTAGGGTCCTCTTAGCAAGAACCTAAAAGAGAGAAAGGTAAAAAGGGGGGTTCCAAGGATGCTGGCCTATTGGTAACATCCAAAAACAAACAAAGGCAAGACTCCAAGTGAAGACAGCATCAGAAACATCTCCACCAGTTTTGTTTACTATGTGGGTTACCACGGAGATGGGAGGGGTGGTCTTGAAGGAGATTGGTGAAAATAATACAAAATTGTGACATAAAATCTTGGATTAAGTGCCTCTCCCTGAGTCAGGCTTATAACTGAATGTTGACTGATTACCTTGAGCAGTGAGCACCATTTTACTCAATAATAAAATAGCTCAAGTGTTTGCTGGTCTCACCTTCTTTTAAGTAATCCTGGAAGACTAAAGGTCCAAACTGGCTGGAAAGTGAGTCTTCATCATTGTAATAATGTAGCTGCTTTCACATAAAACAAGTTGGTGCCTCTTAAATACAATATATATTTAATTCTGATTCCCACACGTCAAGCCTGGAACCCACTAGTATGCTACAGAACTCACAAGTAAAAAGCATTTATTTTCTTCTATTATTCCTAAAGCAAATAACAGCACTCCCTGAGAAACAAAACACATCGTTAAGATTCCAAAGACCATTGTTGTCAGTAATAAGCCCATATTCACTTCAGACTCCTTTTCTCTGGGTTTCTGGAGTCAGACCCTGGCTTCTCTCTTTTCCCTCACATACAGAAAGGTAGAAGACTCACTGAGGCCAGAGTCACCACTGTTCTGACAATTTGGGAAGAGGCAACGATGCCCTCTAACACTTAAAAAAACAAAATTCTGTGGAAGGGCAGTAAAGTTTCACTACAATCCAAACTCAATCAATAGTAAACCACGGAGAGATGGATTAGTGGGTCAAACACCTGTCTACAGCTTTTACCTTTCTAGAACCATGGGAGATTAATACAGTGTTACATGTTCCTGGGGCAAGTAAACCTAGCCCCTAGGAACTTACAATGAGGGCTCTCCCAGTGGACACCCCAAAAATCCAATCTGCCTCATCTAACAGCAAATAGCCTAACGAATATTGTATTTTAAGCCTCCACAAAATACAGATTTATTACTTCTTGAGTCCTTTGGACCAAACCTTAACCCTCTGTCAGATAACTCCAGTTTCACAAAAGATGTGGATCCATTTCTCATATGCTCAGAGATTGCCTGGCAGCGGCTCCAAGAGTCTTTCTGTAAAGGAGGACACGGTGTAATCATGTTTAGCGCTCAAGATGCTGCTTCTCCTCACTTAAAGGGCGTGTGAGTGCATGCAGGCATGCGTGAGTGTGTGCGTGAGTGCGTGAGTGTGCGTGTGTGTGTGCGCGCGGATAATTGGGATGGAGCTACTGTCTCCTTCATTCATTTACTCATTCCACATGTTTAGAGATTTCTTGTGTGCCAGGCAGGTATGATACACAGAAATGCATGGGTAACTACAACAGTCACCAGCTGAAGTCTTTATACCTCAGGGAGCTTGTACACCAAAGTGGAAGAGACGGGTAAATATTTGAACAGGCTACTCAGTAAGCAGTGACAAAGAGAATGAGGGAGGTAAACCGCAGGAGTACTAAGAACAGAGAGAGGCACGCCTGGCTCAGGTCTGGGAAGGTAGGAAAGGCCTCCCAAATGAGGTGGCCTCTGAACAAGAAAACTGAAGGGTGAGAGGAGCTGAACAAGAGCTGATGACAGAGACAGGGTTTACAGGCAAGGGGAACGGCATGTACCAGGGGGTACATGGACCAGGGGGTGGAGTTGCACAGCACATTGGGAAACTGCGAGTGATTCGGTCTGGGGAAGGAAGGAACAGGAGGCTGGGCTGTACTGAGAGACGTGGCTCGAGAAGCAGCAGGATTCAGATCATGACGCACCTTTGAGGCGTGTTAGGAAGGTGATCTTTGTTCTTAAGGAAAAGACCCTTCCCAGTCCCTCTTAAGAACGGGAAATATATCTGGCTTCAATAACACAAATCCAACGTGTTCAGCCCGTGAATTAAGGGCACTGTGTTAAGGGTCAACACAATATCTTGGAGGGGCGGCCAGATGGCTCAGTTGGCTCAGCTGGTTAGAGCACAAGCTCTCAACAACAAGGTTGCCAGTTCAATTCCCACATGGGAGGGTGGGCTGCAACCCCTGCAACTAAGATTGAAAATGGCAACTGGACTTGGAGCAGAGCTGCGCCCTCCACAACTAGATTGAAGGACAATGACGTGGAGCTAACGGGCCCTGGAGAAACACACTGTTCCCCAATATTCCCTAATAAAATTTAAAACAACAACAACAACAACAACAACAGTATCTTGGAGAAACAGAAGATATGAGGAGGTGTCATGCGGGGCGGCCTGCAGGGTCTCAGCTCCCGCTCCCCACATAAGAACGCAGGACATGGTGAGGCCAAAAAGGAACACCCACGGAGCCATAAGTAGGGGAGTCACACCACTATACTCTCACTGACAGCTGGGTTGGAGACACAGGAACCAGGAGCAACACAATTCTCAACCCTCACTGCGCCGCTTGCAGGCTCAGCCACCACCTTCTTGCTAGCTCCCCCCTTTTCTGCTAGCCTAGCCACGGCAGTTATATTAGTGCCCAATGGCTCACTGGTTACAGCTGACGGCCAACTAGCCACAGCTGATGGCCATTTGATCACAGTCGATGGCCATTTACTACCTGAGCCAGCATCTTTCTATGTGAGGCTGAGAGTCTGGAAACTGCTTTTTGGGGCTCTGTTCCCACAGAAGGAGACTAGACTGCAGTGACTTCACATTCTTTTGTCCCCAGGATGAAATGAGCCAAGAGCAGAGCTGGGACCTACGCACTCAGCACAGTGGTCTTGACGGGCAGGGAGGACATTGCACATGCCCCACCCTTTGTTCCTCAGTCATCAGCCCCACCCTCACCCCATCTCTGCTTCATTACAATAAGAAGAGACACATGCAAATGATATCAACAGAAATGAGGGCCCCGCAGTACGTAGCCCAGCTCACGCCACCTTGAGCAAGGCTCTCTCCAAAAGTGTGGAAGGCAACTGATGGTGCGGCAGAAAAAGAACGAGATAACAAGCAGAGGGAGCTGAAGCATGAACCTCTCAGGTTCCGCAGCTCTGTGGTCTTTCCTAATGGCCTTGGCCACGCCATAGTTCATAAAGCAGCGTCTCAGCCTCCACACTGCCTCATCTGTCCTGACGCTTCATGAAGGAAATCCCAGCGAGATCAGGTGAGTGAGTTTACAACAGGTAACCTGATGGGCTCAATTCTACAAATAAGGAAACCTGGGCTCAGAGAGATGCATTAACTTGTCCAAGTTATGCAGCTGATAGATAAATTCTGGAGTCAGGAGTCAACCCTGAGAAGTTTGACTGTGAAGCACATGTGCTGAACCACCAAGCTGTATCACAGACAAGTTTTTTCCAGGAAGCTCGAAACAATGCACAGGTGATTCGTACCAGTGTCAGCTCCGTAAGAGCTTGTGCAAGGAAGCTGCAGTTGACCACCCTTGAAGCACAGACTTTATTATACAGATTGAGATATGCCTGGCCCACCTCAGACTATGCCTCTGTCCTCTACTGCCTAGAATAAACTCAGACTCCCTGTCATGGCCTGCCACATGCTCTGTAGCTCCCAGGCCACCTACCTCTCCAATTGTCTTTGGCTCCAGTCACACTGGCCCCCTCCTGGAGCTTTCATGCTAGGGTTTCACATACAAGTACACAGGACACTCTGCCTGGAGAACACTGACTGCCTGCTCTTCAACCAGCTCACTTGTCTCCCTCCTTCCAGGCCGATGCTGAAAAGACTATCTGCTCAGAAGAGCCTTGGGTGACCAGCCAGTCTAAATGGTTCCTGACCCCAAATCTGCACTCACCATTATTACTGATCACTTGGCCATTTGCTCCATGATACCCAGCACAATTATTTACCGCTTTGTTAGTATGTTATTTCTCGGACTCCCACACGGGGCTGCAAAGCTCCCGAAGGGCAGCATCCATGTCATTCTATCTATGTCTTCAACAGTGCTGGGAACACAGCGGGGGCCGAATCGATATTTGTGGAATGAATAAATGAATTTTCAAGTGAAAGGGATTCATATGATGATGTTTTTAAATCCTCACAGCTTTCCATGGGTCTTGCACAATACAATTAAAAAATCCATTATCCAAACGTTCCCAGGCTTCCCTTATCCTGAGAATAATAACTTCTCTGCACATACCACAGACGTATTCCCTGCTGCAATCACTGGACAGTACTGACCAGAAGCTCGGGGCTGAGTCAGCAAACGTCACCCACAGTACGCGCCTTTATCTTAGGACTACAGGAAGGCAGAAAATCCCAATCCTCCCACACCTACTTGAATAAACACGGTAAAGATGAAATCTCTTTTTGCCCTGGGAGATGATGTTCCAAGCTCCTGTAACCCCATGAAAGAACCTGACTCTGGTCCCTGAGGTCGCTATAATAAACATTATCTGTGTGCAATGAAGGGAATATTGACTGAAATGGATGAGTCTTTTGTTGAGAGAGCAATTGATTCTCTAAAAAAAAAAAAAAAAACACAAATAGTTATTGGCAGAAAGCCTGCTGGTGATAGATTTGAGAAGCAATTTTACAAAATTATTTTTAACCAACAGCTCTACTTTCTTAGCATGGATGTGACTGAATTTGGTGGAAAATGATAAAAAAAACTTAATGTAAATTTAAGCCACTACCAAGATGGATATTCTCAGTCAAGAAGTATGCTTGGCTTCAGCTTGGAGTTCTCTACACAGTTAGGTTAGAACTCCACGCTGCAGGCCATAGGTAGGAGGAATTTGTTGCCATCCCTGGATACACTGACAGAGCTAGGCATAAAGGCTCGAAGACACAAGGAATCCACGGCAGCATAGACCACTAGCCCCTATCTGGAGTTCATGTCACCCCAAGGTCTGGGACAGAAACTGGATTCAAAGCCTTTTGAGGACAAGGACGTCCCTTTAGTGGCCCCCTGTGTGAGGCTCATTTCCTCATACGTGGTAGATGCCATAGAATGTGCAATGGTGGCTAAATACAACTGCTGAGATGTGGGACCTAAAGCCGGAGGGCACAGAGACAGAGAGAGCTGCTGCTGGTGGTCCTCCCATGCAAAGGTACTTTCTGGGTTTGAAAAGGACTGCCAGGACTACGTGCAATGTGCATTTGTAAAGGAACAAACGGTGATGTTATAATCCACAGAGCGTCTTTAAAGAGCCATGGATAGGATAGGGCAGAAGCGGCCTCTTGGGCTCTCTCTGAATTAGATGAATGGCGCAGGTGACAGAGAACCAGAGAGGAGAGCTGTCACTCTCTCCCACTGAGAACCAGTTAGAAGGCTTTTGTCTGGAGAGCTTTAAAAAGGTACTTCCTGTTGGAATTTATAAAAAGAAGTAATATTATTTTGTAACATTCGAAGCATGTTTACACAGTTTATACATATTGTTTTCTAAGCTCACAAAGCTACTCCTCACCTATAAAGTGAGATGGCCGTGCCTACCTTACAGGAGGACAGTTGTGAGGAGGAAGCAGGATCATGTTTGCACATTCTGCCTGACCTGGAGTGAGTGTGCAGTAAACGGTAGCGCTGTCATCATGACTAGTACTCTCACAAGAGCTGTTCCAGACGGGGTTACCCAGGACAGAGATCACCATGCAAGGCCTTTGTTAGGCGGTGCTCTCACAATCACCAGCTGCGCAAGGGACACAGAGGCAGGGGCTTGGCAGGGCGAGAAGAGGAACTGTTAGTGTCCCAGCAAAGGCCTGGTCGGTCCCACAGAGAGCTCTGAACCAGTCTGGCTCCTCGGAATTGTCACCGACGCAGGCAAGGAGGCTGGGCCTTTCCACCCCCACACTGACAAGTCATTACTGCAGGGAGCCGCAGAAGGAGGTGCGCTTTGGGCAAGGCCTGAAGTTTCCCTCAGCTGAGGTCACCCCCAAAGAGGGCTCCATACTGACGGCCACCCTCTAGGAGCACCTTCAGAAGCTGACAGTGACTTGTTCACTCCTGAGGGAACAGCGGGGTGCATCACAGAGCTCACCCCAACTAGTAAGTGAGAAGAGAGCTTCAGAGGGCCTCTGACTCGTCAACAGTCACAGTAAGTCAACAGCAGAGCTAGGAAGGAAAGATAACTCTTCTGACTCTAACGCAGTCCTCTTCAGGGGCCCAGGACTCCTGAATCATTCGGCCTTTCTATCCTTTGTTGTCCCAGCAACTGCTCTGTCTCCTCTGAGCCTACACAGCTCAAGGGACATCTGCTTAATGTAGTTCCCGTGTCTTTTCCAGAGAATGGGCAGTTGAGTTTACTCGAGAAAAAAAAGAAAGAAAACTATTATGGAAAAGGGAGTTTTTCTAATTATGTTACCCTTATAAAGGTTCTCATAGTCTCAATTGCTTCTCCTCATCACACACACACACACCCCCAAAAGGGTCTCTTTAAGTGAAGATTTTGGTCATAAACCTACCAAATTAGAATCTCTAACAACGAGGCCCTTGTAATCAGCCTTTTTCCCAAGCACCTGAAATGAGGTCAAGCATGTTAACGTCTGCAAATCACTGCTATAAATTAACCATATCGCCACTCTAAAGTGATCATGTGTTTTCCTTTAAACTGACTCTAAAAGAAATCACTAGAATCAAAGAATTCTCAAGTGAGAAGGCATCTTGGGGATTATTAAGTCTCCATTTTTGAGAAGAAAAAAGATCAGGGCCAGAGAAGAAGGGTGACGTTTCCAGGGTTTAAAAAAAAAAGTTTAATGACCAGAGTCAGGCTCCTATTCCAAGTCATGCCTTCCTGTGGCCCTAACAAGCTTCAACGGGGAATTCAAACCACTTTTCAGCAATGAAAGCAATAATTTAAAACATGTTCCAGGACTATTCTCAATAACATTGTAGTGTAAAACATCTCCATTCATTGGGGTTGGTTATAAATACCTCCCCCCACCATTACCTATAACTATTCCAAACTTATGTACCTTGTGACCAAAGAATCTGGCAGCCTACTTATTTGAATGTGGTTTCCCCAGTGGGAAGAGATCACTCAAAAACCATCCATTCCAAAAGGAACAGTACTTCCTCCTACAGCTTCTTGGGAATGGACCTTAAATATCTGATTTATTTTTATTCAGAAGTGAGATGGGGTTTCCAAATCTGTTCCTTATAGAATGAGGTGGAGAGAGAAGAGGGGGACTGCACTTCAGAGTGTGATCACATTTCAGATTTATTTTTTTGAAACCTCTCAGGTTTGATTAATAGTAATTATAGTAACAACAACGATGATGATGATGGAAAATCAACCTACAGTTTCCTCTTTATTAGTCCCACACTCAGTGACTCAAGCATAAAATATGAAAGATGTGACTGCTTCTGTTGGCATCTGTGTTTCTCGGTCCCCAAATGGCCTGTTGTTAATTCCATTTATAGTAAATTGAGGACATAAATAAAATCAATTTGGGTGCCTATGAAAATATGGCAGTCTGGCATGCCCGCATAGCCAAAAATCTGCTTTAACTGGTGTTCCTTCCCATTAATTCCATTAAAAGTTGCTAAACTCAGAGACCAACTTAGAGTCAAGTACAGCGAGCTTCTGAGCCTGTTTAGGGAGGCAATTTGGGATGGTGAGGAGCCACAGCCAGGAAGTCAGGAGGCTGAACGCTCCATCGCGGGCTTCCACCAACACACGGTGTATGTTTAGAAAACACTTTTTCTCTCTCTCGGTGCCTCAAGCATTGTGTCTACTGCTGGGTGATTTTCATAATTGAGCTTTGTTACCCAAAGTCATTCGTAATATCTAACTTCAGGAGGTCCCATAGACCATACATCTGTCTCCAAGGTAGTCTAACTTCTCATCTCATCATCCCCGGAGAGGAGGGAAAAGCAGAGCTCATTTCCTTTTTCATTAAAAAAAAAATCCACCAATAGAGGCTCAGCAGTAATATAACCACAGACCTGGCCTCAGAACAGAGAGGCCAAGAGATCGGTCTCTCCAACACTTCTCATCGTTTATTGGCCGCAAGGCCCTGCTCCGCCCAGGAGCAGCCTAGACTGGAGTCAGCTGAATATTCTGAATTAACACAAAATTCCTCAATAATGACTCAAATCAGAAATGGCTTCTCTTGCCACCAAACACATTTCCATTTAGAAATGTACTGGATTCAAAATAGATGCTTTGGAAGAAGTAGGGAAGGATTAGCAGTCATTCACGCTTCAACATAGATTTCAGAGTACCAACTGTATCAATTAGAGTTCTTTGTGTGCCATCAGTAGGAATTAACCCAGACTAACTTAGAGGAGAAAGTGGAATTTACCCAGAGGATCTGGGGTGACTCGTAGACTTGCAGGAATAGCCAATGAACCAGGAGTTGAAAAGCAGTGGCAGCAGGGCTGCTCCAAGTGTCTGATCCCTAGAAGAGAGAACCTGAGTGATCAGTGTTGGCCCATTGCCTGCCCACCATCCATCCCTACCCCGGGCTGGGGGCACGGACCATGTTCAGCAGCCTCAGCAGAAATGCAAGGAGCCATGGGAAAGGTAGTTCCACAAAGGAAAGCAACTGGACAGACATAAGCAATGTGTCCACACTCATGCACGACAGCAAACATGTATGTTTACCTGTGGGGCTTTCTCTGACTACAAAAGTCATACATTTTTATAATATAAACTGTATACAAGGACTTACTATGAGGGGAGAGAGAGAGAGAGAGAGAGAGAGAGAGAGAGAGAGAGAGAGAGAGAGAGAATTGCTTCTCACTTTGTGGAAGGGAAAGGGAAGGGAGATGCAGTAAACACATCCTATTGCCAAGTCCCCTAGAAATAAACACATTTCCAGACTTTTAGAGAAAGAAGTGGAAGTTCCATCCAAGCTACTTACAAACGCCTTTAGTTCTTACCCCACAATTACTCCATGACTTGCTTAGAAAATGAAACAAATGCTCCTAACTGGACTGTTTCTTGCTAGATGATGAATGCCAAATCTAATCACACATTAGACTCACCAAAGGAAGAGTGTCTGTCTCCTATTTACAAGGCAAAAACCTTCCAAGAAATCCTGAGAAAAGGATACAATTTCTATGAAAGAGCTTTGAAAACTATGAGCCAATATTACAACTGTAAATGTAAGATCCTTTCTTTGCTGTAATATTATATAAGATATTTGGAGTACAGAAGAAAAGGAGTATGGAGCAGTTTGCACAACAGTGGCTGAGAGAACACACAGACCCTACACCCATTTCCTCTCCTCTGCTGATGTGGTTCTCACAGAAGACATACAAGTTAGGGCTCTGAGTGCATTCTTCTGATAACTCATGTGACAAAGAGAGGAGCCATAACCAGCCCAGATTTGTATATGAGCGTCTAAAAATATTAATAGAATAAAATAGAGAATTGATAGAAACACGAAAACAAAGACACAAATTACACAACAATTATTTAATGAGTACCTACTTTGTTCCAATAGATAATAAGTCTTTCATTGTATGAGGGTGTGTGAGGATAACTAAGAAGTGTTTTCTGTGGTCCTTGCCTTTAGGGAAGTTTTCATCGACATTGTACATTGTGAATGCATCAATCAGTACTGGACACTCACTGGTAGATGAAAAAGCACGGTCCTAGTCTTCAAAGCAACTTACAATCTGGTAGGGAAGACGATGTCAGTGTATGGAATAAACATTAATTAAAGGTGCTATCATGACACAGTGACATGAAATAATCCATTTAGGGGTATGTCACCACAGAACTGTTAACTCATACAAAGAGACAAAAATCTGTTAAACACATCACATTAAAGGTATCTGTGTATTCTGATAGGTTTTCATGAACACAAGAGAAAGATGCAGACTTGTACAAAGTCCCTGACTAGAAGTCTTGCAAAACTAAGTTTTACACACACACCCTAACAGTGAAAAACACAAATGTTTTTATTTCTCATGTTTGCTATGTATGTAAAGCATTTTTCAAAATGACAACACAGTTGAGTAGGTATTACTCATTTTCCTTTACCAGACAGGAACACAGAGCTGGGAAAGGTTAAGGAGTTCATCTGGGGTTCTATAGCTATGAAGTGGGGGATCCAGTTTGAACCTGCATCCGCCCAACTCCTGAGCTCTCCCTCTGAACCCTCCACCACAGTTGCCATGTGACTTTCATCCACCATATGTGACATGGTAGGAAATCAGCTGCTGGAACTCAGTAAATTCTGAAAGGAAAGAAGCGCACTGAGCCCCAGTTAGATAAGACTCTATTCCACTCTTGGTCCTCTCCTTGATGGATCTTAGCTAGGGAGTTACAGGTATGCTGGGGGCACCTAACCTCCTGGGCATGCTGTCCGCGCTACGAAAAACCACGCTCCAAAAGCCATGTGACTTCAGCATCTCCTAGGGAGTGGGGCAGAGGATTTTCCTGCTGACATGAGTGGAGACCAGCCACAGTGACCACTGGTACAATCAGAGTGAATTGCAGGTATGTGCAGGACTCATGAAGAAGACACTAGCTAAAAAGTTAAAGGCCAGAGCTGGCACAGCCATCCTGACACCAGGGAAAGCTGGTATGAGAATAGAGTCAAGACTGGGTGAGAAAGGTGAAGGGGTTGGGAAGTACAAATTGGTGGTTACAAAATAATCACAAGGATGTGAAATACACTATGGGGAATACAGTCAATAATACTGTAAAAATTGTGCAGTGTCAGATGGGTACTAGACTTATTGGGGCTTTACTGCATAAACTATAAACATACCTAACTACTATGCTGTTCACATGACACTAATATAAACTAATATTGAATGTCAACTATAATTTAAAAAATATATAGTCACGGGACGTGAAGGACAGCATAGGGAATATGGTCAATGGATTATAATAGCTCTGTATGGTGTCAGATGGATAGTAGACTTGTTGGAGTTACCACTTTGTGTGGAGTGTAAATGTCTAATCACTATGTTGTTTTGTACACCTGAAACTAATAATAATAAAAGAGTACTCAAGATTTAAAAAAAGAAAAAAAAAGAATAGAGCCAAGAGAGGAAATGGGCAATGGGACAGGAAGGAGAAATGGTGTCCTGGTGAATTGCTTACACTCCTGGGTCCATCTGGGGTGGCAGCCATACTGCCTGCCACCAGTACTTCTGTTACAGGAGACAATTAAGACCCTTTTTGCCTAAAAAACACAAAAATTTTGTCCTTTCCAACCAAAAGATTACTGTTTCAAAGTGATGCCCAAAGAGCCTGAGTGTTTTGCTCAACACTGTGACTCTTTTAATGGGTGAGTGGGCTCATGACACAGATTCCCCAATTCCCAGCTCAGAGTGGACGCAAGTACACTCCAGGCCTCTTACCTGTTGATACCAATAAAAATGCCCTTCACAGGCAACAGTATGGTAGTTACCAAAGGGGATGGGAGGTGAAGGGAGGATGAAGAGGGTAAAGGGGGTCAAATACATGGTGACGGAAGGAGACTAAACTTTGGGTGTTGAGCACACAATGGGACATACAGATGATGTATTATAGAATTATACAACCAAAACTTATCTAATGTCATTAACCAATGTTACCCCAAAAGATTTAATTTACAACTGGATAAATGATATTTTATGCAATATTTGAAAAAAATCGAAACTAATGCAAAAAAAGCATGATGAAGAAAGTATCACATTTTTAAAGAAAAAAGAAAAGAAAGAAAAAAAAATGCCTCCCCCCCTTTCAAACAGGAGGGTTTTAGATACTTTCTGATCTGGAATCACCTATGCAGTGGCCCAGACACTAATTCACTGTGTCCTTATCTGCTCGGGACAAGAGAGCCACTGGACATCATTTCCAAATGTGCAGAGTCACAGTGTTTTTAATTATCTCGCTGACATGCAAGGATGGCCCTCAGAGCAAGAGCTGTGCAATTGACTGCCTCCGCAGTGTGGTTTCTATGGCAGGGCCACAGACAGCTTCTAAATTTGAGCTCTCACTGCCTTTTAATTGGGTGGTTAAGTGTTGTTTCCCACCCACTCTTGCTACTAGCTTAGCCTCCGGCTACCAATTACCAGCAGGACAGGTCAGCTGTCATTATCTGCACCAACTCCATCATTTCTGACACCCTCAGACAGTGACAAGTTGCCCTTTTCCTTTGAGCAAATCTGGGTTAGCCAGTGTTTGGCTTCATTTTCACGAATGCAGGATACCTAGTATTCCTACCTGTGATTTAAATTATTTAGTTGAATTTTCTGCAGCTAAAAACGTGTGTGTTTACTCAATATATGTTTCTTTACTCAGGGCCTTCTCTGTGCCCGGCCCTTGGCTAGACCCTGAGCATGCAGAAGAGAGTTAAACGGACAAGGTCTCACCTTCATGGAGCCTGTTGTCCAGTAGAAGAGATGGACGATGACCTAGTGAAGAATCAAACAAATATACATTGTGTTCAGAGCCAAAAAGGGAGAAGAAAAAAAATGCTCTGAGGGAAAAGAGCAAAACCTAATTTAGATGGAAGGGAGAAGGCAAGGAAGGCCTCTGGGAGGAAGTGATAATCACGCGGAAACCTGAATGATGAGAAGGTGCCTTTCAGATTAAGAGTGAAGAGCAGGGAATTTCACACAGAAGGAACAGCAGCGAGGAACCCAGAGGCAGGAAGGCTACTGATGGATTCAGAGAACTAAAAGAAGGTTGGCCTGTAGTAAGGAAGAAAGAGAGAGCTGAAGATGAAGGATAGAAAAGGCCTTGAAGGTCACCTAAGAAACGTGGATTTTATTCTATGGGTGACAAAAGCCAGTGGGGAGTCCATCCATAATCTGTCAGTCAACATCTACCAGGTTCACTGAATATCTGCCATGTCTCAGGCACCATTCTAGGCACTGAGAACACCTCAATATAATAAACAAACAAAATCCCTGTCTTCCTGGAGTTTACATTCTATAGGGCGACTCGAACACAGAGGTTTCATGTGTTTCACATTTGTCAAAAGATCGCCTTGGTTCTGTATGAAGAATGGCAGAGGGGAGGCCAGACGGCTGCTGTGTGGCTCCCGCAGGAGATGAGAAGCTGGAGGCTTCCTGAGCTGCACAGTGCAGGGCAGTGCTCCCGCTGCCCCTCAGTGAGGCGTTTCGTGCCGCTTTTGAACTAGAATGGTAATGACTTTGCGTGGCTCCATTATTTCATCTCCCCAGTGGTCAAAGCAATACTTGGAGAGCGCTGCCTAAAGCTGAACTGCAGTCTATGGCCCAGAAATGACCAGTGCTGGGCAGCACCTTTGAGACCCTTTGAAGCAAGAAGCCAGGTTGAATACAGCCCTTGGGCTAAAAGAAAACTACACGGGGGATTACTGAGTACACGCCAGGAAGGCATTCCTTTCTCCTGATAACCTAACTATCTTTCCATGGTTTTCTTTCTCTTTCTATCCCTTCACCTTACACACACACACACACAGAAACTTTTAAGACAAAGCAAATGCAAATTAGGCCCTACAGAGGATGAATTCAGAGCCATAGCCACATACATAGCTGGAAGAGGCTACCCAGCCTTCATCAAGGTGTAATCCACGATCACCTGTTATCTGTTACCAGGAACACTAAAGACTAAATATACCTGTCCAGATTTCCATGTGTCCAACTCCTCCCGCTGCCCCAGCACTTTCAGAAGCTAAATCTCCAGGGCTGAAGTCCAGGAATCCTCATGTTTCCCCATATTATCTAGGGATTTCTTTTCTTTTTGCTTCAATTCTCTCACCATAAAAACTATTTTGTTCAACTAAAGATAAACCACACAATTAAATATCTGTTCATTTCTCCATGATCAGGGGACTATTACATGACCTCTAAAAGCCCTTCCTTCCCTGAGATTCAATGAGAGGCAGGATGCCACAGTGGCTAAGATGCTTTAGCGTGAACCAGATGGAGTTTCAAAGGCTAGCTCCAGGAATAACTAGCTATGCAACTATGACAAGTTATTTACTATCTTTAAACTTTCGTTTTCCTCATCTGGAAAATGGAGGCAATACTATGTCATGGATTTACGGTGAAGATTAAATGAATCAACAAAGCAAAATCCTCAGAATAGATACGGTACATGCTAGGTGCTTCATCTAGAGCGATGGTGATGAGGCTTGCTCTATGCTTTTCTCCCATTGTTCCTACATTATTCCTACATTATTCCATTACTGCTACATGAAGACCTGGAGAAGATAATAGAGAAGTAAAAGATGAAGAGATTACAGAATAACAGGTATGAGTTCTTTCCTCTCTAAAACAGAATTTTTATGCATAATCACCATTCTAGGAATAATTCGTTAGCTTAGGACACACAGAATAGCAGCCCGAATCCCTTATGTAAGTGTAGAAATAGTTATTCCCACAAGGAAAAGAAGCAAAACTCCCACACTCCAGCCCTCCCATTCTCATTCAAGGCTGCAAAAGCTGGGCTTGTCAGAAAACACCTCCTTGATCCATCTCTAGAGATTTTTCTAACCTAAAGTTAATTTGATGCCAGAGGAAGGGGGTGTAAGAGGGGGGAAGAAGGGAAAGAGGAAAGGGGGTGGTGGCATCTAATGCCATCACCAGAATTTAGTTCTGCTTTAAACGTGAAACCTAATAAAGGCAGGATCCTCCAGAGAAAAATGTAAAATATAAATATAAATTAATAAATTACATATATATATATATACACACACACATCCCAAATGGCAGAAGGAAAACCCTCAGGCTTAGAGAAGTAAAATATAGTTTTCAGGATCGGTGATCGTGATAAACCAAAAGATGACTCCCTCGCCACTTCTCCCTGTTCTAATGGTTGTCTCCTTGCAATAGCTCATCTCCATCTTTTTTTGGATGTGAGTCCCCTAACCTCCTTTTCAGTTATTCTGAGTTTTGAATCCAAGGGGGTAAAACGAAATGTGGATTGTTTGGATGAAGGAAGGCAAAGAGAAATGAAGATGTGCTTTCCAAACAGGTCCTCAGTCCATGAAAGCAGAAATAACACACACAGAAACACTGAGAATGTCAACGTCAACATCTGTTAATGAATTACACCACTTCCAAGAGAGAAGGATGGCGCACGAGAGGGCTTTCCTTTCGAATTCTCGAGCATCCTTAGATCTGGGGAGATTATGTTTCCAGTTATGATGGCTGCTGTCTTTGCCCAGAACTTCCGTTCCATTTCCCCTCATACCATCTTGTTCTATCAAGGGCCCCTAAAATTCTGACCACAAGCATGGAATATAATCCGGAGAAAGCCAATCATTGTACCACATACTTTGGCCACAGTATTTGGTCCAGGGTTAGATTTGTGACCCTAGCCAATATCAAGACATTTCCCAGGAATTGTCTAAAGGAACTGGCTGAAAAGAATCTCAGCTCTATTCACGAAGTTGTGATATGTGGCCCTGGAGCTGCGTACTGCCACACACAGGAAGCGAAGCTGATGCCTTGGAGAAAACTTGAGATGCAAAGGGAAAATGAACCTAGATGCCATCAGGTCCTGAGCTCCAGGCCCTGGTCTGCAGCAATTCCTTTGATTCAACGAGGTATCAGCTTTCCCTTAATCTAAAGAAACTTGGGTCTCTATCACTTGAAATCTCATGAATCCCAATGTAGCTATATTGTAGCCCAAGATTATAAAACCCAGTAGGTTAGGTTATGTGCTAACTGGAATCCCAGCTCATAGAAAAAAAATAAATGTCTCTTCTTTAAAAGTTCACTCATTAAAAACCAGTACCATTTATAATAGCAACAAAAAATAAACTACTTAGAGATAAATTTGATAAAATAGATGGAAGTCCTATACACCGAATAACTACAAAACTTTGCTAAGAGAAATTAAGACTCAAATAAATGGAGAGACAGAGTATTTATGGATGGGAACACTCAATGTTATTAAGATATCAATTATTCTCATCTTGGTATATAGATTTAACACAGCCTCAAACAAAATTTCAGCAGGATTTTAGGGGAAACTCACAAACTGATTCTAAAATTTATATTGAGATTCAGAGGACCTAGAGTAGCCAAAACAACTTTGAAAACTAAGAACAACATTGGAAGACTTACATTACTTTTACGAGTAGTACCCCTCTCCGAGTTGTGACAACCAAAAGTGTTTCCGGACATTGCCAAATGCCCCTGGTGGGGGAATCACAACCAAGTAAGAGCCACTGAACTATATAGCAATCAAAAGAGTGACATACTGGCACAGGGGTAGACAAATAAATCAATGGAACACAATAGAGAATCAAGAAATAGAACCCTACATATACGATCAGTTTTTGACAAAGGTCCAAAGACAATTCAATGGAGAAAAGATCATCTTTTCAATAAATGGCACTGGAACAAGTAGATATCAACAGGCAAACAGAAAAAAAAAGGAAAGGAAACTCAATTTCTACCTCACACCATATATAAAAATTAATTCCAAATGAATTCTATACCTAAATGTAGTATAAAACTTCTAAATTCTAGAAATTCTAGATGAAAAAGTTTGTGACTTTAAATTAAGCAAAGATTTTTTTTTCATTATGGCACTAAAAGAAGGCTCTATAAAAAATAAATTGATAAACTGGATATACTCAAATTTAAAAACCTCTGTTCCTCAAAATGAACTGTTATTAAAAGACAGAATGGGAGGAAATATTTTGAAATCACATGTCTGGTAAAGGACTTATATGTAGAAAATAAACAGAACTCTCAAAGGCAATAATAAGAAAACAACCCAATTGTAAATTGGTAAAAGATTTGTATACATACTTCATCAAAGAAAATATATGAATAGAAAATAAGTATGTGAAAAGATTCTTAACATCATTGGTTCTTAGGGAAAGAAAATTAAAATCACAATGAAATACCATGTACATACCTATTAGTATGGCTAAACATAAAAAGTCTAACCATACCGAGTGTTGGTGAGTGTATGCAGGAACTAGAACTCTTACACACTGCAGATGGAAGTGTGAAATGGTAGCATCACTGTGGAAAACAAACTCATAGTGTAAAGTATATGTTTAACATTTTAAGAAACTACCCAACTGTCTTCCAAAGTGTATTTTCTTTGATGCAGTATGTATTCAAATCCTTGACCATAACAAAGTACCACAAATTGAGTATCTTAAGCAACAGAATTCATTGCCTCACAGTACTGGAGGACAGAGCCCGAGATGAAGGTATTGGAGCGTTGTTTCCTTCTGGGGGCGTGATGGAGAATCTGTCCCAGGCCTCTTCTGGTGTTTGCTGGCAATCTTTGACATTCCCTGGCTTGTCCAGTATCACCTTATCTCTGCCTTCATCTTCATATGACATCCTTCTTGTGTGCATGTCTGTGGGCCCAAACTTTCCCTTTTCTAAGGACACCAGTTACATTGGATGAGGATCCCCCTAATAACCTCATTTTATCTAGGTCAGATTAACAGCACCCAGATCAACATTTTGCCTCTGACAGTGATTTGTACCAAAGAGCATGGAGAAGAAACATAATCTTCCTTGGTGCGAGTGTGAAAGTTTGGGACTATTCCCCATACGTTCTAGGACCCTAATGTTCTGTGTCTTCACATTTAAATTTAGCTAAGTTACTTGGAGTCTATAATACAATGTGAGAAAGAATATAATTAAGTCTACAGAATCAATAGTACTCTAGATAAGATTTAAATTTGATGTATCAATTCAGTGAAACCCATCAGTCAAACCAATATTTGACAACTTGCAGGCAAAACCACCAACTGATTTGCTATCTTTTTCTCCATATAATTGGTTGCTGCTTGATGTAGCAGTGGAAGGGAACCTGAGTATTTAACCAAAATGCCTGAGAGGTAGAAAGAGAGTGAATGAAAGACAAGCGCTGGAATCAGACTCTCCATCAACTTTCATGACATTGAGTAAACCTCTCTGAAACTAAAATCTCTCCCTGATAAAAAGGGATAGTAAGTACCTATATTAAAGAGTTGGTCTGAGGACTTAATGAGACAACGTGTATGTGGTCCCTGGTTCATGGAACTTAAAAAATAAACTTTTTGTTATTACCACTATAGTCACTGTTATTTATGTTCTAGATCTCTTACTTGCTTTCTAAGTATGTCTCCAATGGCAGAACCACTCATCCTTTTTGAGCTTTCATTCACTTATCTCTAAGATGGCAATAAGAAGAGCTGCTCTACTGAACCCAACAAATTAATTCATGAAGCAGTTATACTTCATAGGTATGTGCCAGGCACTAAGGCGATAGAGATGAATAAGACATGATTCCTGCCTGCCCTCAAGGAGTTTCAGTCTAGTGAGAAAGATAGACAAGCAGACAATGGCGATAGCGGATGATGGTCCTTTGACAGCTGGTATGGATGCCCTCCAGAGGGGCTCCTTATCTAGCAGGAAGGAGTCAGCCTTCTTGAATGGAAGTTAGCCACAAAAGGGTTTTTGGCAGAGGAAATAAATATCCAGAGGCAAAAAGGTAAGAAACAGTTTGTGATTTAGCGAATAACAAGAGTTTAGTTTGGCTGGAGAATTGAATCTAAAGAAGGGTGAGATGAAAGAAACGCTGATGAGGTGAGGAAGAGCCAGATGAGAAGGGCCTCTTACACTATGTGAAGGAGTTTGCGCGTTACCTTGAGGTATTCTGAACACAAAGCTGCCATTAGAAACAAACGTTAAAATCTAAGTGAAAATACGCTGCAATTACAAGGTTGCTACGATCATCAGGCACACAGGGGTTCCGCTTGAGCTGCTGCGTACCGCAGAGCTGCTGTGGACTGAAGATATGTGTCCTTCTGTTTTCATATGTTCAAATGCTAACCCTCAAAGTGATGGTATTAGGAGGGGGGCCTTTGGGAGGTGACTAGGTCATGAGGGTGGAGCCCCCATGAAGGGGATCGGTGCCCCCACCCTGTTTCCCTGAAAATAAGACCTAGCCAGACAATCAGCTCTAATGAATCTTTTGGAGCAAAAATTAATATAAGACCTAGTATTATATTATTATATCACATCATATCATATCACATTATATAAGACCTGGTCTTATATTATAGCAAAATAAGACCGGGTCTTATATTAATTTTTGCTCCAAAAGACGCATTAGAGCTGATTGTCCAGATAGGTCTTATTTTCGGGGACACACAGTATAAAAGAAACCCCACAGCACTCCTTTGTCCCTTCCTCCGAATGAGAACAAAGAGAGAAGATGGAGGTCTGTGAACCAGGAAGCAGGCATTCACCAGACATGGAATCTGCCTGAACCTTGATGTTGGACTCCCCAGCCTCCAGAACTGTGAGAAATAAATTTTGGTTTATAAGCCACCCAGTCTATGGTACTCTGTGATAGCAACCTGAAAAGACTAAGACAGTAGCCCATCTCCTCATTTTCCCCACCCACCTAACACACACACTCACACACACACACACACACACACACACACACACACACAAATAATAAGATGTCATATGACTGATTGCAATTATAAGTGTGAAGTCCCATGCCTGCTTAAGGTCTGCAAGAATCTCAGGAGGCCAATGAAATGAACCATTGCGGCTTCGAAGCACTAGCTGCTGTCCATGGTGCTAATCTTACTAATTTTTGTCATCAGAAGCCAAGAGCTCCCAGAGAGGCTTGTGTTCTGTCTCCCGGTTTGCTTGCCCTTGCAGTGAAGCAGGTTTGCCCAGAATGCTGAACGTGTTTTGCCAAAGGGAGCGAAGACATGTTCGGTGTTAAACAGACACCACACTGCATGTTCTCAGATGAATCTCTGTGTGGTGGTTGGGTCAAATTCTTCAAATATCCATGAGGAAAAGAAACCATTAAAAGTTCTACATGAAAATCAATGGTGCCAATTTTTAAAAACGTAAACATATCTTAGAACTTCTGTCGTCAACTATTCATAAACCTTGCTGTCAGATGGGTATGTAGACGCAAAGCCCTAGAGAGCTGCCAGCTAATGGTTTATATTGTCACTAATATGTTACAAAATGCTCAGATATTTAGTTAAATGGCCAAACTGGGGAATTTGGGGAGGGGCCAGAGGTGTAAATTAGGAAGGATTCCATGACAGAAGAAAGGAGTCTTTGATGCACGCCGGGCTGAAGTCTGTGTGCACCATTTTTAATGGTTCTTTGGGTTGAAAATCGAGGTGTCTGTATCTGAGCCCTTTTATAACAAGAATTACTCGGAAGAAAGCTGTAAAATTTTCCCATACATATGGAAATAAAGTGTGCTCTCAAGAAGCTTCAAAAAAGACAATTATTACAAGACGGTCAGCCTATTAATGTGATATCACACCTGTGCTTTCTATTCTGGAGAAAGAGCTGGAGAACTTGACTAGTTAATCTTAGAAGAGAGACTGCTTTTGTTTTCTGGAAACTATTCTCTTTTAAGTTAGTTCTCTATGTTTTAATAACCACAGTTATTTAGTCGGTTGGCTTAAAAAATGCACATCTTCCTGGAGCTCTTAAGCCATGAATTTATAGAAGCTAATTTATTAGATTTTAGAATCATTAGACTAATTACTACAGTACAATAATTAGAATTTATTGAAATTAATTATAGCAAGTAGCTATAAATGAGACAGGTAAATAATAAATCTGAGACCAGAAAAATCAAACTGAAACATATTGCATCATATCCTGGAACTATATCACACATCCAGAAGAATACAAGTTTAAGAAAACTAGCTTTAAATATATTAATCCTTATAGAAAACTCTCTGCTTCAGGTTTAACAGGGTACAGTCTTACCAAATGGCAGCGGTGGCAAGAGGTGACTAGAGAAATCTCTCTGCCACAAATCCTCAGTATGATCAGCGTATCTGCAAGTAATTGATGAAATGCCTTGGTATTATTTTAAATTATTGAGTTTCTGCCTCAGAAACCTTAACTTCTGATTTATAGATCCTTTCTGTAGAATGTTTTTAGAAGTATAAAGACATTTACTGGTTTACACAACGCTAGGTAGAAAGGCCTATTCAATGCACAGTTTTTCTCACGTTGGTCACATATGCCCAAGCTCAAAAGATTTGGAAGAGGAGAACTAGAATGAATATAATTTTCCAATAGGTTAGAGAAAGGACCACCAAATATTTAGCCAACGGCAATATTGGAAAAGCTGTTTCAGTGAATCCTGGGAATTCTGGAAGAGAAATAATCAAAGATGTTATAACACATTCCAACTGTCAAAATAACACTGAGGACCTGAACACACAGTGGTCACGTTAGGGGCACACGGGTTTCTATTTATTACCATCTAGATGACAAGTCCTGAAGTAAATGCTATGAAACATACAAACTTGCGAGACATGAGTGCTGTCCTTAAGAAGATTCCCATCTCCCGGGTGAAACAAGATTTTAAATATCAAACCAAAAGGAAAGTAATATAATCTAGTACATGATAAAGGGCTAAATTGTTCAGCAATCATTCATTTATTCTACATTTGTTGAATGCCTAGGAGACAAACAATATACTAGTCACTGAATGTGTAAAATGAATTATACTTACTCTCTGCCCTCAGGAAAACGTATACAGAGTAAGAAGTACAATTTCACAAATTGTTTTCCATAGACGCTGAAATTTTCCAAACCACTTTGGCCACTTTGAACACTTTTTTTTCCAGACTTGTGTTCTTGAGAGCAACTGGGGAAGTGCTGATTTCAATCCATGAATGGTATATAAATTCAAATAAGGGAAATTTATCTAAGTGTCAGTCTGAGAAATATTCATGGGTAATACGGATTTTAATCAAAACACTGGATGATGAACAGGCTTTGAACAGGTGGATGGATTCACGGCAAGGAAAGCATACAGGTAAAGTACATGTATAATACAAGGTAGATAATAGATAAAATGACTGGACTACAGGCCATCAGGCAGAGTAGCAGAAAATAAAATTTGATACATTAGTTTGGAACAATGCTAAAGAATTTAAAAATACAAATCAAAGACTTTCTTCTTGACTAAGAAAGTGACATGGTGACATGGAGAAAGCCATATCTTTAAGAAGTAACCTAGCTGTGCTATTTTAGTATATCCTGCACATGAAGAAAAAAAAAATCTGAAACATACTCAGAATAATAGAACTGAAATTCTCACTCTCTCAACCCAGAAAAATGGATTAACATGATTATGAAAACAAAGATCAAAAATTAATACTTTGCATCGGAAAGTATGCTAAACTAGATAAAAACAAGGTAAAGGACGTAGGCAATTTTAATTTGTTTTCCAATAGCAGGCATCACTTTGGGGCATTAGAAAGGAAACCATCAATCATGAGAGTCAGAAAGTATTGAACTTTGATCTTTAAGGTTCCTTGAGAGGCAGCACAATATAACTACAAAACTCTTGAGTTGTAAACTTGGGCTAACTGGGTTCAAACCCCACGTTCATCATATAGAATTTGTTCTATTTTCCTCTGAAATATTTGTTTTGGTTATATACAGTCACTCGCACTCAAGAAGGATCAACACTGTAGGAGCTTTAAGAAATTTTAGAGCTTTTATTTTATTTAGCTTTTCAACAAATATTTTCTAAGCCTCTGTTATGTGTCAAGAACCGAACTAGGCACGGAGGTTCAGCACTGAACCAAACGGACAGAACTGCAGTCTTTGTGGAGCTCATGTAACTATGCACAAAGGTTGTTATTAATGTCAGAAAAGTAAGAAGACATCCCTTGCACCATTTTAATAGACCAGCTCACCATGTCAGATCTAATGTCTTCAATGCTGTATTTCACAGATGTCAGAATTGAGCAAGATGCATTAATTGACTGTAGATTCTAATTAAGCTTTTTAAAGAAAGTATGAAATCATCAATCTGTATTGATACCAGCAATTGACTTTTGTTGCTCTTCAGAGAATGTGATAATCATCACTAGCACTTAAAAACAGAATGCCAGAGTTGGACAAGTTCAGAAAAAGGAAACCATTCTACCTCACGTGTTTATACATAAAGGAATGGAAACCAAAAAGGATAAATGATTTGTCTCAGGCTCCATCGCTAATCAGAAGCAGAAAAGGGACAGGAATCAAGTTGCTTCTTACATCAGGCCTCTGCTCTTTCCAATAAACTAGTCAGGACATCGTATGTTTAACAAATGAAAAAGCTGCCAATTTTGTGGCAGGCCTGTGATGTGTACCTGCATCACCCTTCCACTGGGAGAATCCCCCTCCCGCTTCACTGTATTCGTGCTCATCTCCGATGGTTCCGCTGAGGGTCACACAGACTCTGTCACCTCCCAAGTCACAGGGGAGGCCACATGAGCAGGCCTTCTCACTCAGAATGTTTCATCCTCTCCGGAGGCACTGGTTGGTTCAGGGATGGGCAGATGCCCCACACTAGGTCAGATGATGTCCTCCCTAGGATTTTTGCCAGATTATCAGGAAAGATGTTTCTCTTTTTCTAGACCTCCCTCAGACTGTTCTATAAATTGAGCCAATCCATTCCTTTTCTTAATCCAGTTGGACTTTTTTCACTTATAACTTTTTTAAAAATCCCCCAAATACATATACTAAACATTTCCTTCCAAACACACCCATTAGTATCATCTCTGACTTGAACTGTCTTTGTAGTACTACCAGAAAAACCCATGAACGTGATGGCCAAACCAAGGGTCTCTAAGATTTCTCACAGGAAGTGTTAAGGATGATTTATAACTAATTATTTAATAAATTTGGGGGGAAGACAGTGTACTGGAGTGGGCAAGTTCATGGCTTTGAAGACAGAGACTTGTGTTACATGTCAAATCCTGGTCTACCACTTACTGGCTATGTGACCTCAGGCAGGTGCTCAATCTCTCTGTTTCTCATCTCATGAGACCTAAATAAGATGATGTATATGAAGTGCTTTGCACATTGCCTACCACTAAATAAATAGTAACTATTACTGCTAATATTATTGTTTATTGTTTTCGGTGTTAGTAGCAGTGGTGATAAGTACATGCAATTATTGCGCTAAGCATTCAGGACGGAAAACAGAATAAGGTACAAGTTTTGCCTTTCAAGGAACAAATGTTCACAACACTGATAGGTGTCAAGTACAGGATACCAGCCACAAACATTCTAGAGTCCAGGGATGAGGGAGATAACCACGAACTTGGGTAGTTGGGAAAGATCCCATTGCCTAAAAATTATATAGTAAGTAAAATGTATTATTGCTCCTATTTCTGCCAGCAAATATACATGGAAGCAAATCTAAAAATGTAGAATGTAAGAAGTGAAAGAAACCTAAATGATGAGCCAGCCAAATTCCCTCTTTAAAAGATGGAGAAACTGAAGCACCAAAAGAGAAGAGTCTTGCCCAGTCAAAAACCTAGCCACTGGAAAAGTAAGGTAAGAAAGCAATTTGAAGCTTCAGAAGTTTGAGGCTTCTCTAGTTCCACTCTGAAAGAAGTAGCTAACCCATTTCTGTACATAACTCACCATAGAGTTACCTCCATCTCAACTCCTATCGGTTCAAGGATTGTATTACTTCCTGTGGTCTCTGTTGTTGTCATTAGTCAATTTCTTAAATTGACCTGAATTCAATATCTTTACTGTAGCCATTAATTTTAAAAGGTTCAATTGGCAGTTTGCTGAAAGACACATCATTTTTTCTCATGATAGTATCAATCTAGATCTCTAAATTGTTTTTCTCGTAAAGGGCTCAGAAATGGGAAGTGGAATTGTTCTCTTGCTTTGATATTGAACTTGCTTGCTTTAGAGAGGATCTGCTCCAGGCAAAGGAGTCCAGACCCCTTGGACCTAAGATTTCGATTCCTGCCTGCCCAAACAGCTCCACAAACTTGAAGCAGAATTCCTAGCACCTCTGCCTAGAGGGAGGCCATGTTCTGATTTAACTAGCAACCTTCTTACTGATGCTTAAAACCCTGTTCGTTCTAAAATTTTAGATGCTTGCTCCACTTATTCCCAAAGTTTAGAGTTTTTGAAAAATAAACATGCAGTGTCTATTACTTTGCTGACCTCTCAACCAGAGATACAGTGAGAAACCTCAAGGTCAGAAAGTCTTTCAGGACATCCTATGTCTCTGATCCAATCCCACTGCACACATCTCATGATCTGTTGTGGAAAGGCGGACTATCCAGACATGGATTTGCATTTATTTCCTGAAACTTCAGTCTCACTGACAAATCACAGGACATTTTCTATGTATCCCATTCTTTGATAGCCCCGTGGCTCTCTGTTGTTGTCACCAGCTGGATTATGGGCCACTAACAGTGGTGGAGACCAAAGAGACAGAAGGCTGTTTTCAATCCATTTGTTATTTTAATGACAAAGAATCGCCCCATATGCCTTGTTAAAACCTCATTTAATCTAGAAAAAAGTAGAGGCATCCAGACACTTAAGCAGGAACATGGTAACATCAACATCCATCAAAGCTGAGATAATGGAGTGGAAGGAGGCTTAGAAAGGCGGTCGTGAGAGGCAGATGACCATTCCAGAATGAGTCAGCAAGAGCTTTCAGCATTAGCTATCACATGGTTTAACCCTCATTTTATCAGAAATTTAAAACTTTGCATACTTGTTCCCAAACTTGTGAGTATAAGTACCGTGTTTCCCCGAAAATAGGACCTAACCGGAAAATAAAGCCCTAGCATGATTTTTCAGGATGACAGCCCCTGAACATAAGCCCTAATGCATCTTTTAGAGCAAAAATTGATATAAGACCCAGTCTTATTTTCAGGGAAACACAGTAGTTAGAAACAACTTGTGTGCAGTCAAAACACCAGAAAAAATGAATTAATAGAACAGTAACTCATGCAGGGACCTTAGAGTTTATTTGTTGCACTTTAAAGATCTGTGAAATAAAGCCCAGAATGGAGAAATAACCAAGGCTCTCTCCAAGACTCTTTTTAAATGGCCTTAATGTCATCTAAAAATGATTGGCTAATACCCATTATTCTATTCTTGCCTCTGTCACTCAACAGCTGCATGATACTGGACAATCTGTTGAAACTGTCCATGCCTCTGTTCCCTCATCTGTAAAATGGGGGTAAAAATAGTTCCTACCTCTTGATATTGTTGTAAGGATTAAATGAGATATGTATATGAAGTACTTATCACATAGTAAGCATTTAATAAATGATAGGCATTATTATCATTCTTTATGATGTGAAATTTTATAATTGCACCAAGGGAGACTCATCTCCCCTCACCCTCTGTTTCTCAGTCTCTTTTTCTTTCACAGTTGTGCCCTACAAGCACAGAATGTAGAATCAGATCTGGATTTCAGTCTCATCTTTGCCATACTCTATCAGGGTGACCTAGGGCAAGTCAATTTACTAAGCTAAGCCTCAGTCTCCTCAGCTATAAAATGGAGAAGTGGGATCAGGTGATATCTATGGTCCTAAATATCTCTACCATTGAATGGACTTTAAAATTTAGACCATTGACCAGCAGCCCAAGCCATTTCCCCCGATTTCCATTCAATAGGAAAGGCTTCTAGTAATACTCAGCCCCACACACGATATCTCTCGGGGACTGGGCGGAGGTGGAGCTGCAAGCTCAGCTCTCCATTCCAACCGCACTTTCCGGGAGTTACTCTGAAAACCACCAAACAAGTCCTTGTGGTTTGACAAAGCCTGCTGCAAGACCCTACCTGTCTCAGACCCTCTCCTCTACCAGCCTGCCATGGACATTTACAATTCCCAGCCACCCTACCAATCCCACGGCAGCTTCTGTCCTACTTTCAAGGGACCTTACTTATTGGCAGTTGCTGGATGTTGCTGAAGAGGCCCACTGCAGCTCAGTCAGAACATTTTCACTTGTAAAGGCCTTTGCTTTCAATAAATGAATGTCACCAAAAGAGACAGAGTGAAATCTGGAAATGAAATTCAGAGCAGTCAACTCTAGAACATGGCGTCTGAAGCCCCACTAGATTTTCTTTTTTTAAGTGTGTGCGGAGAGTTTCTTATACACCAGCTGTTGTTCTGAGAGCTTCACCTAGATTACCTCACCGGATCTTCCCCACAATCTCGGGAGGTAAGCACTTGTCACTATTTCACAACTGAGGAAACTGAGGCACAGTGCCACCATGATCAAGTCTGTAAACATTACCCACCTGGTCACCGCAACTAAGATTTCATCAACTAGTCATGTTTATCTTGGGCGGTTTTGACATAGATTTTTCTCTTTTTTAGGCAGTGTCTGCTTGTTCTGTTATGGGTTTTAATTGAGCCTTCTTCATGTCTATACAGCAGATGCATAAAATCATTAAATACTATTGAAAAATCCTCAACAGGAATATTGATTTTTTTTCCGTACAGTTTTCCCTTGACATGGTTATTACTGACCATTTAGACTCATGCATGTTAAAAAAATTGGCCCGGCATGTGCTGCTGAATACAATCTGAGTGATCTTTGATTGCCCAAGTTTACATCTCAAATGAAATGATACATTTGTGGGGTGAGAAACGGGGTAACATTTGAAATGTTTGCTAGCAACTTGAGACTGTATGAATGCAAAGATTCTTTTTTTTTCCTCTGAATGTCTTTTTTAAAATAAATTATCCTTTAAATGTAAGTGTTTTGTTTCCTGTATTAGTCAGAGTTTTCCTGCAAAACAGAACAAGTAGGATGAAGATACATAGATGATATAGATCTATAGATATAGAGATAGATAGAGATATAATGAACCATCACAGTTTCACAGTTCCTATAAGTGACACTGTTTAAAGTCAAATTGTGCATTAGGAAGTAGTAAAAAAAAAAATAGATTTTTTTTCTCTCAAATAATTCTGGGAAAATGGACCATCTTTTGGGTCATAGAAAGTTCCATACATTTTTCTTTCCTCTATTCATCTATAAAACTTAAGTTATGCATGCTGTCCTCAAAACTTAGGCTAGTTTTTAGAACATAGAGACACAGTATAACCAATGCAGAAAAATATAAAGTCACTGAACATTTGAAAGGAATTATGAGATCAACTCATTCACACTGAAATGTAACTCGTAAGCAAAAGCACTTACGAATAAAGAACCCACTGTGTGCAAGCTTGATATTTAACAACTAAATGATAACTGGAATGAATGCTACCCTTCCCAGAGGTATTCACACTGATTTTTCAGTTCAGACCAAATTAATAGCAACTGTGGCCAACATCTTAATTTTTTCCTTTGCTAAATTTACGATGGAGATGAGCTTTAGCAATTTAATCCACCTAGCTTAAACTAATTCTTCATTAAACTTTCTCCCATAGGGAATCTTCTAAATCCAGCAGATATAAGTATGAACACCTTCAGCTTGTTTTAATTATTTTTCTTGAATGAGAAGCTGAGCACATTTTGCCAAGGATTAAATCACCTTAGGTCTCACAAATTTGGTATCCTTGAACTAAATCCATGGTCTTGTGTTGCAATTCTTCTGCAACTGAAGGAAAACCATTTCATGTCACTACAGGAAAAGCATTTAAATGACCTAGGAAGGCTCAGACAAGTTCACATCTCCTAACATTTCTGTTAAATTCAATATTAATACCTTAAAAGGCTGTGGATTACAATTCTCCTTGAATCTCTAATAAGCTTCCAAATGAGGAAAAAAAGTTATTTTGAAAAGTGAAAACACTCAAAAGAATGAGAAGACACTAGACTACAGGAAAATATTTGCAAAGAACATTTCTGATAAAGGGCTATTAACCAAAATATACAAGGAACTCTTAAAACTCAACAAGAAGAAAAGAAACAACCTTATTTAAAAATGGGCCAAAGATATGAAAAGACACCTCACCAAAGAAGTAAACAGGTGGTAAGTAGGTATATAAAATGATGCTCTCTGTTAATAGAGAATTGCAAATTAAAATAATGAGATACCACTACACGTCTATTAGAATGGCCAAAATCCAAAAACACTAATAACACCAAATGCTGGCAAGGATGTGCAGTAACAGGAACTTTTATTCACTGCCGAGGCGAATACAAAATGGTACGGCCACTTTGGAAGATACTTTGGCAGGTCTTACAAAACTAAACACCCTCTTACCATATAATCCAGCAATCACACTCCTTGGTATTTACCCAAATGAGGTGAAAACTTATGTCCACACAACAACCAACATACAATGTTTATGGCCATTTTATTTAAAATTGTTAGACTTGGAGGCAACCGAGAAATCCTTCAGCAGGTGAATGAATAAATAAGCTGTGGTAGATCCAGATAGTGGAATATTCAACACTAAAAAGAGAGAGCTATCAAGCCACAAAGACATGGAGGAACATTGAAGTATGTTACTAAGTGAGAAAAGACAACCTGAAAAGGCTACATACTATATGATTCCAACTATATGACATTCTAAAAAGGCAAAACTACAGAACCAGGAAAAAAATCAGGGTTTGCCAGGAGTTGGGGGTTGGGGCTGATGAATAAGTGGGACACAGAGGAGTTTTGGTTCAGGGAAACTTCTGTATGATACTATAATGGTAGACATATGTCATTATACATTTGTCGAAACTGAGAATGAACAACACCAAGAGGGAGCCTTAATGTAAATTATCAACCTCCGGTGATGATTTGGGAGTGTAGATTCACCCATTGTAACAAATGTACCACTCTGGTGCGGGATGCAGTAGATGCGTGGGCACGGGGGATGGGGAACTTTCTGTACTTCTCAGTTTGCTGCAAACCTATAACTGCTCTAAAAAATAGTGTCTATTTTTTTAAAAGTTCAAATAATTAATAAACCTCAGAATCCACTCTTATAATGTTTCCAAGTCCCTTTATTTTTATTTTTTTAATGTCTCTTTCTACTTAAGCACAAAACATTTCACAAAATCCCTTATTCTTTTGGAATTATCTATTAAAACGTATTTTTTTAAGTGTCCACTATTTGACCCAACAGTTACACTTGAAGGTGATCAATTCCAAAGAAATGGCTTTTACACATGCACAAGGGTGTCTACTGCAAAAGTGTGTACAATGTAAAAAATCTAAAATAACAAGATGTCCATTAATGGGAGACTAGCTAAATAAAATATATTACACCAGTACCATGAAATAATATGGAATGAGGTGAAACTATGTGAGATCATATGACAAGATACTCATGGTATATTCTGTGATACAGGAAAGTTACAAAATAACACATATAATACATTAATAATACATGGCTCATATTGGTAAGAAACCACATGCATTAAGCAAATCCAAATACTTTGATAGCTACCCATATTTACGAAATGAATTGAAAAAGTTTTAGAAGGAGAAACCCAAACTGCTATCAACTTTTTAACCTCTGGAAAAAGGAGTAAAGATGGGAGGAAGGTATACTGAAGTAGATCTTTATTTTATCTTCACTGTTAATGGTTTTTAAATAATGTATTCATCTGCTACTATTATAATTTAAAATAAAGTTTAAATTCATTGTACTTTATCGTTCAACTGCTTTGCTAGAAATAGTTCAAAATCTGTAACGTTGATTGAATGTAGTCCTACTATTCAGAATGAGATGATACTAGATGTAAACTATAACATTATTTTTCCTTCTTTATTTAAGGTATAATTGAGAAAAATATATATATATTTAAGATGTATAACATAATTTTTGATATACATATACATTATGAAATGGTTACCACAATCAAGCTAAGTAACATGTCCATCACCCACACAGTTACCATTTTGTGTGTGTGTGTATTGAGAACACTTAAGATCTACTCTCTTAGCAAATTTCAGGAATACAATAGAGTGTTATTAACTACAGTCACCATGCTGTACATTAGATCTCCAGAACTTAATCATTCTGCATAACCAAAACTTTGTACTCTAACAACATCTCCCACTTCCCCTACACCAGGCCCTGGCAACCACCATTCTACTCTCTGCCTCTACAAGCTCCACTTTTTTCAATTCCACAAATAAGTGGTACCATATAATATTTGTCTTTTTGTTCCTTGCTTATTTCACTTAGCATAATAACCACAGCTTCAAAGCAGCCTCAGAAAGATGGAAAAACTGGGTTGGAAGGAAAGCACTTTTATTAAAATACCAAAAAATGTAATAACTACAATGGGAACATTGACCTCTAATAAAGCATATCTCATCATTGAATTATTTCGACTTCTTTTACATGTGTGATCAAGCGTAAAAGTTTGCTTTCAATTTACTTTACAAGCTCTTTTTCCCAAACTACACAGTGCATTATTAAGGCAATAAAATAAATCAGATTCCACATAATTCAGCATCTTAGGCATACCTAAAGAGCCAATCCAACAAGAAAGATCCGAGAATGGTGATAAGAGAAATAGAGTCTTCATACCTCTATTAGAGACTCAATATGTCTACCCAATCCAAAAAAAGCATTCCTTGTCTTCAAAGTTCAGAAACAAGGTTTGGACTGCATTTTCTATTAAATTTCTGAAACACCACATCAACCATGTCAAACTACGGACACTCCGTCATTTTTTTTTTTTTTACAGTATGAAAGATTTCAACATAATTTAATGGACACCTGCTTTGAGATTTTAACTAATGCTATTAGAATCCTTATAGGCAAATGAAGTTGCCCTTATTGAGGTACAGGCAACTTCTTAGAACCTTGCTGTTCGATTATTGTTTGGTCACCAAAATAGATTAAATGGTATAGGCAGAATTAGAACAGTTTTGAACACACCTGGAATCCATTTTAGGCTCACCTTTTCAGATTCTCCTATGAGATCATGCACATGATTCTCCTATGAGACCATTTATACAAAATCACTTTGCATCAATCCAGAGTAGATACACAAAGAATCAGGTACATCTAGAGACATGAGCTTTGAAAAGCCAACCATATATAATGTCTCACTCATCTGATGGCTTTTTATATTTTAGAAAAAATAAGTTTAATGTACTTGGACAAAATCAAACTCAGGAGATTCTATATTTTCTATATAAAAGAGTGGTTCTAAACCAGGGACATTTTGCTCCCCAGGGGACATTTAGAAATGTCTAGAGACAGTTTTAGTTGTCACAACTGAGGAAGGAGATTGCTAGTGGCATCTAGTGGACAGAGACCAGGGATGTGGCTGAACGTCCCACAGTGCACAAGACTGCCCCCTACGACAAAGAATGACCAGGTCCAATATGTCAACAGAGCTAAAGTTCAGAAACATGACTCCAGTTTAACAGCTTTGTAATTTTCCTTCCCCTGCACAAGTGACCTTCTTCAAAGAGTTGGCTGCAGTCTTTATCTCTGCCTCTTCACCTCCCGCTCACACAATCCACCCAAATCTAGACTCTGCTCCTCCCCTCATCCCAACACAACAACTGTCACTAAGTTACCACTGAGTTCCTGTCACCCAGTCCAAGGAACACTTCTCATCCTGTTTGACCTCTTTATGAAAGATTCTTTCCTTTTGCTTCCAGAACCCTAAATTCTCCTGGTTTTCCTCCTCTCTTTCCTGTCTTATTTGTAAGTTTATCTGTTTTATATGGCCATTATATTTTAGAGCTCCATGATTCAGTTTTAGGCCCTTTTTCTATTTACTCTAAGTTTTCTAAAGGTAACTGGATTAGTTTGCTATTGCTGATGTAACAAATTACCGCACATTTAGTGGCTTAAAACAGCACAGGTTTAGTATCTTACAGTTCTGTAGACACTTTTCCAAAATGCATCTCAATGGACTAAAATCAAAGTTTCATCAGGGCTATGTTCCTTTCTAGAAGCCCATGATGCAAATGTTTTCTTGCCTTTTCTAGCTTCTAGCACTGACCCTATTCCTTGTTTCAAATACCAGTAAGCTGCTCTATTTTATTTTTTTTATTTTGTGGTTAGAATCTCTGATTATACAAACAAAAGTCTAACACTTGCATTATAAGGCCAAGAGGAAAGAAACATGCTCTTTTGGCCTCCCTTGATTTCTCCTCTAGATATCAGTTTCTTCCCCTGAGATAACTTTGGACCACCCTACAGGAATGTGACTCTCTGCCCTCAATATCACTGGCAACAATTCTCAAAGCTGCCAGTGGCAGTTGTGGACACTCACTGGAAATGACAGCAGATTTCAGCATGGCATTGACTTGCATGATGTTTTTCTAATGCTTAAGGAGTTTGGTCATGTGTCAGAGCTGCTCATGTTAAATGATCTATTAAGTGTCATGATCTCCAGAAAGGTCATCTGTCACATTGTAGGCCAGAAGTGTCACCTCTACTTAACGTGATATGAAGCCAAACTCCCAAACTAAGCAGGGAGACATTGGCATATGTCACTGCTGACTGATCAAAAGCCAAGTGTCTCAGTTCACGACTGCACAAATGAAAGCTCCCCACTTTAACCAGTGCATAAGCTAAATGTGTTAGTCATAATTCTATGACTTCCTGACATTGAATTTTAATAGTTACAGTTTTATTGGCTTAAAGTGATCTTATAATGAGTATAAAGTAATACCTATAATGACTATTGTTATGACTAAGACGACTGAAAATGTCTTTTTTTGGGGGGGGGGGCTACAAAATGAAACCTTTTGGGAGGAGTAACTGAAAATATTAAACTAAATTTGCCAAACAAGAAAGATTTAACCATAAAAGAGCCCAAGAACTATATGCAGGTATGACTGTATCATGCTTGTGAAAATCTCATGTGATTTCCAAGTTGGCTGAAGATAACATCATGCACTGCAAGATCTGGCTTGAAAGAAAAATCACAGCATCAAGTAAAATGAAATCGTTTAGTGAAACGTCCCTGTGGAGGAGGGGATACGGACTCTTCAGGAATGCCCCAACTAGTTACCATAGGCTAACCAACAATGGCAATTATAAGAGTCAATTATAAGGAAAAATAATCCAAGTTAAACACTTCTACTGAAAAGTATGGGCATGCATTATATCTGATACATTTCAGCATCACAAAAGATATAGGCTGGGTTCACTCATGGCCTGTGTCTAAGATATTTAAAAGTACAAAAGAAAATGTGTCATTAGGCTGACATTTCATCATTGACTTGTATAATCTTTATACATTTCCCTTTTTATTTGTTTTCCTTATTATAGTCCAGGTAGTTTTACTAATAATCTAGAAGGATGTCAAGATGATTTCTACAACTGAGATATAAGTTGCATCCCATAGAGAACTCACAAGTGTGTAAAATGTTTAAATGGACTCAGATCTTATAGGGACTCAAACCCTCTCGCCCTTCAGACAAGCACTTGAAAGAAAGCAGTTGAGATACTTCTCCAAAACACGCAGTGGCTGCTAGAGCAGACTGCGGCTAGTCTCCCACTTCGAGTTCTGTGCCTTTTCAATATATCATGAAGCTCCCACAGCACTCAGCTCTTTCAGACATGATGAGTCTTTAGTCTTTTGCTCAAGCAGCATGACTGCCTCCTTGCACTTAAAAGAGACATTAAAAGATCCAAAAAGCACAAACCATAAAAAAGAACTGAAAAACTAACATTTTAACTTAGAAGTTCGTTACCACACAGCATATCATAAACAAAATAAAAGACAACCTACAGATGAGAAGACATTACTATTGTCATAACTGAAAAAGGATTAGTCTCCAGAATATATAAAGAGGTCTTATAATTCAAAAAGAAAAAGATAACTCAACAGAAAAACAATGGACAAAGTATCAAGAAGCAATTCATGGACAAAAAAAAAAATGGACAAGAGATGAATGAAAAGATGCTCAACCACACTGGTAACGGGAAGATGAAAATTAAAACAATAGATAGCGTCAAGTTTACAGAAAAAGTTAAAATCTGACAATACTCAGTACTGGTAATGCAGCAGAGCTACAGGAACTGTCATATACTGCTGATAGGAGTTTAAATTGGTGCCATGACTTCGGTACCACTGACAATATCTGGCAAAGCTGAAAATGCTTATACCCTACAATCCAGCAACTTTCTCCTAGATCAGTGGTTCTCAACAGGAGAGGAGTGGCTCACCCACCAAGGGGCATTTGGCAATACCTGGAGACGTTTTTGGTTGTCTCATCTGGGGTTGCCAGGGGAGTGTGGGAGAGGGAAAGAATACTACTGCAATCCAATGAGCAGAGGCTAAAGATGCTGCTAAACATCCTACAATGAACAGGTCATCCCTACCCCCAAAGAATTATCTGGCTCAAAGTGTCAATGGTGCTGAGGTAGGGAACTGCAGTGGGTTGAATGGTGGCCTCCAAAAGATTTGTCTGTCTGGAACCTGTCACTGTGCCGGTATTGGGGAAAAGGTCTTAGTATAGGTAATTAATTCAAGTGTTTCAAAATCAGATCATCTTGGATTATCCAAGTGGGCCCCAAATCCAATGAAAAGTGTCCTTATAAGAAGAGAAGACACAGACAGAAGAGGAGAAGGCCATGTGAAGAAATAGGCAGAGACTGGCATGAGCAGCCACAGGCCACGGAACACCAATAGCCACCGGAAATTGGAAGAGGCAAGAAATGGCATCTCCGCTAGAGCCTCTGGAGGAAGTGATCAACCTGGTTTTGGTTTCTGCCCTGCAAAAGAGAAAAGAATCCTGCTGTTTTAAGCCACCCAGAGTTTGTGGTGATTTATTGTGTCAGCTCAAAGAAAAGAATAATACACTGTCCTAGATATATACTCAAGAGAAACACTTGCATATTTATGGGGGGGAGAATGGTACAAGGTTGGTTACTGAAGTTCATTGTAGTAAAAAACTTGAAACAACCTGAATTTTTATCAAGAGGAAAATAGAAAAATGTATTCAAGTATATTCACTTAATGCTCTACAGCAATAAAAATTAAGAAATTGGAGCTGCATGCATCAATATGTATTAATTTTAAAAATACAATATTGAGAGAAAAGCCACGTCAGAAGGGTATACATGGTATGATGCCACTTATATAAATTTTTACAATCTGCAGGGCAACATTATGTAATATTTATGGATAGCTGGATAGTTAAATCTTTGGGAAAAATATAATAATGTGGGTAATAAACATGGAACCCACAATAGTTGCTACACCTGTTAGGGATATGGAGAAAAGAGAGAGGGGGGTACAGAGGAAGCTCCCAGGTGCACCTGAATTATTTAATGTTTTTAGTTAAAATAAGTAGATCTGATGAAGATTTGGTATGATATTAAGTTCTGATAAAGCTGAGTATTTGGGATGGTGTAATAATCTCCATTCTTCCTTATTTGAAATCATTTAAGGTAAAATTTTCAGTGTTTTTAAGACAAGGAAATGTGTGCTGTGTAAAATAAATTCGAATGATGTTTACAGGTGTCAGGGGAGTAATGAAGAGAGAAATTATGAGGCAGCAGGATCTAGGTGGGGCATCTGACGCACCGGAGCTGCAGCCCTAATGAGCTGGGTGGTCACAACACAGATGCTTCCCTTCTTAATGTTTTCTTCAGGGATCGTCCTCCCTTTCCTCTCCACCTATCTCTCTTCTAGCTCTTTCGTGATTTGACTTCCGTTGAGAACATCCTGATGTAACCTCTTCCTAAGTTTTTCCTTTTCAACTCTGGCTTACAACTGAATCTGTGATAGCTGTAAAAGAAAGGGCAAAATAAGGATGGAGGGACCTCCATGTCCGCTACTTTGATCACTAACAGCCAACCTGGAGATCTGCATCAGTGAGTTACACTGTACTAAGCAAACTCTTCCCAGATTGCAAGGAATTGCAGCTATGATGTTTTCCAGGGGACTCTGAGCAGAGTCACGGAACTGTCCTACCTGCGGTTCTGGGTCCTGGCTCCGGGGTTCCTCTAGGAAGGCAAGACCTGCTGAGCAACGTGGACGAATTCTGTGGTCCTGTGATTATGCACAAAGCCCAGTCCAGTTTGTGACTGTGAAATCAGTCAAGGTACACCAAAAGAAGTGTTAGGAAAGGTATCTGACAGGAAAGAAAAATAATTAAAAACTAGGCTTCTGGTATATGAGGAAGACTGGCAGCTGGGAAATGTTTTGGAAGGTGGAACCATCCAGATTGCCTAAAAGCCTAAAACACCCAGGCAATTGCTCATCCCTTCCTTTTCACACTGTCTCTCATGGAAAAGACTGGATTTTGGTAACTGAATGATTGGCGTGAAATAATTAGGGAGAAAGTGCTGCAACATCTGTTCTGTTGGCCATAACAATTGTTATAAAAGGAATCCCTTCACTCATGAATTTTTATATTAGACGAGGCATTTCGATATGTGGGGTGGAAACACACACAACTATTTTTTATAAAGAAAAAAAATGAACACTCTATTTCCATTTTTGCAGCTCATTATCTTTCTTTGTCCACTACATATAACCTGCTCCAAGACTCCAAATTAGGAATTTATTCATAGCATTATTCTTGCTAACCTTGATGTTAACCCCAAAGCTTCTGAACAAGTGCTACCTTTAAGTATCATTTGTTTTTCCCCAAAATGTACTCACTGGAATAGCAATGAAATATTTATTTATGCAATTATCCGTTTCCTGTGTACCCACCTAGCTATCTTGGAAGCTCCACGAGGGGAGGTGCCTTTTTCAACCACTGTATATTAGGGCCTAGCAAAGAGCTGGGCCCAGACCAAGAGCTTATAACGGACTGAATTATGTTACTCCCCCCCATTCATATATTGAAATCCTAACTCTCAATGTAACTATTTGGAGCTAGGGCCTTTCAGGAGGTAATTAAGGTTAAAGAAGCCCTAAGGGTAGGACCCTAATCCGACAGGACTGGTGTGCTTAAATGAAGAGGAGGAGAGCAGTGCTCACTCCCCCTCAGGGCTCGCAGAGCACAGAGGCCATCTGAGGACACAGCAAGGAGGCAGCCGTCTGTAAGCCCAAAAGAGAGGCCTCACCAGAAACCAACCCAGATGGCACCTGGATCTTAGACTTCTAGCCTCCAAAAACACGGGAAAATAAATTGTTGAAGGCACCCCCAGTGTGGTGTTCTGTTATGGCAGCCTGAGCTCAATAAATACATTGCTCAATAAATTCTTGCAAAGCAAATGGTGTTCTGATGATAGTGATGATTGTAATAAATCACAGGCTGATAGACCATAAACACTAACTGTGCAAAGGTATAAGCTGCTGAACCAATTGTAAATAACTCAGATTTAGTTCTTCCTAACTGCACAAAAATAATTCTTATCTGCAGATCAAAGACATTTAAATTACCTTTAGCAAGAATAGATGCAGAAAAACAAATTTCACTGTTGATTGGGTTATTTCTTTTTTTAAGTAGAAGTATTTCATTTCAATTTTTAAAACATACTTGACCTTCTTACTCCATTTGGGTAATTTCCATGATTGTTAAATAACAATTCAAAATGATCACACAATCCAACGCGTGTTGAGTAATTCTATGTCAAAGTTCCTTGATTGCTTGAGGCCTTTATTCACTTGAACTGAGAATTGAAGAAGGAATGATTAATATTCCTTTGGGACATAAGTCATTGCTTCTTCCCCAAATGTATATGTATCCCTCACCTGACCTGCAATCAATATTGTGTTTCTCTTATCTTCTCCCTACTGCCCTATTCATTTGTGTCATTGCACTTATCACAATTAGAAATTATAGATTTGTATATTTTTTAATCTCTCACTAAACAATAAGCTCCACAAGGAAAGAAATTATGTTCAATTTTATCCTAGTACAGTATTCTCTGGACCTAGCACCATGCACACCATATAATAAAGCACTAATAAATAATTGTTGAATAAAAAAATTTGTTGAATAAATAAATGCATTTTAATGGAATAATTGTTTATTCTTTTCACCAAACTCTAAGGACAAATTTAAGAACCCTTGCTTTCATTTTATTATCTAAAACCAACCCAATAAGGTCCAAGACTTCCAAAGGACCATTTTGGAATTATTTGCACACTCTCAGAGTTCTGCACTACGACAACAGGCAATGCAGAAACATTTTCTCTTGCCAGAACGGAATGAATCCATCAAAAGAAATAAATGCTGCCAAAGACTTCCAAACACTCTTCTGGGTAACTGGCAAAAACGAGAATAAAACTGGCATTGCCAAGTGGACCAGCCATTCTCTCTCAATCAGTACTCAATATGGTTGACTTAGCACCCAGGAACCGTTCTCCAAAAGTCCAGAAAACAAACACATTTGCTTGATGAATGTGAATGTGTTTGCTTGTGCTATTCATTCTGACTCACAGTGACTGATGTGTGGTGCTACGGGTCATAATGAAAACATCACAAAAATCTAATCATGGGTACCTATAATAAGCTTCCCTTAGCTAAGCCCCCAGAAATTGTATCTGAGCGAAGTTCTTTCCAACATGCTCGGGTGACTTAGGTCATTATCCAATCATTTCTATTTCTTGAAAGGCCTTAGAACAATAAGCTGGGAGTGTTTCGCAGCCTTGAAAATCAAGTCTGTCAGAAAACACATTGTGAAAAAGCAAAAGTTCGTGACATAAATCTTTATGTTGGTTTAAAGTTTAATAACTCTTTCAGCATTCCCATCTTCTAGTCATTTACTCTGTGCATATAGGGAAGTGCATTATGCTCAGTGGACCTCCTGATTAGTGAGGAATAAATGGGGGAGATGCATTAAGCCATTTAGGCCATTAGGATACCATTTAGTTCACTGGAGAAGGTCATTTACTTACAGCAAGGAGTTGAGGTCCCTCTCAAAGATGAGCCATTTAATCCCAGCTCACCCACATGATTCTGCCCAATGTGCGTTTTCCTAGTTTAATTTCCTCTGTAGGTTTCGTCCTATTTTATTTCTCCCATTTTATAGTCACGTTGTCTAATTTAAACTTAATTAAAACTTTCAATTAGAAAAAAAAAGATAGTTCTGGAAACCTCCCAGGAAACACTCCATTAATGGGAATTACTTAATAAGCGAAATATCTCGCTGTGCAGACTAGATCCAAAGCTGTGGCTTCAAAGATCCAACACGTTTTTTACAAAGCCTGGCTCAAGCTGGCCAATGATGACTAAATGTCTCAAAGCTAGAAAGTTCAGTGTCTGAAATCACACAGATTTGTGTGAGATGCAAGAAAGTATTGTGTTCACTTGAGGCTTGTAATTGATTCAGGAATGAAGCATGATCCAAAGGAGAGCAAAAGAAACCAAACCAATGAAAGGACTTTTTCTGGAACTATTGGGAAAGATGCTCTATCTTCTTTGTGTTTTTCAAGATAATAAGATAAATTCTGGAACTTCTAGAAGCCGAGGAAACCAACACAGAGGAAAGCAGAGCCTGAAAATCTAAGCCAAATTCTTGAAAATGCTATTTAAAATTGGTCCAGCTATGCCTGATGCAAGCTGCTATTGCCTACTACTGTACATTCCAGGTACATGGGTGGGGGGAGGAAGCCCCTACCCACTTTTATCTTTTTTTTTTTTTTGCCTCAGAACTACTGAATCAGAATCTGCATTCTAACAAGATATCTAGAAAATTTATATGCCCATTAAAGTTTCAGAAGCACTGGCATTGGTATGGCTCCTTTGAGTTGCATTTGATCACTTGCAGATGAAATTTTCTTAATAACTACAGGTATGTTCTTTTAATACTATTATCTCTACTCTTACAGAACAGGATACTAAAACTTAGAGAAGTTCAGTTATTCAAGATCATGCAGACAGTAAATGGTGGCGCTAGGTTCAGACCTTGGCCTTCCTGGCTCCAAAGCACATGTCCTAAATTGCCAGGCCACGCCACATACTCTGTTTGACTGATTGACTCTGTCGAGCAAAATCTGATGAACGAGGCCAGCAGGCTGGAGACTCAAGGAAGAGTTCCAGTTCGAGTCTCCTTCTTGCGTGGGGAAGATCAATCCTTGTTCTATTTTGGCCTTCAACTGATTGGGTAAAACCTACCCACATTATGGAGAACAATCTGTTTTATTCACAGTCCACCAATTTAAATTTGGAGCTCATCCAAAAAAACAAACAGACCAAAAAAAAAAAAAACCCTTCACAAAAAATCCAGAATAACATTTAACCAAATATCAGGACACCATGGCCCAGCCAAGTAGACACATAAAATTCATCATCACAATTAATTTTATGGATTGATGGAGGCAATGCCTTTGCCATCTTATGTGGAACCTGGGAACTGGCAGATTCAACCATCTAAGAAAAATGCAGCAATAGGCTCATCCTAAATAAAGATTAGCAGATAACTCTTTTGTCCTGGCATAAGGTCACTCTCCAAGCAATTGTATACACCTCTGTGGTTTGGCCTGGAAACTCAGCAGAGGCCAGACTGGCCCCCGAGCTCCTGCTCAGGGGGTTCCCAAGTGGTAGCATAAAGGTTCTTGTCAGTACAGATGAAAGCGAAAAAAGGCTGCTGGTCCTCAGAAACATGAAGAGCAGCCTGAGAGGAATGGCTGGCCAGGTGGAAATCTCTGTTCTTGGTTTTCTGCCCTAAAGGAATGTAGCCAACCTAAAGAGAAAACGACTGCCATATAAAACTGAACTAAGATAGAGTACTTTATCAGACACTCTTACCTCTTCCTGACTTGCCTTTTGTTAACTTTGTTGTTTATTTTGTGGTTTGAAAGTCACATATTGCAAAGAAACATTTGGGTTTCTCTGTGTTATGCTTTACCTTGCTACCTTGATTTCATGCAAGTCTTTATGATTTTAGAATAGCAATCCACCATATTTTTTTCTTATTTTTATACTCACCTTTAAGCTGTTTCTATTTTTCTTTCTAAAATATTTTTCTCCAGATCTGCCCTAATAGTGGTTCTATTTTTCAAACAGGCACTCCCTGGGAAACCCACAGATTACGTCTTCCATAAGATACAGTTCCCTGCGTAGAAGGCACCCCTGACTTAATTGGTTGACAGTCCCTACTGACTTGTAATATCCATCTGCTGTTTATGAGAATTCATGGAGTTTTAGATCCACTGTCTCTGACTAGAACACAGCTCAGACAGTAACATGCTACAAGCCAGAAGGGCACATAGTGTTTTATATGATTATGTTGTCTAGGCCTCTGGATACCACTGGGACCTGAAGGGGACTGTAGGCCTGACCCCTGCAAGAACCAGGGGGCTGCTAAGCCTCCTAAAGGATACCCTGAGTGCACAGTAAACAGCCTATGGTCAAGTTCCAAAACTGTGATACCAAGTAGACAATAAGTCCACTGGTCTACAGGTTGGCCCAGGTCCTTTCTTCCAAAGATTCATAGTGGAATCTACTTGTGGATTTCTTCCCCCAGTGAGAAGGATCAAGTAGAGACTCTCTAGGATCCAGAGTTATCCCTTAAAAAAAACCAAAATAAAAGGCTTTATTGCAAGGTCAATGGCAGGATCCATACTGGATTCCATATTAGGACGCAGAATGTTAGCACTAAGGAGGAGGGATCTATTTCACTTACAAACCCACCTAGAATATTCTCGGAATACAGAGAAGTGATTGAATTTCTCGGCCTCTTCACTTCCTACATCACCAGATTACAGTCCTCAAGAAGTGACTTTAAACAACCTAAAAAGAAAATCTCATCAAGTCATTCCCCTACCCAAACCTTCAATGACTTCTAACACCCTTTAGGATTCATAATAAAGTCTGGCATTGTTCGCTACGTGCAAGGCATTGGCCTAAAGGCTTTGTCTTAACCTGTTCTTCACGTTCCCTTCTCCCCTTCCTTACGTTCTGCCTGGAACCCACGTTGAACTCCACTTCATCAAAACATCAGGCTTCCCTCCCTTTTCAGGCCTTCCAAGATGTTGTTTCTTCTGAAAGCATTTTTCCCCAACTCTGCTGTTAGCCAACTCCTCTGTGTTCCTATCAGGTGAAATACCATGTCCATAGGGAGGCATCCCTCCCACCTCCTTCTAAGTTACTTCCCCTTCCTAAGTTTCCAGGTACTCTCACTTCCTGCTTGGTAACATTTATCATGTAGACAATTTCCTGTTCAATGTCTGTCTTCCCCCCTGGATTATGAGCTCTATAAGAGCAGAATATCATTTGCTTAGCCCCCAATATGTGACCCATTGTTTTGTACATAGTATGTCCTCGGTAATGGTCTGATGAATGAATATATGAAGACACTCCCCTCATGACATAGGACATACCATTTCTGACATCTTCCAAGTTCATTAAGCAAAATTTGGGGACCTTGTAGACATCCCCCAAGAGGAAGCTTCTTTGTCTGTGGACCTTTCATTCAGTTCACCCTCATCCCCCATACTAACATCTTTCATAACTATAGTGCAGTATCAAAACCAGGTAACTCACCTTATTCAGAGATATGCACTCATTTGTGAGTGTGTGTGTGAGTGTGTGTATCTGTGTAGTTCTATACAATACTGTCACATGTATAGCTTTGTGTAATTCCACTAAAATCAATATATAATTCCCACAAAGCTCCTTGTGTTCCCCCTTTGTAGCCACACCCCTTCCCATCCTTCAGTCCTGGCAAACACTAATCTTTTTCTCTATAATTTTATTTTAAGAATATTATTTAATGGAATCACACAGTATGTAGCCTTTTGTAATTGGCTTTTTCTTTATTCAACATAATTGAGGTTCTTGAGGCATGTTGAGACATTGTGTATATACACAGTTTGTTTCTTTTTATTTTTGAGTAGTATTCCACAGTATGGGTAAACCATAGTTTAGCCATTCACCCATTGAAAGACATTTCAGTAGTTTTCAGTTTGGGGCAGGAAAAGCTACTATGAACATTGACATACAATTTCCTTGTAAACACCGTTTTAATTTCTCTGGGATAAATGTTCACAAGTATAACTGCTGAATCATATTGTAAAGTCCATTTTCAGTTTTAAAGGAAACTGCCAAACTATTTTCTAGAGTGACTGAATGATTTTACATTCCTATCAGAAATGTTCAAGTAATCCAGTTTCTCCACCTCCGTGACAACATTTGGTTTTATCACAATTGTGTCATCTCCAAAAAGAGAGTTTTATTTCTTCCTTTCCAATCTATATGCCTTTTATCTCTTTCTTCTTGCCTTATTTGCACTGGGTAGAACTTCCAGTACTACCTTCAAGTAACTCACAGGAAATTTAAAAAACAGAAACAGGAACCAGAAACAGAAGAAACAAACTGAAAACAAATAAAATGGCATACTTAAGCCCTAACATATCAATAATTACTACAACTGTAAGTTGTCTAAATACACTAATGAAAAGACAGAAAATGCCAGAAATTCATTTCAAACATAACATATCATATGTTGAAAGCATAAGGATGGAAGAAAGAAATACCATGTAGACATGAAGTTTTTAAAAAAGCAGGAATAGCTATATTATTTTAAGACAAAGTAGACTTCAGAGCACAGAAAATTCCAAGAGATAGAGAAGGACATTACATAAGGGTTACAAAGTCAATCCAGTAAGAAGACATAGCAATGCTAAAGGTGGATGTACCAAACAGAATCGCAAAAAAAAAAAATGTGAAGCAAAAAATGACAGAGCTAAAAGGAGAAAGAGGTAAATTCATAATTATAGCTGAGGAATTCTGTGCTCTACTTTCAGTAAGTAATAGAGGTTATTAGACAAAAAAAATTAGCAAGAATATAGAAGAATTGAACACCATCATCAACCCACAGATTCTAATTGACATCTAGAGAATATTCCTCCTAACAACGGAGTACACATTCTTTTCAAGTGCCCATGGAATATTATTCTGCGAGACAGACCATATCCTGGATGATAGAGGAAATTTTAACAAGTTTAAATCAACAAATTTTAACAAGTTTAAATCAACAAGTATGTTCTCTTACCATAATGGAATCAAACTAGAAATCAGTAATAGAAAGACAACAGGAATATCTTCAAATGTGTAGAAATCAAGGGTCTTTTAAAACTTCCCTTAAGTCTCTCTTCTTTCATATCGCAGTAATAGGTTATTGATAATATAAAATTCTCCTGTCCATCATGTATCCATAGATTTGTCTTACAAGATCTCAAGAAAGTAAGTAAAAGCACAGAAAAGCAATGCTATATCTCCAACCTGAAAAACTTTTCTAACTCTCTCCTTTAATGGAAAGTGGAGGGCACTGATGAACCCCCCGAAGCTGTAGCCACTGCCTGAGCTATGCCTGCAGACTCATAAGTAATTTAAGATTTTCAACTCATTCAGCTGAAATTTTAGGCATCAAGGGTAAAACTACCCTTCTCCTCAGCTGCCCACTTGTTTCTGATGGCACACAACCTTAAGGCACATACGCAAGGGAGGAATGGGTCCAATGATGATCTGTAATCGGGTGTAATTTCAGTAGAAAATTGCATTCTGCCATTTTTCAGAGCCTAAAAGTAAAACATGAATCCAGCAGAAATGGTTCACTCTTGCCCCTTCAAGGACTGGGCCCACTTAGTCCAAGACCTAAAGCTCCTCCACTCAAAGAAAAGGGCCTCTGAGTGACTTTAATTGAAACGCTGATGGACAGAGAAAGAGCCCAGAGAGCATGCCTTTTTCACTTGGGTCTCAGAGCCAAAAAAGAGAAGCCAATGAAAATAAGACTGTGGTATTTAGAGAGGTGAGACTGACAATGGCAAAGCAGGTGGGGCTTGAATTGTTTCTTACTGCCTGTATTGAAATGGTCTAGAGGCAGTCCAAGAAAACACATGGCACTCAGAAAGTGTAGAGCTTCCAGTCTGTTTGCAAACACAGATGGTGCCTCAGATCTTGACTTCTTTAATAAGTCTTTTGCCTCCTGTGTAGAAAAGAGCTACCTGATTTAGCTGCTTTTTTGTTTTTTGATAGAAAAACAAGTGCTATCTGCTGTTTAAACACCTTCCGCAAGTCCCTTATACCATTAGAATAAAGTTGAAATTTCTAACTGTGACTTACAGGCAATCCCTCATGAACTGTCCATACCTACTATATATCTTCAGCTTCACCTCTTACCAAGCTTTCCCTCTGTTCTATACTACAGTCACAGTGAACTGCTGTCAGTTCCTCCACTACATTAGATTCTTTGTCACCCCTGGGCCTTTGCATATCCTGGTCTCTCTACATAGCACACACTTCTGTCTCTCCACCTGACTGACTTATACTTAGTGTAAGTGTGAGGGCAAGGTTTTGGTGGCCATGTTACATTAGTGTAAGCTCCATCAGTAACAAGCCTGTTTCCCAAATGCTACCTCAGGGATAGTAAACATGAAAAAAATCCTAGGAAAGGAAAAAGCATTGTGTAAGGTCCACCTTAAGAAACCAGCTTTTAGGACTTGGATTTAGTTCATTTAGTGGTATCCAACGGATTATGGTACAAAGAAAACTGAGGTATATTAAGTTGTGAGCTGGGCTAGATTACTCCAGGATGCTTTCTAATTCAGAGTTCAAGATTCCAAGGGACCCCAAAGGGTCGTCAATCTTTTCCAAATTTCAGTGTCATAAATTGCATACACACTAAAGAATTATATTTAAGCTGATCTTTATCAACAAGCGAGTGCACCCCACTGCAATCAAAATGCATTCTGAGTGGTTTCACAGTCATAGCTGTGGCTGACTAGCAGAGGGAGTATCTACAGGATAACCTAGGTTCCCCAAGAAATCAACCCAGGGGTGAAGGTGGCCTCAGGGCTTTGAGGGTGGTTCTTGTCAGGATAGGACTGAAGCCTCCAGATATTCTGGTGGAAAGAAGAATCAGAGAGGTGGTTTTGCACAGCCTTGGAACTGAGACTGCCCTTCTACAATTCATTTCTTCAGTAGCACAACAGGGGGAGACCCAAAATAAACTTTAAGCTTCCACCCAGCCCCAGCTTTCCATGACTAAAATGTAAACTTGGTTCAGTAAGTTGCCTTCCATCTGTTCTCCCAGAAGAGTTAATCCAAAGAGAAACTACCAAAGAAATAGCTGATCAAAGATGTAATTTGTCAGGAGAAGACCCAAGATGGTGGATTAGATAAACACTATGCTGTATCCCATGATCACATTAAAATTACAACTAAATTATATAAATATCAACCTCAAGAAACACCTGAAGACTAGCTAAACAGACCCCTTATAACTAAGGATATAAAGAAGAGACCACATCGAGACTAGTAGGATGGGCAGAGATTCACAACAGCCTGACACCAAACCACAAGCAGTGGTTGACCACTGAGGGACACCTCAGTGGTGGAGGTCCCCCCTGAAGAGTGAGGGGTCCCAGCCCCACACCAGTCTCCCCAGCCCAGGGGTCCTGTGCTGGGAAGAGGAGTCCCCACAACATCTGGCAGTGAAAATCAGCAAGGATTTCGTCCGTCCATCCATCCCAATAAGACAGAAGGCAACTAGAAACCCATACATCGTCTTTAAGGGCCCAGGCACAGACTCGCTTACTTGCAGGAACTCACCCTGGGCTCTGGCAGAGGGGCGGCAACTCCAGAGGCGTGAGAGACATACTGGAGAAGTCTGAGTTGTGTGGATTCAGAGTGATGGCTGGAGGCACAGCCACCATGGACCCTCTCTGGATCCTGCCTCACATGTAACCTACAGGAGGGCGCCATCTTTCGTGTGTTAAACCCACCCCCAAAGGGCCAAATCTGAGACACCATTGGTCTGGTAAAATCCACACCTACGCACACCACCTTAGTAATCTCTTGGACCCCACCCCACCCAACTAGTGCAGCATTGCCTGGAGCACTCTCAGCTCCTGGACAGCTATCCCCGCCTGCAAGCTGCAGGAGGTTTTGTGGAGCAGCAGATGGTGTAAGGCAACCGGGAAATTTTGGTGGCAGCAGTCAGCCCTAGTTTGTGCTGCAGCCCTTCTTGGGCAGCTCTCATGGATATGTGGGCCTGAGGCAAGCAGTGGCTGGCTGCGGTATTCTCTGGACATTTGTAGAGTGACCACAGGATGAACACTAGCACAAGAACTGAAGATTCATTAACTTTGTAAAACTCACTGGTCAGATCCCGTGACTCCAGTGGACTCCATCTGCCCAGCTAGCACAGCACTGACAAGGGCACCCTTGGCTACTCAGTGGCTGGCCCGGCCCCGCTAGCTTCAGGAAGTTTGTACAACAGTGGATGGCCTGCAGCAACCTCGGAAACTTTTGGTGATGGGCGGTCAGCACCAGCTCACCTGTCTTGGGTGGCTCTTGGAGATCTGTGGACGCGAGGCAAGCGGTGGCTGGCCACGATTTTCTCAGAGCATTTTGAGGAGTGCCCACAAGCTCATCACTGGCACAAGGACTTGACTCTACATTAACTTTGTGAAAACCACCTGCCATACCCTGTGACTCCCTGGGACTCTGGCAAATCCAACTTGGGTAGCATCACTGGAGTCACTGTCAACAACGGGTCAACCAGCCCGGTTTGTACACCCTAGAGGCTTTTTCAACAGCAGAGCCTCACGGGCAGGCGGCAGGTGGCACCAGGCCTGGGGGGTCCTGGGACTTTTGCTACATTGCCCCAAGCCCGATACCAGTGGCAGCTGGCCTCAGTTCACAGTGAGACCATCCCCACACACCTCCAGGTCAAACACCACAGCAACCAACTGCATACAACTTTGTAGCTACTACCAGGTAACCCCAGGCCAGTCACAGGCTGAAACTGACCTACAAGGGAGCCCCTCCCAAGAAGCACCAGAAACAACACACCCAGAGGCCAGCCTCAGACCACACCAGAGCACTACCTGGTTAGTCCCACAAGAAGCACATACAAAGGGTAGTCTCAACAGGCACAAGAGTCCGCTCGACTGAATCCCACTCTGAGGGGCCAGCTGCCACACTGCAGCTCATACACTGTGGGCATAGCCAATCCTCATAGCCAGTCAGCCTGGGAGTTAATCCCACCAACTGATGTACCAAAAGCAATTAAGACTCAACTACAACAGGAGAATACATACAACACACACAAGGGACCCTCCTGGAACACATGCACAGGTGATTAAGGAGACTGCGCCACTGTACCACATAAGACACCTACATAAAGCCACCTGGCAAAGACTGAGAGAAATAGGATATCTATGTAATAGACAGAAGCAAACACAGAGAGGCAGCCAGGATGAGGAAACAAAGAAACATGTTTCAAAAAAAAGAAAGAAAGAAAGAAAGAAATATATATACATATATATACACATATACATACACATATATATATATATAAACTAAGGGTAATGTCTGCAAACTTACTTCCAATATTTTCTTCTAGGCATTTTATGGTTTCAGTCTTTAATCCATTTTGAATTTATTCTTATATATGGTGTAAGAAGGTGGTCCAGTTTCATTTTTTTGCATGTATCTGTCCAGTTTCCCCAGCACCACCTATTAAATAGACTGTCGTTACCCCAATGTAAATTCTTGTTTCCATAGTCATAGACGAAATGACCGTATAGGCATGGATTTATTTCTGGGCTCTTTATTCTGTTCCATTGATCTACATGTCTGTTTTTATACTAGTACCATGCTGTTTTGATTACTATAGCCTTGCAGTATGATTTAATGTCAGGTAGTGTGATACCTCTCACTTTGTTCTTATTTTTCAAGATTATCATGGCTATTTGGGGTAAGTAAATTCACAGACATTACCCTTAGTAATGTTTTTACTGATATATCTCCTTGGGCAAGGGGAGCAAAAGAAAAAATAAGCATGTGGGACTACATCAAACTAAAAAGTTTTTTCACAGCAAAGGAAACCATCAATAAAACAAAAAGGCACCTTACCGAGTGGGAGAAGATATTTGCCAATGATACATCTGATAAGGGGTTATAATATGCAAAATTTATAAAAACTCGCACAACTCAATACCAAAAAATCAGACAACCCAATTAAAAAATGGGCAGAGGACATGAAGAGATATTTCTCTAAAGAGAACATACTGATGGCAAACAGACATATGAAAAGATGCTCAATGTCACTAACCTTCAGAGAAATGCAAATAAAAACCACAGTGAGATACCACCTCATTCCTGTCAGAATGGCTATCGTCAATAAATCAACAAACAACAAGTGTTGGTGAGGATGTGGAAAAAAGGGAACCCTCGTGCACTGTTAGTGGGATTGCAGATTGGTGCAGCCACTATGGAAAACAGTGTGGAAGTACCTCAAAAAATTGAAAATGGAACTACCTTATCACCCAGCAATTCCACTCCTGGGTATCTATTCAAAGAAATCCAAAACACTAATTCAAAAAAATATATGTACCCCTATGTTTACTGCAGCGCTATTCACAATAGCCAAGATATGGAAACACCTGCAAAGCCCATCGATAGACAACTAGATAAAGAAACTGCGGTATATTTATACAATGGACTATTACTTGCCTATAAAAATGAATGAAATCTTACCATTTGCAACAACATGAATGGACCTAGAGGGTACTATGCTAAGTGAAATAAGTCAGACTGAGAAAGACAAATACCATATGGTCTCTTTTGTATGTGGAATGTAAAGAACAAAATTAATGAACAAAGCAAACAGACCCATAGATACAAAAAATAAACTGATGGTAACTAGATGGGAGAGAGTTTAGGGGGGGCTGGGTGAGAAAGGTTAAGGGATGAAGAACACACTGGTAGTTACAAAAGTGTTGTGGGCTGTAAAATACAGTATAGGGAACATAATCAATGGTATTATAATAGCTATGTACGGTGCCAGGTGGGGAATAGACTTATTGGGGTTATTACATTGGGAGACATATAAATGTCTAATCATTACATTGAGTTGTACACATTAAACTAATAATAACTTTTCTTAAAGACATAATTTATCTTTGAGTGGACAGAAAGTTACTGCTGAGAGAACAGTTTTCAATGTTCTCCTGGTGGCTCTCCACAAAAGCCAGGCTTTCATTTCATTAAGGGTTTGGGTCAGATGGACACAAGAAAGAGGCTATTCCTTGCTCCCGCAGGCTGTGGCATTCTTCACAAAAGACTCTGAAAAGAGTACAAATTCTGAGCTCCCTGGATGGTTCACGGTGTTACCTAGAATTAAATGAACTCAGTAAGGTTTATGGTCTGTTAAAAGTCTATGTCAGCACGCAGATAAAGATGAAAGCCAAACTATTTACAAATAGATTCTTAAGGCAGAAAATCTGCAATGGTCAAAGAGAAACAATGTTTTGAAGTCACCTAAGCCCAGTGCCATCCTGGCGAAAAGGGTACTTAGCCAATGTCTGGAAACTCAATACCAATTGCTTCTAATAACAGAGTTGGAGCTTCCCGTCAGTCTGGAGTTTCTCACTGAGCATCAATCCATTTTCATTCCTCCCACTGAGACACTGAGCTGTCTATAGGTGTATGAGAGGAAAGAAACCTGGATAGGTTACGCAGGTTAGTCCCACTTCTCCACATAAGGGTCCATGGGGGGGTCACCTAGGATTTGTAACTGCGCTGCCTGGGTTCACCTTAATCATCTCCTCACGTGCAAAAATGAAAATCATCTGAGAAACTTGAAAAAGAAAAAGAAAGAGAAGGGATGGGGGGAGAAAGTATCAGAATACAACCAGGATGCACATGATAGCCATCTGTTTATTTTAATTGAAAGGCCTGTGTCTTCAGGAAATCGCATTATTCTCCCCAGAGCACAAGTGCTGAGTGAAGGCACAAACCTCATTAACCTTCGAATGCTGAAATCAATAATCTGCAATAAATCTAAGCTAATTGGTTGCCAAGAAATCTCCCCAAATGCTGTGTTTTGTAGCTGGGAAAATTTGGCGGGTGTGGTAAGAACTTTTACATTCACATCAAGACAGTATCTGGAATTTGCCTTGTTGGATTTCAGGACCTTCTCACATGAAATAAGTTATTAACATGACATGAAACGTGGTTTTCCAGTGGGGTTAATAAGCTGTATTTTAGTTGAGAACACAACGGGACCCTTTCTCTTTCCAGGACGCTGTCTAATAAATAACACAAGCAGGCATCCGCCTGGCAGTTCCTTTTCATATATGTGCCTGCAAAATATGAATGTGGCCCACACTGGGGAAATGGGAAGAGGTTCCTTGAGCCCACAACTGGCTTTACTCACTTAGTAACTAGTGCATAGTAGGCACCCAAAAATATTTATTGAAAGAATAAAGAAATGAGGGTCTTGATCTTTGAGAGTCAGCCTTTGCTTGATATACGTGTGTGTATTACATATGTGCAGTGCACATATGAATGTATATGTGTTTATACATATATGTGCATGTACACATCTATTACACACACACATATGTATAAAATGTCTGAGCCCGAGAGTGGGGAACTAGCCTATTTATCTTGCAAAAGAAAAGAACATGATAAAATATTTACCAGTTACTGAGAAGTGACTGGAAAATAAAGTGACAGGAAACAGAGTTTCCATTGCATTACAGTGGAAACTTCTGGAGAGCAGCCTGTTTTTTGGGTTCACCACTAAGTCCCCAATGCCTAAAACAGTGCCTAGGTTACAGCAGGTGCTCAGCCAGTGTTTGATGGTTAAATGGATGGATGCATGGGTGGATAAGTGGATGAGGAGATATATTTATTGGAGTAAGAGAAATAGAGCAGTTGTGAGTTTTCTGTGAATAGTCTCCCTGGAGAGAAGAGAGTATTTGTAGACTAAAGCAACAGGATGCCTCTGTGCACACATAACCAGGGACCAGCCGTTCAAATGGCTCTGTCCGATGCTTTTGGATGAGACTTTCCTCAGCTGGGCAGATTCCTGTGTTCCCGAGCAGTGCATCAAAACCAGTGTCTAAAGGTGAAAGGGCAGGTCCCTATCATGCTGTCTTATCTCACTGCATCTCCTCTCCTAAGTCAAATGGAACCACTTTCCATATCTCAAAACACTGTTGAGCTCTCTGATAACCACACTCTGTACTGAAGTGCTCCCGCGAGGAGAAGCCACCCCATTGCTTTAGCAACAGAGGGAGGGCTAATTATGCCCTCTAATGTTGGCGCTCCAGGTTCAGTCACAACCATTTAACTAGATGCTGCTTACCCTGTTGGTTTTGCCCCCGGCCCACTAGAGGTCCTGTGCACTACTAGGCTTTGTTACTTAATGAAGTGAAATCTGCTCCCTAAACAAGAGAAGCAGAAAAGGTAGAAATTGTTGCACCAGCTTCAGACTTCCACCAAGTAATGTAGCATCGCTCAGGCTGACCTGTTTAATGAAGAACTTTTAAAAGGATATTTTTCAAAAGTGTCATCCCCAGCCTACCTCCATCAGCATCACTTGGATGTCAGTTAATAATTCAGATTGCCAGGTCCTGCTGCCAGTGACTCAGGTAACAGGGCTGAGGTTGAGCCAAGGAGCCTGCATTAACAAACACCTTAGAAAAATCATAAGCTCTCTCTAGTAAGAGAACCCGGATTCAAAAACACATGTCCTTCCCTCATCCTCCATAAGAGTCTCACAAACACTGATAACACAAGGAAGAATGTTCTCTGAATAGCACAGTCAAGAAAATGCCCTACGTCAATATGTATTTGTGGTACTTCTGCTGTGTGAGAGGCAGGATAGGGTGACGGGAAATCTGTGTTCTCTTGTATGAGGCTGCGTGAGTTTGAACCCCAGGGCTGCCACTTACTAGCTGTGTGACCTTCAGCAAGTTAATTAACTGTTCAGCGTCTTACGTTCCTCTGTGTCGTGTGGGGATGATTACCACAACACTTATCTCACTGGGTGGTTAGGATGAACTAAGTTAACATACATGGAGTGTTCAGAACAGAACCTGGCCCTCAACAAGAGTTCATTATTATGATAATGTCACAAGAACTGGGGGATAATCTGTGAAAAGAGGGACACATCTCTGGTGCGTAAAAATAACAGGAAAAGCGGGCATTAAACACAATCTCTAAAAATTGTGTTAACAATACAAGTGTGAGAGTGCTCAGAGGGAGAATTTCTTAGGTTATTAGGGGGTACAAAAATGTGCCGCTAACAAGGGTCTGTCAGGAGAGTCACCCAAGGCAGGATGCGTTTGGTAAAAGCCATGGAGGAGCAAAGGGTTCTGGGAGTCTCAAGACCGAAATTCTAATCCCCTCCCTGCCTCTAAACAAAGTTATGGTAAACCGAGGCGCGCCCTGACCTCTTCTGAATCTCAGTTGCCCCACGTGTAAAATAGAGGGCATAGCTGAGATGATTTCAAAGGCCCTTCCAGCTGTGGCAGAGCAGTGGGACAAGAGCAGGCCAGCTGTGCAAACTGGCCACCAGAGCCGGGTGAGGAGAGCCAGAGGCTCCATCCAGGAAGGAGAAAGGGTGTGGGACACCCAGGGGTCAAAACCAAGGTTCTCTTGGCAAGGGGTCCTCTTGCCAAGGTTCTCCTCAGCTTGGCCCTGCACACACAGTGCTTTTGGTCAAAGGCATTCTTCTCAGAAATTGTACTTCTTAAAAAGGGTGAAAGAAAAAAAATACAGCCATATGATAACGTGGGGGAAATAATACCCGGCTTATCATTTGGGCCTGTGGAAACACAGAACTGCATGTTTGCACATTGCCGTAAGTAATGGAAAATTAGTTTAGAAACAAAGAGAGGGAAAGGAGACAAGAAGTGGGAAGGAGGTCCAAAAGAGAGAAGGGGTAGGGAGGGAGGAAGGAAATACAAGGAGGTGAATCAGCCAAAAGTTTAGATGACGCCATTAAAATGCAGAGCAGGCCATTCAGTAGCTCACCCACTGCCGCTCTGTCTCCCCCTACCCGTCAACGGAGGCTCTATCCTAACGACATCACAGAACCTTTCAGCGGCCTCATCTCCTCATGTATTTCCTGAGCGACAATAATAGATGAATGACAAGAACTACCAATCAGCTTCCACGGTAAAGACTGGAAACTGCCGTGAGGTAAGTGAGAACAATTTTTAGATTAACCTGTCTGCCTACATGAAATCTGTGTGTGTGTGTGTGTGTGTGTGTGTGTGTGTGTGTGTGTGTGTGTGTGTTATAAATACTTCCTCGAGCTGGAAAGAGAAAACAGAGTAGAAAGATGGAGTGTTAAGAGCCCACCTCATGTTGCAGACGGAGAGGAGGCCCCAGAAGAGTTGTGACAAGCACAGGGTCACAGAGCAAGGAGGTGGTGGGGCTTAGAGCCACACACAAGTCAGCTATCACCTAGTCCTAGTGCTACACAGTCACCAGGAAGCATTCTGCACCTTAATAGTTGCATACCTATTGCAATACGTATTAGTAAAATTAGCATATTGCCGCCATGATTTGGGGGACATTACTGCTTAGGGCAAAGCTAAATTATATATCTCTGTTTAAAATGTGAATCAATTTAAGGAACATTATTAGGTAAATAATGGAACCACTGACACATAGGTAACTGATGGCTCCGGACTGGATCTTGAATTATTGAGAGAGACCATATTTCTAGCCCTTCAGTGAGGGGGGGACGGGAAGAATAGGCTAAGAAATCCATCTGGCTTGCAAACCGCTGGAGCATCCTCTGAAAAGACAAACCCTCACCTTGCAGCACCTCCTCCCCTTCTCCGCGTAAGCCAGGGAAATGAGAGTTGGGTGTTCAAAGGAGCCAGACAAGCATAATATTATATATACACTCGACATCCATCTCCTCTGTGAAACCTCATTGTTCCCGTGTAACAAAAAGTAAATATTTACCGTGAGCCAGGAGAGGTAGGGGATGATCAGCATCCAGGCCATCAATCACCACCGTGAGCCAAGCTCCCATTTTAATAACTCTTGTAAGGGAGGGCAGGCAAGGACGGCAAAGACTGGCCAGGAGATAAGAGTTTGTCAGAGGAGTCAAATTGCTCGAAGTGGAAGAATATAAGCTGAGTTGTTCATGCGTGCAGGCTGTGCAGGTCCCTAAAGATGGGTTTATAAAGCTGAGGCAGAGTGGTTGAGAGCACAACCTCTGCAGCTGGACCAGCTGCTCCTCCACTTACCAGCGACAGGAACTTGGGTGAGACAATCTCAGCTACATCTGTAAAGTGGGGGTAATAACACTTCCTAGAGTTGCTGTGAGGACTAAATGAGTCAACACAGGCAAAGCAGTAGCGCAGAAAGTGCTCAATAAATACCTCTAGGGGTGTCAGAAGACAGCCTCTCTTGGCTGCAAGATGGCGGCTCCGGGGTGGTACCCAGTCTGTTAGTTTTGGGGCACTCAGCTGTCCAGGAATTCTATCAGCTGATGTAGAATGTATGGGCTTGTCCAAGCTCACACAGCCAGTAAGTGGCAGAGCTAGGATTTGAGCCTAAGCAGTGTGCCTCCAGAGTCCATGGCTTTAACCTTTATGCACACCACCTCTCTGAACAAAATAAAATGCCACACACATTTTTTTTTTATTCTTTTTATCCCCTGCTATTCACCTGTCCCTCTTCTAGGTATAGGAATTGACTAATTCTCCATGGGAAAATTAAAGTGTCCAAGTGAAAACAAAAGCACCAAACAAGTCTGAGAAAACTTATGGTGTAGTCCCAAGGGGAAGAGCTGAAGAAACTAGGAATGGTTAAGCCAGGAGGGGGGATATTCGGGCGGAAGATAAATCTTTGTGTGCTGAGGAGAGGTACGATGGAGAAGGAACAACAGCCTTATTCACCGTGGCTCAACACAGAGACCTGATTCCATTGAGCAAGAGGTTATGAGGACAGAGATTCCAGTTCAGTATAACACAGAACATTCCAGAAGATATCACAGAGTGGCTAAGAATTTAAATTCAAGTCAGACAAACCCCAGTCCCACCTCTTACTATTTGTGTGACCTTGGACAAGTTATATAAGAACCTCTGTAAGCCTCCATTTCTTCATCTAATACAGAGAAAGGCTTAGCAGTACCCACCTCGTAAGACCAGTGTAAGCTTTAAATGAGACAAAGCATGGAAAACTGTAAGCAGAGAGCTGGGCTTATCCTAAGCCCTCAACAGACGTTGGCTGTAAAGCTGGCCTACATTATGAATGAATGTAAATATTGCTCGGAGTGAAGATAACTCTTTCTTCATACTGTTCTCTTCTCTAGAGACTTTTATAGTTAAAATAGTTTTTGAAGATCACTCATCCATCCATTCATTCACTTAGCACATAAAAGTTTCCTGAGCGCTGACTAGGTGTGCAGCTTTCAGGGCAGAGCACAAACAGGAGTGAAAGAGTCCACGGACATCCTAGTGAAGGAGCAAGCGTGAAGAAACGATCACCCCGCTAGCCGTGGAACTGTTATAATACGTGCTGTGAAGAACAACCTTTAGAGCTGCCAGCACATTTAACAAAAGGACTGATGGAGACTTAAGCAGGGAGACCACAGGGCTCTCCCAGGAAGTGAGTTTTGGGCTAAGTTACCTCATTGTGATTCATGTCCAAACAAAGGCGAGTGCAAGCCCAGAGAATGGAATTATCAGTGTTATGTGACCCAGTAAAGCTTCACAAACGATGGCATTTGAGCTACACCATGAAGAAGGAGGAGCATTTCCCCAGGAAAAGAAAGGAAAAAGGATTTCTGTGGTACAGCAGTCTGTAGGGACTCAGAGAAAATCTCAGAACAGGGCTCACATAACACTTTTCTTATGAGTAAAAAGCTATTAGCAAACATTAAAGGTAACATCTATTTTTTAAAGATTTCTATTGCAGTACTATTTATCAAGGGAAACTGGAAATAACCATAACAAATAATTGTCCAACAGCTGAGGAACTTAAAAAAAACACCTAAATTAAGTCCAACAGGCTATCTACATAATACTACAATTATATTAAATATTTTATTCTTCAATGGCCTCTGATAACATAGGCAATCTTACATAAATACTAAGGAAAACTAGGGAAACAAAATCACAGTCATACTGTGAGCACAACCACATTATTTAAACCTCGAAAACATATACTTATAATAAGTGGTGAATATGCTTGTCTATGGCATTGATTGTGGTGATGGTTTCACGGATATATACTTACTATATCTCCAAACTCATCAGGTTGTACACTTAAATATGTACAGCTTTTTGTCAATCATACCACAATAAAGTGGTTTAAAAAATACAAATAAAAGTACAAAATTATACTGGGAAATAAAAACAGACAAATAAATACAAAACACCAAAAAAAATAAATACAAAAAATACAAAAAAAATAAATACAAAAAATTCATATCAGATTTTTTTCAATATATAGAAAATTTGGTAGCTTTTTTCAACTTGTATATATTAAGTTTTCTATAAAGGAATGTATTATTGTTTTTGTTGATAATAGAAATAAATACCTTTTCCTTTCTTTTCTTTTAGGGAAAAGCTCTTTTGATCAACTTTCCCTGACAGGCAGATACTCCTGCTGATATCATTTCCTCTGCTGAGTTGAAGCCTGGGAGACACCCATTATCACTCCTTAACATTAAGATTTCTTTAGAATGAGAAAACTTATCTTCAAGAGATCACCAGTTAAGTCACTCAATCTTGAAATGGTTTATGAGATCAGCTGTACAACACTGGCACGACACCAAAGGAATACAACACAGGGCGGGCAGGTTCTGACAAAGAGGAGGAAGAAAGTTCGTTTTGGAGATTAGGGGAGAGACGAAATACATGAAATAATCCAGGATAATAAACCTCCAGGAAAGAAAGAGGACAGCAGTGAAGTAATAAAAAGAAACAACATAAAATGCATTAGTTTGGCCATCTTGGCTCAGGTTCCTCAACCCTACATAAGTTCCTCAGCCCTTCTAATAGGTCTGCTTGTTCATGTGTTGGTCTGCCGTCAGTGGCTTGTCTCTGGGTATATCTCTGTGTGTCTGTGCGCCTCCTCCTTGGTTTTTCATGTTTTAAATGCAAATAATGAGTGAAATTCCTTAGCAAAGAACTGATCTCCAAGCAGCAGTGTTTGGATGTCTTTGTAGTCACAAACTGCTCTGCCAGTCCTGGATCAGAACAAGGAGGCTACTATGGGGTCAGCTGTCAGGAGAGGTGACAGGTCGAACAATCACCTGCACAAATGTGTCTCTCATCTTTGGCCTTTTGACCATTTTCTGAGCCAGGGCTCCAGGTCAAGTTCCGACCACAACGAGGTGGACATAATCTGTTCAAAATCAAGGTCAATGAAATTCACTGGGAATAAGCCACCCTACTAGGAGAAAGTCACTCACTGAAAGAGATAGAGCCACAGACTGAGGGTTCAACTGGCAGCAGGCAATCTGACGGAGTGATATTGCTAAGGGATGGCACGCATGCCTCTGTGTCCACACATGCACCTGCTTGACAGGCTCGCCCGTCACAGTAAGTAGAGCACCACCTATATGCCACTCCACTGCCACATTATCTCTATGGCCTGTCCACCCCCTATCTCAGAATACCTTTTTGGCCTGCAGAAATGCTTACCAGTTTAGAGATACTGGGTGTGTGAAGGCGAAGGATCATGTGGTTTTAGTTCAACACATCGATTCAGCCAGCACTGTACTAGGCACTGTGTGAGGGGCGGGGCGGGGGAAGAGGAACAAATATGACCTCATATGACCTCTATTCTCAGGATGCTTACAATCTATCAGGAAAGACAAATGTATACTCACAAAAAAAACTGAATTCTAAATTGCAGCATATGACCATCTTTATAGTAAGAAGAAGAGAAACATACTAATTTAAAGGAAGTTATAAAGAGGATTATTGGAGGACCAGGTCTCTTAAAGAAGTACAAATACACCCAGAGTAGACATGTAGGGGGCAGAAGAAGTAACATATTGGAGCACATTATCTTTAATAAACAGGGGGTATGTGGGCCAATAGAGCGTATGCCACTGACTTAATTTAACTGAACCCATTGATCACCTACCATGTACAGGACAGGTAAGTTTCGATGGAAAGAGTATAATGTGATGCTGTCAAAAATGCAAGAGCAGATGAAGGCTGTCCTAGGGTCACCATGAAGGCGGTGAGCCCTTAGGGCAAAAGAAAGCAGCATAACCAAAAGAGGTGGTGGGAAGGTAGCCCACCCCTATAGTGCTGGCATCAGAGTGTGGGGGGAGTGGTTCAAAATTACATCTCCAATATACTGGATCAGCGGGTATTTCTTGAGATCCAGAGCCCATCCATCTAAGTGCTTTGTCAACATCTCCCCTTAAATTTCCCACAAGAATGTCAGTCAACATGTCAAAGTGGAATTCAACTTCAAACCATATGTTCCCCTCCCCCCCAAAACACACACACACACACACACACACACACTCACACGCACACACGCACACACACATTCATACATCTGGGTCTCCTTTCGTGAACAGCATCACCATTCATCCAGTAGCCCAACCCAGAAACCTGGAAGCTACGTTTTACTTCTTCCCCTTCCCTCTTGCCCTGTGTTCCACAAATGCAAAGTCCTGCCTATTTATCCTCAATTCCTTTCTCTCCACTTCCACCAATACCATCTTAGCGTAGATCTGGTCACTGCTCACCTGTGGGGCTCCCAGGTGAACAATGGGACCCCAATTAATTCTCCACACAGAGGCCAAAATAATACTTCTACACAAATCTTATCTACCACTCTTTACTCCTGTCCGAAGCCCTTTGCTGGGCTCTAATTCTGTTCAGGATAATGGACCAAGCCCATGGTTCAGAAGGCTCTTCATGTATCCTTTCTGTATCTTCTCAAAGTCCCCTTCCCCTTACCATCCCCCCATTTCTCCAGCCACCCTGGGCTTTTTTGAGATCCCTAAATGCACCAAGCTCTCTCACATCTCAGGGTCTTTGCATATGCTGTTTCCTCTGCCTCGAAACTTCTTGCTTATAACCTGGATAACTCCTCTGAGGAAAACCTTTCTCTGACCTCAGAGACCAGATTAGATTTCCTTCATATGTGCTCCCATATGTCAAGATCACTCTTAACTGCAAATACATGTTTAATTGCCTGCTTTCCCCAAGAGGCTATAAGTTGAGTGCTTTGTTTATTGTTATATTTTAATGCATTATTTTAAAAAGTTAAGAAAGTACTGAAGTATTATTGGTTGAATAGATAAATGAATCAACAAATAAAAATTGATGCCACAGAATAAGAAGAGGAAAAAGACCACCTACCCACCATCCTCCTGAATCCTACATGAGACTGATACTGACATTCTCTCATACTTCTCAGTACAGTTGGTCTCATCTGGCTTCTCATTAATGGCTCTCCCATTATTTCACTAACTTCTCATCACCTCCACTTTCCAAATTAGAGTCTAAGTAATCAAGCTTGATGCTTTCTGGGGCAGCTCATCCCTCACAAAATTACCACAGTGTAATCCAACTCTGAGTCCTGATCTTCACCCTCCATTCCCTACTTATTAGGGATTTTACTGGATAAATTGTACTACATTAATGAAGTGAGATCTTTTATTATACTCTCAGGTAATTAAACTTCCAAGCCTGAGCACACATGCTTTATCAGAAAAGCAGAGTTGCAGGAGAACTTTTTTTGAGCTAAATGGAAAAGCAAAACATTTTCCACTCAAAACTACACTGCAAAATCATCTTGGTTTCTGGGTGTGGGAAGCATTTTGATATCAGACCAGCTCACACCTTGACCATGGAGAGGCTGGCTTGGAAGGAATCTGGATAGGCCAGTACCTCTCCAGGTGTGGTCCACGGACCCATCTACAGTGACATCGAAACAGTAACTGAGAGTAAGCTCTTACAAATACGTATGGCAATTAACATTGCTGGAATATTTTCACTGTATTTTACAAAAGTATCGATTTATAACAATTGGATTTTTTTTAAGTGGTTACTAGAAGTAGTTTAGAAAGCACTGGAATAAGGCAAGTCTAGAAATGAATTCATCAGGAATGTCTTCCATTAGTTCTCCTCCCAACCTCTTACATGAATCTGTGTTCCATAGTTAGTCACGCTAGTCAACAACAGCAGCTCTATAAAAACCTGATTTAGTCAACTCAGGATAATTCAAAGAATCAAGACTACTGACAGCAAAAGAAACAGCAGTCTCTCTCACAAATGTAATTATCCAAAGCTGCTCTGCCTGATGATCTAATGTCAGGCAGTAATGTCATGAGAGTTCACAGCTATGAAGCACCACTCTGCGCCAGGCCATTTAGGTCACTCACGTGCATTATTTAATCCTCAGAATTCTTTGGAGTAGGCATTATTATCATCTTCATTTTAATGACGGGCAGCTCCAGACCAGATAGTTTATAATCAACTTGCCCAAGGTCACACAGCTAAGGACTGACAACATCTAGAGATTTAATCCCCATTCTCTAGTAAGTATGTAGAACCTGAGTCCTCAACCCTAAACCCATCCTTCCCCTTTCCCAGCCACATTCCTTATTTTAGTCCCTTTACCTGCAAGCCACATAATTGGCTTTTATCATTGAAACAGAAATAAGAGCAGGGGTCCAAGACGGCGGCGGCGGAGGAGGACGCCGATCTCTCCCCCTCTCACGAGCAGAATCACACATACATGGAGCAGTTATGACTGGGAGGGAAAACAAGCACTACACAAACAACGTCTGACAACAAACAAGAGAAAGAGGCCAGACAGAGAAGACTGAGAAGCCGACGGAGCCCTCCGGGAGCTGTGGCAACACTCGAGGTGGAGGCGCTGGTAGACGTCCTTGTTCACGGCCCCCCCACTATTTGGGTGCTCTGGCCTACCTGAAAGGTCACCTCAGCCTGTCGCAGTTACACTGCCTGGAGCCTTCTGCCTCCGAACAAAGGGAGCAGGCAGGACCCACAGGCCATGCCGAGCCGGGCCCACCCAACGCTGCACCTGCCAGCAGGCTAGTGTCCCGGGCACCACGAGCGCCCAAAGCTACCACATGGACAGCCTGCACAGAGGTTGCCTCTGCACGGGACTCCTTCCAGAACAGCAAACCGGAGAGAGACTGTGTAGACAAGAGTGGAGAACTGCGGGAGCTCTGTGGGCACTGCGGGAATTCTCCTGGATCAGAGGGGCCAGTGAGCACCCTCGTTTGCGTCCCCATTCTCCTCCACAGGGTGGACTGGGGCTCTATCCAGTGCTCTGGCCTGCCTGCAAGTTTGCAGCAGTTGTGTTCCAGGGCACACAGCCAAGCCCATTTCAGCCGAAGGAAAGGAGTAAGCAGGATCCACAGGGCACTACCACATGCACCTGGCCTCCCCGTTCAGAGCTGCTACAGCTCAGTGGACCGGTACCCAGACACCTTCAGCACCCGTTCGAGCTCCTACCGGCCCACCAAAACCTCCCTGCACGCAGTCTTCATGGAGCCCACTTCTACATAAGGCCACTTCTCCAAGGCTAGAAGAGACAGCTATTATATTTCGTCTAATTAATAGAAACAAAAATAGAAAGTCAAATAAAATGAAAACACAGAAGACTATCTCTCAAATGAAGGAACAAGAGCAGTTCCCCTCTGGGGGTAGTGGGGAGGGAGGGGAGCCTAAGGAAATGGACGTAAGTAATTTGCCTGATAAAGAATTCAAAGAAATGGTCATAAGGATGCTCAACAAGCTTGAGTGTTAGGAATAGAGGGACTTAGGGAGAGCTTCAACAAAGAGAAAGTAAGAATCGAGCAAACCTGAAGAATATAAGAACTGAAATGAAAACACACTAGAAGGAATCAATTAGACTAAGAGAAGAATGGATCCGTGAAGTGGAAGACAGACTAGTGGAAACGAACCAATCAGAACAGCAGAAACAAAAGAAATACAAAAGCAGTGGAAGTATAGAATGATGGAAAGAGCGTTGAACATGGGGTCAGCATACCTGCATGCCAGACCCATATTTATTACATTGCATTTTGTATAAAATGGAGATAATCATATTGGTACCTATCTACCTACTTCACAGAGTTTTTGAGAGGTTAAAATGAGATCATGAATATTAAAATTCTGGAAACTGTCAAGAACTGTGGCCTCTTAGATATCACCATTGTTATTAACTTGGAAAACTGAGACTTGACTATGTTTATCTTAGGGGATTCAGAATTATTAGATTATTACAGTCTACTTACAAAATAATAATGTGGACTATTTAAACTAACAATTCCAGCCAAGTACCATTATCAGCCCAAAATTATGCAATGGTGTTTTAAGAGGCATAGAAAATATATTCCCTGCCTTCCAAGAGCTTATCATTTGTGTAAGCACCACTACTTACATATGCTAAAAATGTAGAAATCAGTATAAGGATTTCCAAAGGATCAAGGACTGGATGACATGATATAGACTCAAAAGGATAAAAGATTAGTGAGAGGTGAAATGATTAGGAAGGGCTTCAAGAAGGAGCAAGCCTTGAGCTTGGATGAGATCATATAGTAACTGAATGCCAAGCTGGAAGAAACCTTAGAAATCCATTCCCACTTTCTGCACGTGGGGAATGGGAAGCCCAGATGTAGGAAATGACTTGCCCAAGATCTCACAGCACCTAAGCAGAGAAGTCAGGATCATCTGACCACAGTGCTTCCTCTCCATCACCACTACAGCTCTAGTTTTCAAAGAAAGCTGTGTTTACCCATAGCAATGAGGTTCCAAGGTGGGGACTTCTACACAGGTTGACAGCCTATGGCAGGTATATTTCTGGATAAAGAAAGGAAGGGTGACTTACTTAGCCAGCACCTTCTCCTCCTACGCCAGAAGCCAGCTCTGCCTAAAGAGTTAAAATAGCTAGTAATCAGGATGCAAACTTCAAGTGCCATACCTGCTGAAAAACTCTTTCAGACAAATTGTGTCCCACAGGAGTCTGTGAGGGCACAAAATGTCTCCAGAGGCCCCTTACAAAGAACGTATGATGGCCATGCACAATTTGCATCTGTTCCAAACAGCATTCCCCCCTTCCCCCGCTACCTCCAAGATCCAAATAGCAACTCCCTGCAAAAACAGGCTTTCAGGACAATTCACTGAACTGTCTGAATCTGGACATGAGGCCACAACTACAAAATGAAACTGGAGAAGTATGGTCAAAATAAATGCAGAGGGGCTACAGGCACCCCCAAAACTTGTACTATCACAGGTCTGGATGGTGCTTCTCAAGGTAAAATTGAGGCTACTTCAAGACAGATGTGAAATTGTAGAGGGACAGAAATGGGACTGGCTTTGAGCCCCAGGACATTACCTCTGCTTCCACGTTGGCTTTCCAACATTTAAGCAGCTTAGGAATGGGGAAATAAATGGCTACAGGATACCCTCCAGCCAGACTGTGAATCCTCGCCCATGGAATGCCCCTTGTTCCTGTGCCCAGGCCCTTGGCAGACAAGAGCGACTCCAGAGAGAATGTACTGAGCTTTCCAGGGTGCTCTGGCCAAATGGGCAAAAGGTTTTTGAAAAGTCAGAACCCCAGCTTCTGCTGGGGCTTTACCACATCAGGAGCCTGCCTCTTATAAAATGTTCCCTCCAGATCCAGCCAAGAGTGATTGCCATGCTGTGTCCCTGCACCATGTTCCCAAAGCACGATGTTCCTATATCCAAACATGTTGTGGGGGAAGAGGAATAAAAAAAATGTAATCATTTTCCAGGGCTTCTCTTCTGGCCACTGCAGCAAAGCTGTGCCTAGAAATGACCGAGGCTTTCTCTTTATTCTTTCATTTCTAAATGAAAATACAAACAAACAAACAAAACCCTCAAGATGAGAATACAGTTAATTTTTACCAAACATTGCAGTGTTTTGGGAGCTCATCTCTGGAAGACTGAGAGCCTTGTCAACTAGAGGGTCCGATTCCACTGCTACTACTGTAGACCTGGGCCTTATTTCTGACTGTTGTCCTAGATGATTAGGTCAGGGAAGCCAATTCTATTTCCTTTCTCTTGAAAATTCCAATCAGTGGGCAGCACTTCCCTTGAGTACACTCTGAAACATCCAGTTTCAACAGGAATGACTGCTGTGATAGATTAGTGACTCCTTCCACAGGCTTGGTGTCGGGTACAGGGATGAAGGTGTGCATCTATAGGAAAGGGAAAATAACCTTTCTCCTCTACCCATCTTAGGTTCTCTGGCTGGGCCTATAAATTAGACTGACAAAAGGCAGATTAATAAGGAAAAAAAAAGTTTATTAACACTCGCATCCTCCTTATCCATGCAAGCACCCAGTGACAAGTAACTCAAAGGGGTAGGTAGAACTTGGGCTTATATAACATCTTATAATAAAAACATTTTTAGGGAAGTGACACAAGAGAAGGAAAGAACTTTGAGCTTCAAGGGGCAGCAAATTGTGGGAAGGCCAATATGGGGAATGTAAGGGTCGAAAGGGCTAGTTTTAGCAAGTTTATTATGTACACTTCTCTGGTGCTGTCTCTGGGCCAATAGCTCTGGGTCTAGAGTTGTCTCCAGTGATAAACTTCTGTCCTTCGTGGTAGAGAGGGGAGATGGGGCACCTTCACAAATTTATGTCCTGCGTTTAGGCAAATACGGGAGATCAGAAAGCTTTTCTTGTATCTGCTTCTTCTCAATTGACTTCAGATCAAAATAATCATTATGCCAAAGTAGCATGTTTTGGGATGACATATTCTGCTGCCTTCCACATGGTATATATCCACAATCCCATGATGTAAACCTTCCCTTGGCTTTTACACTCACTCTCAGAGCAAGGTCACTGCAACAACAAGCTTTGAGAACAACTGTTTTCAACACAATAGGAGTGCAGTACAGAGGTCTAAGTGAGAGTAATATAAGACTGTATACATATCCACTGGCTGCCATGTAGTCAATTCTTAATAAACATTTTAATGAATGAATAAGAGAGAGAAAAGTTCATGGAGACCACATATAGGTCATCAATCATTGCAAAGAGAAAAATTACTACTCAAGAACAGATTTTCTTGGTAAGCCCTCGGTATTTCTGTCCAGTTACTGCACCCAGAACCTTCCTTCCCAAATCCTTTCCTCCCTCACTGCCTGTAAGTGATACGAGCAGATTTCTTTCCCCTGTGTTTCCTTGTAAACTTCGCCCTTCCCACTTTACCAGTTAGGATGTTTTGACTCCAAATAACAGAAAACCCCAGGTATCCCAAATTAAACAACAAGGGATTTCTTATCTCATAGTAAGTAATATTATAAGAAGTCTGGAGTTAGGATGCTCTAAGGTGGATTAATCAGTGGCTCATCAGCATTGTTAAGGACACAAATTCTTTCCATTGTAAGGAAACCTTTTTCTAGAACCCTCCAGCAAATGTCCTTTTGTATCCCATTGGCTGGGATTGCTTCACCTGTCGACATTTAAACCAGTTGCTGGCAGGAGACTGAGACCATGACTAAATGGACGTGGCTTAGGCTCTGAGTCACTGCAGGGCATAGGCAGATCCCCCACCCAGGGAACAAAATGAGGCTCTGCCAGCGAGGGAGAATAGAAAATTGCTGTTGGGTAGGTAATACCCCTAAAACAGCAGGGGCATTTACTGCTATATAGGAGGGGTGACAGAACAGAAAAACACTCTTATCGTTTGGTTCTTAAGCTAAACACCTAGGCTGATCATATACAAAATATTTAGAAGAATGTGAGATGAATAAGAGCAAAAGCTTCCCTACGTCCTGGGACTAGATAATGATGACATGTACCTGAGTCGAGTGAAGAGGGGAATAACAAAGGGAAGCCAAGGGAACTTAGATACCAGGTCTCCCAGACTCCCCACTTGACCTCTGCTTCCTCCTGCGTCTACCTCAGCCCAGTCAGAACTTCAGCAGGAAGGACTACAGGACACAGGAGAAGATGAGGGGTTCAGAAACATGGAAGCAGAGTGTTCCATGGTCCCCAGTGATGTAGCACTGCCCTCTCCATCTCATCAAGCATCCAAAAGCCACAGGAACATGGGCCAGTGAGTCTGTGACCCTGAAGAGGCTTTGTGGCAGGAACAAGGGAGGAACCCAAGATGAGAGAGTGCACAAGGCATGTCAGCAGTGGCTCAGTGACAATGCACCCCAATGCCTTGAGTGACCCAGTGCTCCGTGAATGCCCTGGCTTAGTATTAACCCTACGGAAAGAGGAGACACCCCAAATTCACTGAGATTATGCTTCACCCTCAGATACAAAACACAAAGTAAGTTTACACACAGAAAACAAGAGAATGTTATGTTTCTTGCACACATGAGTCGGTAGACTGAGATATGTGCCTCACTTCCGATACATTTTCTGCTGAACTTCACAGCCATTCTCCAATTTTTAAAATTAGTTTTTACTAGGCTAAGGTTCACACACTTAGTAGAAAGAGGCAAAACGAGCCTACCTCTTTACCAGTCCCTGACAATCCAGTCTAAAGTAGGTACCTCTCCCAGATATTCTCTCAGCAAACCTTGTTCTTTTCTATACAGCTGTCGCACGTTTTGGAATGATACATCTTCTTGCTTGTTGGAGTATTTATTTTCTGTCTCCTCCCCTATGTTGTAAACTCTACAAGGGGCTCTTTTAACTACCAACTACCAGGCTAACACACACCACTGGTTGTTAATAAATACTTGTTAACTAAATAAATAAGGATTTGACTACAAGATCTTTGCTTGTGGCCATTATGTCGTATCACATTACAGATTATAAATTTGATCTTCCTAACTATTCTTTGAGGGTGAGGATCATTTTAAAAAAAAAACCCAATTCACAGCTGGCAAAGCTGAGGCCCAGATGGGTTATGTCACTTAGCCATCCACATCGTGCCAGTAGTGACAGTGGCAAGACTTCAACTCAGAACTCTGGACTGCTGTTGGCATGTTTTGCTTACTTCAACTTCTGCCTCAGACATCTGCCTGAGACCCAAGAAATGACCTGAGCCAACCCAGCGAGGGAAGAAGAAAGTGGGTGTCTGTTCAGATCCAAGTTGGTTACATTGCCATGAATTTCAAAACAAGCCGTAGTGCTCCTCTCTAGCATTTCCAGAATGCTAACACAGCTTGAGATTTCAAGATACTCTTTCTGTAACCAGAACCTCAGGTGGTCAACAGCCCAGGAGGCACGATGACATTCTATCCTATACACATTCTATCTTGGACCTCCTGCTGGAGAAAATTGTTAGTTCCAGTCCGGGTGACTACCCTTTGGAGTATGTGGAAGAGACCACAACAAACTTCTCATGCTGATAAAAGGCAAAGTTGCAGAGAAAGAAAATAATGTGAACTCCTGCTGCTCTTGAATTAATTCGAAATGTCTTTTCCTTTCTTAAAAAAAAAAGAAAAATAGAACATCTTGTTCTTAGCAGTTGCTAAAAAAGTTCTCCTTTTCATTTAAAAGGTTAAGTAAAGCCACTTACATGCTCTTACATTATTTTTTTCGAAAGAGCACAGTGTTCCTCCAAACTTGGAGAGACGATATTTCATACACTTTCAGACTGGTCCAAGGCTGTGTGTCTTCTTTGTATTATTATGCTTAATAATTCTTCCTTTTATTACCATTGTTTGGAAAGCCACATTCCAAGGCTGGTATTTGGGGGTTCTTTAGGATTTGATTCGGCCTCTTAACAAAGTGACGTGGTGCTCAGCACTTTTCTCTTACAGTCTTCATTTAGGGGGCAACTATCCTACCGTCGGAATCTTGAATCTGAACTCTTGGGTTACACAAATTGCTTCCAATGACTGGCCTAAGCCCAATTCTAGCAGCATCAACGCTACAAATTTTAATTATTAAAGAAGAAATTGCTAATCTTTCCAATGTTAAAAGATAAAGCCATAGCAAACAAAGGTTTAAACAAATCTTATTGTGTTTCCCAGAAAATAAGACCTAGCCAGACAATCAGCTCTAATGCATCTTTTGGAGCAAAAATTAATATAAGACCCGGTCTTATTTTACTATAAGACCGGGTCTTTATAATATAATATAACATAATATAACATAACATAACATAACATAACATAACATAATATAATATAATATAATATAATATAAAATACCGGGTCTTATATAATATAAAATAAGACCAGATCTTATATTAATTTTTGCTCCAGAAGACGCATTAGAGCTGATTGTCCGGCTAGGTCTTATTTTCAGGGAAACACGGTAACCTGCCACAATTTTAAGAAATAATCCATGGTCTGAAATTAATATTCTTGAAACCATCAACCACATGACTGATTATGTGTTGTTAAGCTCAGAAGAACAGTGATGAATCAGTTTTACCTTGTTAAAAAAAAAAACAATATTTCTTCTTCCTCCTGTGGAGAATCACATGTTTAAAGAGAAACAAATAAAACCTGTGAGAGTTACATAAATGCATAGAGACTGTGCGGTCATGAAGAACATTCTGCAAAGCCGAGCCATATGTACATGCATCAGGAAGAGAGAGGTGTATAGAACGCTCAGAAAAATAACAATTACCATTCTAGATGATTAAGTTCACAGCTAAGGAGATAATCCTGTACATGGAAAAAACTAAAAGAAGGTAATGGTAACAGGGTAACTGGGAGTGAGACAAAAGGAGAGTAAAGATACAGAGGTAAAGAGGAAAGTCTCTAGAGGGCAGTCATGGAAAAGACATAGGGATGGCAGCAGAGAATATCAGAAAAGATAAGTCAAATAATGTTACCCTGGAATGTGGGAGCAGATTTCAAAGCCAAACAGCATTGCTCCAACAGGGTACAAAACGAACAACTGGACACTCGAAACACATCTTGAAGAACACAGGGCCGTCAGAAGTTATGGAACTATGTCTTCTCTTGGCGAAGGAGATGGCTTCAACGACAAGTTAGTATGGGCCAGAAACCAGAAGGTGGACTGTGATAACTACACTCATTTCCTCTTCCCTGGATGATCCACTCCATATTTTCAACCTGTGAAAGTCCTATCTATCCACCAAAGCCTATCTCAGCCTCTACCCACTCTAAGAGTCTTCCCAGATCCCATTGGTCAAATTGACCTCACCATTTTTCACACTGTATATTCCCTAGGGCCATAGTCTGCCCTGTGTTAGTTAATTCTGCATTGTTGATTCACTCATATTTCTCCTTCCAGAATCGTCTTTCATGCAGCAATGGCAGCCCTTGGGGAAATTTTCAAGAGAAGGTTCACACCAATTGGTTTATTTATGCTGGTTGCAACCCTACCACTGGAAGAGATAAATAGGGTCCATATCCAAAATGCTAGTGAAAATGAAGCTTTTCCTTTCATCCAGAACTCAACCCCTGACCCAAACGCCCTTCTCAATTACCATACTTTTAGATGCACTAGGAACACTGTGTATGAATAATAATATAATACACCTGTAACTCTCTTCATCCTTCATCCTTCATCAAAATAGGACTAAAGGGCATTCAACCATTGATTCCAGAGAACAATCCCCAGCATCATGCCCTAATATCACAAATACATTCCTGGGTGCTTATATGTTCTTCCCAAGCCATAGTTTCAAGAACACTCTGAGCTGACATTCCTCTTGGTGATATGAAAAATAAACAAGCCAACATCACTGCTTCTACCAACTTAAATTTTTGCATAGAATTACCATAATATGTTATGATTTTGTTTTAAAATGATTACTTCTGACAGGCTCCCAAATCTGAACTGAGTTTCTGTGGCATAAAGAAGTCTTCACCTTCAAGAAGAGCTTTGTTCAGACCATGCCTTTTAAAACATTAATCAATAGGCACATTTTAACCTCAAACAAGATCATGAGAAACATCAGTTTTCATTTCTAAGAGATAACGCAAGGAATCATATATGTCTCTCATGGGGTATTTACGGTGGATACCATGCACTTCTTTGATACAATTAGGCCATACATTATTGTCCTCTTGTTGTGTCCTCTGGTATCTAGGCTTTTTAATGCCATCAGCATAACTTTTAAAACTAATTACTTTTTTCTTATATTAAATGTGTCATACTATTGTGGACATTTTATAAAAAACCTCCAAAGAAAAATGACCCCTACTCTTACCTCACTGAGATCTTCATCTTAAGGTTTACCTCTTCTTAATGTGTATTTTCCCAGGATTTTTATACGCAGGAAAATCTTGATAATCCCATACAAATTGCTTTTTTTAAGCTATTGGAACAAGTTTCGTGGACTTGGTTTGCTTAGTCACTATGTGAAGGTTCAACATCATGATTATTCTCATAAATTTTTTACTAAAGGCTCTTTGCACAGTTCATTATTTCATGTTTATATAGTACCACCAATCAAATCAATAGTGTGTTCCCAACACATAATTCTGATTAATTCATCAATAGCACTCCAAATGGGAAGTTAGAAGACCAAAATTCTTATCATAGCTCTTTGGTTATTTAGCTCTGTGACTGGGGCAAGTCACTTCTCAAGCCAGCACCATTACCATCATGCCAAATCTCAGCTTCTTCACCTCTCAATTAAAAGGGTTGAATTAAATTGTCTCTAAGTAACTTTCAGTTCTCTTGGTCTAAAATTCAGTAGCCCACAGGGTGAACTAATAGCTGACTAAGAGACGGGGTTGTTAAGAATAACTCTGGACAAGCCCGTGACCACAACAGGGAACGTGGATGCGTCATATTTATCACTACGAATCATTCCCATAAGAAGCACAGAAGAAGAGGAAAAAAGTCTTCTGTTCAATATTGTTCTGACCAAAAGCATAAACAAAGAAGCATGCACTGGAAAGTGTCAAATAAACAATAAAGCGTCACCAAACATAATCTAAGAGAGTGAAAAGTACTATGAATACCTAAAGCATGACAAAGAGATGTAAAGTAATAATTTGCTAATGATATAATTGTCCACCGATGACACCCAGAAGAACCAACTATCAGATTTAAGAATAAAGTTTAGCAAAGTGAACAGATACTAAATATTTAAAATTAATAGATTTTCTATATACTAGTAATAACAAAATTGAAGATAGAGTTATTTAAAGTATTCCATTCATAAGAGTGATAAACTATAAACTACAAACTACTTATGAGTAGTCATAATGAGAAAAGAATAGGGCATACTAAAAATAGGTGGTGAAGCAAATACCATAAAACACTGGAAAAAGAGATGGCTCAATCATAAATGGTCAATAGCTTTGAAACCATTAGCATATCATTTCAGGACAGATGCCAACATAACTTTCAGATATATCAAAATAAAATCAATTATTTCTAATTCAGAAAAAAAATATAGGTATTTATCAAATACATGAGTGGAAAATAATTCCTAAACATAAATTCAATTTATGGAATCACAAAAGAAAATATGAATTGATTTAACAACCATAATATTTAAATTTCTGTATTAAACACACACACCCACACACACACACACATACACACAAACAAATTAAAAGGCTAAAAATTCCACTTCTAGCCAAGATGAGGTAACAGGGACCAGATTTTCCCTCCTCCCCTAAACAACTAGAAAATTGTACCAACTATATAAAACCAGTTTTAGATACTTAACAACAGACAGTGGAGGACTGTGGTTTCTGAGATAACAAACAATGTGAGCCCTATAATTATACGTTTATTGCTTAAAGGCAATTTCTAAGCTATAGTACAGGGAAGGAGAAACCAAAGAGCATGGTGGTCTCATTCAGTTGAGATGGAGATCATATTTAAAAATCTAGCATTCGATAACATAAAATTCATAATGTCTGAAATCCAATTAAAAATTACTGTTATATGCAAAGAAGCATATAACCCATAACCAGGAGAAAAATCAATACAAAAAAAGAGACCCAGAAATGTTGGAGATAATAAAATGAGCAAAGATAATAAAAGAGCTGTAATAAATATTGTCTTTATGCTCAAGAAGGAAGATGAACACTTGAGCATAATAAAGAGAGAAATGGAAGATGTAAAAAAAAATCAAAATAAATTTCTAGAGATGAAATATGTAATATCATAAATGAAACAAAAAAGTGAACCAAACGGTATTAACAGCAGATTAGACACAATAGAAGATCAGCTGAACTTGAAGATACAGCCATAAAAGCTATCTAAAATGCCACATAGACATTGTTAAGGTATCCTGGGGAAAAAACTGCCAACCTCAAATTCTTTACCAAATGAAGATATCTTTTTTTTTTGAGAAATAATTGACAAACATCACTGTATAAATTTGAGACAGACAGCACGATGGTTTGATTTGCATATATTGTACAATGATTAGGACAATAGATTGAGCTAACATCTTTTTATAATGAAGATTAAATAAAGACTTATTCAAACAAATGCTGAGAAAATTCATAACCAGTAAACCTGCACTATACGAAATGTAAGATTTTTTGACATTAGAATCTCAATCAATACAATTCACCATATTAACAATCTAAAATAGAAAAATGATATGAAGCAGAAAAGACAAAATTCAACATCCATTCATATTAATTTTTTTTTAAAGGCTCTTATGAACTAGGGATTCTCCCAACATTCTCAACAACAAGGTCTCTCAAAGAACTAGATGATAAGGAAAATCAATGAAACTATTTTCTATTTCACCGACTTCTTATCCGCTCTTTATTATTTCCTTCTTTCTGCTTACTTGGGATTTCATTTGGTCTCTTCCTTTTTCTAGTTTCCTTAAGTGGAAGCCAAATAATTGATTTCAGACCTCTCTTCTAATAAAGTCATGTCATGCTGTAAATACCCTCTAAGTACTTCTTTAGGAGCATACTACTTATTGTGATACGTAGTGCTTTCGTTATTTTTTTCTGTACAAAATACTTTCTCATTTTACTTTAGATTTCTTTTTTGACCCAGAGGGTTATTTAGAAGTCTGTTTATTGTTTCCAAATATTGAGGAATTTTCCAGAGATCTTTCTGATATTGGTTTCTAATTTAATTCTATGTGGTTAAAGAACATGCTTTGCACAATTTTAATCCTTTTAAATGTATTAAAACGTGTTTAGTATCCCAGTATACAGTCTAACTTCGTAAATGTTCTGTGTGTTCTAAGAAAAAAGATATGTATTTTGTTGTTGTTGGGTGGAGCATTCTATATATATCAATCAGGTCAAGATGGATGCAAGTATTGTTTATTATTTCTCTGTTCTTACTTATTTCTACTTGTTCTACCAAGTATTGAGAGAAATATTTCATTCTCAAATTACAATTGTGTAGTAGTGTGTTGCTCCTTGCAGTCCTAATAGTTTTTGTTTCATTTATTTTTAAGCTCTGTTATTAGGTGTATAAACATGTAGAATTATGTCCTCTTGATGAACTGACCCCCTTTTTTAATTATGAAATTACCCTCTTTATCCCTGATAATATTCTTTGCTCTGAACTCTTCTTTGACATTAACATAGCCACTCTAGTTTTGTTTTGATGAGTATAGAATAGTGAATCTTTTTCAATTTTAACCTATTCATGACTTAATATTTAAATCAAGTTTCTTGTAAACGTATATAACTAAATATTGATTTTTTTCTTTATCCAATCTATCTTAGACTTTTAATTGGAATACTGAGATCATTTACATCTGGGGTGATATTGTTAGATGATAGATTTCAATTTGTGTCATCTGTTCTTTGTTCTCTTCTTCCATTACTCAGAAATCACTCTTTCATTAGCTCATGTGCGATATCTGGAAAATCCAGCGTTTTATATATTTGTCTAGTTTTTTTATTGTTTCAGGTGGGAAGATAAATCCAGTCACTGGACCTCCATGTTGCCCAGATGTGGAAGTCCTTAGCATGCTCTATAGGAACTTTATTCTTATAGCCAAAAGCTGGCAACAACCCCAATACCTACCATCTGGTGAATGGATAAAGAAATTGTGGTATGGACATATAATGAAATAGTACTCAGCAATGAAAAGAACAAATCTTTGATATATATAAAAATATGAATGAATGCACTATGCTAACTTAAAAAAAAAGTAGTTACAAAAACTACTTAATATAGAATTTCATTTGTACAAAGTTCTATAAAAGGCAAAATTAAAGTGACAGAAAGCAGAGCAGTGATTGTCAGGCACCAGGGGTCGAAGGACTGAATTGACAACAAAGGGACACAAGAAAATTTTTGAGATGATGATAATGTCCTATATCTTTTTTTTTTTTTGAATTCAAGTTTACTGGACTGACAAAAGTTAGTAAAGTTATATAGGTTTCAGGTGTACAATTCTGTAATACATCATCTATATATCGCATTGTGTGTTCACCACCCAGGCAGTTAATGTCCTATATCTTGATTGCAATAGTCGTTATATTTGTCAGAACTCATTAAATTGCACACTTAAAATTAATGAATATTATTTCAGGGAAATTATACTTCAATAAAGCTAACTTTTTAAAAATGTTTTAAACACCAACAAAATGGTGTCAGGAAAGAGGAGATTTTTCCATAAATATGACAAAAACAAAATGTTTTCAGTATATAAAAGATCATATAAGCCCATAAGAAAAACACTAAGATTCCACACAAAAGGGGGCAAAATAAATAAACAGAAAATTCATAGGAGGGGAAGGAGGCAAAATATTCAATGCTAGTGAGGGAAGGATGAACCAAATATTGTCAAACCCTTCTGGTGGAAATACAATTTGGCACAACTTCCAGGAAAGCAATTTGGGTGGATATCTGGACATGCTTCTTTAAATTATTCCTACTCTTTGACCCAGTAAGTCCATACATAAGACTCTCTCTTAAGAAAATATTCAGAGATATAAACACATACTTGGAAACGTGTCCACAGCACAATTAATTATTAGAGCCAAAAATAGCAGGAACACAAAACTTGGTATTTAATGTTAGGGAAGTATTTTTCATCTTTTCAATGGTATATTTTACTATCACTAAAAATTATATTTTCAAAGAATCGCAATGACATGTGAAATGGTCTTGATATAATATGAAATGAATAATAAATAGGACACAAAGGCATTCAATTTCGTTTTTGTTATTTGTAATGAAGTTAATATTTGTGTGTGTGTGTGTGTGTAAGTGTAAGAAACACAGCACAAGGTTAATAGTGTTATTACCAAGTAGAAAAATTCTGGGTGGTTTTGTTTCTTTTTATATCCTTTCTGAGTTTTTACATCTTCTACAATAATATTGCATTTGTTATGAAAGCAAAATAAGATGAGCATACACATAAACATTTAATATCATCGTTCTCAAATAAGAAAAAGAAAATTAGTCTGGATTTGATTATTTTAAAGAAATAAGTGAGAACACGTTCTCACCTACCACCCTACCACCCATAGAAATAAATAGTATTATATTTAAGTATATCAATTTCTTCACAAACCACTGTCATCACACAGAACACACAAATTGCAAAGTCCATGCTATTTTAGAACTTTTTTCTTTACATCTTTTCCCTAAGTCGCTGATTCACAACTATTAGTATATAGACATACAAGGCTAAACATTGGGAAACAAAGATCTACATACCAAAATTACTGCCCTCAAGGAATCCACAGTCTTAGAAGGGAGGCCAGTACACGAGGTTTCAACAGGAAAGTTGGATAGGATATTACTAGACTACAGCTACCCTGAGATTGCATAATAGGAAAGAACAAGAATGCATCCATTCACTTATTCACTCATTCGTTTAATATTTATTGAACACCTACTAGTTTCACATCCTGTTTAATTTCCTGGTTATATAATGGTCAACAAAACAGATGTGATCCCTGCCCTGATGGCAATTGGGCAATTAACAAATAGACAGGAAAATATGTGATACAACTCATACTTTGGAAGAAACAAGATCAATTCAAAGAAAGACAATAATGGAAAGGGAGAGGTGTGAGAGCAGTAGCAAAATAGATGAAAGGATCAGGGTAGGCTTTTCTGGGGAAGTGGCATTAGAGCTGAGTCTGAAGGATCAAAATGCACCAGCCACACAAAGACAGGAGAAGACCATCGGGCAAGACTAAGCTTGTGCTGTTTGTGGGATAGAAACAGCAGTGAGCGAGAGACAGTAGGCAAATAGAGGAGCAGAACACAAGAAGTTGGAGATGAGGCAGGGACCAGACCATGCAGGTCCCTGTGTTTCTCAACACTCAAAACAGACTGAAATCTGGGCCTCGTATTTATATTTTTGGCTTCTTCAAAAGACATTTTAGCAAACGTGAATTTCAAGAGGCATTCTTGGAAATATTTGGGCAACCTGATGCCCAAGATGCTATGAGACATTGAACCAGCTTAAACACTCCATTTTCTCTCTATATAATACAGGAGCAATGTAGAGGAACAGGACTGTTGTGAAGGAAACTGAAGGTGAAACATGCTGTGTGCATGGAAAGCATTACTTTTCTACAAGAAGCAACAATCGGTTCAGATGGAGAAGGGGGTTCTTTTACACTAGAAATATAAATGTATGAGCTTCTAGTTGGATGTTATTGAATGCTATCAAAAATAGCACTTCAGCATTGATTCAGAACCGTGGGGTGCACTATCAGCATAATTAAAATGAAAGACTCTAAGCCATTTCCCCATTTTGCTTCCTTATTATTGTCTAATTGTTCAGAATGTCTGTCTGTTATGGAGACAAAGCAATTAAGCCCAGCAAGTCGCAACAACGGGGATCATAAAGCGGGGGCCTGCTTCATTAGCAACTTGGATATCAGCATAGAAAACATTAAAGAAAGAAACGCAATTGTAATTGGAAATAATTGGGTGACACAGTTCACTAGCTGGGGAAGATACGCTATCTGCATTTGCAGGCTTTTTTTTCATTCTGTGGCTCTTTTTTCACCTGGACTCTTTAAATTGAGTTCCATAAACCTAACAGTATCATAGTTGAGGTACCAAGGAGCTTGGGGAGCATCAGATTATTTTTCAGATAGTGGCACCTGGGCCTGGAAAGCCAAAAGAATTTTGTTTCGTGTTAACCGTCAACTGGCCCAGGAAGAAAAGAAGCAAGGGGTCAATGCTTCTGTTAAACACAAATCACAAGAATAAAAACTCCTGTGTCTCTCCAGCCCCATTTCTCACAAGCCCAGAGCTGTCTTCCCACACCCAAATCTACTCTTAGAACACACATATTTTTAAATAATGGTCATCCTTGATACATTTACAATGCAAGAAGTTAAGTTACAAGCAGAAAGAATCACAGACCCTTTTAGATCTGGGGTTGACAATACTTTTGAAAGTTTCTTCACTTAAAAATTGAGGCTAGAGAGAAGACTGACATGCTACAGATAGAAGAACCAGAAGTCGAAAATACAGGTCCCCTGATAATAACACAATAATAATAATAGCTACATATACTGTATTAATACCATGTGGTATACACTATGTGAAATGTTTCATATATGCCGTATCAGTTAATCCTGTGAGGTATAGGAATATTAATTTTATAGGTAAAGAAACTGGTGCTCAGAGAAGTTATGCAATTTGGCCTACGGGGAAGTAAAACTAGGATTTGAAACTAGTTGTGTCTCAGTATGAAGCCTATGCTTGTACTAAATGGTCCCACCTTCCCATACCAAGGACAAAACATGAAGGAAGCAGTATGTCCTACTGCCCCTGTCACCAAATCAGAAGCAAGAGAAAACAGTGGCATAGGTGGGAAAACTGGCCAATTCCTTAGGCCAAGAAAGAACACATTGCAGCCTGCCATTAGTTTTTGGACAGGTCATGAGCTAAAAATGGTTTTATATCTTTAAATGGTTTTCAAAAATACAAAAAAGAATATTTTGTCACACATAAAAATTACATGAAACTCAAATTTCGGTGCCCATAAGGTTTATTGGCACCCAGCCACAGTCGTCCACTTACATATTTTCTATGGTTGCGGAGCCAACGCCAAAAATATTTACTATCTGGCCCTTTACAGAAAAAGCTTGTGAACCCCTGCCATAGACCCCACTAAGTTCAACTGATGGAAACAAGAGTATGAAGAAATATTTATATGATCAACGTTCTGTACTTCCTTCTGGAGAGAGGATTATGTGCTAAGAGGACGGGAAGGAAGAAAATGGCATGCTTCATCTCAATAGCTGAGGATCATTTTGTCTCCAGGGGTGGGGTGTGTCCCTCAGAAAAGGGAAGAGTAAGGAGGAGAGCCATGAATCTATTGACTGCTTGAACCAGTCAAAGGAGACCCTCTAGAAGAAAATACCATCCAAAAGTCTTTGTGGTGGCCATCAGGGAGTGGCTCTCAGGCTGTAATTTTTTCCTACTTAGGCCAAAGAGTTGGCCAATAAAGTGAGTTAATTGGGACAGCAAAGTCCCCCCTCCCTTTGTACCAGGAAACACAAAGGAAAAACAGTAATCATGCTGGGCAATGAACCCTATTACATTCTCCTTGCAAACTCACCTAAATTCAGTTCCTTACGTATGTGTGGGAGAAAGGTGAATTCAGGTGGACATGAAAGTGATGTGTCTTGCAAATTCCCCACCTGCTGAACTCTCAGACCGTTCCCAAAACACAAGCCAACAAAATGATTCACTCGCTTGGGAAATGAGTTAACCCCTCGGTCCATCGGAATCTTTTAGCAAATGAGCTTGGACCATTTTCATTTCACATTGAGTGTTTCAGAATTGCTTTTGTAAATATAATTTGACTTCTTACGTAGGCTTCCCACAGGAAAATTATGGTGATCTGCTGACACCAGCATTCCAGTCTCTGCAACAGCTGTATTTCTCAATGTAAATTGGTATTCTGGTTCATAGGCTCATCGGTCTCTATTAGCTAAGGAAACAATTGCTGTTGTTGAAATTCTGAAATCATTAAGACTTTGAGGACCAGACTCTGGATTGCATTAAATTTACCAAAGGCCACCAGGTGACCCTTTCGAATTCAGGCATCTGGTCTTCCCCCAGGCAAATACCCTCTCTGAAATTGTGTGCATAACACAGAGGCATTGCAGCGTATGCAAATTTAACATATGTAAATTCAATAATATGTGCTGAGAGAAAGAGACACAGAACTATTTACATAGTATGAATAATTCCACAGGCCATTTCACTGAATGCACTTACCCTCCACAGCTCAGGATGGGAGCCATAAATGCATGGTTCCCTCTGACAATCTTCATTCCCACCCTTATCTTAAAAATGTGAGTATCTCATCCTGCTGAGCATGATGCCAGTGTTTAAAGATACACGCTCCTCAAACTAGATGGTGTCAGATACCTGATCTGGTACTCACCTACAGAAACAGTGACAAATGCCAGCACTGGAGATAACACAAGCTATATTGGACTTCTTAAGGGATGGCAAGTTAGTCTCTAATATCTGGCTAATATCTCAAAGTGTTTTCAAAAAAATTTTTGACTAAAATGCATTTTTTTGCCTTATGCACTGACTCTGGTTCCTAACCATCATGTACAATCTAGCTTCACTGCAGGTGCCTTAACCTTGGAAAATCTACAACTTCAAAGTACAGGCAGTTAAACTCAATCTCATATGAGGACGGGGATGCAGGATTCTATTTTACTTGTTTCAACCGGAACAATAAGTCCCCCTCAGATTGATATTTCCCATACTGTGCTGTGTTCTGTGAAACAGTCATTGTTAATAGGTGTTCCTGCAAAACAGGCAGTATTAAAAGTTTGGGTAAGGTTGCATATTATATAGTCTCTTCTTCAAAGTCACAATGCACATTAGCATTGCTATGGACTAAATTGTGTCTACAACAACAACAAAAACACGTCAAAGCCCTACCCGCAAACGTGATAGCATTTGGAGATGGGGCCTTTGGAAGGCAATTAAGGTTAGATAAGGTCATGAGGGTGAGGCCTCCATGATGGGATTAGTGCCCTTATAAGAAGAGACCAGGAAGCTTGATATCTGTCCCCCTCTCCCTGTCCCTTTCCCACACCCTGTCTTTCCTCCATGTGAGGATACAGCAAGGAAGTAGTCATCTCTAAGCCAGGAAGAGGGCTCTCACCAGAAACCAGCCATGCTGGTACCCTGATCTTGGACTTCCAGCCTCCAGCATCATGAAAAAATAAATGTCTGTTTAAGCCACCCAGTCTATGGTATCTTGTTATGGCAGCCTGAGCAGACTAAAACGAACACGCTGAGAAAATCCTGCAGCAAAAAAACAAAAAAAATCAATTTAACTTCATTAGAACCAGTATTTTCCACGTGCAGTTGGGAGAAGATCTCAGCCGTTTTTGTCCTAACTTTTCTCCTCAGCTCTCCCCAAAGGTGGAAAGTCCTAATCTGATTGCTCAGATCTGGGTAAAGATCTTGATCAGTGCACGCAGGACCACTGTGTAGTAAAGGCACAGATATACCCACGAGTGAACGAGCAGATCCATGGCCTGTCTCCTAGGACAGGGCTTCTCATGTATGAACAGGCAAACAGATCGCATGAAAATCTCATTTAAAATGCAGATTCTAATTCAGTAGGTCTTGGATGGGACCCCAGATTCTTCCTTCCTAAGAAACTTTCAGGTGACACTGATATTGCTACTCTATGGACATTATGGTGCTAAGAACAATCCCACCCATCTTGCTCCCGTCTTCTCGTCTCTTCCTGACCTGATATGTGGTTATTTCTGTCTCCAGCAGCCAACCGATGGTAAGACTGGAAACTAGGGGATGGAAGGCTTCCCTAAGCCAGGCCTTGAGCCTGAGCTGACTGCTCCCACGCAGCTGTACAGCACAGCTCCCATGGGGGGTACCATGCAGTAGCTTAAGTGGGAGTAGTTTTCATATCCGTTTTCTTTGCTGTGGTATGAGAGGTCCCTCCAGTAACCCCACAGTGAATGTGGTGATTGACAAAACAAGATTCTTGCATTTTGGGGTCCCTTAGACATTAGGCCATCTTAACATGGCCAAAAGGTGCCCTTTACACAATGCTTGCTTAATAATGGATCCCTATTTGCATGCGACATCTTTCAGCAGGGACTATGATGTGGGGAACAGAGCTCTTGGTGTTTAAAATTCTGTTTCTTTACTAGTTTAGGGCATATGCAAGTGAGTCATCTTCCATGCTGATTAAGGATAACCCAAGAAATTCCTGCTCTGATTTCCCCAGGCTCTGTCTCTCTTTACATGTGGCACCTCAGATACCACAGCATCAAAGAGTACAGTTTGCAGTTTGTAGCTCCATCTTTTTCTCACAAGAAAACAGCGGACCATATGTCAGATCTGCACACAAGCGACAGGTAGCCAAGATCTGCAATCTACTTGGTTAACATTTGCAAACAGGACAATCCAGAGGGACCCTCTCTGTCACTGCTCAGAGTAAGAAATAGACCTCCTAGGGCATGTTATCTCAGCTGGGAAAATGGACATTTATTCAATGCCCAAATGCTGAAGAAGAACTGTGCATATTCGGGAAATTAAATTACCAAAACAAAACAAAAGCATTCCCAATTCACACCTGGCAGTTAGGAAATTGTTTCACTTTGCATTTATTTTTCTGTCCATGAGTAAATTATCTGTCATTAGATGACAATGAAGGTGATTTCCACAGAGGAAGGGGAAGGTAGGCCAGCTGACCTCTCAAACTGCCTTGTAATATCTGAAGCACTAATTCTTAAAAAATGGGTCTTGAATATTTGATATTTCATCCAAGAAGGTAAACTGTCCACTCTAGCTTGTTAGCTGTATAGGATCAGTATTCCAAAGAAGGACTTAATAAGTCCTGCATTCTGATTGCCAGAGGAAAAGAAAAAAAAATTTTTTTTTATTTTTGTTTAATGTCCATTATATTGTTTGGAATGCATGAATTCTTGAATTCAATTTTTTTTAAAAAATTTTATATATACATTGAAGGGGATGGCAGAAATTCTTCATGTTGTGGTCTCCCAGGGGTTATCTTTAACATAAAGATTAGTTGTTGGCTATTTAGTCATTCTCCATACATGGACTGTCATAACCATAGCTTCCAGGAGGGGAAATTGAAGTGTGTCAAGGTCAAGATCTTATTCAGCTTGAGTTATAGAACCAAACATAGAAACCAAGAGGTATGGTCCCCACTTAAAACTCTCTAACTAGCAGAATGGTTAAAAACAGATTTATGGCACTAATAGGCTCCCGGGTCAAAAAGGGAAGGTATGTGTTTACAGAGCTTAAAGTTGGTAGGAAGAACCATTTTGCAGTCAATTTGATAACTTAGAAAAGTACACTATCATCTTTCTGTATTTACCAGTGGCTTGAAGGAAAATCCTGGAACCATAATGGGCAAAAGAAGCCCTTAATAATAAACCTATACCTATGGTGTTTGTTCATTTTGTACAAAAACAACCCTTGGTGTTTTTCTAGAGATTTATACTTTTAAAGTGTATAATATATAGGACACATTTACATAAATACAAATCTATGAGGTGGACAGAATAGGCAATAGAATGCCCAGGTTTAGAAGTTATGTAAACAATTTTTTAAATAAATGGGAAGCTATTTTTATATATTAATCTCGAATTATAAGAAAATAGTAATTGTCTACTTTGAGGAATTCAGAAGTTAACCCACTATCCAAAGAAAAAGAAGGAATATTTTGATGTGTTTCCCTTTCTATGGCTGTGTGCATGCTACTAGATGTACATGCGCATTTGCATAAAATTTTTTTAACCAAGGTGAGGTCTTACTCTATATTGAGGTGTTTCCTTCTTGTTTTCATTCCATGCTGAAATCTGAACAGGCTCCTAGGAGAATGGAGTAAGCAAATATATCTCTATTCCTTTCATTAAGTACAACTGAAAAGCCAGGACTTTATATAGAAACCCATGTAAAGATTCTAAAAGGTGGAGAGAAGCCAGACCAGCTAGGAATCTCAGGACCCAAGGAATGATATGGCGGTGAGTTCTCCAGATTGTTTGTTTGCCTCATATATTCCAGACTCAGAGCAGCAACTGGAAAAGGCCCGTAGGCACAGATTTAAAAGCCAGCTCTTTCTAGTTTATACCTGGAAAGGTTTAGACAATAACCACTCTACTGCAGCAAAATACCACAGAAAGAACTATGGCCCCACCTCTACCCACGTGAGCAAGTAGCCTAGACTCTACCCTTGCCAGGATGCACTGAGGATCCCCAATCGAACTCCCTCAATGGGGTGGTGTCAGAGGAGACTGAGGAGGGAGGTGGGACTCTGACCCCTGATGGCTAATAACAACTGCCTCCTTGTGTCAATGGGGAGCCTAGACTCCCACCCGCATGCAGTAATTACACGATTCCCCCACTCCTGCGAGGTACGGTCCTGATGGAGAGTCAGGGCCTTTACCCCACTACCAGCGGTAACAAGATAGTCTCTCATGGTGTCAGCAGAGGCCATGTAAGGGGCAGTAACAAGGTACCCCGACCTCTCCCCCCAGCAAGGAGGTCTCAGTAGAGATCTAACAGGAAGCCAGAAATCACACCCCTACCCAGAAATAACGAGAAACACCCCACCTTATAAATGTCAAGTGGGGAACCTAAACCCCTCCTTCCACCTGACAAGGCAGTGCATTCTTAGGATATAACTTCCTCTGCCAGAGCAGTATCGGGAAAAAGACAGCTAAAACAGGTTTAAATAGGATTCAGAATCTCATAACTTAATGCCCAAAATGTCCAAGTTTCTATCAAAAACCACATATTATAGCAAGAACCAGAAAGAGCTCAAAATGGATTTTTTTAAAAGACAATAATTACATGCCAACACCAAATGACAGAGATGTTAGAATTATCTGACAAAGATTTTAAAGTAGACATCATAAAAATGCTTCAGTAGCCATTACAAACTTGAAACAAACAAAAAGAAATAGAAATTTTCAACAAAGACATAATGTCTCAGGAAATAAATAGAAGATATAGAGAAGAACCACATGGAAATTTTAGAACTGAAAAGTTTAACAACTGAAACTGAAAAATCTCAGTATACGGACTCTCAACAGCACAATAGAGGGGAATAGAGGAAGGAATCACTGGGATCAAGGAAGGAAAGGAGAAAGAAAATAGGGCTGAAAAAGCATTCCAAGAAATATGACTGAAAACTCCAAATTTGGCAAAAAAAAAAAAATAATAAAGACATAGACCTACAAATTCAATAATCTAAACAAATCCCAAGTGAAATAAACTCAAGAAATTCACACCAAGATACATCACCGTCAAACTTCTGAAAACTCAAGATGAAAAAGTCTTCAAAGCACTGACAGAGAGATAATACTTTACTAAGAGAAAAACATTCAAATAACAGCAGATATCAAAAACCACAGAGGCCAGAAGGGAGTAACATGTTTTTAAATGCTGAAAGAAAAGAACTGTCAATCCAGAATCCTATATCCAGTGAAAATATTCTTCAGGAATGAAAGGGAAATCAAGACATTCTCAGATGAAGAAGACCTAAGAGAATTTGCTGCCAGTGAGATCTAACCTACCAAAAAAAAAAAAATCTAAAGGAAGTTCTCTAAACAGACAGGAAACAAAAGAAAGACACTTGGGACATCAAGAAGAAAGAAAGAATACAGTAAGCAAAAATATGGATAAATATAATTTTCTCTTGAGTTTTCTAAATTAGGTTTGCCAATTGAAGCAAAAGTTGTAACACTACCTTATGTGGTTCTAAATGTACGTACAGGAAATAGTTAAGACAATTATATTATAAACAGGCGATGGTAAAAAGACATAAAAGGAGATAATGTTTCTATATATCACTTAAAACTACCAGTAGGCTGTGATGTTATGTACATGTAATGTCATACCTAGAGAAACCACCAAAAAAACTTATACAAAGAGATAATACCAAAAAATCATACAAAAAAACAAAATGGAATTTTAAAACATGTTGAAGCAACCCACAGGATGGATTGTGTTTTTAGTGTTGCCATGCTTACTTTGTAGTCTCCATTTCATAAACCTATGATTTAAAGTACTTCAAGATCTGAATCTCCCACTATGTTTCTGCTCTTTCTTATTCATGATGGATTTTCTTTCTCCTCGTATATATTTTTTTTAGTTTGTAGTATATTTAAATATACACATAATTTTACATATTATTTTGTGAGTGTTTCTATGGAAATATTGTATAACCTAGATTTTAGTTATGTCTCCTCAAGGAAGCCTTGCAATTTTTTTCTGCCAGGTGCCTCCAAAGTATTACCAGCTCAGGATGACATTAAGGCTTATGAATTGCTAGATTATTCAGGTAGTTTACTTCAAATTCCCATTACAAATTGAGCAGACCCATGATTATGGTATCTCATTAGAAACTTATTTTTCAGGTAACGCTTGGGGTGAGACAAACTATCTGTTGACTCCCTTTGACAATATATGGATATTTCTCCTGTCTACCCATTCGATGGAATCCAGCTTTTTTCAAAGTGTGAGTTCCTACTCTCCACCTAGGGTATAACTCTTCTTCTACCACACATAGATATTCAAATCTAAGACCAATTGCTACAGAGATCAGAAATCTCCACCTCCATCCCCGCCCCAGGGCAGTCAATGGCATTCTCTGCCATTCTGCCATTCTCTGTTTCACTATCCTCTCTATTTCTAGCCCTAGGGATGTTTCCCTTATATTCTTGACAACTGCAACTATGCATTTAAATATATTGCTTAAGCATGGTTACATTTTCTCCAGCAATTCTAGGTGTTTTGTAACAAAAGGTTTTCAGATTAACTACTGCACACATATTACTAGGATTGGAAATCCTTTAGCATTTTCCAGCCTCAGTTTCCTCATCTGACATGAGAATAAGATAAAAATATGTAAAGTATCTGACATATAGATGATCAATAAAAGGAAGTTACTGTTTTTGTTATTATGCCATAATTCTTTAACCTATTGCTGATTACATTTATTTACTACTTCTATTATAGATAACACTTTAACATGTATACATGAGCGTAAATCTTTGTTAATTTATAATTACCGCCTGAGGTTAAATGTCAAGAAAAAAATCATTCCAAGGTCTAAGGATATTTTCACATCTTAAAGACTCATAAATACAGAGCATGTCAAAAAAAATTGTACACATTTTAAGAAAGGAAAACTATTAAAATGGTTATACTCAATATATATCAAAAACAAAAGATGAATACAAGTCACATTTGACTTCTGCAATTACAAGAGATGCTCAAAGTGGTTACCATCAGCATCCAGACACTTCTGATTACGGCGAACTATTGCTTGAGCAATGTTGACCAAAGTGTCCACTTGTATACATTTTTTTGGCATCCTAGTATTTTCAAATTGCCCTCCAAAAGGATTTACCAAGCTGAATTCCCACCAGTGGTATATTGCAGTGCTCATTTTATCCTTTTTCATCACAAATACAGATTAATATAATTTTCAAAATGTTTTCCAAATTGATACATAAAAAATGGTACGGTTTTAAGATGACTAACTGTTTTATTGCTGCCATAAGGACTAAGCATGAAAAACATTAATAACCTCTCTCGGGTCCTCACTTCCAAGATGACCAAGAAAAGAAGGAACAATGGTCGTGCCAAAAAGGGCCACGGCCATGTGCAGCCTATTCGTTGCACCAACTGCGCCCGATGTGTGCCCAAGGACAAGGCCATTAAGAAGTTCGTCATTCGAAACATAGTAGAGGCCGCAGCCGTTAGGGACATTTCCGAAGTGAGTGTGTTCGACGCCTATGTGCTTCCCAAGCTGTATGTGAAACTACATTACTATGTGAGCTGTGCCATTCACGGCAAGGTAGTCAGGAATCGTTCCCGTGAAGCCCGGAAGAACCAAACACCCCCACCTCGATTTCGACCTGTGGGTGCTGCCCCACGACCTCCACCAAAGCCCATGTAAGGAGCTAAGTCCTTAAGGACTGAAGAAATATTCTCGGGGAAAAAATAAAATGGAAATTATACTTTAAAAAAAACACACACACATTAATAAGTGGTATAGATTATAGAATTCCCAATAGAGGAAGACAATCTCTGTGACCCAAGAGTATATACCTCATTGTATAGGCAGGCAACACATGACATTTGGAGGCCAGGTTTAAAGGACGTGTAAAGAGCTTCTGTGGTTACAGATGGGAGATAAAGTTTAGAAAGCAAGAAAAAGGGGATACAATTTCCTGGCACAGACGCCTCTATTCCCCTTTTCCACTCCCATCAGACATGCCTAATTGATCACAGAACTCCTTCCCACTAAGCATGGAAGCAACCTTGGTACGCTTCTCAATACAGCACTCCAAACAGCAATTGATTACAGTTAGCCCATAAAATAAAGCCTCTTTATCCTCCTGGATTTAGTACATTATAAGTTTCAGGTCAGAACATCAGGAAGAGGTGTATAGCATTTAATGTTGCTATGTATTGGAGCCAATACAATTTGCAGCTGGATACAAATGCTATTCTTTGACAGGATGTATTTACCCAGCACAGAGCCAGCCTCATTATCATTGCTGAAAAATTCTCCTTCCTCAAGGCAGGACAAAAGGAAAGAGATAATACCTGGGATTCAGGGGAATTTCTAAACAATGGTACCTGAGTTGCCCAGCTAGAGCCTGGTTTCCCAGTGGAAAGAAGAATATTATCAGGCCATCCCCAAACACCAGCTGACCTTTAGCAAAGGCTATTTCCTTTGTGAAACCAAAAAGGGAAGACGGAGTGAACATATGCTTCTGTCGTCTTCCTCTTTGGCCTGTGGAGGGTCAGGTCACAATCACCAGAACTCATCAACCTCAAATGCTCTCAGAAAGAAAAGGAGCGTGTTCCCAAATAATTGCCAGACAGCGAAGACTCTACATGCATGAAGACCTTATTTTTTCACCTCAGTCTCAGCTCTCCGTGGAGAGAAGCTGCCCAAAAATGGAGGTGTCAACTTAGGAGACATGGAAGGGGCTTTCTTTTTGGTCTGGGCCTCAGTTTTCTTGACCAAGATGTGGATTTGTGAGCTAGTTAATCACTACACAGGGGCCAACCTGGATCTAGTCATTAACAAGCCACTCTGACAGCATTCAAGTCCCCCTCGGTCTCATATTTATACTTTTGGCATCTCACCCTAGTGTGCTACTACAAGGGTCGTCTGCTGATATAGTATTAAGACAGTAAATAAAACCACTTATATATCATAAGTTTAACTACCACCAAGGGAACTCTTCCAATATAACAAAATCTGTTTATAATTCTCCTCCATCCAACCTAAGCATTTATATGATGAGCCCAGCCTATACTTTCTGGCTCTTTGAGCCAATCGGATCACTTCTCATAACCTGTTTCTCCCCACCCCCCAACAATGGTAACATTCCTTTTCATTCTGAGTAAGTTCCTTTACTCTAGCATATACATCTCTAATCATGCACGCTACACTCTGTGACACTTTGCCTCTCTACCTTATCCAAGACCTGCTTCTGCTTATGTCCCGCTGCCAGCCAAGATGGGCCATCACTCTCTCTACTAGGATGGGAAGAGGTTTTAGATGGTGAGGGCAAACAAAGAGAGGGCACAGAGACCCTCAAGGTGAGAAGGGATCTGCCCTCGGGATGCATTATTTTGAAGACAATCAAAACTTTGCACCACAAAGATTGACGCCTGGTAATATAACTGCTCTCCTTACTAAAGAATCACAGTCTCCTCCTTCACTCTTGAGTTTAATTTTAAAAGGCCCTTTCCCTTTCGATTCTTAGCATGCATTGCCTTCCATATGCTAGTCTTTGGGAAAAGGGAAAAAAAAAAAAAAAAACAGAGCCAGGCACACACATGCTTTTCCCTAAGATGAAAAGTCTGCACCCCTTCTTCCCTAGCTGGTAAACTCCTCCTCATCCTTCTTCTCTGCTCACGTTTTCCGTGCAAACATGGACTGCCCCGGGGAGACTTAGGCATTCCTCCATCAGGTCCTTTCTGCACTCCACTAGGGCAAGTCTCTCCATGTGCCCATGCCTGCTGCATGTCTGTCTTCCCACCACTCTGTGACCTCACCGAGGTCAGGGACCCTTGCTCCTGACCTTCCTTCCTCCAGCATTTGGCCCGCAGTTAGGCACTTGGATGGTATGTGATAAATTTTGCTGGATGATTGTATAGACAAATCCTCCTGATGATAGCCCACCTGGATACCAGTGAAGCATCTCAGAATCTGGAGGCTGGAAAGCACCACAAGCCACATATTGTTCAAACCCTTCTTTTCAAAGATGAGGCCTCCAGAGAAGTGACTTCATCAAGGCCACATAGCGAATACGTGGCGTGGCCTACCTGTGTGTGGCCTCACAGCCCAGTTCTCCTTCCAGGGAAAAACACTTTGTCATTCGTTCATAGAAGAAAGACATACTGAGCATATTCAGTGTGCCATGCCATGCAGACACCATGCTTTCTTCCACGTGGAACTTACAGTCTAGGGGGAATACAGCTAAGTATTCAAATAAGGAGGCAGGCCAGGATCGGGGAAGGCAACTGAGACGACTCGTGCAAGTCAGGGTCAAACCCTGACTTTATTTAAAATGTCGATATTTGGTTCATCAATGATTTGGGGCCCTAATTTTGATTCTCTTTTTCTAAATGTTGCATTCAATTATTTATCTTGATTCCTACGGTTTGGGCATCTCCTTACATTTTGTTCCTGAGGCAAATACTTCACTCACGTCACTCTAATCCTGGCCCTATAAGGAACCGAGAAGTTTAAAAAGGAAGAAAGCAAATGACCTAGGCTCTGTGACGTACATCTTCAGAGAACTAGTATGCTTTTCTACGGTTGTCAGTCTACTTCTGAACAGGCATGCAGTTGTTAATTCATCATCTAAACTGCTGAGACTAGACACATTTCCCAGCTTATAAAGTCATCCTTCCACATGTGCCAATTTATTAGATAATGTTTGCGGTCAACTACTTATGCAAAATCATTTTATTTTAAGTAAATTCTCATAACTGCTGGCAGCTTCGACGATCAATATCCACTCTGCGATTTGTGCCTCAAGGAGGCCACCCTGGGATTTATTTAAGGCACTTTTACCAAATAAAATAGAACTTTTGTTCCTATATTCCTATCAGCGTTATTCTTTTGAAGTTGTCCAATACTGCATGATTACCGATGATGATGACAACATTGAAATAAAGAGAATACAAGTAAGAATATGAAACTAAGCAAAAAATGCCAAGTTACCACCATGAAGAGGCAATTACCAAAGGCCACGGAAACAGAGAATCTGCAGATCACATAATGTCTTAAATTCCACCAATACGCAACGCACTTGCCACATGGAAGCTGCAGACAGGTGCCCCCTGAGTCAAAGGTGACTCTTTGATCCCGTGGTTACAGCTAAGGGCACAGGGCCAGAATTACAGGTCCTATGCTGGCGTCATCACTAGCCTGCAGAATTACTTTGGGCAAGCAATTCAACCTCTCCATGTGTCAATCACACAGCTATGCAGCTGCTACGTTGCTACCTTTCCGGGAACTCACCGGAAGGAAGATTTACAAGAAAAAGGAAAAACCAAAAAAAGACTTTCTTAAAACAAACTAGAAAGTGTGAGGTTGTAGAACTCAGAGAAGACTCCTCTGGACCCATCTTGCAGGGTGGGCATAAGGAATGACCATTGCATGATTAGCTTTCAGCACAACAGAGAAGCGGAAGGCAATTTACAGCAATCGACTCACATCTTCATTCAAATAAATAAAAAGAATGCAAGTAATAAAATAAAACTTGTTTGTGTTCATGGTGTTAATAGCTGATCTCATTTCAGGTGTTAAACCTCACGGGATAACGGCATTAACTCTTCTGTCAAAGCGATGCATCTGCTCGCTTACTGGCTGTAAACCCTTAGACAAGTGACTTAAGCATCTGTGTCACTTTCATCTCACAGCACCGCCAATTCTTCATGGGGATTTTCTGAGGATTCAAGGAGCTCGTGCTCATGTGAAGCACTTGGGACCATGCCAGGTACACAGGAAGCACGAGTTAAAGGTGAGGGAGGGAGGAGGAGACACGAAGAGGAAAACGATGGGTTATGTCTCACGTTAGAATGCCTCGCAGCACCTAAAACGAAGCCTGGAACAAAATAAGGATGAATAGATGACTGAATGAATAATGAGTACTTACATGCCCCAAGCACTACCCTGAAGAAAAGTTTAAAAGAGCAAGAAAGAGATAAGGGAGGGATAAAGACAGACAGCAAGAAAAATATACGCCCCTCCGTTGGGGATCAGGCCATGGGTTACCACCCATAAGTCCATACAAATTTTAACCTCCTTCTACGTCTACTTACACACCAAAGGCGCGATCAGGTTCATTGCCCAGTGCTCTGCCCAGTGAGAAAATTATTCTGTCACTGTTCTTCAATCTTTCTCGAGACTGTAATGCAGCTGTCATCATTTTCAGCTTGCCCTCAACATACCATGTCAACCCACCCATAAACCGAGTTTGGATTTTTCCCTCCTCTATCACATGCTCAAAAAGGGTGCCTCATGCAGCCAGAGGTATAAGCGGGAGGAGGGGCCCTAGTGCAACAGTGGTGGGTGACACAGATTCTGGGGCTACCTGCTTCTGAACCTTCCTGTACCCTCTAGCCTTACTTGTGCTCAATGCCAGATACACCCTTCCCACCTCATGGTGCATTGCTGGGCACTCTCAACCTTGTCACTTGGTGAGTATGACAGCTAATGATGGGCAGACAACGAATATCCTGGTGCTCCGTCTCGACCAGGGTCTAGCAATGTGGCATGAGTTGCTTTTCAAAAGGTGAGTAAGGATAGATCATTCTTGTGCCAAAACCCCAAGGAGCCTGTGTTGTGCTTCTCCCACTGAGGCTGGACAGAAGCTCTACATGGCATCTTTTCCCACCACTGATACCTCGAATACCCCACGTCTTCCATGTGGTACGATCCAAATAGCAGGTGGCTTACACTCTAGCCTGGTCCTACTAGAGAGCCCTTTCCTGCTCTGCGTTCCACTCAAAGCAGCCAAACTTTTGCGTCATTTGGTAATGGGCTGGAGCAATATTCCCAGCTTCAGGGTAGGAAGCTTCCAGAATCCAAAGAGGCCTACCAGATATTCGGTTTTCTTTGTAATAGTGGAAAGTGCAAAATACAATAATTTGTCTTTTACTTTGGAGACGATGGTCTGGGTTGCCCTTACCATGGGACCCATAAATATTTAACTGATGTGCAGGTCCCTGAATCTTTATAGGGTTTATCACCCATTCAGTGGAGACGATGTATCTTACCAAAGCCGCTAGCATGCTAGTCAGTTCTTGCTTCTTGGGCTTGATTAGCATAAGAAAAACAATGCAGTAAATTAATGTGATGTTCTGCCTGATGTCCAGATGGTCCAAATCCTTTCAGAAGGCAGGACAGTTTTAACATAGCTCTCAGGCGAAACTGTTAACTATATTTTGCTGACCACTGTACATGAATATACACTGTTTCTGATTCACTTTTCAAATTGGAATAGGTCACATCAGTGACCACATTCTGAGGTCACGTTAACCCACTCTAGGAGAGATACCACATCTGGAACAGCAGCCACAATCAGGGCTTCTAAATGGTTGATTTCGTGAAAAATCTTCTTTTAAACCTCCAGGGCATATCGGGTCTCTTCAAGAGTTAGACTGGTGAACTAACGAGATTTTATGAGGGCCCCCACTCTAGCATCATTTAGAAGCTTAAAAATGTCACCAATGTCCTCCGTCCCCCCTACTATCCTAGAACGCAATACTGCCTTTGATTCACTCTGTTTTCGATTGGGGGTGGGAGTGGGGATGCAGTTTCGGGGCTTCCACTTGGCCTTTCCCACAGTGATAGCCCTTATCCCACAGGCTAAGGAACCAATGGAGGCATTGTGACAATTACTAAGTATGTTAATCCAAATTGTGCCTTCCAAGAGAGAAGAACTGACCAGCAGATGGGTTTATTGGCCAAATGGACACACTGTAAAGTCGACCCTGGCCAGGACTTTATTTATTACCAGAATTCTATATACCTCTACTTGAACAGCCCCTGCTATCAATCTAGGTACCTGGTCTCCAGATAACCAAGGTCAAGTTGAGCCCTGTGTACTATCAGAAGGGGTGAGAAGATATTAGGGCAGAGGGTCAACCACGTATTCCCTGGGGATAATGGAGGAGATACAAAAAGGCCAGCAGATGAAAAAGTACCACCTGCTTTGCAGGACATGCAGACAACATATCTATCCCAGTATAGGGGACCCCCCAAAAACCCACTGTTGGCTCCCCAAAAACAGAACCAGCTGTGATTATTCACTAAGCCCAAGTGAAAGTCAGCTTCAAACATGTGTCAAGGGCAGAAGAAGAAGAAATCAATGCCAGTCTCCTGAATACTTTCTTGCCTTTTACTACCCTCCCGCCACCTCCTCCTGAATGCCGAGCTAAGGATCAAGTAGGAAGTGAGAGGATAACCAAAAACGTGGAGAAACAGACCAGGCGCCCACCTTCACCTTTCCTCCTGCAAGTGCCAGCCCAGGCCAGAGATGGGGTGGGGAACAAAAGTTAACTTTGTGGTCCAAGGCCTTCCTATTCCATGGGACAAAACATATTCATTGCTGAACTGAGACCTCTTAGGGAACTAAAGAGTCAAGTGAACTTTTTATAATCTAAGAGCACGAAGATAAGCTACAGGGCCTGCCTGATCGCACCCCAGGGCCCTAGGAAGATCTACTGAGACTGTGTGTGTGTTTGTGCACATATGCTGTGTACCCTGGAGCAAAAAAGGGTGAGGGGTAGGAGAGTGGGAAGAATAAAGTTGCTTTATGATTGTGCTCTGAGTCATATCGCTTTAATGTATCAATTACATTTTTTTCTTAAATTTATTTTAGAGCAAATATATCTTATAGCCGCCATCTTGAGCTCACTACCACTGTCCCTTTTGTATCCTCTGGGAGAAAAGACCTTCAATTCCTGGAAGGGTTTATTGATTTCCTCCTCTATGATATGGAGGAAATTTTCAGCTATGTGTCAGACCACTGTTGTCTGTTTGTTTGTTTCTTGCAGCTGCTTTTGAAAAAACAAATTCTATTGAATTGTATACTTTATACATCTTGGAGCTCTGGATTTATGATCCATCAAACACTGTACAACTTGTTTTGAAACATTTCTCATAGCTTTTCCGTGGGCTTTCCAGTGCTGGGAGGGAAAACAGCATGAAGTGGCGGAGTTTTCAATTCCCTCTTCTAATGTGTAGGTAACAGAGGCAGGAGGACTTTGATGAAACATGATGACTCTTTTATGCCATAATATAATTGTTAAGTCTTCACAGAAAGCCTCACACTAGGGGCTTTTTCCTCCCTAAGAATAGGAGAGCAAATACTTCAAGTCATTAAATAAGTTTCCTCTTTGCGCAGCAAGAGTTGAAAGAGCTTCAGGGAGGGCAGCAGGGGAAGAGAAGTGGAGGATGATCAGACCCCTCTGAGATAGCTAGATATTATTACCTCCATTGTACCCAGGAGTCAATTCATAGACAGGTAAACCAACTTCATGCCTTTTTTTATCCAAATGCACAAGGCAATGCGTGGCACATGGTAAATGCTCAGTACCTATTTGTTATATGAATGGCACCTGCAACTGTAGAACTGGTACCAGGATACCAGCCGGAGTACCAGAGTGCAGTGTAGGTCATGCTAAGCAGAGAAGCAAAAGGTTAAAATAACTATTCTACATCATCACATCACGTCTCCTTAAACATCACACTATGATTTTCCCCTAGCACTCACCATTTTATGAAATTATCTTGTTTATTCTTAATAAATATACTCATTATGTTATACATACATATAGTGTGTATCTATACATATTCACCCAGCTCAAAGGTTAGCACCTCCAGTAAGTAACACCCCCCCTGCCAACACACACTTCCTCTCCCTTATATAGTGTTTAACCAGGAGGAACAGTCTACCTTACTAACCAATCTTGTCTCCTAGTCTTAGGTCAGGTCCTCTAAAACCAAAGAGATTCAGGTGCACCTCCTTTATCCAGGGCATGCAGGGTAAGGGAGGGGAGGGAGACGTGAGGGAGGGAAGTTGCTAAGCAGGAATGTGGTATCCAGGAAAGTATCGCCACGGGTTGAGTGGGTGGAGGAGTATGTGTGAGGCGTTGGATGCAGGGTGCTCTGAAGCATAAATCATACCACAGAGGGTTTTACCCCTGAGGCCATATCAGCCAGTCCCTGGCTGCGCCTGGCAGGAGTGCAGGATGGGGAATGTAACCTCATGGGATGGACACAGCCAAAAGCAAGTCTCCAGAGAAGGTTCCATCAACCACAACACTTACTACAGCAACTGGGGGGCGGTAAAAAAGACCTGGGTGGAGCCAAAACGGCCTATGACCATCCCCTCTGTACCATTGTGTCATGACACAATAGGATCCTAAAGTCATTGAGAGCAGGCGCTGGTCTTGTTGATTGTTTTTAACTTCCTACATGCCTTAACTTAGCAGAGGGCCTGGAGAGCTAAGATACACTCTTCCTCCTCTTTCCAGGATGTTTAGGAGGAATCTTCGAGGTGGAAGTGGAGAGCTGCTTACTAGAGCACACAGCCTCTCACAATGTGAGCTGCCTCGAGAAAATTCACGAAACGAAGTCCCTCCATGTGCGGCACCGAGCCCTGCCTGTGGCCCCTGGGCTGACATCTATCATCACCCATCATTATAAGAAGCAGAGAGCAAGCCAGCCTCCAGCAGTTTCCAACGGGAGATGTCCGCCTCTTCTTGATGAGCAGCCAGCACAATAGCAGCTATCGTCACCGGCCAGCTGGGGCGAAATTTGTTCAGAGCAGAATCCCAGACTTCGTGGAAAGCTTCCGTGCTCAGACACTGCCTGCCTGGTTCCCTCCGACACTGCTCACGGCACTGTAAATGGGTAGGACCAGTGTGGGAAGCAACACTGAATACGGCCAGCATTGACTGAATGCTTACTCTGTGCCAGAAGCTACCCCAAGTGCTTTACACATTGATGCATTTCATCCTCACAGCTCCCCTGAACTAGGTGTTATTATTACCATGCTCGATTTCCTATGAAGAGTTCTTGAAATGGTCGTACCCTTTGACCCAGTAATTCCTCCCTTAGGAAACAATACTTAGAACAAAAGACTTTTACCCACACAAACAATTTATCAGTGTGGTATTTACCACGGCAAAAAATAAATAAATAAATAACAGCTAAATGTCCAATGAGAGGGAAACATTTACTCTTCAATTGAATTTTATGTAGATATTAAAATTGTGCTTATGTGGAATTGTAATAAAAATTTTACAATCTTTCAAGTTTAAATGACATAAAAAGACACAAGATTTTCTGTTCATAATGATCACAATGCACATTCAAAACCACAGAGGGCTTTCTGGCTCAAGACGGCAGACTGAATATCTGATATTATTTTCACTGTAAAAGAAGTTTTGGTGGTCTTTGAAATCTCACACTATAAAAAACAAAAATAAAGTAGAAGAACACGTGTTAAATTGCAAAAACTCAATGTGAACTTAGAAAGTTATAAACAAACATCCGTTTAAGCCCAGTCACCAACATGGCCCAAGGTACAGTCTTTTGCTCACCAGCGTTACTCCTGTGAACTCACAAAGCCTAGAGTTTGGTGCTTTCATTCACTGAAAGGAGGCAGAACTTTTCACACTCTTTCTTAAAGGGCAGTTTCTTATATCATGGGATAGGAAAAAAATCAGGATGGGCTGGATGACCATGTTACCACTAGAAAGCAAGCATGGTAAAAAGCAAAGGAGTCATCTTAAACGGTGTCCCACTGCCCAAGCTGAGCTTAGAAAGGGAATAATAAGCACAGTTAATTGAGAAGTTGTGAGCCTCCATAAGACCATGACTGCATAATGGCATACAAAGAGATTGTGAGGTATACAAAAAGAGAGTTGTAACATAAATGAGGAATAAATAGGGCATACTACTTTTTATTAATTTTAATAAGTAGCAGTGTAGTAATACATATTGAGTGTGTTCTTTTTTCTTGCATTTTGCTTTAAAATTTATTTATTTATTTATAGTGATATTGTGACTATAGTGATATTGTTATACATATATATACATATATAGTGATACTGTGATTTATAAATCACAGTAAGAAATGTATATTTGGTCTTCCTTCACTGTTCCTGGCACGGAGCTCCCAAAACCCTTGGAATTTTCTAAGTGATGAACAGCAATAAAGGTGTCCTTTGTTATGTTAAAGAAGCATCTTTTGGGCTCCACCTAAGAATGGGGGCTGATTGCCTAGGGAACCAACCATGTGATTACAGGGGTGGAACTTGCAGTCCCACCCCCTGAAGAGGAGAGGGCTTGGAGTGAGAATCAGTCACCAATGGCTAATGATTTAATCAATCATGACCATGTAATGAGGCCTCCACATAAACCCGAAAGAGTGGGATTCCAAGTTGGTGGGCATGTGGAGGTGCCGGGAGAGTGGCACACCCGGAAAGAGCAGGGAAGCTCCGCGCCCTTTCCCCACACCTTGCCCTGTGCATCTCTTCCATGTGGCTGTTCCTGAGTTACATCCTTTTATAATAAACCAATAATCTACTAGTAAAAGTTTCTCTGAGTTCTGGGAACTGCTCTAGCAACTTAATCAAATCCAAGGAAGGGTTCATTGGAACATCCAATCTACAGCCGGTGGAGAGAAGTACAGGTGATAACCTGGGCTTGCGACTCGTATCTGAAGTGTGGGGGGTGGGGTAGTGGAGGGGGACAGTCCTGTGGGACTGAGCCCTTACCTTGTGGGATCTGACTCACTCCAGGTGGATAGTGTCAGAATTGGGTTGACTTGTAGGACACTCAGCTGGTGTCCGAGAATTGCTTGGTGGTTGGGAAACCACACCCCCACCACGCACACCCCCCACTTTGGAACAAGGTCCAGAATCCAAACTGGCTGCAGAACTGGGTACACACATGCACACACACACAGTTTTTTAAAGCATGTGAATTCCCAAAAAATGTAAGGAAAATGGCCCCCAAAGAGAGAGAGTCTATTTCAGGAAGGGCAATCAGCACCAACAGTGATCCCTAATAACCAAGTGGAAAGATTCCTGCTCTTCATTAGCACCAGTGATCACACAGAATAACTAATTAAACAAAAGGTCCAGCAAAGTGCTCCAAGATGATAAATTAGCTGTGTTCCAGAGAATAAGGGGCAACTAAGCAGACCTGACTCCTTATCTCCTGGAAAATTAAAGCTCAAGCTGACCCTATTAATTATAACGTGTTCCTGATAAGGCATACATAAATTTCCAATAATTTCAACCTACCAGGACAATATATTCTGATGACAGAACAAGGGGATAGATCATGGTGACCAGGCAAAACTTAAAGTGTATACCAATTCTGGGAAAGACACCAGATTTTTTTTTTTCAAATGTTAAATCCATATGAAAGGCAAAACTCATGATGTAACAAAGAAATCCTGGTTATAAAGGGGAGTTAGCCTAATGATGAGTGACTTGGGTTTGATTTACCTTGGACTTCATAAGCGAGGCACACCAAATGGATACCAACCGAGATTCTAAAACTTCTATTGATCTGAAATAGTATTTTTTTTCTTTTGAGGTTGGTAAATACGACCACAACCCTAGAAGATGTAAAATAATATCTAGCAAAACTACTGCAACTTTAAAAAGGTAACCTTTGGAGAAATAAAAAGAACAGAGATAATGAAATACCAAATTTAAATCCATAATATCCACACTTTAGATTGGATTTGTAATCGCAGTACAATAACCAGTTTAGTAATCATTTTTAAATGTTTGCGTATATTATCTTCTACATCTTAGGTACTTACAACATTTAAGATTCTCTAATATATCAAACACGTAATTTGTAATGAACTCCTAAATTTTTGATTAAATGTTTGCAACCAACGTTTAAATATTTGGGGAAACTTGATTTATTAAATTGGTAAGTACTGATTTATCAATTGTGTAAACAGTGTACAAATTTTTAGAGGCGTATTTAGAGAAATTTTTCTTATTAAGTTAACAAGATTTTAGAATCAGGCTTTATATCTAATAGAAATTGTAGTGAATCTTTTATCTCCATGTCCAGGAGTCCTTTGAGTATTAACAATGTATTGATAATTATTACTTTAGCATCCTGAGACACCATTAAAACAGTAAGAACAACTTTTTAAGTTAAAACCTACATTATTGAGAGAAAGAGAAAGAATAACACAAGAATGATATGTTTACAAACTTCTTGAACACAGAGATGGATGAGTGCTGGGTGACGAGCACATAGGAGAAAGCTGACATTCATAAAAAGCTCAGAGACGGATAAAGCTGAGAGGAGAGGAACTAGGTATAGCAGAGGGTGAAAGGGGGGAATAGAGCAAAAAGAGGGAGCTTTACAGCCAGCTCCCCACCCCCCCAATGCCAAGAATTTAACTACCCGGCTCTTGCTCCAAAACCTCAAACAAGCACTGTAGAGAAATTCAAGAAAACATCTGAAGAGAAATAGACTAGTTGACAAGAATATACAGGTCTTAAAAGAGGAAGTGAAAAGGATCAGAATATGCCACTCCAAAATATGCCACTTTGACATAAGGATTATTTTGAGCAGAAGGCAATTTAGAAACAGCAGATGTAGAGAAAGCGCTCTACTCTCTCCCTTTCTGTCTCAAAGCAAAGCACAGATCTCCATGTGCAAATGTGTCCCCATCCCTTCTCCCATACCAGGAAGCGGAGACAAGTCACTACTGGAGATGGCACTAATTTGAAGCTCCATAAACAAACCTCACTGATATAACCTTTATCTTCCATTAGTTTCCCCCTTATACTTACCTTCCCACAATTTCCTGCCTCTAGAAGCCCAAAATCCCTTTCCCTTTGTCTTGGCACCTCTCCACAACTTACCACCCTTTGTTAAAACAGTATATAAACTCTCAGGTCTAACCACTTCTTTGGGTTTTACTTCTTTTCTATGAAGCTCCATAAGCCATGTAATAAAATATTACCATCAAACAAAATTTGTACGCACTGTCTCCTGCACATCTGTCTTTTGTCAGTTTAATTCGCAGGGCACGTTACCCTGAACCTAAGAGCGTAGAGGGAAAAAATTCTCTCCCTTACAGAATCAAGAAAAGGTCATGACATAGTAATTCGAAGGACCCGAGTACCAGGAGTGGGATTTTTAAGCCAAAAGAGAAGAGCTACCTCAGATAAGGAACATCCTCACTACCTCTGCAATTCCCCACAAACAGGTAGCTGATTGCTCTACCTTAGGGGCTGCTCATAAAGTTCCTCTTCCTTATTTTACCATTCTCTTCAAGAATCATCAGTGAACGTTAACAAATTTAAAGTCAGAAGAGTTCTCAGACCTACACCTACCCTGAAACTGAGAAAATAAAAGTGACCTGGAAAAGCCACCCCACTGGACAGTAGCAGAGCTGGGTTTCCTGACTCCCAGTTCAGCACTCGTATAAGCACGGCAGTTAGGTGAGGGTTTCCCAGTGAATCCAGCAGCAGCACAACTAAGATACCCCCACCCCACCCCCAGAAACAAATCCTCCCATATATAAAATTCCAAACACATGTATGACATTTTAAGGAGCAATCTGATGTTGAATGTATAGCCCCGCCAACAGAGTACTACCAACTTCATTGAACCAAAGAAATGTTTTCTTCACTTGAAAAATAAAAAGCATAAGAGCTCTTAGCATGGTGTTCATGGCCATGAAGCCAGTTGCCTGAATAAATGAGATTCACAGACTTTCATGTACTTGAGTAGAGATGAACACAATTTGTCATTTAGAAAAAACAAGTATACGCAAAAGAGAAAGGCTTGCAATGAATCAAAAACCTGAATAACAATGATTCTGAATCACAATGCACAGAGCATCAGCCTGGTGTGTCAGAAGGAACCTTGATTACTAAGGCTCATCCAGTCTGCAGTACAGCTCTTCCGCCAGACCTCAGAGAAGTCCATTTTCTACTCTGGTCCTTGGTTTTTACATCTGAAACCGGAGAGAATTATTGGATAAGCCAGATGATCCTAAGAGTTTCTTTCCACTTTTCATTAGTCCTCATTTTTTAAAATGTATCCTCTTATTCCTGTAAGCGTGACTACAAACTTTTGTAAAAATGCACTTGTATCCAAAGTGTAGAACAGCTGGAACTGAGATATTTTGGCCAATAAAGCTAAAACTCTGAGCATTTGGCCTTCCTTATGGAACAAGGAGCTAGGTTGGGCTAGCCAGAAGCTGTGAAAATATAATCCAAAACAATATGAGACATTTAGAATCTTATGAAAAATCTTATGGAGGATCAGTCCCAAAACAATATTTCTGGATACACAGACAAGTTTATGAAGGGAGAACTATGCCCCAAATTTTGAATAGGACCTGGTCTGGGAGTCACGTTTTTTGCAAATTTTATTGAGTTTCTAGTGCCCAAACCCTGTGCCCAAAGCTATGAAGAACACCAAGAGGGTACAACATAGTCCCCACTCCTGGGTTCACAGCATAGCAGAGTTTAGTCACTAATGTCATGGGTTTTGCATTTCTTCCTGACTCTACCTCCTACTAGTTTTAGGGGTTCAGCCAAGTTACTCAATCTTTGTAAGCCTCTGTTCCCTCATTTTATAAAATGAGGGTGATAATCATAGAGGATAATACATTAAAGCATTTAGCACAGTGTGTCAGGCACAGTGAAATCTCAGTAAATATGAGTTTCTATGTTATAGATGTTAAAAAGAGCGGGCAAGGCAAAAAAAAAAAGTCAACAGGTAATATAAAGGTAACGTAATCAAAGGCAAGATGGAGTAAGTGTTATTTTAAAGATACAAGCAAACTGTTAGGAGAGCAGAGAGGCAAGGGGAAAAGCCAACAGTTTATGGTAAGGATGCAAAAAGCAACGTGCAACAGGTAAAGAAGGTAGGAAAGAATCAAGTTCTGACTTGTTTGTTTTCCTGGGACCCAAGCTGTCACACCTCAAGTTATTTCAACATTTACAAAATAAAACCTTTCTAACATTAGAAACTTTTCAAAGGTCATAATTGGCAAAGGAGTTTGGGTGACGTGGTAACCATAGGACACTGAGGTAGATCCTGATGCTTTCAGGGACAGGAGGCTAATTATGCTAAGTAATTAACTACCAAGATATGGTAGGTTGCAGTCAGAGAAGAAGTTGGTCCAAGGAAGCCTAAGAGCTAGGATGGAAAACTATCTTCCCCCACCCTATTCTAGCTGGTGCATTTGTTTCTATATGTAACTCAATACAGCCAGAGTGATTTCAGATCTGTCCCCATCCAATTTTCCAAGTAACAGGTAACTACTAAAATAGCTATCACTTTACGAAGGAGCTATTATGAATAGTCCCATCTTACGGATAAGATAAGCAAAAGCTCAGCAAAGCTCAGAGAGGGCAAACAAAAAACCTAAGGTCATATAATCAGTACCTGGCAAGAGGACTTTGTCTGCTGATTAACCGTTCTGGTACCCAGAGGAGTGATCAGCACATAGGACACTGGACAGCTGTGTGCTGATTGAACGAGCTGAAAATCCTGAGAATTCGACCTCAGCACCGCTTAGCTCACCCAATACACTCACTGCCTTTCTTGTTAATAACGGGTAGTCAGCCATGTGTCTCAGCAGTTGCTTCCAAGCCTCTCTTAGGAATCTGCAGACCCCAAGGTTTGGTCAAACATCAATGCTCATTAATAATTTTTTATAAAACAAACCCTTAGTGAGCACTAACCAAGTCCCAGGCACCATGCTGAGTACTTTGCACATTAATTCCTTTAATCGCATATCAACCCCTTGATTAGACAGATTACTATCATCATCCATGTTCAGGAAGTACATTGAGGCACAGAGGGATTACCCAAAGTGGCAGAGCCGGGATTTAAATCTGGGCAGTTTGACACCAGAGTCCACACTGAGAACCACCTCAGCACACATTATACTTTCTCCACAATTTCGTCGTGGGCATCAATCAAGTTGCTTTTCAGTCCTTGACTGGAGAAATAACAAACAGTGTGTCTTCTCTCCTCTTAGAATAAATCTTGGTGGTGGGTCTCCACGCAATGACTCCTTAGGGGAAGCGTTGCTGACCCGTCACAAACCTACATTCCAATGGGAGGACGGGAGTGTAGCCAGCGGTGGTGATGAATGGGTGGGATATTGAATGTGAGCAGAGCGGTGCCTGAGTGACAGCAGCCGCCTTGTTAATCTTTTACCTGCCTCCTCTCCTTGTAAAGTACTCACCCTACTACATTTTAATGAAAAGGCTGATTTGGGCCATGATTTAGTGGGTTTCTTAACACACGTCTTTCAGAGATGTGCCTGCAAGACAGAGCTTCTCCTTATGTTGGAAGTTTAAAGGCAGAGTCAGGCTCATCCCCACCACACGACAGGCAGTTGCCTAGGAGATGGGATCTCAGCAGGTGAGAAAGGTTCTTCCCTGGGAAAAGGGGAGGGAAGAAGCCAACGCTTCCTGCTCTGTGAGGCCTGGAAAGCCTCAAAGAGGGGGAAAATCACTTTTATACTGTAGTCATCGATGGGGCTTCAATGCAGAAAGCCGTGAGAGAGGAAATATACTGATTTCAATTCACATTAAAGAGGAAAGAGCTAATAGCAAAGCATTTCCTGAATGTGAGCAGTCCATGTGAAGCAGTCCTGAAAGTCCACGTGAATAGGAGAGAGCACAAGGGGGACAGGGGAAGGTGCCAGTCATTTCACAGATGAAGCCCCCAGCACCGTCCCTGCCTGACCTTCCAGACTCCACACCTTGCTTCTGTGTATTCCTGTGTATTCCTTCTGTGTTCCCTCTGGGCTACTCTTCCATCTTTACCAGGCAAACTCATCCTGCTCCTCCCGAGGTGCTGTGTGAATGCCTTTCTTTGTGTATCTTCCATTACCCTTCCACGTGGTTCCTCCCCTCCCTGCTCCCATAGTACTTCATGCATCCTTTTACTATCATTCTTCATATTAAATTTTAAAAAGGAGCCAAGGGGATATCTTGTCCATACTGATGCGACATAGTTATTATGTTTTTATTTCCAAATTACCTATGAAAAACGGCCTTACAGAAGTTAAGCCACTTGCCATCTCTTTCAATCTGGTTCTAAGCCTTCTTCCTCATCAGAATTTAGCATCTACTGCTTTCCTGGTCATCTTCCCTGGTAGACCATGAGCTCACTCCTTAAAGCAAGAATTCTAACAAATGTATTGCTTCATTTCCCACCATGCCCAGATCAGTGCATGGCACAGATTAGGTAAAAGTTTGCTGAGAGGAGGAGGGAGGAGAGCAAGGAGGAAAAGAGGAAGGAAGCAAGGAATAAAAGAGTAATTTGATGAAAAAGGAGATGGCAAGGCGGACAAAGGGGATATCTTAGGGATACAATGCAATGTTTGCAAGCAAAGTTATCCCAGTGAACAGGTCCTGGAGATGTGTCACCAGCTCTGTGGAGACTGACGTAGGCAGACAGGGGCTTTAACTGCAAACACAGTTGCAGGATCACATTAATCTTAAACCGTGCCTGATACAGATGATACGTCTCTGCTATGAACCCACCTCTTTGAAGGATATTATCTAGTAGGTGGGACAATCTTGCTCTTAGAGGAATGCTATTTTTTAACAGTCACTGAGCCAGACCCATTCAGTGCGCTTCGGGCAACAATTTCCAATCTCTATGCAATTCTGAAAGCTTATCAGTACTGGGCCTCAGGATAGCAGACCCCCGTCTTCAACAGCACCGTACGGCAAGTATCTTAGCGTTGCTTTTGCTGATTATCAGCGTAAAGTCAGCTCATTGCAAGATTTCAAAGGATGCTGAAGTGTATAACTTACAAAATGGAAATTCCTGTTGCTCTCTGTGTGTCTGTCCTCCAGCTTCCACGCCACCCTGCTCTTGGAGATAACTACAAAGAATTACTGGCATTCACACTAACAAGTGTATATTCATTTCCATGGATGGGCTACTATACTGTATACAGTCCTACAGCCAGTTTTTCTCACTTAACCAATTTTGGACACCTTCCCATGCCAATACAAAAACCGTTTTCATCCTTTTTAGTATCTACATCACACTCCATTGTGGAAATGTACCATTATTTATTTAACCAATCTCCTACTGATATATATTAGAGCTGGTTCCACTTTTTTCTATTAAAAACATTTCTATAATAAAGACCTCTCTAGAGCTGTAGATGGTGATGTAGATGACATAGATGTAGCTATGGATACGAACACATACATATTTCTACGTATACACACACACACACACACACACACACATTTGAAGCTTATGCAAATATTCAGTAGTATAGATTTCTGGTGTGGGATTACTGGGTCAATAGGCACACATATCTAATCTTAATAGATAGATATGACGAACTGCCCTTGAAACAGTACTAATATACATATGTACTACACAGGAAACGAACACTTTCAGGAGTGTGATCCAAGCAAAAAAAAACTTTTTGCTTAGGAGCTTTGGTTTTCCTTGTTATACAATCAAAACACCTCTAAGATCCCAAATCTATGTGTAGAGGGTGGGAAGTGTTAGGAAACCAACTTGGAAATCGCTCCTTTGAAATCATAACTAGATCCCTGGTGTTCTGGAAGAATTCAGGTGAATCCCAAAGGTGCCTCCCACGGTCCCCATGTTGGGAAGGGGTAGAAAATGCTTCCACTTCCCCCACTTCCCAACCCCACACACAGCCTTGCTAACATGGGCTCATCGAACGCTGGGGCCTCCAACCTCAGATGCCTGCAGGGCCACAGGTGAGGTCAGGAACAGAGCAGTCCAGGATACCCCAAAGAGAGTGGTGCTCATAAAACCCCGAGCGCTAAGTTGCATAAGAGACTTTAGCATTCGGTATCATCTTTTTATGTCAGTTGGCCAAGGAGATACTACCTTGCTAGAGAGAAAGAACATGGTAAAGGTTGCACATCATTTGGGGCCACCAGTGAACTCCAGAAGGCTGCTTTTAGCTCGCTTGGCATGAGCACAAACGGCCTGGCGCCTCCGCTCCTTCCACGGAAGCCAGAAACCGTTGCACTTCCCACGTCCCTTCTCCTCTCCAGCACCTCCATCATTTCCCCGAGCTCATTTTTCACTCTGATGCTGAGGATGAAGGAAAGGTTCGTTCATGTAGGTAATAAATGAACCCCTGACTTTGGAAGAGGAGTAATTAGTGCACATTATCACTTGGGCTAATGAGATCATAGCGGTGCTGTCTGTACCCAACATGGCTAATCAGGAATTTCAATTAAGAAGTCCCACTCTCTGTGATTAAGGAGATAGTCACTGAAACACTGCACTCCTAATTCCTTTGTATTTCCATTCACCGGCTCGGTATCAAATGTTTCATGACACTGAAAATATGCTTAGTTTAAAAGGAACAGATGCCCAAATCTTCCTGTGCTCACTTAGAGAGACAACCTGATTTCTCTTTATCGGGGGTGTTATCAGTCAGGATTACACACAGACAGAGAACGCAAGTAATTCTACCTGAATTTGGTGGATTTTATTTTTTTTTAATGAGCTCTATAAACAGAGCTTTAATAAAAATCCCACCGCCATGGGGAAAAAGAAAGTTTTAGACTTGGGAGGCGGTGGAAAGGGATGTGCCTAAATTTTATTTTCATAAAAACTCCATCTTTTATTTGGACAATCATTCTGGCAGGGAGAATAATGTACCCTTGAATAATCCAACAAAACTTTCATGAATTCCTACTCTATAGCTGAGTCTATTGCGTGGAGATGGTCTATTCTAATAGAAAGAGGTCAATTTTTATACTCAGATCTGGATTTAAATCCATCTCAGCCACTATCTACAAAAAAGACCTTACAGAAGACACAAGTATTCTAAGCCTCAATTTAATCTCTTATCAATTAGATTGCATTAAAATTAATCACTTCTCTTCATCAAGAGAGTGAAAAGATAAGCCACGCATGTACAAAAGCTATTTGCAATAAATTTAACAACCAAAATTTCTAGTATACAAAATATATAAAGACCTGAAAACAAATAAGAAAAAGATAAATGATCAAATCAGAAAAATGGGCAAAAGGCTTGAACATACAATTTACAAAGAGAAAAATCCGAATGGTTAATAGATATATAAAAAGATAATCAGTCTTATTAGAAATCGGACAAACGCAAACCACTGAAATGCAAACCAAATATAATCCTGAGATACTATTTCGCACAAACACCAGAATGGAAGGAGGGAACATGCTTGGTAATATCAAGTGGTACCAAGAATGCGAAGCAATGGAATATTTATACACAGCTAGCAGAAGTGAATGTTGTTATAACCACTGAGAAACTATGTGGCATTATGTAATAAACGTGAAGATAGGCAAACCCCATGACCCAGCAATTTCCAAGTTTCTACTTCAGGTACCTGCCCTCTTTCAAATGTACACTCGCATTCAATATATATTTATAGCAGCATTGTTTATAGTAATAAAAAGTCTGGAAATAACCTAAATGTCTATCAACTATAGAGTTGATCATTTGTGATGTATTCATATGGCAAAGTACTATATAGTAGGAATAAGGAATTAAAGTTATAAGATACAACGTGAATGAGCCTCAAGAGCATAGTGTCAAACAAAAGCAAATGTAAAATAATGTATATGTATGAATCCATTTATATTGTTTTAAAATATGTAAGATCAAATCCTATGTCAAACCCAAGAGTCTGACTTTGGAGCCCATCACTCAAACTCAAGCCTGTTATCTTTAGCGCACAGCGGGCAAGTGGAATAGAACAAAGGAATAGAAAAGAGACTCTCGAGGAGGATTCATCCATGAGTCACCTGGACCTCAGGAGAGAACACACCTCAGGAGAGGTGTCTGTGGAGTGAGGTAAAGTGGTCAAGGAAGCTGAGGGAAGGGAGAGCAGCGGCCCACATTTCTACAAACCATGCCGGGTACGTTAGCTTCAAAGGGTTTTGGTGATTGTGCTCTGAGAAGACTTCTTAACGCTCGGAGCCCATTAACCAGAGCTGAAGCCAGCAGGCTCTTCTAGGCCAGCCTATGAGAGCAGTGTGCCTGCAAAGAGCAGGCATCTGGAAGTGTTAGCTCGTGTCCACTCCCTAAGCTCCATGTTAACACCGGGTTGCAGGGAAGAGTCCCACTCACAGCAGGGCATGAGAGCACCTCCTTTGCTTTTCCAGGGAAAACCTGGAGAAGACAGAACCATACATGAAGCACCTGCTACGGCCCAGACATGACACACAGGATCACACTGAATCTGTGTGGCAGCCCTGAGCAGCAGTTAGGGTTATCCCCACTTACCAATGAGGACATCAAGACTCAGAGAAGGTAACTTGTTTATGGCCACACCGCTAGGCTGGCATTCACATCTAACTCTGCCAGCTCCAAAGCTCGTAATCATCCTGTTAGGCATCAAAACTATCTCCTGGCAGCCTAAAGCTGGAGACCATGTCGAACAACAAGGATGGGTAATAGAGTAGGTATGGAAGAGAATATAGAAGAGCATGAAGTTTCAGAAGTCACATCTCCTACTGGAAAAAAATGGCTCCTGGCTACTGGAAAACCAGTGTCCCCAAAACACACTAATTGGAAGATTACAAACACAAATTTAAGAGATTTTGTTATGGGAGAGGATTTGTCAGAAGAGATGAAGGAAAAACCCAGAGCTTTGAAAAGAAGAAAAGTGAACAAAAATTACAGGTTTCAGAAAACTCTCTTCTTAACCCTTGTTGAGACCAGCAGTTGTTTAATCTATTTAGATCGGGGTCACGGTACCATACTCCACCAGCCTTTCTGCTCCAAATCCTTCAAAATAAATCCAGGTACCTCAGCCTGCTCCCATAAATTAGCTATCAGAGCCTGTTTCTGTCTCCCTGCTCACCCGATTAATGATAACTTACTGGGGATGGACACTGTTCAGGCTGATGCCAGGAGAATGCTAAGGGAATTACAATTAATTCCTCAGAAACCAACTTTCCTCTGGTGGGTTCCTCTACAGAAAGCCGCATTCATCTCAGCCAAACAAAGCTGTAGTGTGATCCAAAACCTTTAGAAAAGGCAGCCTTTGACCGTGGGTGTGAACCTATCACAGCCACTGGGGGTCTGCCTGAGGTGGGAAGGCAGGCAGGGGTCTCATACCCCAATACCAAAGCCCACCCAATGCCTCTCTTTTCCATGACCAACCAGTCTCTCTCTTCACAGCCTTTATCCCAAATACTGCTCACTGCTGTCACTCATGGAGTGCCAGGTACTTGGAATATTGGACGGTGGTTAAGAGCACTACATTTGGGGTGAAACTGCCCTGACCGGAAAGCTGGCTCTGCCATTTACCAGCCATGTGATTTTGAACAAATTGTTTAAGTCTTCTGAATCTGTTTCCTTGTGTGTAAAATGGCCACAATAATAATAACTCCATGCACAGAAGAATTACAGGATTAAAACCTCTAGGGCAATATATGGTGCAAAGAAAACTCAATAGATATTATCAATTTTGATTATCATTCTAATTACCTCATCTAAGCTGGTAAAATGGTTACTATTAATCCTATTTACACTCGAAGAAACCAAGACTCAAAGAGGTAAAGCCATTTATTTGCCCAAGGACACAGCTCATTACTGGCAGAGCGAGGTTTCACATCTACTTCAAGATGGTGTCCAGACTAGGATGTCTCTTCTCTGGACTTGTCTCTGGTGTTTCTCTCAGATTTATTTACAAGTCATCTTTCTGAAACAAAGGAAGGGAGCCTTCATTTAAAGACTCTCTTCTGACACCCTTCCGAAGGAAAGAAGCCTCTTTCCAAGAGGTTCAGCATTGATTCAGAATCCAACAGAAATGGTGTTCTCCCATGAGACTAGAGAATCTTCCACGAGACTGGAGGAGCAAGCCTGGGGTGCTGTGGCATCACCTAAGAGCTGGGTCACTGTCTGGCAGCTCTTGTTTACCCCAGCCACCAACACCCACCCCTAGCATCGGCTCAGCCAATCACATGCACCACTCTGGAACAGCTCAAGGAAGCAGCATAGCCCTAATCCCATTTCAGAGGGTGTGATAAAATTCAGAGATTATGAAAATCTGATTTGAAGGATGTAGGCTCTTTGAGGAAAAAATTAAGCCTGAAAGATAGCTATTGTCCTTCAGATAATTTCTATATAAACCCCATTTTTCCACTGGGATATTTACCCTTAGGATAGTTTGGGGTCATAGGGAGACAGCCTGGTGTTTCATAAGTGGTCAACTGCAATATTTATATTGGTTGTCATTCTTGTAGGAAGTAGCTATGGCAACCCTGATTCTACAAGTTTGGAAGGAAATCATTATCTACTTAATATCAACCTGAAAGGCCAGGAATGGCCCCCAAAAGATCACAGTTTCCTTTAATAATATTTATGTTTGGAGAGCACACATTTATGCTAAGTGTTTCAAATACCCCTCTAGTCGGCAATATTTGTAAACTTTCTCACATGCAAAAGAGACAAGGCTCTTTCACGTCTCCCCAGTGGCCTTTCTTAATAGTAAGAGGCAGTAGCATGATATCATTAAGCTTTTATGGGAGGAAGCTAAGCAAACCATGGCCAGTACAAGGGAACAATTCTATCCTTTGCACATAAGCTCTTGTTCATCCTTGTAAGACCCACTTTAAGTTTCATCTTGTCCAGAAAGCCTTCCTTAACGACCATAGGAATAACTCCAGCCAAAGAAGGCCATGAAAACGCTTGGAAACAGTCTCAACTGTCCCCATATTCTTTACTGTTCTATTCTATGATGATGGTAATAATTCAGTACATTTTTGTACTGAACGTCTGCATTTCTTATGTTTTAGAGTTCATTGCTCGACTTGTGTGTGCATCCTCCCTCTTTAAATGGAATGTGAGCTCACTGTTCCCTGTTACCTATGCTGGCTCACGATACTAATTGCAGTTTAAGGAATATGGATCATTTGAAGGAGACGCCATTTGTGTTTGTGTCTTGCTAAACCTGCGGTACTTTTAGTAGCTTGTATTAGACCTGTTATGAGTCACAGAAACATACCGAGAGCAATGTGCCACCCATTGTATGTTTCCACCCATTGTATCTAGGCTGGAACGTCTAGTGGGGAGAGTGAAAAGGTCCTAATTTTCTTCCCCTGATGAGCCAGGAAGTCACTTTCACTTGAGTGCAACCAAGGGAAGAGAAAATAGGGAGGCTGTGTCTGGTAGCTGCTCGTTCGGGCCTTACGAGAATACAATTCACAAGGTTTCTACATTGACTAGTTCAGCTGACCCGGATAAAAACTTTTATTGTTGGTGGCTCAATACATTTCTCTCTCCAGCTTCCACATCTTGCACAGAACCAGCTGCTCCTGCCACCCGTCGTTTCCCATCCCAAGTAATAGGCCTGGCCAATCACAGCTTGCTTTGATAGGTTCAGGGATGAACACATGATCTGAGCAGAGCCAATCAGAGTCCTTCTATATGGTTAATACAGAGGCATTAAAAGGAGACTTCTCCTTTTGCTGCGGGGGTCCTAAATGGGGACCAGGTACGCTTGGATCTGCTAGTAACCATCTTTCGTGGCTATCTGGAAGAATCCTGTCTGTAGAATGATGGAATGACCTCACAGAGGAAAACAAAGGCAAGAGGTGAAGGGAGAAAGACAGCCTCCCTAACACCGTCTGAGCCACTGAATCCACCTTCCCTCCTTGGACTTCCCAGTTTTTAGAACAAATTTATTCCCTTATAACTTACGCCAGTATAACGTAAGTTTCAGTCACTTGCACAGACAGAATCCTGATAAATAGAAGAGAAGCTCTAGCAGGAACAGAAAGTGTACCCATGAGGGTATGGGCCACATCTGTCTTGTTCTTGCTGTATCATCCTTAGTCCAGCTTGACAATGATTTGGTAGTTGAGTGAATAAATCTCTAGGAATCCTGAACATCTCAGCAGGAAGAGGTCTAGCAGAGAGGAGGCAAGGGGCCCAGCAAGCATGTATCACCATCTGCTCTTTGAGAAGGAGTATCATTCCTTCTCTCTATTCTAGTCTATCCTATGAGATTTTCAAGAAGCCATCTGACAATTTATTGGTTAACTACTCTACTTCTTAACGTCACTCTTTTGTTTGGTGATGCACTCCAATGTTTAACTATCTATTGTGAATGTTTCTTATGTTTCTGTGGAATTTGTCTCAGGGACCTTTTGGGTTTTTCCTTCAATCATCCACCTTCTTCACCCCACTGCAAACCTTTACCAAACTGTGAAGAAGGTCTCCGGTAGGATGTTCATTAGATGTTTTAAAATAACTTCCATTCCCCGAAGTGGAATCCTTCAGCAGTGGTAACTTAGCAACAAGACAAAACACCTCCACAAGCAAAAAGCAGGAAAGAACGGGTCTTTTGACTTACTTATTTTTTTGCAACAAGTGTGTAACTTACTGATAAGCAAAATAAAGAGAGAATTGCCACCACACGTATGTTTCCTCTGTTGGCGTTGACAGAGATGTTTGTACAAATAGGAAGCCAATAGAACTCATGTACACAAATGGAGTCTAGCAAATTTGCAATATTTCTAAATCCTTCAGTTAATTTTTCAGTCACACAATATCCCTGTGAAATACTAGAGACTTAAAAAGGAGAGAATATTTTGAATACATTCTAAAGCATGTTCTTTTTCCTGTGCCTTGGCAGGGAGGTACAGAATACCAAAGCAAAAAGGTTCACGTGTATTCTGGGCACCAGTGTATCTGATGGAGACCAATAAAGTGCTTGGAATTGGGGGGGAAAAAACATACTGAGGATACGTCTGTTTCCTGTCTGTTTAGGTCTGCATCCAAGTTTACTAAATGGCCTCCTTTAAGGAGACACTAGATCACAAGTGGTAGTGGTGGGAAAGCATGGCAGAGAGTTGGGCTGACATTGTGAAGCAGGTATTCAATATTTGTGGCTTCTGAGTGTCACAAGCCTTTTTTGATGTTGCTCCATGGTGTTCATGATTATCAGCCAATGAGATCACAAATGCCATTCTAATATCTGCTCCACATCTGGTAACACTGATAAGACCACCCCAAAAATGTCACCAGAGTGATCTCAGATTGAGAAAATAAGTCCCTATCCTTCCACTGCTTTACAATTTTCGAGGAACCCCCATCTGCTACAGGCTAGAGTGCGTATTTCTTAGTATGGAACAGAGTCGTTGGGGATCTGGGACCTCTACACTCAGCTTCATCTCACACCGGTACAGCCTCGTGCTTTTCTCTCCAGAAGCACAGACGTTCTCAGCATTTTCACTCTTCTCCCAATGGTTCTTGCTCCACTGCCTTTGCTCATTCTCTTCCTTCTGCTTGGCCTCCCCAGACCCCTCAGTGGTCAAAACCATACTCACCTCCCCCCAGGAATCCTACCCTAACCCCTCTTCTCCACCCCACACATCCACAAGCTGAGCAAGGTCCCCTTCTTGGCAGCCCCAAAGGCCTCGTGCCTCTGCTCTCATCGCATTTACCACGGATCATTATAACTTTCTGTTTATTAGTCTGTCTCCCCCACTAGACTAAAACTTCCTTCTAAGCGAGAAATGTGACTTGGGCAATTCTGAAGCACCAACGCCTGGCACAGAAATTGGCATATAGGAGCATTCGAAAAAGGATTTATTGCATAATGAATAAATGAACTTCTAATTTTTCCCAAAGCGAATCATAATTCCCCTTAAAGTACACCCACAAGCATGTACATATTCTTATACAGACACACACACACACACACACACACACAGCTCTTATAACTTTTAAAGAGAGAGGAAAGGAGCTGCAAAACAATAAAATGTCAGCATTAGAAAGTAAACTGTTAAAGACTAACCTTCTTCTATGCATGAATATTTTCTGTATCCAATTCAGTACGTCATGTCCAACTTGCGCAACTGCAGTGACTGACGGGGAACGTGCCACCTCCAGAAACAGCCTTTTCCATTCTTGGGCTACTCTGAGTATTAGCATGTTCCTGCTTATGATGAGTGAAATTTGCTTGACATACTCACTGGCCCTACCTCTGTTCCCTGCAGCTACACAGAGCGAATCCTGCCCATACGACAGCCCTTCAAAGATTTAAAGAAGCCACGTCTTCTCATCCCCAGGGTAAACACTACAAATGCCTTAAATTGATGCCCAAACACTTGAGTCTTGAGCCCCTCTCCCAGCCCTGGTCCATCTTCCTAGACATGCTCTGGAATCAGTGCTCAGGGTCATCTGTCAAAAACTGGGGGAGTGTGTATTGGTATAAATTATGAAATGAAATTCTTAAACTTCACTGTACATTAAAATCACCCGGGAAGTTTGTTTCTAATGCACCTTGGGGGACCCCACCCACAGAGAGTGGGTGTGCAGTGATGCCCAAGGCTTTTTATTTTAATCAGCTGTTCAGTCAATTCAGCTATGAGAGGTCCACAGACCACTCTTCAAGAAACACTTCTAAGATGTCACCTATCTCGGTTTTCTCGTCTTCAAATGGGGGTTAAATCTGTCTTCCTCTTGGATAACAATGTGAGTTGAGACCTGGCTCCTAAATTGGTTACAAAATGCTGCCTAAATATTGAATGCACATGAATAATGATTAAATGGGAACTGGGCATTCACTAGGTCTTCACATTTAAGCAAAAGAAGGGCTGGCAGATGGTGTTCCTTCATCAGAGACTGAGTAGAAGGGTTGGCCACGGGGGTGAGAGAACAGGTTCCACGCTCTTTGTCCTGAATAGCAGTCTTTAAGCAGCATAAAGATAAGGAATCTGCTCTCTGTACTTCCTGAAGGTGTCCTGGGGAGCCTTTTCCATCCCATAAATACTTATGTTAGTAAATCAAATAAGCTGAGAAGCACTTAGGCACGATGCCAAGAGAAAAATCATGCCAGCGTTCTCTCACTTCGTTAATGTTATTAGTAAATTATTAATTGCCACTGCTGATGAATTCTACTTAAAGAGAATCTTTCTATTTGAGCTACAGAGAATGAACTCCCGAGAGTAAGGTCGCAAAGAGACATTTCCAGGGATGGGGGTGAGACTTGAAGGAGGCTAGAAGCTCCAGAACCAGAGGGGACTGAGTTTGAATCCTGCCCTTTCCATTGACTCATTTGTACCCTGAGTAAGTTCAGAGCTACCCTTTGCTCGCTTGTAAAATAAAACTTCTAAAGGTTCTAATATTGTCAAGTTGTTATAAGAAATACATGATAACACAACATAAGGTCCCAACTCTTTAGGTAGTCTTTATTTCCATGTCTGTGCATGTGTGTGTTAATTTATTCATTTGTTATTTCTTCCATATCCATGCTACACAAATTTAGTAGTCAAACTAGTACTTCCATCTCATTGATGAAAACACTAGGCAAAGGTTTGGTAAATCACTCTGGAAACAAAATTCAGGTCATTCAGCCATGAAACCGAAGCTCCATTTCCCATGAGTCTCCCTTCTCAGAATGTTACCCGGGCATCAGCTGAGCCAAAGGACCTTCTCAAAGTAAATTGGCCTGATGCCCACCCTGGGGATGCTAGAATAACACAAGGAGAAAACCACAGATTGAGACACCATTGTCTTCCATTCTTTCCATTATTCCTTCATTTGTTCAGTTCACAAATATTTATGGAGCCCCTTTTCTGTGCCAGGCACTGGGCTAGGACCTGGGGGTACCCGGTGAGCAAAGAAAATCAAATGGTCTTTGTTCTGGCTTTATTTAGATCTGTACTCACATGTCCCCTCACCAAAGAAGCTTCCCTGACTGAACCCCTATCCAACAGGGCAGCCCGCATGCTTGTTGTACCCTATCCCCTTACCTGTTTCATTTCTCCATTCCCTCCCATGCTATTTTTGTTTCTTTTCTTCCCCCATCCCTGCTATACTGTAAGCTCAATGAAGGGAAGGACTTTCTCTAGTTTGTTCACTTTCATATCCCCCGCTCCAAGAATGGCACCTGGCCCAGAGTACACGCTCCCCACATACTAGTTGACTGAATAAACAGAGCGGAGAGCCATGCAGGGGCGGGGCAGGCAGGGAGAGGAAATGATAAGTGATTGTGATTTGCAAAGTACTAGGAAGGAAATCCACTGGGGCTGCATGAGAATGACAGGCAGGGAGCCACTGGTGGGCAGACAGATGGTGATGGAGACGCTCCCTGAGGAAGTGATGATTAATCCAGGGGCCGAGGAGCCGACTGCGTACAGACGGGAAGGAACTCTGCTGTTTGCTCTCATGTGACCTTAAGCCTGTCACTGCTCCTCCCAAGCTGCAGCTGAATCAGGATTCCACCCTCAGAAGCAATTCTCACCTGTCAGACCCCTCCACCTGTCAGCATGCTGAAGATGCTGAGGGTGGAAACAGCACTAGGGCCCGGCCTGGGACATGATACTTAAACAAAATGCCTTCATAAAATCCATGGCACGCACCACTGAAACTACAACAGAAGGAGGATTTAAGCCTGTGCTCTCAGCTCGGGGAGCAGTACAGCTCTGCAATATTCTGGTTATGCTGTAATTAGCGGTTAGCATACCGGGCAAGTGTCAGGTAATCTGCACTTACTAGCAAAACAGTTGCAAGAAGCGACCATGACAAAGGGACACTGGGAAGCCAGGAATTCCTATCCTTGGAAGAAGCCACCATCGACTGTGCCGATGACGGCGGTACATGAAGGCAGGACTCAAAGTGCTGTGGCATGTAAGGGACGTGGGTGGGAGACAGGGATTTGACAATGAGCCACACCAGTAAGGTTAGTTTCCAACCGGTACAGGCAGTGGGGCATCCCTGGGCAGGGCTGCCTCACCATGGGGTGTGCTGGCAGGAGAAGTACCATGTCACCCATTTTATTGAAACCCAAGGCAGCATAAAGACATCACCACATTCTCATACTAGAAAAGGAAAGCACGCAGAGGGGGACGAGCAGCTCAGATGGGTCAGAGTTAGCCACACGGGTGTTATGACACCCATCCCCCCAACCAGCTCTCCTCCCTGCCTACCTGAAAGCCCCATTCCTGGAGTCTGAACCACAATATGCCAGACTGACAGTGCTCCCGTGTATAGATTAAAACCACCGCACTCCAAGTCGGAGAGCAAGGATTATGTCCCCATTCTGCCACACGCTGGCCAAGTGGCACCAAGCCCATCACTTCAACTCTGGATCTTAAAAGCCACAGCGCAGAGCATTCAGGACAAAAAAAATAATTTCGTACGAGATAATTCACATTAAGCCGTCGGCACTCTACCTGGAATTCATTTATTAGATTAGCTTTGAAAAAGACATGATGCTGAATGAATGGAACCAAGAACATGCAAGTTTTAATGAAAATAAAAGTTAGAAAAGAACTGAAATATGTCCCACTGCTGGGGAGAGCTGTCCTAGGGAAGTGGGGGTCTCACTGGCCTACCTGAGCACCCATATGAGGCAGAACACTGGAAATCTGGAGACGCCAGGCTCAGAGACGGAAGCACAGATCAGAAAAATACCATTTTCTGCATAATTTGCCAAGAGCACTGCCCTGTTCTCTGCACACTCTTTGGGCCTCAATCTTTCCACCTGCAAAATGGACATTACACCACCACCCATCTCTTACCTTGGGTAAAGACTAAGGAAAGTAGCATTTGTCAAGCACCTGGCAGACAGCTTGGTACATAGTAGGCATTCAGTAAATAAGAGCCACCTTCTCTTTCCTTCTTGAAGGAGTGGCTAATAAAAATAAACAAACAAACAAAAAATAATAGTAATAGTAATAAGATGATGACAAACTAAGCATGCAGAAAGAAACCTGAGGCCTGAATAATGAAGACTAACTGCATATTCAGCCCCAGAATCGCAGGACGACGATGTTAAAATCACTTCTCTGGAGAAAAAGACAGCTTACAGATGGGTCGATGAGGCCTCCCCCACACTGAGTCAAGGTATCTGTGGGCCTGAAGCACCTCGGGTTTGCCTGAGGTAGACACATGTTCCCCCCTTATCAGTGGATTTCTTTTCTAATTAAAATGCATGAACTCCCGGAAGCTCTGGGTGCCCAGAGGAAACGGGGTGGGATGAGAGGAGGAGAGCCGTGAGCTACAAAGATTCTTCTCCCCGGATTAAGATCCAACAATATTATTGCCTAAAAATGTAAGCCGAGATTGTGACTGACCCAGCAGGCGTGACCTCTATGGAGACACAGAGACACCAAATAAGGCGGGAAGAGGAAAGACAAGAATGAATGGCCCGGAAGTCCTTCCCCAAAGCAGGAGGCAGCTCACTGTTTGGTGCTAGTGGCACCCAATTTCTTTCTGCCTCCATGCACACTTTCCAAGTGATAACATGGTAGGGAACCAAGAAAAGTTTTCCTGGAAGACTGGATTATACTAGTAATCACTGACCTTCTGTGAATTTCTTCATGCCAGCACTCATTCATCCCTTCAAACAATTCTTTTAACTTGATACTGTTATTATCCCCTTTTCATGGATGAGGAACCGGATGCACCAAAACCGTGACTTTCTCAGGGCTCAGAGCTAACAGGTGATGAAGATGGCATTCTTCATCCCCTCGAAGATCAATCGTAGTCACTAATATGTACTGGGCACTTCCTAAATGCCAGACACTGTGCTCAACCCTTTACTATGTCGTTTCATTTCATCCCCATGACAACCTGAGATGGTGGCTATCATCATGATGCCCGTTTTACAGATGAGTAAACTGAGATTCAGAATAGTTAGGTGACTCACTCAAGGTTGTACAGCCAGTAAGTAGTGGAAACAGGATCCAAACCCTGGAATCTAAACCCATCTTGTCAAAGGCTGCGTTCTACATACCACACTAATTAAACAGCTGAGTACAAAGAGGATGCAGGGTATTACAACTGGAATATCATGTCCTCTGGAATGGGGCCCGAGAACTTGCATTTCTGGCATGTCCCCAGGGGTTGCTGGTCTGGGATCACCACACTTTGAGAACAGCTGATCCAGGGAGAGTGCCCTGGAGGATGAATGTGAGGTGGGTGGAAGGTGGAACACATTGGAGAGAAAGAGAAAGAGAAAGGGATGGAATACTCTGAGGACAGCTGCTGAATGGCACATACAAGGTGTGATAAAAAAATATGGTGAAGGTTTAAATTTTAAAAACGTATTACAGTAAAAGACACATTGCCATAATCCCTCTCAAACTACTCCCTCTCACTTCAAAAACACTTATCCCATCATTCCTGCCACTTTCTGAAGCAGTTCTGGAAGTCCTCTTTTGTGAATGTCTTGACTTCATCCTCCATCATGACAATGCTCCATGTCACACATCGCTTCTGATATGGCAATTTCTGTCAAATAAAAACATTACGGTGTGTCCTCATCCACCTTATTCACCGGATCTGGCACCGTGCGACTCCTGGCTCTTCCCCAAAGTCAAAATGACCATGAAAGGTAAATATTTTGAATTGATTCGGGACATCAAGGAAGCCACGACAGCGCAACTAAAGACACTCACAAAAGAGGACTCCCAGAACTGCTTCAGAAAGTGGCAAGAATCATGGGATAAGTGTGTTTGAAGCGAGGGGGAGTATTTTGAGGGGGATTAATGGCAATGTGTCTTTTACTGTAATATTTTTTTTCATTAAAACATTCCCTGTATTTTCTGATCACTCCTCGAGCTCCATAGGACACTGTATGAGGCAGACCGAGACGATGACCATCACCCTCTGCCCAGGGGAAGCACTTTGTGACCCTGTCCTCTGACCGACCGTCTGTCCTCTGGGATCCCAGGTAGGATGTCATGAGCTCTAGGAATCTTCTCCCCAAACTCCTCCTGAACTTTGAGTTATATGCACTCTGAAAGGTATGTGCCCCCTATAGAACCAGCATCGCACTGCATTACAAAGGCACACATCATGTATATCTCCCCTACTATGAGACGTAAGCCCTAAAGTTAAGGTCCCATATTATGTGCCTCCTTCACATCGGAAACAGGGAGGGCTTTGGATGTTCAAACTACAAGTTCCCCACCCGCAAATAAGGTCCCTGTTGTCCAGAAGACCATTCAGTTCCTGCTCATCCTTGAGCAGTAGTTTCAGTTCCTTACCAACCCACAGAATAATTGCAACCCCTACCTGGACTGCGTGGTGTGCAGTGCCTTGCTCCCCCATGCTGTGAGTCTATGGAACTAATATGCTGCTGTGGGTCTCATCTGTGCAGTGGCAGGTATCATGTGTTCAGTCACCCCCATAACCCTAGGGTAGGAGTCCTCCCCTCACCACCAGGGAGAAGAGGAGGGCCTAAAAATACCCTAGATGACAAGATCCCTGACAGGAGACAGCTGTCCACCTCACTGTCCTCTCTACCGCCTGCCAGGGGCCAAGTGCACTGTATTAAAGACACACGGGATTAAATCAAAACCTCACAACAACCCTCGGAAGCTTTTTTCTTTTTTGACAAATGGAGAAACTGAGGCTTGAGAGCTGACATGACTTGCCCTGCCTGCTCACTACCAGCCTAGAGCAGAGGAACATGGAGAACACAGGGCTGGCCTTGCTGGGTGAACAGGACCCTGGGGACGGAGCCATGTGTTGTGTGGGCCTCCCTGCTGGACCAACCACACTCCCAGCTCAGGGGCACAGTGCCTGGAGGGAGTGGCCCTGGGGGGTTTCAGGTCACCTTCCCTTTCTGCCTGAGCAAGAGCAAACGTGAGAAGCTGGGCCTGATGCAATGGGAAGACCCATTCTCAGAAGCCCTGTTCAGGATACACGGCCTTCGTGTGTGTTCTAGTCACTCCAGAAGTTGTATAGAATGCATTCTACAAGGGCCGGCCAATGTGCACAAGTATCAGGGTGGCAGTGCTTTGAATCGAAGGTGCCCTGATTGTGTGCCAGGGGTGATGTGGGGGAACTAGGGGTCCACTCAGCACTTAGCAAGCACAAGCCGCAAAAGTGCTTCAACACCAACCACGCCCTCCCGACCCATGCCCAGCCCGGCGGCAGGCTCCTTAGGTACCACGTGCCACGCAATCCTCATGGCAGAGCTGAGAGCAGGGCACCTTTACTCCCACGTCACAGATGAGGACGCAGTCAGCTCAAGGAGTCACGTGAGCAGAGCCAGGGTCTGAACCCCAGATTTCATGGCTTGAAAGTCTGTATTGCCAGTGTCCTGCGTCCTGGGTGTGATGGAGGAAGAACAGAGACGACAGATGGCATGGTACCTGTGCTCTAAGAGTTTGCAGCCTATTTGGGGAAGAGAGGACACACACAGGGAACAATAACTTCAGAGCTCTAATCAAGCAACTTCTAAGGAGGGCTGGCCTGATAGCAGCGAGAGTGGGCTGGAAGTCACCTTTCTCACTCTGAAAATGCCACATACCCTCATACCAGATGACTTTTCTATGGGGAAAACATTCAGTATGAAACCTAGCGGCCCATTGAAAATAGTACCAATAACAAGAGCAGCTAACGTCTCGTGGAGTTTTTCCTGTATACCAAACACTGCTACGTGTTTCTATAGAAAATTAAAGATCCATTTGGAATAATAATATTTTCTTCCATGTATCAAACACTCCTGGCACTGAGCTAAGGGCTTTACCTACAATACTTCATGTATATTCTCAAAACGACTGTAAGAGGCTATAGTAGCTTGTGTTCCATTTTACAGATGAGAGAGCCGAGGCACCGAGAGGTGAAGCTTGGAGTTTCAAACTAAAGTTTGCAACCCATTAGTGGGTTGTGACATTAATTTAGATGGGCATGACAAGCATTGTTTTAAATGAATAGAGAGGAAGAGAGGGGAAAGAAATAGCACGACGGATTAGCATTCAAACCACGTGGTATTTCGCCAGCTTTATTTCAGTATGAGTATGTGTTTGTGTGTGTACAACGAGTAGTATTATAAAATAAAATGATTGCCATAGGTCTCTGCAGAAGGTTTGAAAGCCACTGGGTTAAATGACTTGCCTGAGGTCCCACAGTTAGTGATTTGTGGAGTCAGGGTTCAAATCCGCAGTCTGTCTCCAGAGCTCATACTCTTAACCTCTAAACCAGAGCTGTCCAATAGAAATATAAAATAAACCACATATGTAATTTAATGTTTTCCAGTAGCCACATTTCAAAAGTGAAAAGGCCACATTTAAAAATGAAGTTTAATAATATTTTATGTAACCCAATATGTCAAAAAATATTATCATTTCCACCTGTGAATGTTAATTTTAAAATTAAATCCATATAAATTGATGTTTGTTACTGTTTTTCTAGTACCGAGTCCGGGAAAGCTGATGTGTATCTCACACTTCTGGCACATCTCAGTGGAGACTAGCCTCCCTGCAAGTTCTCAGTAGCCACGTGTGGCCAGTGGCTGTTATATCGGACAGCATAGCCCTCACTTATACCTCCTCCAATATCCCTTTAGACCCTGGGCCCTCATCCTCAGATCTCACAACAAAAGAAAATTTCCCTCGATCCGTTTTACCTTCCAGTGGCCTCCTTCACGCAGCTTCCAGAACCTCTAAATCCAAACCCAGTGTCTGTGGCTACTTGTTTCTGCTCGCTTTGGCTCTTTTTAGATTTCACATCCTTGCTAGGCTGTGGGGGAGAAGAACCTATGGGAAAGGGACCCTGCAGCCAAGATGTGCTGGAGCAGGGTGAAGACAATGTCTGAACAATAGGGGCTCCAGTGTGCGAATGGCCCAAGCGTGCTGTTTGCAAAACTGCAGGCACGCTGGCCTCTGAGCACCAGCTTTAGGAGTACACCCTCCTATTCAGCTTTGCAGAGACACACATTTGATCCTTCACACACAGTCCTGACAGAAGTCAACTGACCCCATATCCATTTCTTTGCCAAAACAAGCAGGCTATGGAATTGCAAAAAGACTGGTGCCTGGAGAGTGCTTAGAAGAGGCAGTGACTTCAGAGCCGTCCCGTTAGATAATCTGATAAACATCACACATAAATATGCTATAACCACATTTGGTAGGCTCGAAGCCCCAGGTAGCCATTACGTAGGCCTGCTCACAGCTCCTGTGAGGTGAAAGGCAGGTTTCTGCACAGGCACAAGGGAAGGCCAGGCTCATTGCCCAGCAGCAGCCAGGGCTGGAAAGCCGGGAGCAGGCAGCCTACTGCTTGCTGCTCTTTGTAATATCTCCTGGACCCCGCTGCTATCTACTGAGGAAGAATGCTTTTCGGTCCATCAATTTGGTTTCCAAAGTACTGAGAGTGCTGAATAGGCGGGAAGACTACCTATGGGGGAAACAGGAAAACAAAGCAGGGGCTGGGAGGAAACCATCATGCACTTTTGCCTGGATGGTGTGGCATCACTCCTTGGATTGAGAAATGAAATTGTAAGTCCATGGGATATTTGTCCATCACTGTGGAAGGGATCAAGAGCTCTTCAAACATTTACTGGCTTCCTATTCATTAAGCAACTACTATGTGCCAGGCACTCCAGCTGGGTTCTGGGCATTCAGAGATGCGAGGACAGACAATTAAGTTCACAAACTTGTTGCAACGATGTTGCTAACTTTTTTAGATATCAGAGGAATTATTCATTATGAATTTGGACCAACTGGACAAACAGCTAATCAAGTTTACTATTTGGAAGTGCTGAAAGGGCTGCATGGAAAAGTGAGACGACCTGGACTTTTCGCCAACAATTCATGGGTCTTGCATCACGACAATGTACCAGCTCAGATGGACTATCTGTGGGGGAGTTTTTAGCCAGTAAACAAATAACTGTGTTGGGACACCCTCCCTACTCACATGATCTAGCCCCCAATGACTTCTTTCTTTACCCGAAAATAAAGGAAATATTGAAAGGAAGACATTTTGATGACATTCAGGACATCAAGGGTAATACGATGACAGCTCTGATGGCCATTCCAGAAAAAGAGTTCCAAAATTGCTTTGAAGGGTGGACTAGGCACTGGCATCAGTGCATAGCTTCCCAAGGGGAGTACTTCGAAGCTGACTGTAGTGATATTCAGCAATGAGGTATGGAGCACTTTTTCTAGGATGGGTTCACGAACTTAATTGTCTGACCTCATATGCTGCCTACCCTCCTTACATCCAGGAGCCTGCGCACCAGCCAACAAAATAAACTACAGAGAAGGCAGTGTTTGCAGGGGTGGTAATCAAGATGTAAACAAAGTATGGGGCCTGGAGAAAGAAAGAATTAATGTTCCTGGGAGGGATAGCCAGCCAGTAAACACAGGACACCCATGCTCCATGCTCTTTACAACTTCCAAGAGCTTCTCATGAGCCATCTATTCAAGTCTCATAAATATTGATTAGGTCCAGCAGGCTACACATTTCATCATTGAGGAAAGAAACCCAGGCATCCAGGTACACGTTTATGCAATGGGCATAAAGCTACCTACCTCATGAGGCACAGAGATAGGCGACAGCCAAGCAAAATTACTTGGTCACAGAAATGGCCGGCATGCTTGCTCTGGCCTCCCAATCCCTGTTAGAGGAGCTGCCCCTCCCCCATCACAGGGTCTCTACCCAGGAGGACAGCTGCCATGTGACCGCACCTAGCAGAGCCCCTTCCCTATGAATCTGGAACTGCGTTCAGACACGTTTTTTACTCTCTGTGGGCTACTTGGACTGAGAGGTTATGCAGAGCCACCTAAACAGCTGTTTCCCCCACACTCACAAAGAGCAATAGCAGTAGTCTATTCATAATAGCCAAAGCATGGAAACAACCCAAATGCTCCTCAGCTGATGGATGGATAAACAAAATGTGACACATTCATATGGTGGAATATTAGTCAGCCATGAAAAGGAATGGAGTAGTGATACCTGCTACAGCATGGGTGAACCTCAACATTGTGTCAAATGAAACAAGCCAGACACAAAAGCCTCATATGATATAATTCCATTTATACAAAATGCCCAGAATAAGCAAATCCATAGAGACAGAAAGCAGACTCGTATTTGCTCGGGGCTGGGCAGAGGGAGGGAGGGACAGGAAGTGACCGCTTAACGGGCAGAGGTGGGTTTTTTTTTTGGCGGTGGAGGGCAGGACGAGAAAGTTCTGAAACCAGAGAGTGATGATGGCTGCACAACTCAGTGAACGTACGGGAAGCCGCTGCATTGTACACTTTTAAATGGTTAGAATGGTGAATTTTATGTCACGTGAATTTTACCTCGCCCAAAAAGAAATTCAATAGCCTGTGTTGCTCTTTTGAAAACAGCTGGTTTGGGTGGGTTTGTGTCCACGCCAACTTAAAATCGCTGACTAAAACATGACAGTGTCAAGTGGCGTGCCCTGTGGACTGCCATCCTGGCTCCCTGTCCTCCACACCATGCCTTCACTTAACATGGAAGAGGAAAGGCTTCTGCATCTCCTGAACAGACAGCTGGCTGCTTCCCGAAACCTGTCCATAAGTGGTGAGCGTCCGTCCAAGTGCATTTATTTTGGGTCCTGTCAGCAGAAACCAGACTTTATTAAGAGGATGTTAGGCCTCTTTGCTTCCCTGCTTTTGTGAGAACTCTTAATGGCTCCAATGCACATATGTCATTTTTCAGCAAAATCTAATATTTATGTTATTTCCAGGCAAAGAACATTTGAGCCTCTTGTAATGTATCACTCTTCTTTTTGCTCCACAGCACAGGCTGGATAACTCGCTCAGCCATTTGTCACCACCTTTCCCTCGCCCACCTCCCAGGTGTAGGGTACACCATTCGCAGAGGCAGGAAAGGGAGGGAGGTGCCAGGACGAAAAAACTGAACAAATGTGGCAGACACTTCCCAGTCTGGTGTTTCGTAGAATCTTGGATCTAGAAGAGACCTTGAAACTTTAAAAAGGCATAGAACGTTGGCATTAAAAGAAAAAAAAAACACCCTCAAACCTTTGATTTAGCTATAAAGTTTGAATGTTATATTTAGTCAGTAATTCTTCTTGTTACAGCTTAAATAATAACATAAAGAGCTAAAGTTTACGGACGCAAAGATGGTGGGGTGGGTATATATCCCCTACTTTCAAGTTGCTTACAAGAAGACAAGGGACGTGTGTGAGTGTGCAATGCATACTAGGTCCACATTTTACGTGCATTATTTCATGGAGTGGGTCGTATTGTCCTCCCTTTACTGATGAAGAAACTGAAGCTCAGAAGGTTCTATGATATGCACCAAGTTCCAACATTACGTTAGTGAAGAAGACAGGTCTGATCTCAAAACTCCAGATTTTAAACCACCAGCTAGCCTAGAGTGATTGCATAAGAAAGAATATTTTAGAGTCACATACTGAATGGAAGATATAGTGTTTTATAACACTTTATAATTGTCAAAGACATATCACACTTGGAATGCTTTATGTATAGACTGAGAAATGTAGCCCTTCTGAGATGAGGGAGATTCTAAAGGGCTGGAGACAACAGGTAAGATTCATCGTTCGGGTAGAAGGGTCGGTTGTATTATAATGATGAACAAGAAAGGGAAGGGGGTGACATGGTATTGAACACACAGCGAGGCAAAAGCATGTGGGCAGAGGGGTGATAAACAGCTGGCTGGGGTGAGATGTGAATCTCTTAATTCCCAGTATGGGATGTGGGCAGTAGTGAAGTATCACAGAGATGCTTGCTTTGGGGCCCCTTCCTTCTGAAACCAATAACAACAATTGCGCCAGCTCCCGTTCTCTGGGCAGCTTTAGGGGAGGCGATGAGGATGCTCAGCACTGGTGGTGATGCTGTGCTCTGGTCACCTGCTTTGGTGACCAACCACAATTCCCCTCGGGGTAATTACACGCACACTTTCAGGCCACGTGGTTCTCTCACCGTTGAAGGCAACCCCAGCTCCTCAAGCGAGCCGACCCCGGTTGGAGCATCATGTATGAACCGCTACTGGCCTCAGTACTGACAGAGATGGACGTGATGACCAGTCAGAGCCAATGACTTTTTCCCTGAAAGAATACAGGGGCTGCAGCTACTGTGGCCATCCTGCTGAAGAGATGCAAGGCTCTGAGAACACAATTGGAGCGGTACATCCAGCCTTATACCTGGACTTTCATTTTGGTGAGCAATAAATTGCCTTTTGGCTTATGCTGGTTCGGTTCAGGTTTTGGACACTTCCAACTGAAGAAGTCTTCATCAATAGAGTACATAAATGTACCTCCTTTAATCCTCACAACACCGCCATGAGGTAGGGATTCTTAGCAGGTATGTTTCCCCAGTTTGTGAGCTAAGGAATCGAGGCCCAAGACAGTCAAGTCACCTGCCAGCTGGTAGAGGCGGGATTTGAACCCAGACAGTGTGGTTCTAGAGCCAGCACTTCCAACCACCATAGCAGCTGGCTGCAGTCTAGCTCCCCTATTATGAAACAGGACTCTCCACAAGCCTAAAGTAAGTATTTTCACTCAAAATAGCTCTGAAGGCTTAAAATACCTCAGAGAGTGTAAATTTTCTCAAGCTCCTTTAGGTTTGCAATGATCCCTTTTTGGCTTCAGTTGTCTCTCTGAAAAGAATCATTTAAGCAATAAAAATGTCTTTCCCCAAGTCATCCGTCAATGGCTGATACCTCCCTTTCCCCAAAATTACAGACAAAAATAACAATGCACAGAAGCAGCGACTACACAGCTCCTAAAATGGATAGGGGGGAAGAAAAGAGGAGATCCTTACCAGCTGTTCTATGTGTTGGCATGCAAGAAGTTTTGATCAACACTTGATGGTAATTTTAGAAGTCTACGTCTAAATGAAAGAGTGCTTTTGTTTATCACACAGAATCGTGGACTAGTGGCATGAGCAGCCACAGCTGCTACTTCCTGAATGTTCTGGAAATTAGAAAAATAAAATTAAATATATACTGGCTAGGAGGACAATTTGACATGCATACCTTGTCTAGGCAATTTTCTCTCTTTGTTCAGCTTCCTAGCAATGTGGCAGGCTGGGAAAGTCCCTGATGAAGCAATAAGAATTAGCAATTTTGGAATGGAATGAAAGCAAGGAGCCTATGCTGGGCTGAAATCGTAGCCTCAAAGAACTAAAAGACCTATTGCTCTTCCCAGAGAGCATCGGACGTGCACTCCAGCCATGAGTGCTGCTAGGCTTAATCAGTGCAAAGGAAGCAAAAGGCTGGGAGCTGGGAGCAGAAGAGCCAAGATCTAGGTCAGACTGCTACTGGAACTAACTAACATCGAACCTCATGTTGCCACACAGAAAATGACACATTGAGACTCTAGTATGTTTTTGTTGGAGGCCATTAAACCATGAAGAGGTTATATAGCAAAAGGAATGAAAGCATGGGCTTTGGAATCAGAAAGAACTGGATCCCCACCTCAACTCCATGATTCCATCTACATGACATTGAGCAAGTTATTAAATCTCACAAGACTCGGTGCTTCATCTGTAAAATGAAAGAAATACTGTCTACTTCTTTGGGCTCTTGCAAAGGTCAAATGGGAAAATACACTTAGCACAGTTCCGCACCCAGCATTAGAAGGGAAAAAAAGATCAACCATCACTATTTTATTAGCATTGCTAATAAAGTTTAAAATTCCATATAACTGCAAGAGCAATAACGCCCTTCCCCACTGAAAGCCATATCTGAATGCTTCCTGACAAATGGTAGCAATACAAAGATTTGGCCTTGATCAGCAACAGGTTTTCAGGGTTGGTTTTCTTTTTTTTTCTTTTTCTTTTTCTTTTCTTTTTTTTTTTTTTTTTTTTTTTTTTTATTATCACTATTCCTACCAAAATGCATAGATGTGTGTATGTCTGAATAGTCCCAAGCATACACATATGTTGACAGTACAAAGACTTGGACTCAATCTGACTAACGTGAAACTTTGGGTGCCAACAGACGAGCAGGTCAGACACACTCCAGCAACGCTGCCAGGCTTGGCCACTTTCCAGTGTAACCCATCGCCACTGCCTTTAGGATGATCTTGCGAGAAACTGATACTTAGTCACATACTAAGTCATGGTCGTTCTCTCTCAAGGACCATCCGCTATCATTTGGATTCTGTCCAAATGATTAGGAGAAAACACGGTTTGTCAACCATAGGTCTGCAACCTACGAATATTCCAGCAAGACTTGGACTCAGGACTTAACCACATCTGCTTGGCCAGAAATCTTTGTTTTTGACCAGACAGTATGAAACTCCCAAGGTAGGGAGCCTGGCACGGGAGGGGCCCTATCAGAGAAGTCAGGCAACTTCAGTGATTGTAGCTAGAGGGACAGTGGCTCCTTTTTTACTTGTTTTGTTGGCCTCAAGGTAGCACCCTCCCAAGGAGTCTGTAATTACAGACTCATATAGGTTACAGTAATTCATATAGCTCTTGTCTCATCTCTGAAACTCAGCAGCTCTCAGTGCCTACACCACGCAACTGAACGCATAATCAGATGCCATCTGGTGGCAGTCTGCTTGCCTCATGAGCTTCATGGTAGAGAGGACAGAACAGTAGGCCAGGAATCAGCACACAGGTTCCAGCCCCACTTCTGTCATTCATGCTCACGTGGCCGTGGGAAGGTACAGCAGCAGCGAGATGTGCCACATGGATCCCCCTTCAAGAAGGGACTGGCCACTCAGCTGCAAGGAGTGTAATTGTCTGACAGCCTGGGGCTGCAGTGCCTTCACGACCTGCCCCAGCTTTTGAGCTAAGACCATGTTTTCCTGGACAGTCCCCAACCACTGACTGCACGTGGCGAGGGTGTGAGGGACTAGCCATTTCTGATTATCATGGCACCCCACCAATGGGCAGTCTGTGCCCTGGATCACACGGCCTGTCAGACACACACTGTGGTCTGAGGTTTTCACTCCCCCAAATCCTGCTCCTCCCACCTTTTCCTATTGTCAGTGTCAGATGGACACCACGTCTGAAGCTTCCCTGATCAGTCTGCTCCCTCCCCTCGCATCTTTCATGGGAGTTACCAACTACCTGTGCTCCGAACCGAGTCGCGACATCTCCGGCCTAGAAGACCCAACTAACACAGAATTAACTTTTCTAAACCTCTGCTGACTTTTCGTTTAAAGCGGCATGATGATGATGATGATGGCGATGTATAATAGAAGAAGAGAGAAGGAGAGAACGGTGTTTGCAGGATAATATCTCGAGGTATATAAACAGAGAGCAACCCACCACCACCACCATTTAGTCCAAGGAATTCTTTGCATCAGGGGATGGATGATGGGTCAGAAAAGCAGAGAAACTGTTTCTGAGTTTCTAAGGCACGCCCTTTGAGTCAGAAGAGCCAGACTTTTTGATGTTCACACATCTAAGCCCTGAAGTACTAGAGACAAAGCTGCTTGTGCCCTAAAAAAAAGTAGATTTGAAAGAAATCGCTGCACCTAGTGATCCTTTAAATAAGGATCCAGGGGAACTAAAGAAAGAACAAAGGAGACGAGGGTATGAGGAGGAGGTGGTCAGTGGAGCTTGGCATTAAGGAGACTGAACCTGGAGGAGTCACCTGAGGGCAATCCGTGTCATCACTGTCATGAGATAGAGCGTAGAGCTTCCCTGTGACCTTCTCATAGCCCTTGGGGCCCTAACCCACTGACTGCCCAGTCTCCACCTAGGTGAGCCCCGATGTGGCCAATTCCACGAAGCTTCCGGAGTTGTTCTTGGGAGACCTGCCACCGATACCAGCCAGCAGGAGTGTCATCTCTCAGGGCCCTGAGACCTTGCTTGACCTCCACCAAACTTGCCTTCCGTGGACAACCTCTCAACAGGGAGGAAAGCTCATCACCAGCCTACAACTTCCTGAGAGAAAGGATGAACCCCAGATTCCTCGATACCCCGAGGAACAGTGTTAGATGGTGGTGTGGGAAGAAAAACAACTCCCACCCCCCTTAAGACAGTGGTGAAACAGAACTAGTAATAATAATTAACTAGTGTATGTAGTTTAGGTATACTAGTGTATACCTAAATATATGTCAGGCTCTGTGAGCCGTCCTTTCCAGACATAACTCCATGACCCCTCACAATAACCCCGTGGGGTGTGTAACAATACCACCCTCATTTTTACAAGGCTCGGTGACTTGCCCTGACTCACTTAGCTACAAGTGGAATAGCAGGGTTACACTTAATTCGGGTCCCTTCCAAAGTATGACACTAGACTCCTTGAGGACAAGAGAATGTCTTAGACTCCTCTGCCTCCTCCCTCTCTCCCCTAACACACAGCCTGGTGCAAGACAGCTGGAAGAGTCTCAATAAATATGTTGTGGTTTGACCAACCGATTGAGTTATTTTCCCCTCAGTGGAGGGGGGGAAAAACTGCTTGAAATGTGTATCGCCATGTTCTCCATTCCAATAGAACTCCTGGTACAGCTGCTTAGAAAGAGGTGGGAGGCAGTGAGTGTACATCCACGGAAGAGATCATATTTCAGTCTTTTTATTTCATTTGACAGGAGAAATACTGATTAAAATCAGCTATACATGTCACAAAAGGGTAACTGGGTTCTTCATTTTTTCCTGTGCAGAGACAGCCCTAACTGTACTCCAGGAGATAACTCTTCATGCACAAAATTACTAATAGACACCATCTATCTGATGAATGTCTTCTTAATAATTTATATCACTTGATCTATTTTCAAAGGTTAGTCCTACATTAAAATTACAATTCTGAATAGGTCAGCCTGTTATTTAAGGATAAATTATTTCACCCCTTCATGTTAGTGTTGTGTTTGGATAATGATGAGGTTTTTATTTCAAGCCCCCAATGAAACCATGAACGAGATTGCTTGTTTGACCTAACGTCTCTCACCCCGAACCTTATTCCTTGATTCATGCTGACTCACCGTCAGTTACCAGCCTGCATGTTTTAAAACACTTTATTCCCAATCTTGTCCTCCTGTTACTTTTCTCAATTTCTCTCCCCTCTTTGATTGGCCATCCCTCCCCACGTCCCCTCCGTACCTCACCACCCCACCTTTCCAACCAAAGAACAACCCATTCTCAGGCCCTCTCACTAGACACACAGCCCTACGTTTCTCTCATCACTGGTCCATTCCATTTCGTTCTGAAGAGGTAATATCTATAAAGAAGGTTCACATAGCTCTTCCCAGGCTCTGACTCATCACTCATTTAGCAAATAAGAATGGAGAGGCCCCACAGTTACTGGAAAGAAGACGAGAGAGAAGCTAGTTTGAGTCCTACAAGATACAGTACAGTTGGTGACCCACTCCTGGTTCCAGTTTTCCCACCGTGAAAGAACACAGCTTTGAAGTCAGATAGTCCTGGGTTCGAATCCAAGATTTCTTATTACTTAGCAATATGGGGCAAGAAAATCTCTGAGAGTCAGTTTCTTCCTCTATGAAATGATGATGCTATCTCTCTCAGAGGGTTATTGTAAGAGTTATCAAGTTAAAATAGGAAAAAATACCCCATATAATGCAAACATAATAGGAAGCAGTTAATAAAAGTTTGTTAAATGGATCATAGATGAGTAGATGATCAAAAAATGACTTATTATCAGAAAAATCATTTTTAATGAAAAATTTGCTTGGCCAAGATGACTAAAAGTGGCAGGTTGAAGAAAAATAAGAAGTTGCCCGTGTTGAATAATGGTTAAGAGCAGGGGTCCTTCAGACCTGGTTTCAAATTCTGACCCAACCACTAACGAGCTGTGTGACTGACCTTTGACAAGTTACTTAACCCCCGGTTTTCTATTCTGTAAAGGTGACGAAAAATACTTCCATTTCATGGAGCTTGGGGAAGCTTAAATGAGAAAATGCCTGGAAAAGACTTGGCACAGTGCCCAAGACAGAACAAGCCCTTTAGCAGCAGACGGTATCATTGCTAAGATGAATAAATGTAAAACACAGTGAACGGTCTCAGTTGCATCTACCTCATCGCACAATTGTCAAGGTTGATTGAAAAACAATGCTTTGTAACCAGAAAGTACAGAAGCACATAAGGGATTTTTGTTACTATTATTAGGAATAATGATGGACTGAACAAATAACTTATTAGAACAGGCACAAACTCCAGGAGGCCTTGCTCTAATTGGCATGTATAGATGTGCACAAAAGCTGGAGAAAGGTATAGGGTTGATTTGTTTAATTAAGGGATAATTTCTGTTGTTGCCCTGAGTGTAGAAAGTTATGACGTGTGGATATTTAGGAGAGGCTGAAGTAATGTACGGAGAAGTTAATTGACACTTTAAAGCTGTTGATTGTAAATATGCTCAAGAGGTAGAAAAGTTCACACTGTTTTATGGCAGAAAGGCTTTTTATTGGTGATTTCATGTAATTGTGAAATTGGACGAATCACTACTTCTAGGCTCAAGGTTTTCTACGCATCCGGCAGGGAGGTTTTCGTACCTCCCAACCTTGAAGGGGCACCCTTGGGTGCCAGTGGCTGTGACCTTCCATTTTCTGTGTGAAAGGTTTTCTCTGAAGGGGTGAAGAGAAGGTGTTCCCACATTCCCAGGGGTGTGCATTATCCATAAGCCCGTGTCTTCCGGTTCTTTCAGCTACTGGAATCAGAAAACCCCTGTAATCGAAGATGCTAGAGGAAGAAGTGGTCTTACTGTGGTCAGGCCTCATGAACTGACAGCAACTGAAACACAGACCGCCTTCAAGAGCCAAGGCGTCTGCCCCCTCCTGCTCACGGGCGTGCTTCATACTTATGCTCCTTCACTCTCTCTCACTGGCTTCCTAGTTCTCTTCTACTTCATGTCCTTGTACAGCTCTTCCATTCTCTCTCAGCAGACTGGCTCCTCTGCTCCTTCATGAAGGTGGCAGGGGATGATTGCACCTTGGCTCTCAAGTATAACTGAAGCTCAAAAAGCTAGTGGAAAACTGGCTTCCTGGCTTAGAGACTCTGGGGTCAGATGTCCATCATCTCTGTCTGTTGGGTCACAGAGTAACAACATGGCTGCCTGGGCCTTCTGATGAGGGTCGTGGCCTGAGCAGATATCCTAATAGGTGTCTACCACGCTGAGGTATGGAAAACACAAAGGTTAAGTTTTTAATTCCTAGAGATGAGGCCCAACCATTGACTAAAAATGTTAAACTCGGAGAGCATTTACCCACAGGTTTCTTCCTCCTCAGAGTTAATGGACCTAAGAGGTATGTGTGCGTTGCTCCCAATCCAAAGACCATCTGCTATGTGTGCTCAGAGGAGACATGGAGGCGTGTCAAGTTGATGGTTAAGTTCTTTACAAATGGCTCAGTGTGGCATCCTTCCTTCTCACGTTGAGTAAGTAAGACGAGTAACATGTGGAGTGCATATGAGAGCAGAGGTGGAAATACTCATTGGAAATCAATGTGGGCTTGTTATTTCTACTTTGTTCCAAAGGCACAGATGGAATCTGAGGATCTTACCTTGACTTAGGTTATATCCATACCACGTGACATAAATTGAATTAAATGCCAACTGTGTTGTTGATGGATTTTCATAACGACTCCTTCCTTCAAAGAGCATTGTTCCAAAAGTATTATCTCATAATCCATTTGGCCTCACAAGTCAAGAGCTATTTTTGCAGAGCCAATAACAAAATTCACATCTTCTTATTTATAATCCAATTGCCTTTTTGCTATATTGCGTTGCTTCTGTGCAGACAAACTATTTGTTATTTTCCCCTTTGCCCCTGCAGAGCTACTCGCCACCCTTCTCTATCCTGCTCTGGATGACATTGTTGATTGAATTAACCGAGTCCCTTGGTCTCTAGCTTCTAGTGAGTTGAGTCAATAGAAGTCACCAGCAAGAAATCAGAGAGTGAGGTCAGAGTATGTCTTTTCTGTATTCCTTTCTACAGGATCTCTATATCAAAAGCCACAGCACCTTTTGGACAGGCCCTACTTTCTCCAGGTTCCAGCAACTCCTTAAGGATGGTAATATCTCCCAACTGCTGCTAACCCTGAGATGCTGCACCACCCCTTATTGGTTTCCCTTAGCCTCTCCACCTATTAAACTCACCTGAATTATCGCTTTGAGTGCTCCATTCTTTTTTTGCCAGAACTATGACTGATCAGCAATCTAACAATGTGTCTTAAATACCTGATTACTGTGTAATTGAGGGTTATGTAGACATTTTTTAATAGTCTAAATAATATCCTGTGAGAAGGACAGACATTACAATTGTCTACTCACAATTCATCAGCCACAAATACTTTTTCGATTTTAGTCAAAGAATACAAGTATTTTTCCGTACTGTGTTCTAGCTCCTCTCCATCCACACCAAAGGAAATGTCCTTTGCTGGCCTGAGTCTTAAGTATAGTAGGCAGTCTGAATGGCCGAAACCCATTGCCACGGTTCTCATCTTTCCCACGGGGGATTATCTCTATTCCTTTATACAAGAAGTTCAAAAGAAGAGAAAATATTGAAAGGACATACCTATCTTGGGGAACATGTAGGGAAAAGACTGGGAGTGAGAGACAGAAATATAATGAAGAAACAGAGAGAGACAGAAAGAAAGAGACCTTCGTAAGTTGTATATAGAACTGCAAAATTGTACACCCAGTTCGTACTGCCTGTAGATAGATAGGAACTGTACCTGAACTTCAGTCCACTGTTTATTTTCTGCTGTACTTTATCCTGCAGGAGGCTAAATACAGAGAATGGTTTATTTAACAGCTGAGTATTTGAAAACACAAATGTAGAGAACAACTTTTAAATGGGTCACCACATTCCTTTCTCTTCACCCAGATATGCATACATAGTAAGTCAACATTCTCCATGCAAATTACTCTGTGTTGCTATTTTGTTGTTTACTGATCCCTGTCAACCAACTGCGCACAAAACACTAGCAACAATCATGCCCCAAATGACAAATTTACTCAATCAGAGCATCTTCTCTATGTCTCCTGACCAGCCCTGGGATCTAGCACAATGCCTGGCACACCGCAGACATTCAGACAACGTTTTTAGATAAAATTGAATGACTGCAGGATTTTGGAAGGTGCTAGAACAGTGGAATCATGTCAGAGAGAACAGAAAAAGATGGAGGTGGCTCACAGAAAAAGACAATGCAGGATCGTGCCAAGTTATTTCCGGTACTCATCTTCCTTTCCTGCTCTCCAGCAAATCTGGGAAGAGGTGTTTTCCCAGAAGCTGCTACTGTCTCCCGGAGCTAGCCAAATAGGGCCAGTTTTCTAATTCCAGCTGCAAATGAGCATTAACGCAGGCATTTAAACTCAAGTTGTGTCTGCCCTTACCAATAAATACTTAACAATGGAAGATGATAAGTTTCAAATTATTCTCAGAGGGGGCACAGCATGGCTGCATTCTATTCCTTCACACCAACAAGGCACAAACCTGAACGGCTGTAAAAACAGACATCTCCAGCCCTTCTTGCCAGTCAGCACCTTAGCTTTTCCTGGGTGACGCAAGACTCAAAAATAGTTTCCAGTCACTGTTTCGAGTCTCCACAGGATTTCAGAATGTCACTGAAGGTAAAATATTCAGCTCTCCTAAAAGCAGGATGGCAAATTGAATCCTTTGCTACTGCAGTAAAATGTCTTATTTTATTCTCTGGGATAGCAAAGGGCAAGCAACACCCCCAACACACCATGCCAGTCCCCCAGAGAAATTTGAGGCATAGTCACGACACAGAGCCACAGAACATGCTTGATATTTCTTAATCCTCAAAATCTGGAGATTTCACCTCAAGTAAACTCAAGATACATTTTTTTTTTTTTTTTGAGTTCTACGGCTAGGAGCTGCAGGAAATGTCAAGATAAATAACATTAGTCCTTACCCATAAGGAATTTATAATCTAGTACTTAATTTTATTTTCATTCATTCATTTAGTTAATGATTTTCCAACCAGAAAAGGATTAAAGTGGCTTAGAAAAAAATGCAAAAATTACAATGAGGTAAAATAAAACGTAGACTAAGTTGCTGAAGAACTCATGAAAGAAGTAAAATGAGGACAAGAAACATGAGGGGAGGCTGGAGATAAAGTCAGCACCCAAGCTGCAGGCTGTAAGATCCTACACAGTTGCTAAGTGTCATCCCCCAATTGACTGCAGGGTTTCTAGCAGACAAGAAACAGCCTAGCAGAGGAGACAAGCCGGGTCTACAGATAAATATGAAGATGACGGGTGTGAGCTCTGGGACCAGATCGCCTGGGTTCCAAATGCCAGCGCCCAGTTATGAGATGTACGAGAAAGCACTCATGTTTTCTAAACTGCAGATTTTCTCAATGGGTAAAATGGGAATAATTGTACCTACTCCGTGGGGTTATTTGTGGAATAAAATAACTTATGTCTATAGGAAAGTAAAGCACCCAGGACACAGTAGGTGCTCCATAAGCATTAGCTAGTACAAGACAGAATATGACAAACATTATTGCAGAAGTTCACATTCATTACTGTAAGAACACTGAAGGAAAGGATTGATTTTGGCTGAGGATGGGAGAGGGACATAGATTAGGGATGACTTTGTAGAGGCAGCAGTAACCAAATAAAATAGAAGAAAAGATTTTTGCTACTAGATGGAAGGAAAAAAGGAAGATATGTTGAGCAGAAGGAACAGTACAAGTGTTAAAATAGAAAAGTACAGTGGCTGCTCAAGGAACAACAAGTATTCAAGAACCCAGAAATGAAGGGGTTATTTATTTATTTATTTATTATCACTGTGCTAGTGAGGAAACTTGTGATTGAAAGTGACAGAAACCCAATGCAAACTGGATCAAGTAAACAAAAAAAGGTGAGTTGTACTATTTCATATAACTCAGAAGCTCATGGTTACCTTCAGACACAACTGGATCCAGGACCTCCAATAATATATGATCAGAATTCACTTTCTCTCCTCTCAGCTTTACTATCCTTCGTGTTGAATTCCATCTCAGGCAGGAAAACTACCCAGCCATTCCAAGTTTTCATCTACCCAATCTCCGGCCAGTGGACATCTCTTAAGAGGTCAGTGAAGACATTTTGGAATATTTTGGAGAATAGTTCTGTTCTCCTTCTGGGCACACGATAGCACTGTACTCCCCCATGGCCCCTTTGAAGTGTAAGGTGGCCATGTGACTAGCATTAGCCAGAGAAATATGAGTGGAAGTGACCTATTTCACATTCAGGTGGGAGCTTTAAGAGGCAGACTTAGCCCCTTCCCCAGCCATAATGATTATGGTCCTCTCATGTCAAGACAGGTCTCTGTCAACCTGGGTCACTGATGAGCAGAACTCCCACACTGACCTTCTTTGAACATGCAGCAAAAGTAAGAAACATTTTTGGTTACATGACATCACTGAATTTTGGAAGTTATGGGTTACCACAGCATAACCCAGTCTATCCTACCTGATATAGAAAAAAATCTCTACTGGGATCTGAATTGGGGTTCTCCACAGAAACAGAACCAATAGGATGTGTAGATAAGGGAAAGAAATTTATTTTAAGGAATTGGGTCACACAATTATGGACACTGGCAAATCCAAAATCTTCAGAGTGGGCCAGCAGCCTGGATAACCAGGAGAGCCAATGGTGTAGTTCAAGTCCAAAGGCTGTCTGCTGGCAGAATTCCTTCTTGCTCAGGAGAGGTCAATTTTGTTCTATTAAGGCCTTCAACGGAGTGGATGAGGCCCTCCCACACTATGGAGGGCAATCTGCTTTACTCAAAGTCCCCTAATTTAAAAGTTAACCTTATCCAGAAAAACACCCTCACAGAAATATCCAAAATAATGTTTGACCAAATATCTGAGCAATGTGGCCCAGCCAAGTTGACATGTAAAATTAACCATCACAGGGTACAACCCGCCATGTTGGAGTGAGCAAGCATGCATAAGCCCCTTCACAGGCACTTGGTCGGAATTTCACTTCTGAGGAAAATCATTATTATTGAACTCATGATATGAAGCTTAAAAAATAAAAGCTCCATCTCTCATCAAAAGGTCATCCCCATGATTCTCTCTAGTCTAGAGAAAGAGCTTGTTAATTCACCTTCAGTATTGGTCCACTTGGCAAGCAAGGTATCAGTTTCTATATGTCCCATCTGGTTGAAGTCTTTGTGACCCTCTCAAGCCATGTCTTCTAGAAAAATACTTGATCTCCCTTCAATACTTTCTTCTCTTACTATAAAAACAGATGTATGTATTTCTCACTGACCAGATATCACAGACTACATGACCTATCACAAAATACAGGCCAGGAAATGGTGATTTAAACCCTGTAGCCAAACGGATTGTACAAATCCCCAGGAGCTGGTTACCTTGACCCTATTTGACAAAGCTTCCTTTAAGCTATGAGTCATTGATAGGTTTGGTTCTTCAGAACTCCTCATGAGCAAATGAATCTCCTTTGGCTATCCCTTCTCATTATCTAACAAAGGCAAATTTTCAGCACTTCTGTGGCTTTATCCAGGAAACAGCCTCAAGGTGTTCATAAAAGGGAACTGGTATTAGGCTTGGATCAGGTTGGCTGGCAGCAATGAAGTTGTCAGCACTTCCTATCCACCAGGGAGAACTCTCACCAAGTTACAAAGTAGGCAACATTACCTTTGCTCACCCAACACCTGAATTTCCTGAGCGCCACCCTTCTTTGCCAGCACAATCTCCCTCATTTCTGCTCCTCTCTGCTGACAATTCAAAAAACCCCCATATGTAACCCTCTTGTCTTCCAACCTACCCACTCAACTTGTCACCTCAAGGGCCTTCTCTCATGTGGCTAGCAAAGAAGACTGTGGGTTTGACAAGTCACTCACACTATGGCATTGATAACTGATAAGAACTTGATTGTAAACTTTCTCAAAGGCATTTGAAAGTTAAAAGATGGTTCTTCTAGTTATCAGTCTTCATCGCTAAGCTCATGACATTGTGACATGCTTTTCTTTTCCCTCTGAATGGCTCCTCTGTCTCTATTAACAAAGCCTTGGATACTCCATGGTTTACGAGGCCGAAACTTATTCATCCAACACAGATGCATGATACAGCTTTGTACTTTCAGACAATTTCCACTTGAGAAAACATGACCTTTTCTCCCCACTCTTCCATTCAGTCTGTGTCCTCATGGTGAAAAACAAAGGGACATCCTCCTACATCATCATCTGTTCTTCCCCATCCTTGAGGAGTCAAGTGGGCCGATGCACAGAAAAATTGAAAAACCGTGTAGTAAGGACAATAGAAGTGATAGGGGTGAGCCATGGGGAGCAGACAGGCATGGTATTAACTGTGCCCTGACAGCACTATCCTCTCAGAACTCCTGTGTTTACTTCAAATGCAAAAAAGTCCAAAGCAGAGGCGGCCTGATGGCTCAGTTGGTTAGAGCATGAGCTCTGAGCAACAGCGTTGCCGGTCCAATTCCCACATGGGCCAATGAGTTGCACCCTCCACAACTAGATTGAAGACAATGAGCTACCGCTGAGCTTCCAGAGGGGCAGCCAGATGGCTCAGCTGATTAGAGTGCAAGCTCTCAACAACAATGTTGCCGGTTCAATTCCCTCCGTGGGATAGTGGGCTGCGCGCCCTGCAACTAAAGAATGAAAACGGCGACTAGACTTGAAGCTGAGCTGCACCCTCCACAGCTAGATTGAAGGACAATGACTTGGAGCTGATGGGCCCTGGAGAAACACACTGTCCCCCAATATTCCCCAATAAAATTTATAAATTAAAAAAAAAAGTCCAAAGCAAATTATTACCATTCAAAGAAAGGTAGTGCCACAGGAATCCAGGCTGCCATATTGCACAACTCCAAGGGACATTATTCACCATTATCCAAGTGAATGGCGCCCCCTGGAGTTGTGCAACAGAGTGACACTGTCAGGAGGATCAAACACAGTTAACGATAGGCTCTTTCATAACTTAGCAATCAGTTCTATTGGACAGGAAAACATGCTCTGGAAAGTTAATGGAGATAGAGGGGAGTATTTCCTGACCTATCTTGACTTCTGACCCTCTTGTTATCTAATAGGAGCCATATCCAACCTAGGAAAGGTACTATTTGGCTCTATGACATCTGTCCCTTAAGCTTAACTAATAGGCTGTGACAAAGTTTTAGTGGGAAAATTTAAAACTCTTTCCATGTGAAAAAAGTTTTAAAATTCTTTCCATGTATTGCCTAGAAATTTTTGGAGTTCTTTTTTAAATTCTAAATTTCTCAGTAATTTTTTTTTAAAGAATGCGTTCATTTTTCCTAGCAAAAGAGATTTTCCTCCTAATTTGCCAGTTTGTGTTCATGGCACCATCTTCATAAGTACCCAGCCAGCCTGGCCAAGCCTTCCGCTGCTGCTTTCCTACAGTTTAACATCCACTCAACTTGCCAAGTCAGTTGATTCTGTCTCTACACATTTTCTATCACCTGTCTCCTCATTTCCACTCTGCAGGGCACCACCTCTCTCAGCCAGTTACCGGCACTCCAACCTCTCCCTTCTCCAGTCCTTCCAAACACTGTTTCCTCTTTAAAATGAAACCTCAAAAAATTCTACTGCTCTGTTCATATATCTTTAATGGTAATTAAGTACTACGCCTCATTCTGGCATGAAAGAGTCTCTACAATATATAGCCTCGGTTGTTTTATCTTACGTCATCCATATTAACGGCTGTTTCTCAAAGTATCATCCATCACCTATTGATGGATCCCAAGGAGCCCTCAATGGACCATGAACTGACTCAAAAAGGCAAATGCTTGCATCAAATCTCAAGAGTTAAGTATGATCAGCTCCATAAATGACTGGCTATACCTATGAATGAACATTTATTCTGGAATCCACTAAATAGGTAAGGGGAGCAAAATTAGGGAGTCGTAAGCTATAATTAACACCACTGGAGAGTTTTTCAAGGACTCTAATTCAGTATTCTACTCAACTATTTCGCTTCCATACAACATTGAAAAGCTGTTACACACATGCACATATGGGTAAATGAAATTCCCATGAATAGGCATAGGTGGGATGGGTGGACTGTGATGTATGTTGCCTAAATGGTCCCCAGTCTAAAAAAAAAAAAAAAAAAAAAAAAAGCGTAAGAAACACTGCTCTTGAATAGTATACATTTCAATCAAACTAATCAACTATTCTCTGAGTAAATCTGTTGGCTTTCCTGCCTCTGTGAATTCAGTTCTCTCAATTTTGGATACCCTTCCCATATTTAACTATTCTTTCTTTGGGAAGAATAACTCTCCATCCCATCAGATATGATGCCAATGTGTCTCTCTTGAACCCCAGGTGGTCCTTGCAAATTTCCTATGAAACAACTCACCCTACCATGCATTACCATTATTCATCTCCTTATATTAAAGCCTCTGCTAGACCGCAATCTCCTTGAAGGTAGGTACAGCGCCTAACTTGTATTTGCATCTACAAACACCTAGCAAAATGCCTTCTACATAAGGAACACTCAACATTTTTACCCGCTCTTCCTCCTCCCAAAAAAAAAACACTAGCCACAAAGACATAATCTACTATGAGTTTTCCTTGAGGTAATGGAATAGTTTTACACAGTTGAAGTAATTTGCTAATATGAATGAAACTGTGGACTGTTCAGTCCCCGGAGACAGTTATCACATATGTAATTCCATTATAAAATGAGCAGTAGACTCGATGAAACACTTTTGGAAGGAAATGATAAAGATGTCCAAGCCTGGGACCTACTGACAATGACAGTACCAAGAAAACTCTTACTATATTTTCCTGAATCTGAAAACTTCTCTTCACAATTGGCCCTCTACTGCTACCCGGAAGCTACCCCTCTGCCATACTTCCATCCGCCGTGCACACTCACATGTGCATGTGAACACACAATTTGCTGTGTGGCCCACTTAGAGAGCTCCCTAAATGTTGCTTTTCTCATTATTTGCTTGTACCTTTGAAATGTCTTACAAAATTAAACTACAAAAATGCACTTTCTTAATGGGTCAACATCTAAAATTGTATATTCCATATAAGTTCCAGGAGGCAGCCAGGGCATAATAAAAAGGAATACTGGCCCTGGAATCTCATTGCCAGGGCTTCAGTTCCAGCCTTTCCTCTTTCGAGCTACTTGCCATTGAAAAAGTCATCCTATCTGAATCTCAGTGTCCTCATCCTTAAGATGGAATAAAAAAGAAAAAAAAATCACTATATGCTTCACAGGGTTTCTTTCTATGAAGTCAATGCAATAATGAATATGGAATAGCTACTATGTAAGCTGTAAGGTGCTCAGAAATTATTTCTGCTCTGTTACTTAAGAAAGGTAACCTAAACCCAGGGATTTCATCTGATTTTCACACCAGTGCAGACTCTGTCTAGTTTTAGTTTATCATGCAATTTTAAACCTTCTGTAAAGCAGCTTGGTTGAGTCTGGACTATGAACCTGATCAGCCAGCAGATGAAAACAAAAGGCAGGAAAAGGAAAAAAAAAAAAAATCAAGATTTCTTGATGTTTCTCAAACACTGAGAAATGACAGCCTTCAAGTGCATGAGAAGACATTTCCAGTTCTGACAGAGCCTAAGTACGGCTGCCCCAGTCACTAGCTCACCTGTCACATACATGGGAGTGGGGGTCGGGGGGAATGCCGAGGCTCCGCTGAGAGCAGAGTCTTCCTGAGTTCACAACCACCTTACATAAGATTCTGCCTGCCCTCAGGGATTCAGCCCCTGTCTCCTGGAAAGCAAAGCACTCCCAAGGCATTTCCACTAGCTTCACTGCTCCTCCCCAGGAAGGAGCAGATAAGGAGTGAAACAGCAAATCTTGCCCAACTCAACAGTCAGTGCTGCTAAAGCAGCTCCATAACAGAGAGGGCCAGTCCGCAGGCCATTATTATCTCAGTCCTGGTGGCCTGGATCCACGGTGCAGAATGTGAAGCCAAGGTAACTGTGGTTCTAAATGAGCCAATTATTTTCTCCCAAAGAGAGAGGAGACTGGTCTGTGGCAGACATGACTTGCCCAATACGCTCCAGTCATCTAGCAAACATAATGGGGGGAGGGGGTACATTCATCCAATAAGTATTTACTAAGGCCCTACAACGTGTAGTTTCAGTAGTGGAAACAAAACTGACAAGAACCCTGTGGACTTTTCTTGCTAGTGTGTGGAATGGGGTGGGAAGTGTGCTGGGGGACAGAAGCGAGACTAAGAATGAATAAAACGAGGTAATTTCAGACAATGATAGAGGTCATTAGACATGTAAGAGTAAGAGGATAAAGATTGTAGAGTGGATGGGAGAATGGTTTTAGTTTGAGGGTAAAGGAAAGCCTCCCAGACATTTGAGCTAAGAACCAATAAAGGGGATGCAGTTGTGCCAAGTCCTGGGGGCAGAGCATTCCGGAGAGAACGGGGGACATGCCTCTGTGAGAAACCCCGCTGCCTCTATTTGAAATGCTTCCATGATACTTCAGGAATTATGGTACCGAAGGAGCTGACCCCTCCAATCCTTTGGAGCCCAGAGGCACTGGTGAGGTGGACCAACAAATGACGTGGAGCCTCATTTTGCCTCTTGGACATGGGATGTTCCTTCATCTTTCAGAGTCTCTTTTCACAGAAGATCCCCATAAGGGAGGGAGGGAGGGAGGGAGGGAGGGAGGGAGGGAGGGAGAGAGAGAGAGAGAGAGAGAAAAGAAGAAGGAGAAGGAGAAGGAGAAGGAGAAGGAGAAGGAGAAGGAGAAGGAGAAGGAGAAGGAGAAGGAGAAGGAGAAGAAGAAGAAGAAGAAGAAGAAGAAGAAGAAGAAGAAGAAGAAGAAGAAGAAGAAGAAGAAGAAGAAGAAGAAAGAGAATGGTATATGGTATATATGTATACATATGTACGTATATATGGATGTATTTTATATGTACATGGAATATATACACCTATGTATACCTATGTGCATGCATCTGTGTGTGTGTATTCATTATTTAGACCCAACTTCTAGGCATGTCTGTGAAGGTGTTTGCGATGACCCTTAGAAATTATATGTGAGGAAACCTAGAGGGAAAAGCTCAGGCAAATAGGAGGGTCGGGTGTCTGTTGACGATCCTGTGCCTTTGACCCACACCTACCCCACACCTACCCTAGGCTTGGACATGGATTTGTGTTTGAGCAACCTGGAGCAGCAGAAGCTAGAAGAGTGGTTTTAAGAAGTATGTGGAGCCAATTCAGGGATCGGATAACAATATGCAACTTCGTAGGGAACAGAACATTTTAGCATCTCAGTAGAAAGCGTCTTCTTCAGGGATATGTCTGTATAATGTGTGCCTCACCTCACTGGAATGTCCTTAAGGCTGGGGACTTTGGACGTCAGTACATTGCCTGAAACACAATGGATTCACGATGAACTTTCGCTGAATTTGCCTGATTCATAAGAAGGCCACTAGCAATAATGACAAAAGATGGACCTCACTGCGGAGCATGAAGACAAGAGCAAAAGGCGTGAGGGGATTATTTACAAGCACATCAGGCACTTCTCTGTACTCCCATAAATGCATAGGGCAAATTATGCAAGTTAGGAGGCTGACGAGAAGCAACAAAAGGCAGATAGTTCACAGTCACTGGCTCCCCTTGAAGAAGCCTATAGACGCAACACACACTGTCCAGGCATTTTAGGGGCTTGGGAAGGCCATCCAGGTTTCCATGGTCAAATCATAAGATCATTTGAAACTGTAAGGAAATCGTTCTGAGTATAGACTCTGAACCTAGACACTGTATTCAAAACCAACCAGGGCTCAGAACCTGGCTCCATCTGTCCACTCTAATTCCCTGAAGAGTCACTGTTGGACTTACCACCCTACTAGGAAATTCAGGTGAGGCCAACATCCACGTTTTCTCAATAATTGAAATGCCTTAACTTGCAGCTCCGCTGTTCCTGCTGAGAAGGCAACGCTTTTTTTTTTTTTAAACGGGACAAAGAATTTCACTATTGCATGTGGCTCTGCATAGGCAGCCTGGTAGGATGTAGTTAGGAGATTTTCCTTGGGGAATTTTGACCTTGTTCACTATGAGGAACTGACAATTTTCCTTCCATCCACAGTACAATTTTCTCCTTACATCTCTGAGTACTTAATCAGACACAGATAAGCCCTCCTGAGGTCCATGTACAATTCACATCTGCCGGAAGCTCAAATGTGTGCAAACTTCAATTGGGAGGCCTTCAGAGTTACTGGCTTTTAGAAGCCATTGTTATATTAATGCAAACTTTAGGCACAGAGAAGGGGACAGAGGCCTTCACTGAGAAAGGAATATTCAATACTTCCACTGATGATGAGACTCCTTAGTCAATGAAGCCTCTGCATACGTGCACACTCTGTCACATGCACACATATCTAATTCATTATAACAAAATGGTACTAAGAGTGGGGTCTATCCATGTTAAAACTCTGGCTCCAAGTTTCTTAACTTTGCCAAGCCTCAGTTTTTTCACCAGTAAAATGGGTGTAACAATGCCTGCCTACCAGAGTGGGCGAATGGATGTTTAAAGGAGATAATACATGGAAAACCCTTCATAGACTGTCTGGCATTCAACAAGCACTCTATCAATGTTAGCAAATAAAGAGGAGCCTAACAGAACCCTGTAAATTCCTTCCCATCCCCTGAGTAAGGATGACTTGGGCAGCTGGTAATATGGTGACAAATACCTGGATATTCCAAGAAATAATTGAGTGGGGTTTGTGGAAGAGAGCAGGAGCCAGTGATACTCTGGTTTTCACTACTGAGATGACCTCATGAGAGCCACAGGCTGAGGAATCTGGCAACACAGCCCGCATGATTTCATGGTACCTGAACCCAGCAACGGAAACACAAATTCAGTATTGGGCTAGTACAATTTCCTCCCCTGGACCTGCCCATGGCTCCGAAAAAACACATCTCCACTTCTCCAGTTACCAAAAACAGACTAAGAACTTGTCCTGTCCCTAAGGCCACCTCCTCCATGAAGACTTCCAATTCCCCTCTCCACAAAGATACTGCCACCTCCTACTGGTCCTGCCAGTTCCCGGTATCTCTAACTCACACTCGACATAGAGTGGAGTGTGGTGGTTACAATTGCCAGCTCTGGAGAGAGCTCACCCGGCTCCAGTGCCAGATCTGCTGCCTTGTAGCTGAGGGACCCTGGGCCAGTCTCCTAACTTCTCTGTACCTTGGCGCCTCTTCTATCTGTAACAAGGAGAAAAATGCTAATACATACTTCCTAAGGAAACAAGATGAAGAATAGAATGCCCTTAGCCTGGGGCCTGGACTACAGCAAGGGCTCACAGGACAGTAGTCACCCTGATGCCCGCTTGTTGAATCAGGGCAGGGCCAGAGGGCAGGCGAAAGGCCCAGGGTTCACCAGCCCTTAGTGGCCAGAGTGGTTGGTGTGAACGGACAAAGCCCAACCTTCAAAAGCACTCTTCTTGCCATCTTCAGCAAGACAAACAGGGAAGGGCCCCTGTGCCTGCCAAAGCTTTGCCCAGTAAATAATTGATATCCTGCCGTGTGTTCTTTTATTCAGAAACACCTTTGAAGTTTCCCTTCGCCCTTGCCACAGGGATTTGCGGGGAGGCGGGCAGGGAGGATGTAAGGAAAGGAACAGAGAGGAAAGGGCAGTGTGTGATCAGCAAGATGGTAAAAATTAAAGCCATTTTTGGTATCCGTGCGGGTCTGGAGTCAATAATTGTAACTTTTAATCAAGCAAGCATTCCAAGCAGCCGAGCACCAAAAAGGGAAGATGGAGAAGAATACAAAAGGAGTCCTGAGTAACAGCTGTGGGTGCTAGCCCGACAGCTCCCTCCTGGGGAGGTGACAGTTGGCGAAAACATTCAGCAGCAGGCAGCAGTCTACCTGGGCAAGAGCAACCAGCCGGGCCTCGCAGGGACTAATTATGAAAATATGATTATGATGGATTAGTAATCTTGTCAATCAAAGCCACATGCCACGTAGCACCTGGCAGTGGGTGAAAATGCCACAGGACAGAAGAATTTGCTGTTGTGATTTTTTTTTTTTTTTTTTTTTTAACAAAATGTTCCTCCCTGGAAGGGAGGGCCTTACCGGTCTGGGGATGACAAGGGGCAGAGGAGTCGTTCACCGGCACTCTGGGGAGGAGCAGGCAGGATACACAACAGGACAGCTCTGGCATATCTGACGAGGAAATTCTGGACGGCATCATCCTATTGTCACCCTTGAAAACTGGCCCAAAGCTTGCTCTCTGTTTTACATAAGCTCAAAAAGAAATTAGTAGTGTCTTCTCATGAGAGTCAAGGAAAAGTACACACAGGTTAAGAAATGATGCTTTTGGTGGAAATACTAACCACAGCTACCGTCCTATGAGCACGTAGAATGTGCCCAGCCAGACGGCCAGCACTTTACAGACTTTATCTCGTTTAATCATAACAAAACCCTGGGAGACAAGCTCTACATCCCTACCTAATAAACAGAAGCTCACAGAAGTTGTGACCTGGCCAACGTTATACCACAAGAAAAACAGATCAGCTAAACTCCAGGGATCATTTTCATAATCACCAGCTTCTACTGTCTGCTGCTGAAGGGTACCCCAAAACCAAAGCTCCCCCATCTCCCTTTCCTGCAGTCAGGAAAGCATTCTCCGTGTTACAGTGACAACCAAGAAAAAAGAAAGGGAGTGAGGCGGCAGGGTCTAGAGGATAAGACACTGAACCAGCAATCAAAAGAGCTATGTTTCCTAACAAGACAGAGAACTACTGTCAATTGAGCATTTACTATGCCCTGTCATTGTACAAAATACTTTGGTTACTTTTGATACTTAGTCCTCAAAGTAAATGTACAAAGGAGGTACCATTACTCTGTTTTATAGATGAGAAAACAGAATCTTTAAAAAGTTGGGCAATTGACCACATGCTATAGAACTGTAAGACTAAGAAGAGAAATTCCAACCAGGTTTTTCTGATCCCCCCAAACTGGGCTTCCTAGGACTACTCTCTCCTGCGAGATGTGTGCAAGAGTGTGAACAATCCTCCTCAACCCTCACCTGACCCTGTATGCAGAGCACTGGGCTAGAGACCAGTGGATCTGTACTTTGCTTTTCCCCTTCACAAACAGAGATATTATTTGTGAAGTCACTTATACTGAGCCATCAAGAGGAAAAGTGACCTCGGATGGAGGGGGATAAAATTCTGTCCAAATTCACAGAATTAGTATTAGTGAGAGAAATTCTAGAATGACCTGCATTTCATTCATACTTCTCAATGCCAAAGTAATAGTGTGAAGGAAACAGGTCTGTTTTCCAGCTTATGATTGTTGGAGCATGAAAAATGGACACATGCTCAGCTACATTTACAAAACAGAATGTTTAACAATGTATACATGTATCAAACCATTACATTACACACCATATAGTATTCAGTTGTCAATTATACCTCAATAAATTTGAGAGAATTGGCAAAAAAAAAAAGGTAAATAAGCTGACAAATGAGTAAATTTCCAGTTAATATATAAATATGCCATAATCATTACGAATATGAATATGTACTAATGAAAAGAAAAAAATGAATAAAACATGCTTTTGTAACACCATGATGGCAAAAATAATAATAATAATACATCAAAGGAACAGGGGTTGGACGTCCACTTCTGCTCTGCTCCCTTCTGTGGAAGCACTTACCAGCCACTACTGTGGTTATTTATTTAGATTGTGTACACTTTTCCATCACTCACCTGTGAGCGAGGGCTCAGTTTATAAATCACATCTGTGTTCCACCACCTCCCCTGCACTTAGCAGAGAGCCTGGTGCGGTAGTGAGCCAATACAGGGCCACGCATTGTTTTATAGGTTCCCTAGAGCTAATTCTCACGGAGACAGAGAGATAAACTAAAGGATCCCTTCACCTCCTTTTAAGACTTGCCCTACAGTCCTGGAAGAAACGGGTATAAGTGATATATAGGAGACATTCACTCCTCAGACTTGCACTCCTCCTCACTGACCTGAAAGAAACAAACCTCTGAAAAACAATGTTTTTTTAAGTAAAAATAAAAGCTAGGCACACACCGGCCTTTCACAATGACGGATGACTCTGTCAGAGACTTGAAGGGTAGCATGAGCCACCATGGAAAAGATCTGCACGTAAAGTACACAAAGGAATAGGAGAAGTACATTCCAGTAACCCTGATAGATGCCCCCATTTCAATGATATCTCCCTCAGTGCGCAGCAAGCAGCCAAGACTGGAGCAGAATTCCGACACACGGGCTGATGGATGCATACCCGGAGTTTTGAGGAATGTACATGTGAGAATCCTGGAAACTAGAGGTGGAGTCTGTTCACAAAGTCAGCAGAAGCAGGAATGCGCCCGTAGCTCAAACGCAGCCTTGAGCGTCCGTGTCTTCAGAACAGCAAGTAGCGGCCTTGAATATATGATTGCCATTGGGCGCCTCAGTCTGGACCTCCGCCTAAGCCTGAAGAGTGAAACCACAGGGTTTCTGGCGAGGGAAGGGAGAAAAAAAACCCTGAGGACAGCTGAATCATCCCTTTGAAATATGCTGGTCACTCCTTATTCTGACAGTGACTTCAAAAACCAGGGCGTTTTAAGAGAAGAGAACCCTCTTCCAGTTGTGAAGAGATGAAAATCACACTGTACTTTTAGGTCAAAGGAAATGACTTCTGAGTTTTCCTAGTGGTGCTTACAGCGCCCGATGGCGTCTCGTTTCCTCCAGGAGCAGGTCTCATGCCTGCTCCGAAACAATGGCCTTTCAGTCTCTGCCTAATAGTGTTCCTTTCCCAGCATGTTTCGCTCATTGTCCTGCACGGTGGGCAAGCCATCCTCTGCCGTGTCCAGACGAGCCTGGCACAGTGTTGCCATCATGCTGGTAGCATTTGCTGGCCCCTCTCCACTACAGGGAAACCCCAGCTATCCCTCAAAACCATATCAAGTGCCCCTTCCCCAAGCAGCCTTTCCCAAATGTCTCAGTCTATAATAATCTCTTTCCTCTCTGAGTTATTCTTCAGGTTCTGAATCTTATGGTGGGCTCTCCTGGGATTTAGTAGTTCCATATATTTATATAGTCCATATATTTGATCAATCCAATGAGATGAAAAAATCAACAAATGATATTTACTGAACACTTAGTACATTTTTGAGACATTAAACTAAACCCTTTATAAACACTATCCTATTTAATCCTTAAAAACAATCCATGGGGTAGCACCTACTATTTTCCCCATGCTACAGATGAGGAAAACTGAGGGACAGAAAGTGTGTCTTGCTCAATGTCACACCACCAGCCATGAGTCCAGGTCTGTCTGACTCCAGATCTTGTGATCTTAACCATCAGAGTAACCATGACCTACAAATCACCTGGATCTCTCACAGAACATTATACTGGTGTGTGTTTTCATTTTTAGTGTAAGAAATCATAGACTGACCTAAATGCAACTCGTGACTCCTCAATGCTATTCACTTGCCCTTGAGAATTTTTCATGTGCCACGTAAGCTGTGCTACGTGTGGGGATAAGCTGATGAACAGGACATAGGCCTTGCCCTCAAGAAGCTCACAGTCAAAGGGAGGGCTCAATAACTATTGGAATTGAATTGCCACACACACAAAGCAATTAACAGAGCCTCACCTGAGAATGTGTACAGTAGCCACTTAGTTCAAAGAAACATCAAGTCGTGGAGAGAACACTGGAGTGACACATAAGAGTGCTACGGGTTTACCCAGACTGCCAATAATTTGCCGTTTGACATTCAGCAAGGAACATTCCATCCAGGAATAAAACTGAGAGGCTGGACCACATCAGTGAGTTCACAGCTTGGCCTATTATCAGAATTACCATTCAATGGTTTTGATTGTATCGCCAAATAGTATCTGAGTGAATAGAGTTGGCAATCAGTGATGTACTTGGCTAATCTGCTGTGAGATTTGAAACAACCAAGACAGAAGGGGGCTCTCCTCCATTATTTCCCTTGAAAGATGGATAGTCACTCTCATTACTTGTGGGTTCCATATTTGTGAATTTGCCTACTTACTAAATTTACTTATAACCCCAAAACCAATACGTGTGGTGTTTTCACAGACATACTCAGGGAGGCACAAAAAAATTGGAGTTGCCCAAGGTACGTGTGGGACACGAAGTCAGACAAGGAAACCTTCTGTTTCTGGGTTCAGCTCTCATACCGGAGACTTGTGTCCTTTTCACAGTCTATTTAGTGCCACAGTTTTCGCATTTTTATTGGTGATTTCACCATTTAAAATAGCCCCTAAGCCTAGTGTCGAACTGCTGTTTGGTGTTCCTAAGTGTAAGAAGACTGATGTGTCTCATAGAGAAAATGTCTGTGAGATGAATTTCCTTGAGGCTTGAGTTACAGCTCCCTCAAGCCCTCTGAGCCTCAGTTTCCTCATCTGGAATAAAAGGATAGTATCAGCCTTGAAAAACTACCATAAAGATTACATGGGATGATTGGTTAAGGTCCTCTGAGAAGTAGATGCTAAGTTAGAATTAAATAGTGTGAATTTATTCAGATGGGAAATATGCCTAATGGTTAAACAGTTTCTCTTTGGGGCGATGAAAAAAATGGAAATAGTGGTGACGGTTGTATAACACTGTGAATATAATTCATGCCACCGAATTGTGCACTTAAAAATGTATAAATGGCAAATTTTGTTATATATACTTTACCACAATTGGTAAGAAATGAATTTATTAGAGAAAGCACCTGTGAGACATAATGGGAAGAGACTTAGGAGAGGCTTAGGAGAACCATCAGACTATGGAGGAGGTATAACCAAGTGAAGAGGAGAGGAAAGGAAGAAACGTTGGGTAGGAGAGTCTTAGACTATAGTACATGCTAAGAAAAGTTTAGCAAGGCCATCAGGGGGTCCACTGTCTCCCAGGAACAGGTCTCCTTAGCCCCTCTGCCACTCTCAGCTGGCTGGGAACAGCCCATGGGAAACGCATTGTTGGCAAGAAGGCATTGATGGATATAAGGGCACAGCAGCGGGGGCCATTAGTCAGTTATGTTCGCTGTAGCTAGAGAGGCATATTTGCATGGTTGCCCCAGGGATTATACATGTTAAAGGACTTATCATCGTGAAAAGGTGACAGAGGGTAAAAGTAGTGGTGATTTGTGGACTGTCAAACTCCTTGTCACTCATCATCACCATGATCTTTATTTATCTCAGTAAATGTTCAGCGTAACATACAACCAATTATAACTAAGTCATTTCCAACATTCTGTGCTAGTTGTAATAAGTCTTACTGATTGTGACACTCATCGGGACAACGTAAACTGCATTGTAAACATTAGAATTGTTAAACCTTTGTATTTCTTATAGGTACGAGAGGACAATAAGGTGTGGCTCAAAAATAACACAAGTCAAGAGTTGCTAGTGAAACTTAGGCAGTGCCTTCCAATCCTGCATCTTTCAGTCACTTCATAAGGACAGCATTAGCCTCCACTGGCGTGGGGCCTGTCATATTACTCATCTGTCATCTGCCTAAATCATTTCACCACCTACAATCCAAGTCACCAGGTCAGAGAAATCAGGGTGGACTTTTCCTCATCAAAAGTGAATGAGAAAGCAGTTTCAAAGTCGATAATTCCACCTTGTTATTCATGGCAGTAAGATTACGACCCTGTAATTTCCCATTTAGACACCTTAGGTAATTCCTTTGCCCTGAAGACAATATATGTTTCATTGCAGTATTCCCTTAAGAAAGAAGAATATGACACTCAATCAAATATAATGGGAAAAAATCGTTTCTCTGTCTTCCCATAAGGAGAAGTTACTCAACTTTGTTTAAAAGCCAGAGTGGATGACTGAGAGAGAAAAATATTCAGAGAAAGGTACATTTAGACAGCATTTCCACTTTTAAAACTGTTATCTTTCCCCAGTCATTTAATTAGGCAGAATCCTGTACCTTTTATCTGTTCCTTAAGAGAAAAATAAATCTGTAAGGGAGCAATAAAATCTTAAAAAACAAAGGTGGATGTTCCTTTCTATTCTTGTTTTCCACCAAGTAAAAGCTGCTGTTTGTCTTCCCATTATGATTCCTCTCCCCACACTTCCTCTCCCTGACTCGTCTCCCTTCTTATGAAATACCTATCTCTGGCCGAAGGAATTAGGCACATGATCCTTGACTGGCCCAGGACACAGCCTTCTGATTCAAACGGACCAATGAGAGTCCTTCCCTGATCTGTTTACATACTGAAGGGGAGAGGATGAGACTGAGGGCAGAGACCCAGGGCTTCTCTCTTTCCTCTATGGTAACTAACCTGGGATTATTTAAGTCTAAACTTCCCTTTACCGTGTGAACAAAAACAATATGTAGGAGAGAATCAAATAAACAAAGAGAAACAGAAATAGGAAAAAAAAGAAAAAAAGATCAGTCCGTCCTGATGATGCTTCAAACTCTTAGACCAGCACATTTTGAAACTAGCTCTACTCCCCCTCCCCCAGCACCTTTTCTAACACTAGTAGGTGGGCTATACTAAATAAGATGTCAAGAATTCACAAGAAAAAGAATGGCTACTAGATAACAGCCCTGAATACGAGTGCCCCTGAATTAGGGGACAGGGTTACATTTATAGAATCTGTTTCCTATGTCTTCTGACAACCGTCCGTCTGCTTACAACAGGATTTGTATTGACATAGTGAAGGGAGGGGACTTCATGACTATGCATGACATAGCAATCTGGAGGATAGTATCAAACATTCGGTCAATTCTTAGTCCTTTGAGATGAACTAGAGGTTTAAGACCACTCAGCTCCTTGGTACTGTGGGTATAATAAGGACAATTATGTTTCTTAAAGATTCTGCAAACCAGACTGGTCCTGAGGGAAGTCACAGTTATCCAGAGAACCCATAATCAACATTTTTAATCCCAAGAAGCTATGAATTACAGAATTACTAGGACCAAGATTCAAGATCACAAGCCACAACAGGACACTGGAATGGGGGTTCAATGACAAAACTCTCGCTCAGCTCTTCTTCCCTTCGAACACAGGAATTGGCAACAACTTGTCCCTTTGGAGGACTTGATCAATAAGAGGTGCAGAACCGGTTTTCACATCTTTTTAAGAAGGTGTTCCGCTATCTCAAGGTACAGAGAGGAATAGAGCCTTAGCAGTTGGGTGCACAAGACCAATTCAAAGTCTAGAGAATAGGTGCGATGGAGGGCATGACTATGCCACACTGAGCCCTCAGGTGTGGCCAACCTGGCAGGTCTGGAGCAGCAAAGACACAGACATTCTGCAGGCCTCTCAAGGAAGATGGTCACACCTACTTCCCATCCCAGCTCTTCAAAGCTCTCACCTGCCCGAAGCTGGCAGAATCCTCTGGATGGGAAAAGGTCACTTCTGGCAGGTTACATTAGATGGCACCATCTGCTACAAAAGGAGATCCAAACATAGAACCCAGATTCATCTGGAAAATGTGGGTTAGACAGGACACTGTCAAATAATGCAGTTATAGGGGCGGCCAGATGGTTCAGCTGGTTAGAGCATGAGCTCTTAACAACAGGGTTACCGGTTCAATTCCCACATGGGATGGTGGGCTGCAGCCCCTGCAACTGAGATTAAAAACAGCAACTGGACTTGAAGCTGAGCTGTGCCCTCCACAACTAGATTGAAGGACAATGACTGATGGGTCCTAGAAAAACACACTGTTCCCCAATATTCCCCAATTAACATTTTTTTTAATAATAATAATAACGCAGTTATAGGAATCAAGAGATTGGTCCAGTTGTTGGACAGAGTCCACACTGCCCTCAACTCTACCAGTAGCTCAGCTACAAGCATTTATTATAGCAAAGCCATTATCTCGATTAGCCCACAGGTGTCTTGCAGTCACAGTGGAAATGAAGAGATGTGTGTCCCGATTTTCAGTTGTTAAGTATAAAAATATTTTGCTTCAGCAAATCTGAAAAGTATTATTCCTTACAGATTGTACAAGCATACAAAGGTCATGAAGAAAGTACCTGCTCCCTTTCCTTCAAACCCATGTTGCTTTCCCTACTCTCTGAGAACACTGCAGGAGAGACAAAGCCTGCCTGGCTGGATCTACCATGAGTACCTGCTGGGCCAGCTCAGCTGGGTCCTCACTGCTCTTGGCAATGCACGGATGTTCTCATTCACCATTAAACCACATGGACATTTCTACCTTGACTTTAAACTTTAATTCCAGCTGCAACTCTTCTAAATTGTTCACGTTTATGTCAAGCCTGCAGCACAACTTCATCACTTTATTCTTAGCACAGCCTTCTTTCCACACTCTTAAAATGTAGGGTGTCTACTCTGAGCTTCCTTATCTCGCATATATCTTCAATTTGCTCTTCACTTTGCCACCACCCTACCCACCTCCTATTCACCTCCATGAGATAGTCCACATCATAGCTTCTTAAATTCCCCCACCCCCGCACCCTCCCACATTCTCTCCCTCCAAACTCTCCCCCTCCTATCTATCCTGAATACTGCCTGCCAGGTTAATATTATTACAGCATTTCTTTGACCATTTCACAAACATACTCCATCACTGGGTCCTCACTACCTACAGAGCCCTTAGCCTGGCTCTCAAAGCCTCAACCAAAAGCTACATCTCCAGAAGTACATCCCACTCTTTGCCTCTAGGCAGGCATGCTCTAGTCACACCTCAGTCTTCCTTCCCTCTGCACCATTGCTCAAGCCATTTCTGCCGCCTCGACTGCTCTCTCCTCATTGCCATCTATCCCCATACTTCCACAACCTCAGGCCCAGGTGATGTGCCACCGACTACATGAAGTCCTTCCTGATGACAGCTCTCACTCTGCATGTCCGGAGTTCTTTGTAGCATTATTGATTCATACGTAAGCATATAATTACTAAAAGGCATCCAAATGTCAGACACCACGTTAAGCACAAGGGTTATAGAAATAACAAAATAGAGAGTTGGAGGGGGGTGGAGAGTAAATAGGTAGTAAGGAATATGACAGGGGTCTGTGGGATCCACACATGTGACCCCATCAGTCTTGGTGGGAGTCCGAAATTTCTTGGAGGAAATGACATACATACATCTCAGTTCAGTGTTTCAGGAGAAATGAGAGTTATCCAAGTGAAGAAGTGGAGAAACAGAGGACCAGTTTTCAGCACACAGAATGGTACATTCCAGGAAATGCATATGGTTCCATATAGCTGGAATAATGAGAGAAAAGGATAGAAAGGGAAACAGATCGGCTCATAAAGAGGCTTGTGGACCACATGGAAGAGCTAGGATTTGATCCTGGAACACTGAAGAGCTATTGAAGAATCAAGAGGCATACACAGTCCTACTTGCATATGGCGAAACTTTTCTACAACGAGTGTGAATTAAGAAGTCAAGCTGTTATGGTAAAGTAGACAAAAGATGAAGATGGCCCCCACTGACACAGTTCCATGATGACAGGAAGTAGTAGACTGATTTGAGAGCTACTCTGGAGGCAGAATCAATATGATTAGCCACGGATTAGGTGAAGGTGGGGAATGAGAATCAGGGATGACGGCGTGAACAACTGTTTGGACAGGAGTACCACGTACTGAGATGGGGGAAATTGGGATAGAAGTCGTTTAGAATGAGTTGAATATGGAATGCCTGTGAGACTTTCAAAGCATGATGTCCAATTCACCAACAATTTAGATAAATGTGTCTAGAGTTGAAGAAAATTACCTGGGCTTCAGTTTTCAATTTGAGTGTCACCATTTATAGGTAAATGGTCATCGAAGCACTGTAAGTGGATTAAATCAACCCCAGAAAAGTGTATAGCATAGGGTAGATGAGGGCCATAATGAATAGAAATAAAGAATACACAGAGGGAAAGTTTCAGAAAGAAGACAGGAGGAAAGGAAGCCCAAGATGTAGAGGGAACACCCAGAGTGGGTAAGCCAGGCAAGCCAACAAAAAACAGGATTTCAGGAAAAGACTGCTGCAAAGTCAAGTCAAACAAGGGCAGGCAATCATCCTTTGGCTTTAGGAACAAAGAGATCACAGATGACCATGGAGAAGGTGTTTTCTATGGATTGGCTCAGGTGCCAGTTGCACTGTAATGACGCCTGTCATATATACCTCAACATCGGTCGGTCTGTGTGCCTCCCGACACTCCTTCAAGACCCCCAATACTAACCAAGGAGCTACAGGATGTCTACCCATGCACCTTACACAGCACCGCATACACAGAAGGCATTCAGTAAAAACTTGTAGAAGTACACTGACATTCCCACTGTTAGAAAGTTCATTTGGAAGCAAAGTAAAAGTTACTTGAGAGAGAAGAGAGGAAAAGATGCTCACAGCTGCTCACTGACCTTGTGTGGCATTTGTCTATCTCCCCGTCATTTCCACGCATTAAATCAATCATGCCCTTTCTTGCCACCTCTACTCCTGGGTCAACAGACAAGGTCTTTCTGGTCTAATTAGACTCCTCCATGAGCTGTAGAACCTTCAGGCAGAGCCTGGACCAAGGAATCCACAGCACCCTCCATTTTCTCCCTAGTTGTATTTAGTTGATGCAGCAATAGAAAACTAGGCTGGTTTTGCTTCTGATTATTTCTACCTGGGCTCTTTTGTGGCCTCTCTCAGAGAGTGACCACTCATCACTCAGCAACACAGAGGAGAGCCACATCAGCGACAGTCTGAGCAGCTATCAATTATTAAGCACTCAATACAAGCCAGGGACCGTGCTGACCTTCCAATAGAACTTCTTCATCACATCACAGTTCCACTGGAAATCCTCCCGGCTCCACATTGTCTGAAGAATAAATTTAATTTGCCTCTATTTCTTATTTAATGCCTTTAAATCATTCAAAACAATGCAAAACAATAAACACAAAAGGATGCATTAGGCTAAAAGGCTGTTATCAGATGGCAAACAGACAGTGGGCTAAAGGTACCCTATTGTTTGTACTGCTAACCAAGTCCATCCTAAGAGAACATCTCCTCTAATTAAATAAGACAGCAAAAATATTCTCTTTTTCTGGTGTAATAAACTTATTAGTTGTGGCACTGACCATCCTTTGTCACTGTTGGGGCTCACTTTCATGAGGGATCACACAAATAGTCTCCAATATGTATCACCTTACAAAAAGAAGGCATGACTTAAAACTGTAAGCTTAAATACAAAAGGGAAAAGGGAGTGTTTTGTATGGGATGCTGAGCTTTAGTTACTGTTGTAGATTACTCAAAGAGACCTCCTGCCAGGGGAGCAAAACACTGAGTATGGTGACAGATACGCAGAATCCAGGGTGTGTTTCCTCACCATTTATACCGGGTATCAATGTACTGCCTTTCCGCTCCAAAATCACCCTTCATTACCTGCTCTGTGAAAATTAAGTTGGATCCTTTAACTTTCATTTGCCAGCTCACATGATGTCGTACTTTGGCCATAGAAACTTGAGCAGGAAGAGATTTTTCCTCCTGGTTCCAGTGTGCTCACCGGGCAGGCTTCCACAGCACAGGTGGCTTCCTCACAGCCAACTGCTGTGCAGTCTGCTTCTCCGTCATCTGGCTTCTCTACTGCATCAGCTACCCCACTTCCCAGCTCCTACAGTGCAGGCAGCTTCCCAAATCCTAACCTTCTGTCTATACAGTGGTCAGTAACACTTGGGAGCAGAATGCCTCCAGGGAGACACCTCTCTGTGACAGCTTTCCCCAGCACCGGAGACAGTGCAGTGCCTCCAAGTTCCAAAGAGAGGACTTTAGTAAGTTCTGTCAGCACAGCGCCACAGCTACGTGTCTGTCATTTAGCTAGTCACAGCCATGCCCTGTCCATCAACATCTGAGTCTTAGCCTGGAGGTAGAGGGGGTCTTCCTCAGACACTCAGTCCTAGGGGTAGTGGCTGTTGCTTATAGCTAATATTTCTAACTTCGTTAGAGCTCTCTTTACTCTTAGCCAATCACTCATTACTCCAACCCCCATAACAGTTAATAATTCCTATATTAAACTCTCCTTGTTCAAATTACTGCATGGCTGCTGTCTCCTGATTGGCTCCTGACTGATACACGGTTCATTACATGGTTCCTAGGTTGTAAAATAGGTATCAACTGTTTTAAGACTCTCCAGCAAAACCAAAACAGAACAAACAAACAACAACAACAAAAAACCCACTTGCAAGGCTGGGGATAGTTATATTAAAATTTTTTTATCCTCATAATAGTCGTATAGAACAAGTATTGTTCCCCCATTTTACGGATGGAGAACTGACACGTAGAGAGGTGAAACTACATACCCTACGGGATGCTACAGTTAGTGACATCGAGACTGATGCCAAAACTGGCGAAGTTATTTACCCACGATAAAGGATTATTCTGATTTCTGTTTCTTATCTTCCTGGTGAAATCAAGTTTCCAACCCAGGCTACCTGATTCAGAAACTTATTCTCTTAACGGCTATGATATACACACAACCTCCACTCCCCAACATTTCATCTGCTATTTGGTGGAGCATGTGGGGGGCACAAATAACCTCCAATCGAGACTTCAGCGTGCCTGGACTTCTGGGAAATAGTACATTTCTTTGTAAAAGTCTTCCAATGTCCAACTTTGCAGGCTGCTGCAGTGAAAGAAGCACAGTCAGGGCCCAGCGACTGAGGAAGGAGAGCTGATGTCAATCAAGCTTCTTCTGTGTTTATGTTGAAACCCATTATTCAAATGAGAACCAGCATTTTCAATCCAGGGAGCAATTAGCAGCATCAAGACTCACTGTTTCTCCAAAACTGGGAAGATATTTAATTAAAATTAAGGATCATTCTTACTTTTTTATTCCTAGCCTCCTCCTTTAAAAAAAAAAGAAGAAAAAAAAATATATATAGCCACCTGCAAAGCATTTGTTGGGGAATTTTTAATGACTTGTTAAATCCCCAAGTCATTATCAAGAAAAGACTTGCATCTGCAAAGGCTTAAATATTGTGATCCATTCTCCTGTCTCTAAAACTCACATTAACCTCCAAAAGCGTGGTGCCAACAGATTAAACAGACAAAACACCAAACAAACAAGAATGTTTTGAAGCAAAATCCTTCCTTGGAAAAATAGCTACATCTTTTTTTATTTCAGTTAAGTCCTGGCTTAGAGCTCTGTTTTGTTTGAATCAAAGACCAACATGGGCTGCCAAGAATGACTCCCTGGTACCCACTGGAGGGAGAGCAACCCCACAGGCTAGAACGCAAGGTTTTCAGAGCCTGGCTTGGCCTTATTGCACAGCAGCGTCTCCTCCACACTCAAAGCTGAGATTCAACCAGAACTCTCCTGAACAGCTCCTCCAGTTAAAATAGTGCAATATTTCAGTGCTAGGTAAATAGCCCCTTCCCCAAGACCTCACCGCCTACCTTCCCACAATCCACCAACTAAGAAGTTAAATGCTTGGCACAACCAGGAGACCACTAGGACCTGCTCCAAGCCTCTGCCAGCATAAAATCTGGTTCATCAGCATCCCTACCAATCAGCCTCCCCAAACCCCCACCTCTTGTGTGGCCTATGCCAGGGCAGTTGAGGACCTCGACAGAGGAAAGGGCATCCTTCACTTGTTACTGACATCCTGGTAGACAAATGCACCACACCTGAGGCTATGGCCAGATACCACTGGCCTGCTCTCCCTGGGGTGGATCTCAGCGGTGGTGACTGCGGCCTCTGGGGGACTTCAACTGTAAAATATTCTGGGTTCAACAAAGAAAAATGGAAGGGCAAGTAGGCTGGCAGTAAATGGCCAGCCTTAACCACAGTTATTAGTTAAGCACTGTGGGTTTTATCAGTTTAGTGGGTTCTATTAGGTGCTCCTACAGATGACAGTGGGGACGTAATGGAACGGTTTAGGTCAGGCAGCACGCTAGGTGTGGGCCCCTCTACACTGTTCCCAATTGAACCTCACCTCCACTTAATGGAATGAGTTAAAACCTTCTGAATTCTCACCAGTATGGGCTTTAACAACATTAATTTTATTGTTGCATGAGAACTCTCATACACATAGCAAGAAACATGCTAACTGCATATTAACTTAAGGACTATCAATATCCTCATCCCCATCCTACAGGGAAATAAACTAAGGCACGGAAAGGTTACATTTAAGAGGCAGAGCCAAGATTTAAACCAGACATTCCTGCAACAGTGCCATGTTTCCTCTCTTCTGGCCTGAAGGATTAAGTCTGACCTAATCGAATATGGCATTCCAATAAACTTTGTGTGACATGCTTGAGAATAGACATATCGAACATTTGAAAACTTCAGACAGTATTATAAGAGCTGGGAAATCCTGAATGTAATTGGTGTGAGTTCAGCAGAAGCTGAGACGATTTCATAGCATGAACATTAACAGGAAAGTCATTGGAAGGATTGGATGCACTTCCCGATGTCAAATCACACCTCAGACAGAAGCATTATTGAGCTAGGGACCACATTACAGATCCCAACAGTTTCTAAAATCAAAATTAAAAAATAGTATGGAAATTCATAATATGAATGATTTTTACTACAAACGATATCAGCGGGCAAGCAGTTTTAAGCGTACGTATAGTTGAGTTAGATTAGAGAATAAAGGGGATACAGGGTACTGATTTTTATTTATATGTTAATATAGTATTGTCACATCGATAAATGTTTTAATTTCAACCCTGTCTGTGCCTCACCATCACGTTCCCCTCCAGCCAAACTAGTCTGTGCTTGTTCACCAGTCCTCGCTCCTACAATGACCCCCATCCGTCCTATTATTTCACGTAGCTCATCTACTCAGATCCGTTCTTCAAAGACATTCCTAAAGCTCTTCCCTCGAGTTCCACTCAACCTGACTCTCTTCATGGTAACTACCTGCAGTGAGTTGAACAGCGTCCCCCACAATTCATGTTTGTTTACCTGGAACCTCACAATCTGACCTTATTTGGAAATAGGATCTACGAAGATATAATTAGTTAAGATAAGGTCACCGTGGATTAGGGTGGGCCCTCTAGCCAATGACGGGTGTCTTTATAAGAAGAGGAAAGGACGTACAGAGAGAAGCAGCCATGTGAAAACAGAGGCAGAGACTAGAGTGATGTAACTGCAAGCCAAGGAGGGCCAGGGATGGCCGGGAGCCGCCAGCAGCCAGGAGCCATACACCAGCTTCTCCCTCAGAGAACCTACTCCTCCAGAAGGAACCAACTATGCTTACATCGTGGTTTCGGGCTTCTGGCCTCCTGAACTGTGAGAGAATAAATCTGTTGTTTTAAGCCACCCAGCTTGTGACAATTTTTTATGGCGGCCCTAGGAAACGAATGCACTGCCCTTAACACCCGTGGTCTATAAGAAGTTACAACAGAGTAGTAGGGCCCCAGCCTGAGTCTCTGGTTCAGCAGGTCTGAGGTGGGGGCTGAGAATTTGCATGGCCAACCAGTGCCCAGGTGAGGACGATGTTGCTGGTCTGGGAACCCCATTTTGACAACTACTGGATCTACCATCCATTTTAGCGCTTAATTGCGTTCAGTTCAGAACTTCATTACATCATGTCTTATGTCGTGTTTACAATGAGGTTAAAAATCGAAGGTCTGCCTTCCCGGTGAGCCCACGAGTACCACACAATCCAAACTTTGACCTACTTTTGTTTCTCCACAGGACGTAACGGCGCCGGCACATGGCTACATTGACTAGTCCAAGCATAATGGGTGAGAGCACCAACTTCATGCTTTTAAATCTCATTTCCTCATTTGTAAAAGTAGGGTTAGTGGTACTTAATAGGAATTTTTATGAAGATTGAATGAGATAACTCATGTAAAATGCCTATGATACTGCTTCAAGAATGTGTGCAATAATAGTTAAGAACTGTTATTTTTTAATGTTTTTATTCATGCAAAAAGTTGTCTATATCTAGATGGAATTATCTGAAACAATGGATGTACCAAAGCTGAAACCCAGAACCTGCCAGGAGTCTTAACTCAAGAAGTTATGGATTTTGTGCATGTGATAGAGCCGTGGGGGGTAGGGGGGGACATGAGGTGACGGATTGAGGCTTGTGGGTTACACACAAACCCTGTTCACCTCCTCATTCTGACTCTGGATTGGCAAGGTGTTGATGCTTCAAGAAGGTTGTTTATAGCTTGTATATTATACTTCAGTCACTCTATTTATAATATTAAAAAGGACTCTGAGTTTTGGAGAAAAACAGCATGGTCAAATCAAGAGAAGTCAGGATATGCTTGACACCAAGAGAACAAATACTGAACCTCTCCTCCCAGGAGGTTACTTTGATTAACGGGTGGCAGGAAATTAAAATTCAGGAGTAGAACACGTGCTGTACAGTTTAGAGGTCCCAAAGTGATGGGTGGCACAGAATGTTAGTTCAACTCAACAGAAATTTGTTGAACACCTGAGTGCCACACAGTGTGCTAAATGTTGGCAATACAGGGGTGAAAAATACCAACAAGATTCCTCCCCTGGTCTTAAGAGGAGAGCAGGGCTTGAGTGAACCTGAGCATCACTGACCAAGCCAGAGACAGGAAATAGAATTCAAATAGTGAAATTGCTGGGTTTGCTCTTCATTAGCCCCCTGAGAGCAATGGCAGCCTCCAGGAGGAAAGCCCCACCCATACATAGGTGCATGGTGGGAATTCTCAAACATATGTTGCCCAATTAAGCATCAAGTCAGCTGTTGGTCCCACTCTGACCTTCTTCTTTGTTCCAGTTATCCAGCTCTTTCCCACTTCCTACATAACAAAACCTTCCCTTATATCCTCTTTTCAGAATCTCAGATCCTGATTATTCTCTACCCTTGCTTTATCTGAATCTCTGCTTTGGTTTCTCCCCCAAAATACACTTCTTCCAAGGTCTGGATTCCCATTATTCTGTCCCATCCCCTGGAGCTGAGATTTCACTACCTCCTGGAAGGTAAAGGCCCAACTCCCCCATTCTCTGCCTCCCACCCACACAGAGACCTCCCCTGATTGCTATGGCACAGACCTCTTCTGATTCCGTGACCCCTCTGACCCCTGAGTCAGTCTTCCCCACCCCCACCCCCCGTTCATTCCACCTGACCAGCTATGCTCTCTAACAAGCCTTGGTATGGAAGAGGCCAGCTTTCAGGGTCTCAGTCCTATTGGGAAAGAAGAATTAAGAAATAGAGTGCAAAGGAGGCCAGAGGCAGGGTCCCAAAGCCCACGAAGAGCAAAGTGTGCTGGCAGCAAGAAGCAAGCAAGCAAAAAAAAAGAAAAAAAGAAAGAAAAGAAAAAGAAAGGGCAACACAAAAATAGGAAATGAAAAAGAGATGGGCACCCACCAATAATCATGACATTAGACGATAGCAAAGCTAACCTCACAGTCACCAAATGCCCAAGCTTCCAGCATTAATGAGTCTCTCAATCACAAAACTCCATCTTATTCTCCCCCTATTCCCGGGAGAGATAATGATCTCCTGGCTGGCAAATAGCTCAATGGAGCAAATGGAGACCTTTCTGATGGGTTTTTTTTTGTGTGTGTGCTGTTTTTTTAAAATCAGGTGCCACTGAAAGTGTAGGAAAATTCACTTTGCAAGATACTATGTCACACATCCATCGCAGTGGAGGTAGATGATAATGAAAAAAGCAAGTACTGACAGACATCTCGAAGGCACGACGAAGCACAAAATTAGGATATGGGTGACACTCTGAATAAGTGCATATTCATTTCCAGAGCCAGTTGCGGGCCACTGAACTAGGAAGATGACATTCAAAAAGTCCACCCTGGAAAATTTCATGGCAGCTGTGAAGAGGCTGGAACCCCTTTGCCCAGCTGCTTTGTTCAACTTTTCTTTCAAAGCCAGCAATAAGAAGGGGAAGCATGTTTTCACAAACTTCAACACTTGTCGTACTCTCTTTCCTATGTTCATCCTGACCTATCTTGTCCCTTCCACCATGCTTACTAAACAGTAACACCGAAGAGTGAGTGGACACGCACGGTGCCAGCAGTCACAGAGACCGATGGTGGACAATCAGCGGTAATGGGACATAATGTGGCCTCAGCCTCCATGAAGACTTGGGGAAGATGAACAAAAATTTTTAAATAATTATTTAATGACAATGATAACATGTGCTGAAGTGGAGGCCAGGAGGACGAATATCAGGGTATGTTCAACACAGCCTGACTCTCCTTAGCAGAAAGAAAAGTGCTGAAAACTCTCCGCAACGCCCAAGACACACTGCTCATGCATTCCCTATGGCAAGGTGGGGTGTTATTTATGTCTCCATGAATTTAACTGACCGGTGATTTCCACTGGCTCAGTTCCTTTGTTTTCCAGTAGAGCAACTTTGTAGACTGTCACCATCTTCCTCCACAACTTGCGGGGTAAGCGGACTAGTCTTCTTTTTACATGGAGCCCTGTGGTTTCTCCAGGACTTACATCTTGTTTTAGAACGTGCCTAAAGCATGAGACTTAAAGCCAACACCAGCAACGGAGACGACGACGAGAAACAGATGGAGTCCTACTTCCAACTGTAACACACTGAATCTAATGGAGAACATTGCTCAATTGAAAAAAAGTAAATTGGGAGAATAGGCCTTAGATTTAATATAGATTATAATGTCACCATGCAATCTGGTTTTCACTCTGCCTTGGTTTTCCAAGCAGTAACTTTGGTTTATTAACTTCATTCATATCTGAGTTGAAAATTATTATTGACTCAATAAAAACAAGCAATCTTCTGTCGAAGTGTTTGTTTTTACCTTAGAGATCCCATCTGACCCCAGTGTAATAGCTAAAGCCAGTCTGCGGACAGCACCATGGACGTGTACTGATTACCGTCATTCACAAAAGGACCTATGAAATAGCCAACCCAATAGAGAGGATAATTCCACCCACCGACATGCAAACCAGTATAGTCCAATTTTATTCCCATATCCTCCAGTCAGTCAGTGAATCCATGAAACTTACTAGGCACCCACCAAACACACTATGAAAAATGTTCAAAATGAATAGAGATGTGGCTCCTTCATTCATTCCTGGTCTCAAGATTCTCAGATATAATTCAATGGTCCTACTATGTTGAAATGAAAACAGTGCAAATGAGTTAAATAGGTTCAGGTGGGATTGCACAGCTGGCATATAAAGGCACACACACACAAAAACAAAAACAACAACAACAAAAAACCTTATTGAATGAAAAGCAGGAAGCTTTAGTTTGAGCCCCGTGGCTTAGCATTCTCTTTTCAGATCAAAGTGGAAAATAGCCAGTGCAGGCAGGACAAGAAAGAAGGAGGGTGGTGTCTACAACATAATTGCTTCTGGCACCCTATGCCCAGTAAAATTTAAGGCAGTGCCATTCAAAGTGTCCGTCTCCAAGATGTTGGCTAACCATCTGCAACAAGATGACAAATTTGAATCAGAACGTAGAGCAAAGCACTACTTCCTCCTTCGAGAGAATTTTTTTGTCCCCCTCCTTTAAAACAAATGTCATCTGACCTCATGCTATCGTTGATTCGTGCTAGCTCAGGCTCCTTACGTCATCCAGGACGGGAAACAGTTCTGAGACCTCTGACCACACTTTGAATGGAGCTGGTTTAGTAAGTGAGAGCTCGAACTCTGGCATGAGAAGGGGGCTGGTGGCTGGGTGTGAATCACAACTTCATTACTTCTGTCTGTGTAATTTTGGGCTAATAATTCTGCACGCCTCAGTCTACTCATCTGTAAAATGAAGATATCAATGCCACATTAGGTCATGTGAGGATTAAATGAGAAAATGTCTAAAACATTTAACACGGAACCTGGTGTATGAGGAGTAATAGCAGAATACCACTCAACTCTATGATTTGGGTCTTTAATATCCCCCCCTTCATATAGTACAATATTAGAGGTAGAAACTCAGAGGTAGCAGTATCCCATCCAACAAGAATGAGTTCTCCCTCCTTAAGACTTTCACCCCTTACTGCGTAAAGCAACAGAACGCACACACAATGAGATACAGAGAGATGATGACTGAAGGTCAGACCTCCTAGGTTCTAGTTCTAAATTACTACAGAGACCCCTGGGGCAATTCATTTACTTCCCTGGGCCATCACTTCCTCACCTTTTAAATGAGAAAAGTCAAACGGAAGATAATGCTTCAGTAGTAACAATATTACCTCTGCGGCATATGTCACAGTCATTGCATCAGATAAAACAGTATCTGTGAAAGCACTTTTTTTTTATTAGCATAGAACATGAATACAAATGTAGGTGTTCGAGAAAGATCCCCCACGGGAGCACTTCAGATAGCTGAAGGCGCCGTTCATGCCCTTCCCGGTCCAGAGTCTCCCATTGTCAAGTTCCTGCAGCTACTTGCCATGCCGTTTTCCCCTGGATGACTTCCACAGCAACTTCCCTCTATGTTCCTGAGCCAAACAGGGAGAGAGCTGAGAACGCAATTCCTGGGTTGTGTCATCACTGTCGTTCAGCTCCCCCAGCTGCCTCTGGGAACCCACTCCGTAAGTTAATTATCTGGTGTGAAAAAGCCATTTGTCCTCCAACCCCTGTGCACAGCACCCTTCCAGGTTAGTGCTCTCTCGGTTTTTGAACTTTATTGCTTCTAATTGCTTGTGATTGCCACCGTCTCGGTGTGCCACAGAATCTTCTCCCTTGCTCCCCTCTTCCTGGGTTCCCATACTTGCTCCCACTTTTATTAATTCTGGGGTTTGGGGAATTCTTGTGGACTTCAGACACTAAGAGAGACCTTAAAACGTCACCTGGTGAGAGAGCAAGAGACAGACAGACTCATCTGCAGAGATACTGACCTGAAATTGGAATTACTCACTGGGCAGGGAGGGGACAGAAAATCTACAGACAAGGAGGAAGGTCGGGTAGTAGGATGGAATCCTATCCTACAGGCAGCATGTGGTATAAGGAGACATGAGAAGTGGTGTAGGGCAAACTTAAATGTGTGTAAAAAAAACACATGGGCAATCCTTCTCTTTAGGCCCCTTATGCCTTGCTGCAGAGAACAACAGAAGACACATATTATGAGTTGGAGAGAATCAATAACTATGCATAGAGTAGTGACTCCTTAAGGTACCAACCCTAATTGAGTAGGTCTAGGGTCCTGACTTGTTAACAATCTCCTAGGCCATACTAATGCTCCTGGGTTCTAATCAAGACAGACATGAGTAGCTAAGAAAATGGGTTGTCTGTGAACAAGCGACATGAAAAGCGGCAGATAGATGGTGTTTTGGCCTGACTCAAAGAAGACGATCCTAAGGAAGCATCTATTTATACACGTACTGAACACTTGTAGAGTCCTACTTTGTGGGAGGCATGCATGCCGTAAGCTAGCTTCTCTAAATATAAAGCTAAGAAGAAAATAAAATGGCTTTTCCCCCATAAAGTCTGTAATCCAACACCACTCCACCGGGAGGCAACAGGTGAGAACGCAAGCACTCCACCTGGAGGTCGTTACATTGCAAGTCCCCTCAGCAACGCCTCCAAGGAGCAACTTGATGCCTCCCTTGCTGTCCACCTCTTTGTCCTTGCTGCTGCCCATGTCACATCACCACCAACCCCTTCACCTGGACTCTCAGAAACAGCCCCTAACTAGTCTCCAAGCTTCTCTTCTTCCCTGATTCCACTTCACTTCCCCTCAACAGCCAGGAGCAGCCCCCCTTTATTAATGTAAATTAGAATTCTGCTTCTGCCCAAGATGGGGTAGCAGAACAGATTTACTCTCCTGCTGGAAACAAAGGATGAAATACATGAAACAATGGCTTTGAAGATACAAACATCAGGCAATGAAAGAGTGACCCATGAGAGATGAGAAACCAAAGGAAGCCAGCCCTGGGATTTCCCCAGCTAACTGTCTTGAGATAGTTTCCAGGCAGTGGCTCAGGGAAGGGGACCCCAGGCAGAGCCCGCAGGACCCCCTGAGTTGAGACAGAGCTGAGAGTCTGGGGAGACCCAGGCAGCAGGAGTACAGACTAGTGAGAGCTAAACAGACAGAAAGCCTGGATTTGTGCACAGAATCCCGACTGAGCATCTGCAGATACTGAGCAGCGAATCCATAAGAGAAAGAAAACTCCCCGTGGCAGGGGCGGAACAGGATTACCGAAAGGATTAGGTGACAGACTCCTACGATCATCACCTGAGAATTCAGGCCTCCCCAGGCCAACTGAATCCACAACTCTGAGGGTGGGTCCACCCCACCCCAGATCTGTGTTTGCACAAGCTCTCCAGGTAATACTCTAACATACGCTCAATTCTGAGAGCCACTGCCCTAAGACAGAGATTCTCAACCTGGGTTGAATACTAGAACCATCTGGGAGAGCTAAAAAATCCTGATACCTAGGCCCCCACATAAAGGCAATGAAATCAATCTCTGACTCAGTAGTTTAGGACGTGGCCTAAGAACCTGCATTTCTATCAAGTTTCTGGACGATGCTGGAACTGCTGGCCTGGGAACCCCTCTTAAAACCACTGGTCCAGGGTTTGGGAAGAGGTGACACCCGCCACTGGGAGCCACGTAGCTCTAACTGTGGGTAGAAGAAAGATGCCACAGCTACAGTGTTTCCCTGAAAATAAGACCTAACCGGAAAATAAGCCCTGGCGTGATTTTTCAGGATGACATCCCCTGAACATAAGCCTTCATGCATCTTTTGGAGCAAACCTTAATATAAGACCCGGTCTTATTTTGGGGGAAACACGGTAGGAAATCTGACAGATTTCTTCAAACCCCTCTAATGATGGGGGAATCACTACATCACAAAATATCCTACTTGGGGACAATGCTAATTATGAAGAATTTCTTACTTAGTGAACAAAATCTAGCTCACTATAACCTTTCAGTAGTTAATCCTTATTAACTTGGTTTCCCCTTTTCTGACTTTATTTTTCTCCTCTTTGAAGGTATTAAACCTTAACGGTTACCAAGCTGCAGTTAATTATTTTCAGTAGAATTATGCTGTTTGATTGTTTTGTCAGTTTCTTCACATTCTGGACTGAGGTGCTCAAACGTCAACGTACGTATCATGTGGGAACCTGTTAAGAATGCTGACAGGTGCGCCCCCAGCCCAAAGCTTCTGGTTCAATAGTCTGGCGTGGGCCCCAGGTAGCTGCAGTTTTGTGAGGACCCAGAGCACTTCCAACGCTCTGGGCCCCGTACTGGCACCTCCTACCCTAGGAGCTTGCACTCCAGTGCAGTATCCAGTGAAGCATTATTTTCAGAATGAATCCTTCCAATAATTTTTAAACAAGGATACAGCATTCTAATTCCTCCCTGTCTTCACACTGAATATTTGGCTAAAATCTCTAGGTCTAATTCTGCCAACAAAGGCTCCTGCTGTTTCCATGTGGCCTGGGTATCAGGATGACTGCTGAGGAATAGACACACAGAAGGTCTCCCTCCGCTTGGCAAGGCTGAGCCCCCTCCCACGGCACCGGCTAATAGCCAACAGGCCCAGTGGCCAAGCTGACTGATGGAAATCATATTCATCGTCTCCTACGTTTTTCCTAATGTTTTCCTCCCTTTTCCCCTTCCTCAGGTCCCATCCCTCTTCTCTTTATCCTCTAATAATGACAACAGCTACTAGTTAGGGAGCCTCTTTCAGTAGCTGGCACCAAGCTAAGAACATCACAGACTCCACCTCATGCAGCCTCCACCATCACCTGGGAGTTCAGCCTTATTTTACAAATAACGGGAAATGGCAGCCTGCTCAGGGTCCCAGTGCTGGCAGGCTGGTCCCTCATCCTAAACTTCCTACCAACGTAGCCTATTTGTTCCGTCTCCTCTTTTCCTGTCAAGCCCTTCTCCATCCCCTTTTCCACATCACCTTGCTGTCTTTCTCCACGCCCTCTTGCTGTGGCTGACAGCAACCACCCAGAGCTCAGACTTACAGGGTATTTCAAACACACATGCATAAGGCAAAGAGGGTACAAGCTACCCCAGGCTGCATGTAAGTGCCTGTGTTGGGGACAAGGGTGGGGGCCTATATCCTTTGGGGACCCCACGGCAGAGACAAGTGAAAAACAGCGGTTAGAGATATTTAAGGCTTTGACTGGATTTTTTCTGACACTCTGATCTTTCCCCCATCATAGTCCCATCCTTAGCAGCCTGGCCCAGAAGCTTGTTTCCTGCTTGCCAACCTGCAGAATCCTTGGTGTTCGGCAAGGGCTCACCCACAGGTGCTACACTTATTTGGCACCAGGAGGGCAGCCTGGGTAACCAGAGTCCGCAACAGGAGTTCAGGGGCTGAATCTTCCCCAACAGTTCACCAGGCCCAAACGAGAGCAGCGTGCAGAGACATTTGGCAGAAGAGCTTCCATCGGTTTCCGTGCCAAGAAGTCAAGACCATGCTGAGCAGAGTGTCCCTCAGCTTTCATCTGTAGCGTTTCAGGTTCCTTTAAGCAAGGTTTAATGGTTATTGACTCATTCCGCTTACTCAAGGTGGCTAGAGCCTAGACTCAGATAAAGTTAGCTACAATTCTAGCGGTCACTGCTCCCGGAGGACTTAAAATCTTGTTGGCTACAAGTAGAGCTCTCAGACCTTCCAAGGATTTTTTTTTTCTGGGAAGCCCAGGGAGCTATGGGTCAGAGACATGCAGGATATGTGAAAGCATACAATTTTCTCTTCCAAGTAGCAAATATTAGCATATTTCACGTGTGAGGGAAAATGTCCACTGAATACAAAGATTTCTCTGTGAACTCAAAGCAGATTTCAAATAGCTACTGAGCAGCATAGCTAGAGTAAAGCTATAGGCACGTCAGGACTTCACCCGGGTAAGTAACTTTATAGGGTCTTAGCTTAGCTAAGGGTAGTTACCTAAGTCAGCTCAGGGTAGATACTTCCCAGACCATATTGAAGAACCAGTCAGTGTTGGCATACTGCAGAAACGACTTCATATTCTAGACCAACCTATGTGACTTTGAGCAAGTCCTTAATTTCCCTAATTCACAGTTTCCAAATCTCCATAGAAGGGACAATAACCCCTGTCCCATAAATCTCAAAGCTTCTTACAACCATAAGAAAATGTGACGTAAATTACTTGAATATAAACAGTGAATGTCCCTTAGATTTTGACACTGTATGTTTCTTAATTAACCCCTAAGAGGGTGAAGTCATGTTGTCCAGAGAAACAGAATTAGAAGGGTATATACATAGGTATAAGAGGAGATTTATTACAGGAATTGGCTCATGCAGTTATGGAGGCTGAGGAAGTCCCAGAATCTGCCACCTGCAAGATGGAGAAACCTAGGACAGTCAGTGGTGGTGGTGTAATTCAGTCTGAGTCCAAAGGCCTAAGAACCATCGGCTGATTAAGTCCCAGTGTGAATCTGAAAGCCCAAGAACCAGGGTCACCAAGGTCCCAAGGCAAAAGATGGTGCCTCCTCCCAAGCAGAGCGTGAAATTTGCCCTTCCTCCTCCTCTCTTCTGCTCAAGCCCTCAACAGATTGGTTGACGCCCACCCACAGGGATGAAGGCAATCAGCTTTACTCAGTCTACTAATTCAAATGCTAATCTCTTCCAGAGACACCCTCACAGACACACCCAGAAATAATGTTTTACCAGCTATCTGGGCACCCCTGAGCTAGCAGGGCTTTACGTGTCAAGCTGACACATAAAGATAACCATTGCAGAAGGAGACTTCCCTTATTGGACATGGTGTTATCCGTGCCCACAACCCCATCTAAAGAAACCTCCCTGCCCAGAGCCTTTCGTAGTGGGGCAGCCACGTTCCGGATCTACTACCCCCATCCCTGTCTTCCAATGACTCTGGTTGGACCTGGGTGACACACATGTCCCAAGGCAGGCAACTCATGAGCTGATTGACAGCCCTAAATTCTCATGAGAATAAAACCTTCTGGCCAGTCTCAGGAAATTTTAAACAGGGAACAAATGAGACGATGATCAAGCCATCGGGAGAAAAAGCATAAAGAAGCAGAAACCATGAACAGAAGAACAGAGGTAGAGAAAAACTGCGGCAGGTTTGGGGCACAAATAGTAATAGCAAGAGATACACTCACAGAAGCAGAGAGAGAAGATCTAAAGTGAGTCCATAATGAACCACCAGAATGCAGATCCAAACACCTACTGTAGCTGACATCTTGACAAACATCTTTCATCTGGTTCCTGTCTCCAAGAAGCCAGATTATACCATGGTTTCTTCTTTTCATCTCCTGTGAACTCCCTGTTTCCTTTAGGGCCACATGCCTCCTTTTCTGAGCTAGGTTTCTGTGGGTCACTGTCTCTTGACGCCAGAACAATTTAATGCATATGACATCTGAGTATGTGAGATTCTGGTCAGATATAAATGTGACAGGTATTAAGAGGGGTCTGCAGAGACCTCTTCAAGTCCTGGCCACTTTGCTATGAGCCTTCACAACTTCGGGCACGATAAAATCTTAGTGATCCTTGCCCTCCAGCTTCCTTCCAGGCTGCAAATTGGACGTGTCTGAGGAGCTCGGACACGAACACTTCTGAAAGGGGAGGTACCGATTCGCATAATAGTTATACCAGAGTTTCGACTTATTCCCTTGTCTCCAGAATGCATCATGTTCTTTAGGAAAAAGATAATAATCAAGGGAAGGGACCTTTAATGAGCTTGATTTTCTCCTCTCGGTGCAATGCATGCAGCAAGGGAGACGAGAATTTGTGGGCTAAGCAGTTTGCTGACGTGCCTGTTAAAGGCATGTGTGGAGGGGACAGCGGCAAAACCTGCTAAATGCTCAGAAACACCTGCTGGGAAATATTTTTTCTGCATGGGTTGCAAACAGTATTAAAACAATTTTCTTGCCTTTAACAAGAGGAGTGGGTGTAAGGGGGCAGCTGTGTGTCTATGGGCTGGCACCGTGGAACGGAAGTGGAGAGAATTAAGATAAGCAAGAGGCTGGGGGAGCAGGCAGGGGTCTCTGGCTTACTTTGGTCTGACAGCTCTGCTGAGTTGCCCCTGTTCTGCAGCTCTGACCGGAATTCCTGGCTCAGGCCATCCATTCCCACTTAGCCGCCCTCATTTCTGTGTTTTAGGGGATTTCAGAGTGCCCTCTCAGCCTCAATTCCCTATAGCCGGTGTAGCAAAGGCATTTTATTGAGTGCAGACGGTAAGGAAAACACGGAGCCAGCACTACCCCCCACGCCACCCCACCACCACCCCGGGCAAATCAGGAGCTGACATTCTCCTCCTGTCCATTCCTCCTGGCCTAGTTCAAGTTCTGAGCCTCTTTCAGCAGAATTATTCTGGTGGCCACCTTACTGGTCTCTCCACTTCCAGCTTCTCCTCCACCCGTCAGTCATCCATACAGGTATCATAAACATCTAAAATGAAACTGATCCTATCAGGCCAATGCCCAAGAACTTCCGTGGCTTCCTTTCAGCCATAAAATTAAGTCCTAACCTCTCAGCCCTGCGTGCCACGATCTGACTCCAAGCCACTGATACATCTTTAAATCTTCCATTACGCTCCTATCTATCTACACTCAGCTGCCTGCGAGTCCCTACGCCCTCCTGAGGGTCCCTCCTTCTCCTCCTGTGCTCTTGCTATTTGTTCTCCCAGGAATACCTTTTTCCTGCCTGAAGGATTCTAAATGTCAAGCCCCCAAGAGACTGAAAGAATAATGACGCCATAGACAGAAACAGAGTGTTTGGAAAGGAAAGTAACAAGTTCAGATCCACATAACCAAGAAGGCACATCAAAGCCAGTGGTATAGATTTAAGAGTCACTGTCTAGAAGACAATAAGGAGATAAACCATCGATTGTATTATGGTTGCTAAGGGAGTAGGAACTTTTAACATGGTTCATCTTCCTCCCAGCTCTGAGATTCTTTTCTATAAGCAAAGCTCTTGTTTCACATATTTTTCTTCTCAAAAATTTCATCAGGCTAATTTGGACCTTGGAAGAACCTGAATAATTAATCATATATTGATGAAGGAAGAGTGACAGATGAGCAGCCGCAGTGAGACGGTTCATGAATTATGCTAACGCTGATATTCCGACATGGACCTCTTCTTTGGGGGCACTCGTGAGGGTATCACACACAGCCACACTTTTTTCTTTGTGTCTGGTCCCCAGAACACGTACAAACTTCTCCCTCATTGTGACCTACTTTCAAACGATCACAGCAAAATTGTAATTACCACTCTTTAAATGTTTCCTCCTCCTCTAATTGCTATCCTCTCATTGAAAGAAACACAGAGCACCTCCAGCACTGCTAACAGCAGGGGAGCCCAGCTCAAAGACCATCTTACATGTGGCCTTTCCTCATCCTACTGAAAGTCCCTAAGGCAGAGCTTGTGACACCCTACACCTAGGCTTTCCTTACCAGACCCCGGCGTCTCAGAAGCTCAGGTGCAAGCAAGATCCAAATGACCAAATGAATTGAGGAGGTGAATAAAGGGGAAAGACGGGACTAGACCGTAGCCAGTGGCTTTGGGCAAGTGCACACATCCTCCAGTTGCCATTTTAACAAGACCGGAGTCCTCTCCGCACAATAATTCCTCATGGATCACCACTTCCCCAAGCAATAACATAAATCCATCTAACATTTAAGCAAAAGGATATTGAGCTCCACAGATCAGTACAGTGTATTTTTGCCTCCTGGAGTGATAAGGTCACCCACTCAAGACCCGCTAAGAAACGCAGGTGGAGGTACTGAGCGCCACGTGTGAGGTAGCCAGGCCTGGTACAGAGAGCAGAGATAAGCTTTGAAGAAACAAATAAAAAAAATAATAACTGAGGAGTATCAAGCCAGAGGCCTTCTAGGAAACACGAGCTTGAGGTACCCAACTGTCATTAAGAAATGCAAAGTCAAAAACAGCCCAAAATACATCCTGACTTTGCAGAGATATTTAAAAAAAAAAATGGCATTCTTATGTCTGGAACACCCAAAGAGGCAGCTTTTCAGCTCTAAAACGTTGACCTTCAAGTGCTCCGACCTGATCAGGTGATTTTTTTCACAGCCTCTTGGCTGACTCTAATATACCCAACTTTTCAGACAAAACACCCATATTTTCATCCTTACGGTATGTCCTGGAAGCTGATCGAAACCTCTCAAAAATAACATGAGGAAATGGACATCTTCCAGTGTTGTTGACAGGAGCATAAATCGGTACCACCTTTTTGGAGAACAAATGGGGCAAGGTCTAGCAAAATTTAAAATGAACTAACATTTCATTTGGAAATCCTACTTTCAGGAATTTGTCCAAAAGATATCTTCACACATGGGCAAACTTGGGTGTACACGTTTATTCATTACAGTGTTATTTGTAATCGCCAAAAACCAAGAACATTTTAAATGTATATCAAAAAGGTATCTGGTTAAAACATGTCAACAGAATATGAAACAGCCATTAAAAAGGATGAGACAAGTCCAAAGGTCCTAGGACGGAAGAGATGCTCTCCCAAATGTATTGTTAAATGAAAAGAAAAAGGTGCAAAGCGGTATTATGGCATGCTATTGATTATGTGAGAAGCAAACAAAAGTGGGATGTGTTTGTACACATACACATATGTACACACGTGTACAATCACACACATATATACACATACTAATATCCATGTAGATGGGTATAATGTTTCTAGAAAGACACATAAAGACTTACAAGAATACAACAGAGTAACAATAGCTGAATTCCAAGTTTGAAAGGAGAAATTTCCTTTAGGTTGTTTAAATATTTTACTCTTTGCAAATAGTATGATAGATGAGAGAGGGAGGAAAAATGTTTTTAATGTAGACTAATTTGTATCTTTCATAAGCATGGTAGCTGGCAGAGACCTTTCAAATCTACACACCGGAACAACCTCCAATGCAGCTAGAGGGTAGAACAGGGATCAAGGAAGAGCCTTACAAATAAATATTAACTTGCAATTGTCTGTGTACATAGGATACAATTTTGCACACCATCCACTGTAATTTTTTTCCATTCTAAGTCCCATTAACCCTGACACACCAACACCCTTATGAGCCATTTCAGCACACCATGGGTTTGCGGTGAAAACTAATTTTCAAAATAGCCTAAGAAACTGAATGTTGCTAGATGGGAGGTGGGTGGAGATGAGGGGATTAGAAAGCACAATTGGTAAACACAAGATTGCCAGGGGGATACAAAAGACAGCTTAGGGGAATATAATCAATAATGTTGTAGAGATTTTGTAGTGTCCGATGGGCACTTGTCTCATTAGGGAGACCACTTCACGGATGATGTAGATGCCTGACCACTGCACTGTACACCTGAAGCTGAACAATAATGAATGTCAACTATAATTTTATATATATATAGTCACGGGATGTGGAGTACAGCAAAGGGAATAGAGTCAGAGGAACTATAACAGTCCTATATGATGTCAGAGGGGTAGTAGACTGAGGGAGGGGGTTATCACTTTGTGAGGGGTGTAAATGCCTATTACATTGTTCTGTACACCTGACCTGATAATAAATTAAAAAATGCAAAAAGAAGAAAATAGCCTAAGAAAATGTCATTTAGAAAGGTAAATCTACTCACCTCGGGACAACGTGTTCAAGTCAAATACAAGTGGTGTATAGGAGCTGATGGTGTGTCTTGAAAATCAGAGGAAAGACCAACACTGAGAACACACTTTCTAGCTGGCAGGTAAAAGAGATGTGTTGTTTCAGGTGCAGTCTGGGGTAGGACACCTTTCCTGGCACCCCCAGCCCACCTGAGGAAGGCTCCACTTCTGTGTTCCCATCACGCCCTCCAGCACACCACTTATCATGCTGGGTTATAATTGCTTTTTACGCATCTGTCTCTCGCGCTAGACCATGAGCTGCTCAAGTTCAGGGGCCACGTCATTGTTTCCCCAGCCACTCACTCAGTGTGTGGCAAACAGAAGATGCTTAATAAACATTTACTAAATTGACTGCAGCAGTTTCCCAGCAACACAGGTAGTGCTCATCAAGCTCGCTCTGGGTGCTTGTAACCTTTGTGCAGTGTTGAACGCTGCTACCTTTTACTGCTATGGATCTTTCTGTGTCTGATACAGGCAGAAGATTGAATCATTATAGTGGCGTTACCTGAAGCAAGTTACTTAATCTCCTGGAACCTGTTCTGTTATCCGTGGAACAGAGATGATATCAGCTCCCTTGCCAGATTGAGGTGAGAAGTAAATGAGATTATGTATGCAGCATGGCAGCGACTAAATAAATGGTAGCTGTTACTGCCTTTTTTCCCTTTATCTTTCTATCTGAAAGGCGTGCCCTTCTAAAGTAATTATTCTCTCTTACTCACCTTGTACCCTCCACATGCTCACGATAGTACCTCATGCATACTGAGCCTTCAACAAATGAGAGGAAATGTATACTTTGATGCCCTCCGACTCCAACTGGAATTCAGGCTTTATCTGATCTGTTTAGTTAAGTGTCCCCAGGCAAGTTACTTCGCCTCTAAGTCTCAATATTTTAACTGTAAAATGGGTACATTAATGCTTATCTCATGGAGTGAGGGCAAAGACACATTTAAAGTATGCAAAGCCCGAGTGCAAAGTGTCACGAAGTGATAGCACTTGTTAACACCCTTGTTTAGCACTTGTTAAAACAGAAAGCCCTCTGCACAGTGGAGCTTTGAAGCATGAATGCAGCTCATGTTGTTTTTACTACTTCCCTTGGGAGGACAGAGAGGTGGCATGCGGAATGAAGAGATGCATTCTGCTAAGAACTGACAAGTTATATGAAATCTGTAATCTGAAGGCAGCACAGTTTCCAGGGGCTGCCACCAGCCCCAGCGTGAGAAGAACAAATTGTCTGAGCAACTGTATCACTTTGTTATGAGCAGTCCAGGAAAACAGCTTCTAGCAGTCTTCATTGGAAGGTTACATCCCTGCCCCCAGAACCTGGGGGTTATACTTCCCATTTTATGGATACAGAAACTGTGGTTGACTGGACCAGGAAAACAAAACAGTGTTACCACTGAACTTCAGACCTAGGACTCTGGGCAATTGGCCCAGTGATCTTTCCACCACTTCATATGCCTTTGGAGAAAAAAATGGAAGAATAATAGTGATCCTAACCTACCCAAACAATAATAAGAGACGACATCTCTCAAAGTATTATTTCAAAAAGTTAAAAAAATGTGGACCCCCCCCCATACAAATATAAAATGAACATACGTCAAAGATTTATTTAACTCATTCATGAGGAAGCCAGGTGGATGGTGACACTAGTTCAAAGGGCATTTGAGGAAAAGAGATTTCTACAGACAGGAAAGATATGCCAAAGTGAGTTTGCTGCATTTGTTAGATTTGAGTCCTAAGGGGCAATAAAACTGCAACATTTGCAGTAATCTCCTTCAGTGGACAGAAATTGTTTGACTCTCTGCTGAACAAAGATCCACAAGTTATTGTAATTTCACAGGGTCTGGTTCCTAATAAATGATAAATAAAACGACAAACAAAGGTACATGCTCTAGAATGAAATAATCCTTAACTCATCTTTTCCCCAAGTTTGAATAATCTTCTAAACATGCTGAAGTCACTTACTTTTCGAAGGTATTCTGTTAACACTTTATGTGTATTCCTTCATGTGATCCTAACCACAGCCCTATGAGATAGTGCAATTTTACAGAAGAGAAAAGTGAGGCAGGAATGGGTGAAGGGATGTATCCCACGTCAAACAGCCAGTAAGCAGTGTAGCAGGGACCTGAACCCAAGCTAAAGACAGATGCCCCATTCTTAAGTAAAATGCCCTTCTACCTCACCAAGAGAAAGTACTGTAACAGTCAGCCATGACCACCAGGACTGTATCTCATCATTGTTCAATCTCCAGCATCTGGCTCAGTGTCAGGCAGATGGACAATCCATCCGTATTTGTAGGTTTTACCTTTTGAATATAGAGCGGGGACGAAAGAAAGCTATTACCCAGACCATGAATTATTAAGTACCAGTATGTGCTGGACACTGAGCTTATCTGTGAACTGTCTCAAAAGTTAAGTTGAGGTACCCAGAAGCATGTAGGTAACCATTAAACGAACATAAGAGACAGGGCCCTACCCTCACAGAGCTTCTAGTCCAATGCGGAAAACAAACGAGAAAAACACCTGACAACAGAACGTGATGCTTATTATGGAAGAGCATAGGGTGCTGTGGAGGACCACGGCAGGTGGGCTTTGTGTGGCCCAGTGATCAGGGTCATTGCAGAATGACTCTTGGCCATCTGTGACTAGTTGGCCGTTAGGAACCATCGCTTTCTATGTCAGGCCATGGACAAAGATTAGCCTGGTACAGACCTCCTAAGTGTATTTGTAAGCATATTAAGGGGTTGGGATGATTGGAAGAGGACGATGGCAGACGTGTCAGGCTAGGGGACCTGTACCTCCGTATCAAGACACCCAATGATACTGTGCCATCGTGGAGGTTCAAATAACATTTGACACATGCATCCATTTGAATAGATGAATTACTTATGACAGTTTGGGCAAAGATTAGACATGACCAATAAAATATTAGAGTTAAAAAAGTACATATTTGAAAACTTCCTCTTGAAGCTGCAGGAAGTATAAGTTGTCACTGGAAGTGTCAACTGCTCAAGTGAAATAAACCCCTGACTATAGTCTTATAGTCAGGTAAGACTATAGAGAAAGTATCTCTGAGCAAGAAAAAAATGGTGTTTCTCCAGGAAGAAGGATAGGAGAGCCGTGTTTTTAAGAGTTCTGACTCATCTCTCCTCTTGAGAGGGGAGCCTCTTGCCAGCTGTAAAGAAGAGAATTGGACTCATAGAAGTCAGTGAGCCTGCAGGGAAGAAGCCAATGACATATTTTATTCAATTAAAGCTGCTCTCTGTTTGCACGGTCATTATGGGCTGTAGCTAATGGAGCATGCGCCAATGGACATGGAGCTGCTGACGAAGGATGTCAGGATCTGATGTGCCGATGCTTCCTTCAAGCAAGGGACACGAAACCCAGACCCACCTTCACTCTTTCCCAGAACTGACAGTGTATCATTCTTTGCACACCTCAAGGCAAGAGGATTCCAAACACATCTTCTCCAAGTGGACCTCTCAAAGCCTAACGGTGCCTGGGACGCAGAAGAGACGCCATAAACGCTTCTCCTCTCCAGGTGTGTGCCCTCTGTGCCAGACGTGGCCTGTCTTAACCTGGAAGTTCCCGTTATAGCAGCTGGGCAGAGAGGAGCTACATGTCATGCCTCTCCGCTTAAAGAAGAGCTTTGGTTACCTCTCATGACAGAAAGTCAATGAGAAGCCATGTGATTTGTGGAGCCTGGCTTTATCAAGCAGAGATGGATGGCCCAAGGTCAGGCTGGCCTCTGGGGTAAGGAGGCGCTGGGCCAGTGAGTTCTTCTGGGAGGGAGGGCGAGGTGGACGAAGCGTGATTTTTAACGCAACTCTGAGCCCCATCTGAAGGGAATTTACTAAAGCTTCGATTTGGGGCCTTTCTTTGTAGCTGAGGTCTGCATCTCTCAATAGCGAGGCTCTAAGTTGGCTTCTGAGTGGAGGTGGGATATGATTTTGAACTTTTTTTTTTTAATGCTTGAGGTTTAAGCTATATGGATCTAATTCTCCAGGTGTGCTCATGCAATACTGATTGAAGTAGCAAAAGTGCAGAGATTTGTAAAGCCCAATGGCTTTTTGTTCTTTCCAAATCACACTGGGGTTTTTAAAATGGTTTATCTACCACTTCGAAGTAGTATATCTACCTTGTATGTATGTGGGGATGGGAAAGGGTTTCTTTTTCCAGGTTCTAGAAGTGTGTGTAAGTTAAATAGCAAAACACCATCTAGGCCAGAGACGGATACCTGCTTTTGTAATGAAGTATTACCAGAACTCTGCCGTTCTCCCTATGTTCTCCCTGTGCTACCTATGGCCGCTATTATACTACAATGGCAGAACGAGTAGTGTGACAGAGGGTGGGGTCCACAAAACCTAACATATTCACTACCTGGGCTCTCTACAGAAAAATGTTGCTGACCCCTGATCTGGGCTTTCCATACGTTTTGCATTCTTTCCAGGTGAACAACGAAGGGAATTTCCTTGGCACACTGCTGTAGAAACTTGAACAGAACTTCTCTACCTGGGATAATGCGAGAAGGTATCACCAGAAGTATCACGAGGACAATTTCGTAGCTATGTCACCAATGCATTTTTATTTCCCCCTCGCTCACAGTCTGCTGCTGGCTCTGAGATCTTTGCCCCACGGCAGGAGAAACGTTTGCCAGTGTTCAGGAAGACAATAGGCAGGCAGGCCAGGCTGTTTAGAGAGGGGGTTTTCTATTGTGTGTTGGTTTGATAGGAATCCACATCCACTTGTTTAGGATCCAAAAAAAAAAAAAAAAAAGGAGCCGTTTTCACCAGTAAAGTTGTTTTGATATAAGAGTGAAGTAAGATGCATCGGGATGTCCTCATCTCGTCTGTTGTCAGTAACCACTCGGCAGTGCAGCTGCTGAGGGGCACGGCTGGGGGTTTATCAAGGTCAAACATCTCAAGGAGCAACTTGGGCGAGGGGACATTTAGACTATAAATACTGAGAGGTTGTGAGGACCATGCCCGGAGTTTGGATCTGGGCAAGGTGACTCTCTGCCGACCTCCATAGCTCTCTGAACACGTCTGAGCATGCTTAGCTCCTGCCACAGGAAAGGCTACTCCTGCTGGCAGTGGGAGAGGCCGGCAGTGGCCCTGAAGATCAGCCGGGCCATCAGCAGCAGTGCCATCCTTCTGCAGCAATGTGTTCTAGCAACAAGGGACTTGCATGTATTTCTGCGCTGGCAGCTGGAAGTCAGCTCTCATTTGGCTACGCCTCTCTCCCAAGTACCAACTAGTAAGCGATACACCGCAAACTAAATTTGGACTTTATGCCTTTCATTGCCCCTGGCCTGGCACAATAGTGTGATTCCTCTATCATTGCTTTGGAGTTTGTTTTTTTATTGGTTTATTAAAGGACATTATCCTGTATGCTACTGGCTTGTGAAAGTATTGTAATTCCCACAGTGAACCTGTGTTAAACAAAATACTGGCAAAACAATCTCACTCTCTGAGCATAATTTTGCCACCCGAAACAAAACAGATCCACACGCTACACCAGGGGTCAATTATACCCAAAATTAAAAAGCAAAAAACAAAAACAAAAAAAGCACTTTTTTTTCCTGCAAAGGAAGGACTTTGCAGCCCTGCTTAAAAGAAAACTATACTGAAGCCACTTTGTCAGTCATTTTTTGGGCTACTTCTGGTTAACACTGGCCCCCTATGTTGCCAACTGCCTCAGTTTCCATAACTGCAGGCGAAATGTTGATCTTCTGGTCTCTGCTCATTACCCTCATGGCCCGAAGTGACAGGTGAATGCAATACACAAAGGGGAATGGGCAAAATGGTGTTAAAAATCAAAATGTATCGACACCAAAAAATGGTAAAATCGACTTACCACCCAATAAACTTGAGGTTAGTTCCTTGTTCTTTCCTTGATTATTTGTTCATTTATTCATTGAACAGATATTTAATAAGCACCTAAAACATGTTAATCATTGGCCTAACTTCTGGGGAGACAGACGTTAACACAGTAGATAACAGCTCTACCCGCTGGGGCTTATGTTCTAATACGAGGACAAATAAACAAGTAAATGAGTAAAATTTACAAATGATGATCATTGCTAGGAAGGAAATCAGCAGGGAGAAATTATAGACGGTAATGGAACCTACTAGAATTCTCATTGCCTAGCACACTACCTGGTACATAGAATGTGCACCATTTTTATTTTAAATCATTGACTGTGAAACCAAATATTTAAAATGTTGCTTTTGCTGTCACTTCTATGTGGCCAGCCCAGGGCCACTTTGATTTGTAAATGGGACTAAAGGGAAGAGTGGAAAGGCTTAGATAGAACGCCTTGCCTCCAAGGAAATTGTGATGGACAAAGGAATAAAATCTCCCTTCAAGGGAATTTGCAATGATAAGGCATGTTCTTTACAAAGACCTGTCTCAGCAAACTATTCTGGAAAATGGAACTGAACTCAGTGCTTAAGAGAAGAAGATCTCAAGTCAGACAACCTGGATCCAAGACAAAACTCTGAAACTCACTCATTATATAACTTGGAGCCAGGTCTGAAGACGTCCAAGCCTCAATGCCTCATCTTTACACTGGGTATGAAAACAGAACCGACTGTATTATTTGCTCATAATAATCAGTATTATTATGAGGATTCAGACAATTAACATGATGAAAACCACTCAGCACTGAGCCTTGCATGTTGTGTGCATTTAATACATGCTACGCTCCCTTAGCCTCCGTGTGCCTGTTTTCTCATCTGTGTAAAGGTAACGATCCCTACTTCACAGAGGATTAAATGAATTAATCCACATAAAGCACCTACAACAGTTAAGTGCTCAATGAATACCAGCTAGTATTATTATTAATCTGATTCACTTAACTAAATCAGATTTGTCAGAGCAAATCTACAAAGGAATCAGATTAGCTGAGTCAGACCCACCTAAACCATAGATTCACTTGGAATTTCTTTGTCCCTTGTGAAGGGGAGGGTGGGATACTGAGATCCAACATCACCCTAAGTATCTAAAAGTTTATATGCCTAGCATGCAGTAACCGCCTCCTCTGAGTTTATTAATTTATTCATCTTATTTTCATTTTCTAGATCACATTCTTCTTTATGTGATCATTTAGCTACTCCTGTTTCCTTAGTAACTACTCTTGGAGGAGGGCCAAGATTAGAGCAATCATAATGTGTTTCACTCTCCACTCGGAAGGTCTGTTTCTGCCCTAAACTGCACGTTCCCGAGGGCAGAGGACATGCCTGTTTGGATCTTGCTGTGTCCCCAGTGCTCATGAGGCACCTTTGGGGTTTGGGCTGTGGACGCACCATCGGTACAGAACTGCAGGGATGCAGAGAAGCAGAAGAAATGGGTAGTGAGTAGCTAAGTGTCTTTGCCCGCGCTAAGTCCCCCGCCTTCTAATAAGAAGGTGAATACATGACCCAGGCACAACGAATCCTGATTTCAACTAAGCTGATCACAGTCCTCCCTCCAACGTTTCTGGCCAGAGCTCATAGCGTTTCTTGTCCTCTCTGGCCACAAACTATGAAAGCCTGGAGCTACCTGAGGGCACATTTTCCCCTGCATGGGAAAAGCCTTACCTGGAACAAAAGCAAGAGGATGTCACACAGAGGATGCTAAAAGGAGAAGTACGAGCTCAGATAGTGCTCAAGTCCCCATATCTAGTCACCAAGACCACCTCTACCCCTGCAATTTCCCCAATGTATTTATGTCAAAGAAAAATCAGAGCTGGACAGTAGTTGGAAGTGGCAAAAAACATTTTATTCAGTAACTATAGCAATCGGGGGAAAGGAACCTCAGTATGGATCCCTTTCTGAATACAGCAGGGGCAAGTGGGAATTTACAGCCAAAAAACAAAATGGGGGCGGGGGAAGGCACAGGGCAGCAGGTAGGAAATTACTAAAAGTAAAAATCATGGGTAAGGGAGAGTCTGCTTAAAGCCATCTCACAGGATTCTTGCTGAAGCCAGGCCGAGGTGATCAGACATCACCTGAGGGATAGATATCAAGGGTGGTCCGATAAAGAGTATGGGGGACTCTTGCTTAACTGATTTGGCAGAGTGTTTGCTAAAAATGAACATGATAAGGAAGTCCACAGATGGGTTTAGAAGGTTCAGGAACCTGACTAAAGTTTGGTCAAACAAAGAATCTTTGTCATTTACTTAGACCAATACATTTCCCTTTTGCTTAAGCTAGTTCACATTCCCTCACCTTCTTTATCTCCGAAAGTCTAAAAAGGCTCAAAGAAGGGATCATCAAGTCCATTATCAACAAAAATGATAACACAACTATCACCTGTTGAGGGCTTACTCTGCATCACACACTCTATTAAATATGTTTTTCTGCATCATTTCATTCACTGCAATTCTATGCGGTAGACATTAACACTATCCCTTTTTTATAAGGGGGAACAAGCACAGAGATAGCAAGTCATTTGCCCAAGGTCACGAAGCCAGAAGGTGGCTAAGCTGAGCATCGAACCATATTTATCTGACATCGGGGCCTACCACAGCCATATGCGAATGTTTTTTCCTCAACTCCCTGCATCAGGATTACTTGGGGTGCTTATGTAAAATGCAGATTAGACTCCACCCTCACTTACTGAATCAGAAATTGGGTATGGGGATTAAACTACAGTAAAATAAATTGGTGGAGGGTCTCTAGGGAGAAACTAAAACATACCATTTTCTTGGCAATACATCCTCACCGTTATACTCACTATTCACAAAAATAGACCCATCCATTTAATGGTAATGTTATTTCAACCCTTCACAGTAGAATGAGAACGGTATGAGCAATAAAGAGAAGTCAAATAGACAAGAATCATGAAACCATGTCCCCAGGTTTACCCCTCTCCTCCATACGGAAGCGAAGCCCCTGACTTCGGAAAAACAAATTAAGGGCAAACAAGTTTAACAATGTGGCTTAAAGAATATTATAAATAATTGTCCCCCTGTCTCCCTTCACAGTGTGACTTAGAACTCCAACCAGGTTAGCAGTCTGTATGTAACTTATTTATTCTAACAATTTCAGACAGATCCTCTGAAAGGACTTTGAGCTCCAAGAAGAATCAAGTTAGATAATAACCAGAAGTTATTAAGTGTAGGTTCAGTTCCACCTGTACCACTTTTTCTCTGAATTGCTGTGCTTTCTCTCATTCTGGAAAGACATTTTCATTTTATTCTCACATTTCAGTTTGTTTGGGTTCCCCCCCCACCCATTGGAAGTCATGCTTTCCTGCTGCAGTTGACTTGTGTTTTATTTATTATACTTCACCCCCCGTTAAGTTTCCCCCTGGAAGGTTTTTATCTGTATGGTGCAGCTTCACCTCTTTCCTGACCCGCGACTAGGAGATGATGGGCAGCTGTCCTCATTATTTTTCAGTTACTCTCCACCTGCAAGAACTGCATTTCCACAGGAACAGGAGACGGGGGGAATAATGACTATCAATATCAAGTTCAGTACCTTTTCATATGAGTGACAACGGGAGATCATGCCTGGGGTTACAATTCTGTCCTAAATCTACTTATTTTTGTTGTTATTGTTGGTAAGAGGTCCAGAATCCATTTTCTGCTATAGTTATGCCCCACCGCCCCAAGCCAACACAGAGGGGACAGAAACCCTCTGAACTCAAGAAATCCTAGATTTTTAACGGGGCACATGGTAGCCCAAACCCATCAGGGGAACAATTTCACAATTTTTTCTTAGTCCCAATATTATAACATCTCCCCCTCCTTCCTCCAAATATCATTGCTAACACCCCCAGGACCAATCACCACAGCAACCCACTGAGAAAAGAGAAGAAATTTCCTCATATGTATTGTAGTGTGTTTGGGGGTTTGCTCACCATTTGTTATTTCATGATTTATATCACCACCAAATCGGCCTCAGCCAGACTCCAAGATTAATACCAACACCAAACAGGTACCTAAAACACAGATATTTAATAAATCCTAAATAATCAAGTTTAATATACCTTATGAGGTATGCTACCCCCAGGCCTTCAGAACCTAGCAGAGAAGTCTCAAGACAGAGTTGGAAACAATAGGAAAGCCATTTGGCAAATATATGGCCCTTGAAGGCTGTTATGCCTTGAGGGAATGATGTTAGATACAAAACAGAGAATGTCGGGTCAGAGGAATTGGAAAACTGTCTTCCTTTCTGTTTCACACAAATTCCGTTTGGATATTAAAACTCTGAAATTTTGACTTACCTACAAGTCATTTTCCAAACTCAGACTCTAGTGCAACAAATGGAACAATAAGTAATATTTTGGTGTTATTGTTTCCACTAAGGACAATAAATGGGTAAGAATCACCTGATCTCAACCAATACCATTTGGCCATTTTGCTGAAACAACTGGGTAAGTTACAAAAAAGTTAATAATGGAGGGATTTCTCACAGTGATATTATGTGAAAGGCAAACCCTGCCTCACCCTGGAACAGGCATGTGCAGTGCTGCCAGCTAATGACCACGTGTTTGCTAATCCTCCTGGACCCAACTGAGGACTACATATGTTCTCAGTGTCAATGACACGAAACTGAGTAACAGCTTATCTCAGTAGAGAATTTGCAATCCACTTTGGATCCAGTTAGAGACTGACATGATAAATATTCTCTCTCAGGTTAGATCTAGCTCTCCTTCCTGTTCGAGGAAACTAAAGCATTTTCCTAAGGACTAGGAGTCTCCCTTGCCTAGAAAGCAATCAGTACAGCTTTGTCTTGGACTGTTTAAGTGGCCTTGGGTCTGTTTAATGATAGGACCCACCTACTCATATTTCTTTGATTCTCTTACACTGTCCAATACATAAGCATATTTCTCATGGATTGGGATATCCATTTATCCAGCCATCAACATAGTTATCATTACAACCATCCAACAAATACTGCAGTACTTACCCACCTTTTTAACATCATTGCACACCTTGACAATTTTATTTCACACTGGAGTAAGCAGAGAAAGTTGCTAGAGGTGGGAGGAGACTGCCCTGGAACCCTGGCCATCTCTGTCCCAGCCTGGACTCTCCAAAAGCTGGTCAATCAAGAACTCAGCACCCCCATAAATCCCTCAGAACACATATTTGTGCCCAGATATCTAAGTGGGCATGGGGTGAGGGGAAGATTCTGAGCTCCTGTATCTGAACCAGGAACTGGGCTAAACCATGAACATACAATAAACAAGCATGGTCCTGACCCTCATGAAGCTTCCAGCTAAATGACAACAAGCTGTGAACAAATTATTTCAACAGTAACAAGCGCTGCCAAAGGGCGGTTATAGGGGTGGCTCGAGCACCATGTAGGAGTCCCACATGATCTGGGAAGCCTATTAATCAGAGCTCAGGGAACTGGGGAAGTGATCCAAAAGAACTACATTGGAATGTAACACTGTGAGAAGATGAAAGGTGTATTCAGAGAGGTGACACTCCAGAAAGGATGAGCTGTTTTAGTCTCTTCTCCCTTTTTGACGTTATCATGATATCTGACTCTTAACTCTCTGAAATCATTGACCACTGCCCCACCGTTGCATACATAGGTTACTTCACTTCCCAAGTAAGAAATAGCTTCCCAAGTATTTTACATTTTCCTTCACATTTGCATATCATTCACACGTTCTCTATTACAAGAAAACATCACCACCCTCATGTGAAAGCTGCAGAATACCGAGAGGTAGACTCATGATGCTTAACAGGTATCGAGGGCTTAATACACACAAGCCAGGGTGCTGAGCATGTTGACATGCATTCTATCTTTTGAATCCTCACAACAACTCTATAAGGTAGACACTCTGTTTCCCCATTTCCCTGCCCATAACATTCAGGGATGCTACCTATCTCCACTGTGCTGAGACCAGAAAAAAACCAAAGCCACAGGGAGTAGTTTATAGTCAACATGAACATTCATTCTCCAGCAGTGAGACTCACTCCCTGAGTACCCGCGACTGCAAACACTTGCTTTTCTAGATCTAAATACTTTTCTAGATCTAACAAGAGAGTTTCAGGTTGTTCCTACTGCTGCTGGAAGGTTTTTTACATTGCACCTTAGCATTTGAAAGGTAAACTGATACTTGATTTCTATGAACAGAAAGTGTTAAAGTGACACAGAAATGCAACGAACAGTGCACAAAATCAAGGAGAGACTTGGAATCACAGACTTACCGTCTGGAAGTGACTTCGGAAAACAGGAAGACCTAGCTGATGTGGTTCCCTGCAGCGTTGCCTCCGGCATCTGAGACCCGAGCCTTTATAATGGGGTTGTTCACAGCTGTTCTCAACCTTGCGTGAGCTCCCCAGGTGGTAATAATAAATAAGACTGGTCAGGAGCCACGATTCTCGATCTAGAACTAGCTCCTCTTTTAGAGATGGAGAAACTGAGGCATAGCAGGATGAAGTGATTTGCCCAGGATCCCATGCCAGCTTCTGACACAGCCGGAACTCTTTCTTCATGCATGTGGGGGTTCTATTATTTCTCCTATCCCTCTTTTCCCCATCTAAAAGCTGTATCTTTTCCATAGATTCTTTTTCCTTTATAACAACGGAAAGCTTGTTCATCACTAGAATAAATGTGTGGAGTTAGGAAGTGATTGCGTTGAAAAATAAAGTAGCACCATGTTTCTAAAATAAACTCTCTTGAAATAATACTTAAGCTCCCCATTCCTCCTCAACTTTTCCCTCTTGTATTTAACAAGCCCTCTCATGCAGTCTAGTTTGCCCAGGGCCAATACCAAAGAACTTCGTGTTTGGAGTCAGGTTGGCACCCTAGTTTTCCACACAAACCTAAGACTCATGTTGCTTCTCTGTATGTTACAGTCCACAGAGAAGACAAGCGCCCGTGGTCTGTTCTAGTTTTGCTGTGGGCTGTCAGTCCCCTCTTCTGGCCTCAGTTGTGTTTTCTGTTTGTTTTTATTTTCCTACTTATAAAGTGAACGTAACCTCGAAGGTCCCTCTTTCAGCTCCAACTGAATAGAAGTGGAAGCAACATACCTGCACCAAAGGAAGCCTGGATGATAATGAATTCTGTTTAAATAGCACTCCCAACACACAGAACCGCTTGGAAACAAACAGTCCCAGAAGAATAGTGTGATGGTGATGGTGGGGAACAGAAGTCAGGAAGAAGGGCAGGGAGCCATTTAGGGCTGGGTCTGCAAAGATGGGAACAAGTGCATCCACACATTTGCAGCGACTCATTCTGGTTATCTCCGTTTCCCTTCCCGCCAATAGATATATAAACCCATGACACATCCGAGCATTGTTTTCAGACCACTTTCACTTATAATGATTTCTCATTTATACTTGGCAAAAAGACCAGAGGGGCAAAGGACGCTTGAGCATTTTACAACTAGAAAAGACACTGTGAAGGGAAATTGCTCACTAAAGGAAAGTCCACTCACTGTGTAGCAGTAAAATATATGCTGGCAAGAAATACCATGAAGCCGAAGTTGCCCCTTAGGTTAAAAGGATGAAACTGTCAAAAGGCTGCAGCCCTATCGTTTTGGAATTAACACCTGTCGAGGAGAAAAGGAAACTATTTTAGGTGCATAATCTGTCTGAGAATCAAGGTCAGAAGTGAGCGGGTCCTTATTTTATTCATTTTTCCACAGGTACCTAAAGATTACATCTAGCAGATGGAGGCTTGTAGCATAAAATAAGCTCCTGGGGCTGCATTTCCTTGCGACAACAAGAAATACAGAGCTACCGATGGCCGTCTGTTTCTTAATCTTAAGGTAGAGGGCAAAGAAAGTTTTCAACTTTAGTTTTGGGGTTTACTAAATCATCGTTATGAGTTGTAAGCACAGATACCATTAACAATCCTCACACTGCACTGTTTGTTGTCTAAGATCTTGCGTGTTGAATGAAGGTTTCTGCCAAAATGCTAATGCCAGGTGTCAACATACCTGTGTCAGTTGCCCTTTAAATAAAAAATTAAAATTAAAAAAAATAAAAGGTGACTGCGTTTGCAAGTGAGCAGCTGAGCACCCATGCCAGTGAAGAGCTCAGTCTGCCTTCGTGCATTCTGGTTTGCTCTGAGTGATGTACTCACACAGAAATGGAGCCGTGTCTGGAATTACGGGAAAGGGAAAGCTGATGGGATTTACTGTCTTTTCCTTGAGACTTCCAAATCAGACCCGTGACACATGATACATTCTAAAATACACTCATCTCTTCAGACATGATATCAAGGCAAAGCACTTCAACTAACTTTGTCTTGGAAACTAAAGATCCAAACTGACGACCGACTCAGGGACAAGTCATCACAGGCTTTTGTTACGATGCAGTAGGACACCTTTCCCCCCTCCCAACCCCCGCCCCCGCCGCCCCCACACATTAGAACTCATGGGAGGCTCACTATTTCTACCTGCTCACCCATGCCACTGGGGGCCAGCTCTGCTTACTGGAGCTTTCTTCCTATGTTAGGCCAAAGATCTGTCCTACCGGAATTTCAAAAAGGTAACCCTGACTTGCTATAAACTTGCAGTTCCATAAATCTGTATTTCTCACAGGCCAAACCTTTGCGCCAGTATTTATAACATGATTATGTCTACACTGAACTTTTGAAATAAAATAATTACTTATGCTGGCCTTTAACACTACTTCATACAAAGCACCAGCGGGCCATTAATTCTTAAACACAGCAAGATCTAGTTGGGAGATGGAATTTCGTTGATTCTTAGCATTTGGGGGTATTCTGGGAACTAACATTTTGAGGTTCTGCAACCGTGCTGTCCTATACAGTAGCATCTAGCCACATGTGGCTGTTCTAATTTAAATGAATTGAAATTAAACAAAATGAAAAATTCAGTTCCTTATTCACTATAATATTGCTATATAATAATGCCGTATTTCAGGTCCTCAAAAGCTGTGGCTAGGGCTACCGTAACAGACAGCATAACACAGACCATGTTCACCATTTCAAAACTTCTATTAGAGCAGCTCTAAAGCTTAATTTGAAAGGGATCTGTCAAGTCTCTCTAGTTCTACCTGCCATTTAATCCAGGACTTCCTGTATAAAACCTGTAACAGAGTCTAAAAATAAAATTTTAGGAAGGGTAAGCTAAGATGTTTAAGGTCTTTCTGAGATCAGTTCATCCAAGTGGTTTAGACGTCAGGTTTGAGGGTTCGAGCCTTATTCAAAACCTAGTTCTTCTTCTGCCCGCTGGCTGTGTAATAGTCTCACATCACCTCATCGCAAAGCCTTGGCTTCATCACTGTCCACGGCCTACCCACAGCCTCCCCCTGACTTCCTTCTCCCCTAGTACCAGAACCCGACATATTTCAGTAGTTAACAGAGATCAGAGGTGGGGACCCCACCACTGACGTAGGAGATGCAGTGCTATATAACGGGAGTTTGGGGGACCTCTGTGCGGGAGAAATTCCCTTCCCAAATAAAAAGACAACACCTTGTGAGGAGCAGAACTCTGACCCTTCCATCCCCTTCTTGCATGCTATGTGGATACAATGGGTGGAGCTACAGCAGCTCGGGTGTCAACTGCTGTAAGATAAAATGAACTCATACAAATAAAATGTTTGGAATGGTGTATGACATATAGTAAACCTTGAATAAAAGTTGAGAGTGGGTTAGGGAGTAAAATACCTTCACTTCTGATTTATTTTATAACCAGTTGGTCTTCGTTGCACTGATACAGTGCCCCATACACTTCAGTCGTTTGTCTACCGTCTTTGTGATTTTTCCATATTTGTATACCACCTGTGCTATTATTTATTATTTTCTTTAAATCAACCTGACTTCTAAACTTAAATTTAAGTATACCATTCTCATAAATAGGAAACCGATATTCTTCTAATAAAATAAAAATTATAACTATTAAAATAAAAATATGCATTTTGGATATTACCTAAAACCATCTCACACGGCACATTTTAGAAAACATTTCTCTATTGAACACTGTGGAATAAATGAGTTTTGTGATTGATTGCCTCGGGTTTGCTTTGGTCGTGAAGCAAGCTTGGGTGCTATTTATGTGCTTCATCTAACATTGTAAGATGGAGATTATTCCTTAAATATCTTTAGTAATTGGCAAAACTGGCATTTTCTTGAGGTTCAACCAACCTTTAATGAGAATTGATGACAAGAAGAATGTGGCCATGGGACTTAACAGAAGGCTGACACAGGCAGCAGCTTTTTATTTTCTCTTTTTTTAAGATCCAGACAGACTTCTACTAAGAAATAATTATTCAATACATTGTCAACTTCAAGTACGCCTTCCATCTCTCTTCTTTTTGATCTCTAATTTATCTGCATTTAACTTTCCCAGCCAAACTTCCTGCCAGGGCACTCCATGCCCTCCATGAGGCTGCCCTATGTTTCTCCACACACCCGAAGCTCCTGTCGGAGCCGGCCTGGCATTTTCAAGTCCCCATGCCATTCCTTTTCTGCTGCTGGCATCACGGTTCCCTCGTGTGTAAACTGCCACTTTTGCTTCCTGTCCCATTTAAGCACCAAGCCTCTCACTAGGGTACAAGAAGACCATACAGTGAAAGTTCTTAAAAAGTGAGAAGTGCTGTACGATATAAGATGATATCATCTAAGTCAGCTGCCTTCATGCTGAAGGCGTTCCCAGCACGGGCTCCCCACCCAGAGTCCCTGGCTCACCACCAGTGATGCTCTGAGTGACTTGGGGAAGTCACTGTACCTCTCTCTGTGTGTCTCAGTTTCTGCCTGTAACATGAGGATAGCACACGACACCACACAGGCTCTTGTGAAGATGCAACGGCTTAATACACATAAAGCACCTAGAACAGTGCCTGGCACATACTCAGCGCTCAGACCTTGTTAGCTATTATCATTATTATTACCCGCGTAGTGATATGTAAATAGGTCACGCCACTGACGTGGCTCTCCTAGGCACCAAGGAAAGGATGTTTCTTTATCCATGTCCCTAACAGAGCTGCTCTTTCACATAAGCCCGCACGCCCTGGGGAATGGGGAACAAGCAAGCAAACAAACGACAAATCCTAGGAATAGTCCACTCCACGAGAACTGATGAGGCTCACTCACTTTCCATGTAAACGTTCTGTCTAAATAGATTCCCACTCCCTCCCCTGCTCCTTTCTCAGATGTTGACTGGGAATATAAGAGGTGGGCTGATGGAAACCTGAGGTGGAGAAGCAAGTGCCTCCTTCCATTCTGTGACTTAGGCATCTTGCTGGCCTCACTCTGACCCCAGCCCTGGGGCAGGAGTACCCCTGGCCTCGAGCTGGCCTCTGGGTATGAGCCAGCCTGTTGGGCCCTCCAGCTGTTAGCGGTTCTGTCCCGTGAGTGTTCTGCTACTGCTGAAATCACTGCCTGACACACCCCGCGGCAGGTCATTCTCTTTTGATGATGGCCTAGAAAGATTCTCTCATCGGCTTGATCTCACCCCAGCTCCTGCTGAAGCTGCTGAGTCTTAGTCACATTTTGCATGCCAAGCCCAGGAGTAGCACCCCCCATGTTCTCTGTAACGTGTGCTAATGTCCCTCATAACATCTCACAGGGCCCACCCCCAGGAATACAGAGAATGCCGCGGGTCCCTCCAGGCCCCGAGGCCCTGGAGGGCAACTTAGGAAAGCTGACCACCGGCCTTCTCTCTGCCTGACCGTGCTGGGCTGGCCGGCTTCCTGTGATGCGGCTGTCCCTCAGTTGGCAGCCGGGCAGGCTGCAGGCAATCTCTGCCCAGAGCCCCAAATGTGCCTCAAGTCCAAAAACCCAGATCTTATCATCTCCTCAACTAACCCCACCGGCCTCTCCCCTTCTGGCCCAAAGTCACAGTGGGGAGATCGGGGCCCACCTGACCAGCCTGCCTTTCTTGTCGCTTCTCCCCATAAAAGCCCTGGCCAGAGGATCCGACCTTTCTCATCAGACTTTGTCGTACCTTCCTCCTAACCCAGGGCGGGATGCCAAACAGTCTGGCCGACAGGCAACCGAGGTTCCTTCTCCACTCTGTGGCAGAAACTATGATCTGAATCTTCCCAGCATCCCTCTTGAGATGCTAAAAAATAATAAAAAAATAAACGAATGTGCTCTCTCTACAACCCCTCCCTCCAAAACCTGGCCTTTAATCTTACCATCTTGCCCCTAAATTGTGTACTTAATGTCAGCAGCCAATTCCCTTCTTCTATCTTTTCAGCTCTGCTGTGACACTCCTAATACCCCTCCTCTCACTGAAGTGGACAGATGACTAAGGACTAACTGAGGGAGTCAGTACAAGACGTGGGAGTGCCCGAGAAGAAAGCGCATTCAACAGTTTTTCAAAATAGCACCCCTGTTGCATTTATCACTGTGGGCAAGTTTTGTAATTTCTTGAGCCTCAGTTTCATTATCTGGAGAAAAAGAAATTATAACGGTTCTAAGGCATAGAGTAATTGGGACAATTAAAAGGTTATGTGTATACTAAGAGATGTAAGCAAACAGTCATAGCAGCATTATTCATAATAACCCAGCACTGCAAACAAGCTGGATGCCCCTCAATTGGTGAACAGGCAAACCTGGTGTTGCGTATCCATACAATAGGATACTGTTTGATAATAAAAATGAATGAACTACTGATGCCTCGTACTACATGGATAAGTCTCCAAAATATTATGCTGATGAGTCTGCAAAATATGAAGCTCCGAAATGAAGCTGCAAAATAATATGCTCCGAAATATTAAGCAGCCAGACTCAAAAGACCACGTGTTGTATGATTCCATTTCTACGCAGTATCCAGAAAAGGCCACTCCACAGGTACAGTGTGTAAAACAGTCTAGGGCTGGGAGTGGGAGTGAGATTCACGGCAATCGGGCACCAGAAAAGACCTTGGTGGAACGTTCTAAAACTGGGTCGTACGATGGTTGCACACCTCAATACGTTTACTGAAATCATTGACTTGTACATTTGCAATGAGTACATAGTATGATATGTAATTATGTTTTAACACAATTGTTTTTAAGAGTGCTTTTGTGCATGTGTGTGTACACAAGAACATATGTGCATTCATGCACACACACATGCACACGCACAGTACCTGTCAGAATAATCACTTAAAAGATGTTGATCATATCTGTGATCATATTATTAAAGTGTTTATTGTTGTTACTAAACCTCTCATTTCACACCATTTACATGGTTATGGCCCTAAAATAATTTGAGAGACTATTTCTGTTCAGGGGAATATCTGCTTGGTGAAAATACCTATCATCAAAATCTTAGTGTCTTCAAAAATTCTAGGAGCTGCACAGAAGTTTCACAAGTGTTCTCATTATTTAAATGTACTTTATAGCAAAAGATGAATAGATGTTGTTAGAGTATTATTAGAATTCTCAACCTCTCTTTTGCCTGTTGTGAAAGTCAATTTTCCCAGTCACGATACTTGAGACTGAAAATAAATAAATAAAAATTAAAGCATTCAGCACACCTGCTGCAGCCAGGTGCTGTAGCCTTTTTTAGAGTGTTAGTATTTTTATCCTTCCCTTTAGTTTTCATGAAAGATGCTTCTTCCTGAGTGTTTCAAAGCATCACTACGTCATCTACGTAGAGTTTACAGCCATTTGTTCCTATTCACAAGGTCATGTCTGTTTTAGCAGGAAAATAAATCTGAGGCACATGTGGACCGCTCTTTTAACCACGGACTTGAGGACATCTTCACGGTCCTTCCTGTGGGAAGTTTCTGTGTTGCACATTAGATATGATTGACCCTCTGCTCTACATTCTCCAGGGTCCAAGGCTATGGGAGCCTTCCTCTCCATTCAGCCAGTTTCCTCTCCATTCAGCCAGTTTCCAAAACTCATTCCTTATGTCTCCCCATACTGGTCTGTTTCCTCTAACCAGCCAGGTTCCTAACTTCCTGTCCTCTGAGCCACACGCATTCCCTCCTGCCTACCTCCTGCCATTGCGACTTTTCCTCCTGCCATCATCACTCCTGCCGGAATGCCTTCCCTCCTTCACGTCCAACCAAGGGCGTGGTGGCCTGCTTCAGACTCCTCTCTCTGTCCTTCCAGCTCCATCCTTTGGCTCAGCACTCAGGACAACTTACCCTCTGTTATCTGGCTTGCATTTTATCACAGTAAGTAGCATTTTTTTCCTCCAGCGTTACTTAGGTGACAAGCTTCTCAAACACAAAGACCTTGGTTTCAACTTCTTTGAGAGTTCTCTGGCTCTAGTATGAAGAATTCATCTCCCACCGCACACTCTCCCACGGGATATGATCACGAAGGAAATGAAACGCTGAGCTGCCGACAAGATTTAGGGTCTCCGCCTTCTCCCCTTCTCCCCTTCCTTTTCTCTCCTTCCTCTCTCCCCCTCCCTCTCTTTCTTCTCCCTCTTCCCCCCTTACTTCCTCCACTTCACTCTCTGCCCCCTTCTCTCTGTCCCCTCAGAAGTGAATTCCCCCAGCTCAGTGGCTCTCGAAACCTGGTCCCATTAGCAGCACCACCTGGAAACTTGTTAAAAATGCAAATTCTCAGGTCCCACCCCAGGCCGACTGACTCTGAAATTCTGAGGGTAGAGCCCAGCAACTGCTGGTGTAGCAAGCCCTCTAGGGGACCCGGATGCACACTTAAATTGGAGAACCACTGCCGCAAACTAAACGCCCAAGAGATGCAACTCCACTGTAATTGAGATCGTGTGGTTACAACCCTTAAAATCCTCGCTGCCTTACCCAGACTTCTAAATTGTCGGTTGTCCCATTAAAAAGATGTCTGTTACCTTCCAGAAATTTTGCCGTTACTGTACCCAGACAACCACAAAATGAGGGAGAAAGAAAATCAACTTGTTAACTTCCAGAGCTGAGCAGACATCGTTAGTGGTCATCATCAGAGATGCGAAGGAAGTGAAAATGTACCTTTGGGGAAAACCATCTTGGGTCTTGCTCCCCTGGAAAGAGAGGTGGGAAAGGGTCAGCCTTCCCAGGTGGAGAAGGACCAGTGTAACAGGGAAGGTCATCGCTACTAAGCTTTGAGCAGGACTGAGAAAGTGTAATGCAGTAATTTTAAAACCTTTTTATTAAAAAAGAAAAGTAGAGAAGAGGGCATAGAAGCTCTCTTTAAAATAGCAGATACAATGGATCTATTAGCAGAATATAAAGGAGTATAATTTTTAATTAAAAAAAAACTTTTAAGGTATCATTCTTGTTTTAATATTGGGAGCCTCTAAGAAGACATTCCCTTTTCTGTGGCCTAAAAAAATACTTTGAAAAGGGAAGGAAGGAAGGAAAGAAGGATGGAAGGGAGGAAGGAAAGGAAGAAACAGTAGAAGTAAATTCATTTTTCTTATCAAGGCAAACTTTTACAGATATTAGAAGGAGGAAGGGAGATCCTGGTGAATGAAAACTGTAAACATTTATTGAGCACCTCTTTTATGTGAGGCTCTCTGCTAAGAACGGACCCCCACCTCCACCAACAAGCCGCCATCGTTTCTCACCAAATGATTGCCAGAGCCGCCTAACAGCTTTCCCTTCTTGCCCTGCGTACAGGAGCCAGAGATACTTCTGAAACACAACTAAGCCCACATCTCTCCCCTGTTCAACTCTCCACCCCCAAGACTGCCATCACTCTCAGAGTAGTCCATGGTCCTACCAGTGACTGACTCCACCCTTTGAGGATCTGTCCTTGTCCCACCCTCCCTGTAAATTGCTGTCCTACTCCTCCATCCCTGCCTCACTCCACTCCAGCTCCCCTTGCCTTACTGCTGTCATTTGAACACACCAAGCGCATTCCTACTTCAGGGCCTCTGCCTCAGCTCTTCCCTCAGCCAGGAACTCTCTTCCAGATAACCACACGGTTGCTTTCCACACTTCCTTCAGTCTCTGTTCAAATGTCACCGTAACAGAGAAGCCACCCACAGAAAACAGCACACGTGCACATGCATCCCTCCCTTCACTCTCCCCACTTATCCCCCTTGATTTTTTTATTCGTACCTAATGTACTGGATTCTTATTTTTTAGCCTCATCTTCCCTCAAGAATATTAGCACAAAGCAAGCAGAGGTTTTGTTTCGTTCACAGCTATATCCTGAGCACCTAGGACAGTGCCTGGCACACTAGGTGCTTAGTCAATATTTGTTGGAAAAACAGCTGTTAAATGGATGAGGGAAAGTTAGCTGCTAAGGATACAAAAATATAAGCTATAGATCCCTATCTTCGATGAGCTCATAACTGGGTTCATATGTGTGTCCTTTCTCCAACTGAAGAAGTTAAAATTGGTGGCAAATGTCGATTCTGCAACGTTATCTGCTTCTCATACTCACATTTGAAAATGTACAGATATATTAGTGCCTGAACCAATTTTTGTAAACTCTCCAGTAAGTCAAATTCACCTAGTAGAACTCATAAGGACACTCACTTTAAATTCTGCGTCTCCTTAAAAACCAGTCTGTCACCACCAGAAGTAGCCACATTACTTCTGTCTGACGGGAGAGCCAGGTATCTAGAAGTCACTTAATAACTGATGGGTGACTTTTACTCAAATGTCAGTAGTCCCAAGAAAATGGGAGCGATGTACCTTTAAATGTTTCTAACCGTAAGGCCAATAAAGATACATGGTTTACCTAATGTGTAGAATACTCACTTTATAAGTGATTCCCCAGAGAGCTGGAGAATACTCAATAACCTTTTTTCCGCAAAGGCAAGTAAAATAATGATTACTATTAAAAATGCAGTTTGCTCATTAAGTTGAAGTAGCTTGTCACGAAACTGACATCAGCAATACTTTTCCTCTCTCATGGTTTGTTTTAATGAAGGTAACGTGATGAAGACATTCTATCTCACTTTAACCGATTGTGTGATAAAGTGATTTTAAAAACACTCACCCTCCAGCTAAACGTCACTCTTTGTATTATTTGTTCCCTCGGTTGCTCTCCTTTTATACATTGCACTCATCAGCTAACTTAGCTTTTAGCACAAGCCAGAGCCTGCGGGTGAAATATTAACCAACAGTTGCATAGCAATACCCCTGCAGACTCTAACTCAGCACATAGTTCAAAGGTCTCCTATGCAAATATATCCAAGGATTTTAAGTCAGATCAAGTGAATGTCTAATAGGAGAATTTCTTAGGCAAATGTGAAGATTTAAAGTATCGCAAAAGTTGATATCTGAGCCTTTTTGCATTGATCCTGTGTGGGTTGGTATCCCATCTCTGCGCCGAGAAAGCGGTTAAGCTGTCTGCATGGGTTTCCATCTCCCTGGGAGGTAGGCATCCACAGGAAAACATCTCCCATGCCAAGCCAGCAATGTGGGCTTTCTCTGCTGAGAATAAGTCCTCTGGTCCTTCAAAGGACTCCTGCTGTGGGGGCTGATGTGGTCTCAAAGTTTCCTCTGGACCAATCACAAGCACGCTGCCACAAGCCTGGCATCAAAGATTGGTCCAACGAGAGTTCAGTTCAGTCACACCCAGTGCTCAAGCCTCAGAAAGAGTCAAAAGCCTGAAGGGCTACTTGGTGAGACAGCCCCTTTCTACCGATAGCTCGTAGAGAGGGCTGCGCTGTGCTTTCAGCCCGGATGGCTGTCACTCTATAGACGAGTTTCCGTCTTAAATGCCTGGACATTAAAGTTTCATCCAAGCTCCATGGGAAATCAGAAACTCCAGTGAGTGTTGAGGAAGCTACACTTTCATCAGCCTTTGGGTCATTCTGGCAGCATGACTTTCTGCCCTAAGCAGTTGTTGTACAGTGTGTTCCCCTGAGCTAAACAGAAGGCAGCAGACCCATGGACACGAGAGGAGCCCTCAAGCATGTCCGCCAGCGAGCACGTCAGAAAAGGGGGCCGTGAAGTTTTCTTAGCCGGAATTGACCAAGATCGGGTCTGTGGACATGGAAATAGAGAAATGGAAAGGGGAAGGAGGAAGGTGTCTGTGCATAAGAGAATGAAAATCGTTTGCTGACCTCTCAATGAAAGACTTAAGCAGCTTCGGAGCCTAAGATCTCTCAGATTCTCTTGGGTATCAAAAAGAGAAAATAAACAAGACACAAAGGGACCCTAAATATGAAGAACGATAGAGGTTACAGATTCCTGGGGAGACTCGGTTAGGTGCCTGGTGAGCCTCTTCTCTCAGTAACAGTCTGACGCTCACCTTGGTTTTTATTCTGAATGACTGGTTGGTAACATTTCTGAATATACTATAAATATATAGAATATCTGGGGACCAATAGACCTTATAAATAACAGCAAATAACATTAGGGGTAAGACTTTACAAACATTACAAAAAGCATTAGGGGAAGACGTTCCATACCCAAAGAGTTCTTATGGACATAACCCCCAGAGGAATTTGGGGGCCCCAACAGATTGTGATTAGGGTGCACCAGCCTGTCCCCAATAGTTCCCCAATGGAATTATCACAGTGGCATGACATCAGCCCCAGTGAGATTGGTCCTTGGACTTATGGGTTTGTCCTATTATAAAATGGTCAAGATGTTAATCATTTGCCCTATCAGCCTAGGACCTCAGTGTACGTGAAAGGGCATACTGAGTATCAAGTGCAGTTAAACACGTGAGTTCTAAATTCAGACAGACCTCAGTTTGGAACTGAGCTCTACCACTCTTGAGTACAGGGGACCCAGGAAAGTTCCTAACCCTCCAAACTGCAGTTTCCTTGCATACTCTGATTATGCCCATTTTACAGATATCTTTTAAAGTCACTGTAAGGGTTAAATGAGATAATATGACTAAAGCAAGTGGCACAGTGCCTGAAGTAGACTCAAGGTGCCACTGACAGACAAGGGGCTACGGGAAGTGCTTGATGGAGCTGAGCAATGGACAGGAAGTCAAGTGAGGAACATCATTCCCGGGTGGAAAGAAGAATTTGGAAGCGTTTACAGACAGATTGACTGAAAATGTTCTTAGAACCAACCCTGGCAGGTGGACAGAATCTACATTGTATTCATCTTTTGTCGGCAGATTACCAAAAGTTAGCCAAGGGAAAGGCTCAACATGTCTTTCTCAAACCGAATTGAATGTGTGAACTTGGCCAGACTTAAAACTTGTATCTAGCAGCATCCACTCAAATACCTACATCTGTTGTTTTTCATTTTCAACACTAAATGGAATAATTTAAGGGCTGATTTATTGCCTTATTTTACATGACTAAGAATGGTGTGTGCTAAATATTTTTTAAACTTACTGTTAAGCAGTTCCCATGTGTCCACAAACATCTGCATCCCACACTGCAGGGGGAAAGAAAGAAAAGAAGCAGATCTCCGTTTTATAGAGGGGGGAGGATCTAAATGGGCATACAAAGTACCCAAAAAAATCTAGGAGGAACGATGTGGCCTTTTACAAAGAAAAGCAACAATAATGTACTGTTTTAAAACAGAAAAAAAAATTCTCTTTAAAATCTAGCTTTCAAAAAAGGTCAGAGAAGTTTAAGGTTTACTCAAGTGTAAATGTCAATTGGAATAAGTGATACCTGTGAGAAAATGGGAAGACCACTGACCTTTTATCCAAGAGAAGGCTAGAAATGATGTCTAAGAAAGAGGGGGTAAAAATCATAAGAATTTTGAGCTAAGGAAAAGCCGGAAAGCAAAAAAATCTAACTGAAATTGTTCATTCCACACATATGCGTATGATGCTTTTGGTTGCAAAGACATACACAATCTGATTAAATCTTTTAAAAGGCAATATGTTAAGTTATTCACTGATGAACCTGCAAGAGAGGTTTTACTCAGGTCTCAACGTGATCCCAGAATACCTCTTTGAAAGTCAGGACTAACTGGGCTTCATTCTCAGACACATCTTCCCCTGGTAGTGCCAGAAACTCCCATATTCACACAGAAAGAACCTGCTCACTGGGTAACTTAAACAAAAGTCCCAGAATTTGATCTACTCTCGATTGGTCTATACTGTTGCCTCTGCCCTCTGAACTCCTTGAAGATTGGGACAAGACCTTATTCTTGTGTTTATCTTTCCAGAGTCTATCACATTGGCTCATTCAAAGGAGGCATTCAGTCGGCGTCTGCTGAAGGAAGGAATTAATTGCCCTCTCCTGCCCCTGAAAGTCGACGTGAGAATTGGAAGCAATAACCTGGTGGTGGGCTCATGCAGGCTTCTTGTTTCTTCCCACCTTTTCGTCTCACACACAAGAGCTATGTGTCATAATACATGATGAGAAAAGTCCCCGGTACCTTGAACAATCTTCTCCCCATGCTGAACAACTCAATCCAGGACAAGAAGGCAATGATTAATGGCATCTCTGCCAAGCGATGCTTGCTTGATTAACAGGAAATATGGTCCATGTTTCATCTGCGGCTCCCTAAACTTCAAACACAGAGACTGAACATTCCAATTCTGCTCTATCAAGCTGCAGCGTCATACTGTGTGTCTCTCCTCTCCTCTCACCCCAATTAAGCCATAAAAACGTAAAGGGCAAAATCTATAGATTGTACTTCTCTGTATCCCACACAGTACCTAGCACAGAGCTCTAAAACACCTGTCGAATGAAGGAATAGAAAAGATCAACTTCAACTGCTCCAAAGTTGCAGTCCAAACAAAGCATGTCAGAGTGACATTCTTCCATGGAATGCTGGAAATTTTTAGAATACTATAATTCAAAGGCTGGGCACCAAACTGTATCTGGGAGAAGTCAGTTTTATCGATGATGGGTGAATGTCAGTTCTTAATCTTTGTCCTAATATTCTCCTTCTGATACTTCAATCTGAAAGGCTGCTGGACTTGGAAAATATAAAATCTAGGTTCTTGCCCAAGTTTTTCCATTTCTTAACATTAAAAAATAGGAATAATATCTCAGATGCTGAGCTGTGACTATTGAATGAGTTGACAAATGCAAAAGTACCTGAGAAATTATAAAGTCTGATACAAATGCCTGTGTTCTTACTATAATCATATACACTTGGGTCAATGCATTTAAATCCTATAGTTAATAATTGGAAATAATAATAACGGTAATAATAATGAATAATAATAGTAAACTTTTATCTACTAATAATCTAATTTAACCTTCACACAAAATCCCTATGTGTTAGGTACCATAGTTACCCTCATTATATAAGGAAACTCTGAGACTCAGTGAGGTCAAAGGGCGAGGTTAAGTTCACATAGTGAGTTACAGAGTTTGGATTCAAACTTAAGCAGAGTTTGGATTCAAACTTAAGCAAACTTAAGAGCCCCTACTACTAGTGCGCCATTCTGCTGCCTCCTAAAAGGAAAGCAGAGATTTTGTTCAATCTAATTATGAAACAGCTGGTTAGAGAGTGAGACCATGGGCCATCGGATGGGTTCTATAGTGACCATTATTTCTACACTATCTCCAGATGATCTCTTCTACCCTTATTGCTTCAGCCATCACCTATGTGCTAACAGTATCCAATCCTCTGTTATCCTGGCCTCTAGACCTACCTAACCACTCAGTCATTCATTCAGCAAATACCTACTGAGCATCTACATGTCAGGCCTGAGCTAGATGGGAAATGGAGCATAAGCTAAATAAGAGACCTGATCTCATGGAGTTTACTTTATGCTGGGTAGAGAAAGGCAACGACTAAATACATTAATTAATTAATTAATTCAATTCTTTCATATAGGATTCCATTGCACGAACACTTCAAGAATAAACCTCCAAAAGAGAGACCGTGTGGTGGAAGCTGTATGGCCTTTTCTAACACAGACTCCTAAGTCAACAGAATCACTCCCCTCGTTCTATTCATTAAAAGTGAGTCACTAAGACCAACCCAGATTCAAGGGGAGGGGAATTACATCCCATTTTTTGATGGGAAGCATGTCAAAGAATTAGCTGATATACTTTAAAACGACCACACCAGCCATTTTTCCCAACAGTCAGGCGGATATGAGCATCTCGGCTCCCATAGTCAAATCTGACAGCTTTAAAATAAAGCTGCTCTGACGCCTCCACTAGAAACTCAACTACGTTCGTTAAGGAGCTCCTCTGGAACTCCAGGGAGCTGGCTCTGTTCATCCCTACCCAATATAACCCTTTCCTTCCCTCCGCTGAGCTCACAGCCCCCACTCTCTCATCACACCACTGCCTCGACTCAATGGATATTCCATATTCCAACCCATAACTACACAGAACTTTGTTGTTCTGGTCTCTTCATCTGGGTCGTAGGTTCCTAGAGAGTATTAAATATGTATTACGCATATCCTTTCTGAGTATTTTTCACAGCATTTTAAATGGAGCTATTCTCATAAATCATGGAATAGAGAAAAGGAGGAAGGAATTTTTCTCTACTTTCTAGGAATATCTATCCTTCTAAGGCCCACTCTAACTTTTAAACTATATGAACTGTAAGATACACATACACACACATTGTGTGGATCACTGCAAATTATGTGAAATATCAGATTCTCAGACACCTGGAAAGTCCTTGAAGATTACCAAGGGTACAACCATCCTATTTTTTTCCTCAAGTTTTACAAACATTGTTTTATTTAATTCGCACAATAAATCCATGAGGAAAGTACGTTATTAGGCCCATTTCTCTCATGAGAAAAATGAGGCTAAGCGCATGATATTCCCGAGTTTATACCAGTCAGTAAGTGGGAGCTCAATCTGGGTCTGCCTGACTCCAAATCCAGGACCCCACTAATGAGGAATGTCAGGTCCAGTGAGAGGCAGGGACTTGCCCAAGATTGGGATTTGAGCCTCCTGATTCCCAAAATAATGTTCTACTCATATAAGTAAGAAAAAACTCTTTCCTCTCTAAATTCAAAATTAAAATCAGTTCAACCCCAATCTGAAGTTTCAGATCATATCTTTTGCCCTTTTTTTCCCCCCTCTTGGACCTGAATTCAAATAATTGGGAAATGGTGAAAGGGGGGAAAAAATCATAGAAAGAGGAAATTCCAATAATACAACATCCTGCCACATGAAAAGGTCAAATGGTACTCTGTTTCAGTCTGTAATAGGCTACAATTTGAGCAATCCCAGCCATGAAATACCAGGCAATTTTCTGACCTTTTTAGCTGTGGCTCCAAGTGCTTTGATTTTTTGGGACGTTCTATATCTATATTTGAAACTAACTGAAAAGCAAAGAAAAAAAAGTGTTTTGAGATACTCTGCTCTCAGGATATAAAATGTAGCCTACTGGTTGGTGTCTGTGGTGGACATTGGTTGCTGGTGTTTTGTTTGCTGTGTTTTGTTCTTGGCTGGCAAATATCCAAATGTCCTTCTTGTAACTGCAGATGTCCCTTCTTAGGAATCTTGGTAGAAGACAGGATCCACCTACCACTGTAGAAGCTGCAAAGGCAAGACACTCCTCTCCCAGCCTCCCTTGCAGCTAGAGTATAAGACCTGGGCTTGATTAATCACATGCCTCTACCCTGTACTTTGAATAAGGAACTAGTGACACAAATAAGCAGGAATAAAGAAGGCTCTATTCTGGAAGTACAGCAACAATGACAGTAGAAGCTTCCAGTTTCCAAAGACGTCAGAGTCAGGGAGAGCATCCTCTGACCATTTTGGCAGTGCACACCATGGCCTCCAAAATTCTACAGAGGACAGCAGTGTCTTCACAGATGGGTTCTTAGCAAGATTTGGGCAGCAATTGTTATTGCTGCCCGCTATCCCTTGTTTCTATCCATATTCTGAGCCTGGATCCCAGGGACTCTTTGAGCAAATCAGTATCACTTTAATAAATTCCTTTCCTGTTTTCATTAGCCAAAAGTAACTTTTTTGCTTGAAACTGAGAACCTTGATACATCAAGGAATGAAATTAAAGTGTAATAAAAATATTGGGTATGGAATGGGGTAGAATTTCTTATAAAAAATTATATTCAAATGTGCTTAATGAAAAAATTTACTGACACAGATTCATATATAAATGAAACGTTACAGCTGTCTATTATCACATTTTCACAATTTGTAGAACAGGATCAAAATCTAGATTGATTTGCCACCCATATCCAGATCTCCATCTAGATAATCTCTATGTTTGTCATGGATACCATTAATTTCCTCCTTATTCAAGCTTGAAACCCCACAAGTATCTTCACCTCTTTCTTCTCCCTTATAGCCATTAACCAAATACTTTCTATTTTCCCATATAATGACCTCTCAGGTCTCTTCCTGCCTTCAAACTGCCAGTGGCCAAACTTAATCGGGAAATTAATATCACCTCTTACATGAATTAATGCCATAATTTTTTAACTGGCCTACCTGTCTCCAATGTATCCTGCTCCAAATTAATTTTCCCAAGACACTGTGCTTCATCACTCTGCAGATCAAACTCTTTCATGGCTGACCATCACCTGCAAAATAAAATCCAAACTGTTGAGCATGACCTGAGACTCCTCATGATCTGATACCTTCTTACCCTTCCAATTTGACTACTACATGTTTCTATATACTTCTTATAATGGTATTTCACCAAGGAAAATATTTTTAAAGATAGCATACTGATTTTTAATGCAATCAAGAGATATAATACATGCTTGAATAAAGAATACAGAAATGAACATTACAAAAAAAGTTGCAAGAAGATTTTTATAGCCACAATTTATAATAACCAATACTAAAAATAACTGTCATGTTCAAAATGCTTATTATGTGCCAAGGTTCTAAATGTCCTATTAGTATTGTATGTTTTATATAAATATTACAGTGACTTTATAAGGTAGGTGTTGTTATAGTTTCATTTACATGTGGGAAAACTGAAATGCTGAGGGGCTGAGCAATATATTCAAAATCATTAAGCCAATAAATACAGAGTGAAAATTCCAATGCCAAGATGTCAATTCTCACATAAGAATCATGTTTTCTTAAAGGCAGATTATTACAGGGATGGAGCAACTAATAAAGGTATAAGTGTGTATGTGATCTATGCTTTAATTCAATTGTAAAAGGAAAAATATTGTGAGCATCAATTTCACAATGGACCTTATTAACATCTTATAGACAATCAGTGTTCTATGCACAATAACTTAGAGAGCTGTTTTTTTTAAACCCACAGTAATTGTCTTCCCTTACAATAACAGAACACTTGTTGGGGGAACATAGTCTCAGGCCCCACACTTCAGGAATGCTATTCCAGTGGGTCTGGCATGGAGTCAAGTACCATGCACTTTCATTAGTTACCTGGGCGTTACTCGTGTAGCTGATGCACCTGGTCCATGCCTCTAGCTTTGAGAAATCCTGAGACGGGTAATCAGTGTGGGGCATTGGTCGTAAGGCAGGAGTTTTGTTTCTTCTGGCTCTGCCGCTCACTTGTTGCATCACTTTAAATAATTATTTTATTGACCCTTAGTCGTAACACCTTTAAGTAAAGGAGGATGAAGTAGATGCTCTAACAAACACCACTCACCAGTGTGCTATTCCAGGAAGATCAGAAAAGCATATCTCACATGTCAAATTGTTCAGCTGATAATAATGCCTGCCCAAAGCTCTGTGTTCAGGAAGATTCTGAGGTCGTATTTCAGATCAATAGGAAAAATAAGACGATCGTCCAGAGATGTGCGTCATGTATGTGTGAAGGGGACTGGAAACATGCACTCTGGGTATTTGTGTAGTCTCAACACAGGTCTGTTTTTCCCTTGTTCCAACAGACTATTCCTTTACTCATACTGACTCCTTAACCGTAACCTTCACCTTACCGAAAGTATCTCTCTAGTCCCACTTCAAAGGCTCCATAAATACTGTCTTGTCACCCATTTCCACATCCCACTTTTTATAATTCTAACAAGTAATTGTTTCATTCCTCCTTGTAACACAGATAGTAGTTTATCTGCTTCTCTCTTCCTCAAAAGATCACTGAATGGTGGTGAATCTGCAGTGAAATAGCACATCTACAATGCCTCAGGAAAATAAATGAATTAAACAAGAATAAAAATAAAATGCCTAGAACACAGTAGAAAAACAATTATTATTTACTGCAATCTACTCAGCTCTAACATTCTAGACTTCTAAGGTGAAACTTCGTCAACAGTGGTGATGGGTGCAATAGACAAAAGGTGCTCGAGAGAAAGCTGGGCGTCAGCACCTTGGACAGCTCAGAAGGCTTTCTGGCGTCCCCGCTGCAGTTCTGACACAAAGCACAGTATTTCCCAGACGCAGCTGTCTGTCTGTAAGGATAACCAAAGGTTACTCCGCCTTACGATTATGGTATCTGCCAGTCCTCCAGAAGAGGGACATCCTTGTCTATTAGGGAGTTTTAATATATGTCATGCTCTCACTAGCTCTTTCACTGCAGAATTACAACGAAGTTAATAATAATGGTATTAACTAAGGTTACCCCGATACATTTAATAAAAAATAAATACATTTTTCTAAAAAGCCTAGGCTCTAAGTCAGCCCTGGATTTTGAATCCTGGCTCCCCCACATACTAGCTGTAAGACATTAGACAAGTTGTGTGGTATCTTTGTGCCTCGTTTACCTTCTCTGTTAGAGGGGAATGATTATAGAATCTAAGTGAAGACAAAAAGATATATCTACATATAGTGCTTATAACAGCCTAGCACATAGCAAGTCTTCAGTAAATGTTAGCTATTACCTACCATATTTCCCTAAAATAAGACCAGGTCTTACTAATTTTTGCTCCAAAAGATGCATCAGGGCTTATTTTCAGGGGATGTCTTATTTTTTCATGTACAACAATCTACATTTATTCATTTATTCACGTATAAAAATCTACACTTATTCAAATACAGGCATGTCATCTTCTTCTGGAACATCATCATAACTCTCCAAACCCCGAATTCCAGCTTTAATTTCTTGTGACTCCATTCCCAATCTCTCATGTCCAGCCATAGAGCTCTCCTTAAATGAGCACTTCTTGTCCATGTAGCCTGCTCGTAGTGCATTGGCAACACAGTTGTCAGTGATTTTATCCCATGAATTCTTCACCCAAATCACGGCCTCGTACAGGCTAGGCTTCACAAAGTTTCCAAGCTGATTTCTCTCCATTCTATTTTCAATGTAGTCATTGATTTCCATGTGCAAATGGTCCTTGAATGTCTTGTTTATTGCAATATCAAGAGTCTGGAGATTCACAGTCATTCCTGCGGGAATCATTATTTGATCTATTCTTCTCCCTGCAAGGAAGTTCTTCATGTCTTTAGTGCGGTGAGGGCTGGCTGAATCCCAGACTAGCACACCTCTTTGGCCACCTTGCAAAACAAGTGGCAGCATTAAATTGACCCACTTCCTTATTACTGCTTGTGTGCACCAGGCTTTTTCGATTTCAAGAACATAAATACCTGAAACACGTTCAATCTTATCTTTCTTGCCCTTAGTGATGATTAGAGGTGGGACTTTCTTTCCATCCAGAAGAATTACCAAAATACAGGTAACACGTGCACTTTCGTAACCAGTGGAGGGAATGTAGATTGACAATTGTCGTTTGAGATGCTTGGCCCATAAACACTGCAGTTTCACCCATAGCAATCATGTTGGAGAGTTGGTATTTAGAAAGCCGATGCCATCAACAAAGGACTTGAATACAAGTGCATATTTAATAACTTCAGCATCTTCCGGCTTGAACAGTGTTGTCGATCTTAGAGACAGTTCATATCGCTGAAGGAAGCCATCCAGCCAGTGTTGTGATGTTTTGAATTCTTTTGGGGATATTTCTAACTGTGGTGCCATTGCAAGGGCAAATGCTTGAATATCAGCCTTGGGCACAACCAAAGCCTTTGCTCTCCTGTCAGCAATCCATTCACAGATGATGTCTTCCAGCTCAGGAAACAATGGTGGTCAACCTGATCCACGCTTGTGCTTCTAAGCATTTCCCTCGTCAACCTGTTGACTGAGGTTTTCGTACTCTGCTCGCCATTTTTGGACTATTCGGAGGTCCAACTTCTTCTCTTTGCAGAAGCCGTAAGATTCTTGCCCCGGGCGTCTTCCATGATTCCTTTCTTGTACTCGACGGAATAGCTCTTTCTTTTTACACGCATGTTGTCTGAGGGTCAAAATATTATTCCCTTTAAATCTACCTTTAAATCAAGTGTTAATTGAAGACTTATGAGACAGGAGTGGCAACAAAAATAATTACAGTTAAGAATGATGGTCCACACAAAAGCAACAAAAAATTGCAGGCACCAAAATTCAGAAGACATTTCTTTATTTCACATGAGTGCATTAAGTACATCCGTTACAACACACTATGTATTAAATTTTGAAGATTCATATTAGATACAACCACGTTTGTTCGTTATCAAGTGCGCATGTTATTTGTGCGTTGTGTCTGTACTCCGATTGGTCATTGGGCAATAAGTCTTGAGTTCATCTGTTTACATAGGTGTTTACCTCTTGTCCAAAGGTGCCCTCTTGGGTATTTACAAATACTTAATTATAATTTATATGTCATTTATTTTAAGTATTAATGTCAATAATATTATTTATTTATATTTAATTGCATATTAATATTATTACTTTATAATTCAATACATCCATCGTGTGTTGCAACAGACATGCTAAATGCGTCCAACTGGCTGATGATCTTAACTGGTGCTTATTTTGGGGGTAGGGCTTATACTACAAGCATCCTGAAAAATCATGGTAGGGCTTATTTTCTGGTTAGGTCTCAGTTTTGGGAAAACACGGTCTTAGATGCCACCATTAAGGCCACAGAATGGGTTCTCTCCTGGCCCTGCTGTGTGACCTCAAGAGAGGGCTTTTCCTTCTTCAAGTGTGAAACAAGAGAGTTAGACCAGAGCAGCTATTTCTAACATGGAATCCATAAAACCTGAAATCTTTCATCTTGTGCCTCAATACAAGTGTTGCTCTTTAACTTCTGTTCCTTTGTTCAGTCATCATTGGGTGTGGTCAAGAGTCAGATTTGGAGAAGCCTGGAGATCCTGGACACCAAAACCCCAGCCCTTCAGTTCAGAACCCCTGACTTTGGTGTCCCAAATTTTAAATGGAAAAAAAAAAAAAGCATGAGGTCTTCTGTATCCCTCTGGCCCAGGTTTTCTGAGCTTTCTTCAGACCTAACTACAACCCCAACACTAACTGTTGAAGGAGGGGCCCTCGGAAAAGGGGTGAGGAGGCATGAGACACCAGTATTCCTAGGCCATTTCCCTGCTCTCGGCAATCTATCAGATCTTCCTTGGTCCCTCTAGCCATTCATTCAAATAATCCCAGATTGTTGCTTCCAGTAGTGAGATAGCCTGCATATCCTTTCTATTGTGTCCTTCCTACTGAGAGTTCCTGAAACAAAGCCGTGCAGCTGTCAGTCCCTGTGTACACACCTGCTTATGAATTTTCCCCTTAATCCCCACTATCTTTGCCCAAGTGCTTTTAGACATGTTATGAACCTAAACAGTTTCCCAGCCCACTGCAGCTTCTAACATGAGAGCTTTAAATCTCAAAATCACAGTATACCTCCTTATTAATAGCAGGGGATTTCAGCTCAACACAATGCTCTGGTAGACTGCCAGCAATCCAAGTTTAACATCCTCCAGGGTGTGAAATTAAAAGGAAAAAAAAATCTTAAAAGCCTGAAAGTTTCTGTTCATTTGTACTGGAATGTTAACTTCCTTCTCTACACTTTCCATCAGCTGTAAGATCGCTACTCTTCCAGGTCAGGATCAATGTTTTTAGTGCTTTTAGGGCTAATAATTATGTTTTACTCATCTTTCTAGCTTTAGTGACTCATGTAAAATAAGTGCTTGTAGGCGATTGGATTATTGTTCAATACTATTCTCTTTCTCCTGTTCACTCCCATAGGAGGAGCATGTGTCATTGATGTTGAATTTGTCCATGTGTCTTGTCTGGCCAATAGGATGCTAACAATGTAATACAGCTGAGGCTGAAAATGTGCTCATGCAGCTGGACCTGTTCGCTTGGACCACTGCAATAACCATGAGAAGAAAATTTCTAAGCTAGCTCGTTGGTCCCAGAAGGAGTATGAGAAATACGGTAAGAAGAACTCAATGGCTCCTGCTGAGCCCAGCCTATATCACATTTGAAAAGTTAGTAGACATGACCCATAATTTGTTGTTATTTAATACCAGGTTAAGGAAAGGGACATTTTCCAATTTTGTTATGTACTCTCTTTCCTTCACTGACCTTGGCTCCATCCCACAAATAAGAAAAAATGCACCTTTTGAGAAGGGTTAGAACACGCTGGCTAGAGGAAAAATATTTTATCTCTGCTGTAATACAACTCTTCAGAATTTATAAAAACCAAGAATTCCCAATAAGCATATAATTGAACCTGTGTTTGCTACTGTGGTAAAACTGGACTGAAAATTAAAAATTCATTACCTCGTGCAGTTTACAGAAGCTATGTTTAAGCTCCTTGGAAAAGGTTCCCAATCCACTCAACGGAGCAAACATAACACAAAAATTACCAAACCAGGTCAGATCCCTAATCCCCTTCAGCACCAAGTTCTCTGAAACTTGAAAAAATAAATAAATAAATAAAGTTGTCCTTGATGAAAAGTTAGGTTGCAAGCAAAATACTCCTGGTTGCCCTTAATAAATCATCCTGAATCTGTCGTTCAAGTAAGTTTTTGATGGAAGTATTGGGTAACAGACTTTCCCTGTGCCACAAACAACCATTAAAAAAGAAAAAGATGGGCCAGCCCGGTGGCTCAGGTGGTTAGAGCTCCATGCTCCTAACTCCGAAGGGTGCCGGTTTGATTCCCACATTGGGCCAGTGGGCTCTCAACCACAAGGTTGCCAGTTCAATCCCTCGAGTCCCGCAAGGGATGGTGGGCTCTGCCCCCTGCAACTAAGATTGAACACGGCACCTTGAGCTGAGCTGCCTCCCGAATGGCTCAGTTGGTTGGAGCGCAGGCTCTCAACCACAAGGTTGCCAGTTCAACTCCCGCAAGGGATGGTGGGCTGTGCCCCCTGCAACTAGAAAACAGCAACTGGACCTGGAGCTGAGCTGCGCCCTCCACAACTAAGATTGAAAGGACAACAACTTGACTTAGAAAAAAGTCCTAGAAGTACACACTGTTCCTCAATAAAGTCCTGTTAAAAAAAAAAAGAAAGAAAAAGACAAATCAAAGAAGCCACTGTTTTCAGATATTGGCAACTGGTGCGAGAACTGCAACATCTAACAGACAGGAAACTCGAGCTGTGCTGCGAAATTACCCCAGCAATACACCTGCCCGGGGACGAACAATCTCCCAAATAAAGCACAATGAGCTACAGACCAAGTGAAGCACAGTGGTTCTGCTGAGCTGAAGTGACAAAGATCAAGAATCGGAGCAGTTGAAACAGCTGGAAACTGTAAGGCAGGGCAGTGAGAGGAGAGAACTGTAAGAGAAGGCCAACCTGGAAGTTCATGGTGGAGTTGCCCAAAAGGATTAGTCCAACGGCTACGTTCACATGCGCGGATGTGACTGTGCTTCCCTGAGACTGGCTGCTATGAGCTTAGGAATGGAAAAGCGATACTGGAGACCAATGGGCTGGAGGACACTGGGAATCCAGCTTGACTGAGTAGAAAGACCTACTCACAATTCATTAACTCCCTAGGCAACAAGCTGACATACCAGAAAGGTTTCCTCTTATGAGAAGGACCGTGTCTACTCTAAACCCACCCAAACAAAGCTTTAAACCAAGTCCTGACTAGATCCATGGAGCAAACAGCTCAAAACCTGAGTCCCACCAAATGAGAGGGACTTGTGCACTACCTTGGGATTTTCACAGATATGGCATAACAAACATAAGACCAAGTCTACACAATTATTAAGTGATCGTCCAATAATTGACTATCTACTAAACAAAGATAAACCATCTTCAGAGAAAGACTACAGAACCAGTATGCAAAATATCATCAATGAGCAGTGTACCACAAAAAAAATTATAAGATGTGAAAAAAATAATGTAACCATAGTGAAGAAAAATCAATCAAGAGAAATTGACACCTAGGTATTTACCCAATAGAAAGGAAAACTTATATTCGCACAAAAACCTGTACACAAATGTTTAAAGCAGATCAATTCATTATCACCAAAAATTTAAAACAACTCAAATGTCCTTCAATGGGTGAATGGATAAACAAATTTTTGCACATCCATCCAATAGAATACCACTCAGCAATAAAAAGAAATGAGGTATTGGATACTTACAACAACACGGATGACTCTCAAAGGCATTATACCAAGAGAAAGAAAGTAGTCTCAAGAGTTGCATACTACACAGTTCCATTTATATTACACTTGAGAAAAGGCAAAATTATAGCTACAGAGACACAATAGAATAGTAGTTGTCAAAGTTTAGGGACGGGGGAGGATTTGAGTACAATGAGGTAGCACAAGGGAATTTTCTGGATGATGGACCATTCCCCATCATGATTAGGGGTGGGGTTTAGTCACAAGAATATATATATATATATATATATATATATATATATATATATATATATATATATATATATATTAAAACTCATAGAACCACACACTAAAAATGTAAATTTTACTATATGTTAACTTTTAAAATAAACCTGAAAGTCTGCAAGAAAAAGGGACATAAAGGGAATATTACAAATATCTTTAACGAATTCAATAACAAAATTATTACACATCTGAAGCAATCAAAAAATAGGCAAAGCATATAAACAGACAATTCACAGAAAGGAAACACAAATTGCTCTTAAACATATGAAGATATGCTCAACCCTACCTTTCCACTCATTAGACTGGCAAAAATCAAAAAGACTGAATGTATGGTGTTGGTGAGGATTTGAGGTCAGTAGTTATGCTAATACATTGCTGGTAGGAAGTAAATTGGTGTAACCTTAGTGGAGGGAAAATTGGTAAATTCTATCAAAATGTGTGTTAAATGCATATGCCATTTCACCCAGCAATTCCACTCCCCAAAATTTATCCTACAGAGATATTTGCACATATGTCAATGACTTATGAGCCAAATTATTTATCAAAGCCTTGTTTTTATTAGCAAAAGGTGGGGGAAGACCTAAATGTTCATGAACACTAGATTAGTTAAACAAAATACAGTATATACATGCACTGGAATACAATACAGCCATTAAAATGAAAGAGAGAGTGCTCAAGGTCTAAAATAAAATATTCTTAAATGAATATTGTGAAAGTGGAAAATGCAAGGAAAAAAAACACTCTGAGGTAAGCTACTATGTAAAAGAAAAAAAAGGAAAAAGATCCATAAATGGCATAAATTGTCTTTAGAACGATACACAAAAAACTGGTTAAATTTGTTGCCTCTAGTGAAGGGACCTGAATGGCTAGAGGATTGAGGGACAAGAGGAAAATGTCTTACTGTACATTCTTTCATTTTATAATAAATTTTGATCAATGCGACTGAATGACCTATTCCCTAATAAATGAAACTTATAATTCATTGTAACCTTTTGGGAAACTGTCTTTTGGCCTCAATTATTTGGAACCAACCCTTTATGACTGAAAGTGCTCACTGTGCTGTCATGATCTGCCCATGCGACAGGGACCAAGGTCAGCCTAATCCCACCAGCCACACCTTTCCTTGTAAGGTTGCCTAGACCACTGTGACTCAAAGCCAAGTATGAATATAACCAAGTACAAAATAAATGCTTCATGTCAAGGACACACACGCATTGCCTATTTTTTTATTCGCCAAGTTTGGATTTCACAAAGGCTTATTTTCCTATTTTTCTAATTAAACTGTGATGTTAATCATACTTTCTGATGGAGGAAATAGCTACTTTCAGGGTCTAACACAAGAGATTTTATATAAGCCCCTGAATTTTGCCCTAAAAAATGCCCTTCACATGAATCATCTCAATTTTAGCTTCAGTTATAATTCTTTGAGGTCGTGCAGCATTGTGACGTGGTTGGAATTTCAGATTGGAAGGAAGGAAGGAAGATAAACACACCTTCAAGCACATGTGTGCATACACACACACACACACACACACACACACACACTTTTTAATATGAGGAAACTTAGAGAAGTCAAATTGTACAAGATGGCATCATTAGTGGTACATCCAAGATCTCCACATTCTGATACAGGAAGCCTGACTCCAAAGTCATACCCTACCTATAATCCAACACCCCCTGTAACTGCGAAATCTTTGCACGGGAGAAAGTCTTAAGGTCCTCTAGTTAAATCTCTCAGTCAATACGACATGCTTGACAAAAGCTACTCAGCCTCTGCTGAGTGACAGGGGGCCCATGATCTCCTGAGACATCCCATTCCATCACAAGACACCTCTAACTCTTGACAAAGCTGTTCTTTCTACAGTGCACAAACCATCTGCTTCGCTGACACTCCCCTTTTCTCTCCTTTAGAGTGATACACATGGGTGTCTAATCCATCCATCACAGAACAGCCCTTCCAGTCTGGGGAGTCGGCTCTCCTGCCTTCTGTCACTTTGATCCTCTTCTGGCTGGGTCCTTAACCATCCCTATGGAAAGGCTCCAAGAATCCTCAAAATCTAAAAGATCCTCATTTCAAACCTCTTTGGGATTTTTTAATATATAAATCAACCTTATGAGGCATAACTTATAAACAATAGAAAGTACAGGCTTTAAGTAACACAGTTTAATGGGTTTTGACAACACGTACACACCTGTGAAACCCACACCCCTATTAAAATATAGACTATCTCCATCACCTCAAAAAGTTCTCTGACGTCCTCTCCCAGGGAATCCTCCTCCCACCCCCCACCCCAGGGAAACACTGATTTCATTCCTATCACCGTAGCTCAGTTTTACCTATAATCACACAGGTGCTCTTTTGCATCTGGTCTCTTTAACGTGGCATAATATTTTTGGGATTCATCACATTGTAAATTATAGTAATGTGTTCCATTTTTCTTGCTAGGTAGTATTCCATAGTAAGAATATATCACAACGTATTTATCCATTCACCTGTTGATAGACTTTTGATTATTTCCAGTTTGGGCTGTTTGAATAGAGTTGCTATGAATATTCTTATACAAGTTTGGATGTATGTTTTCATTTCTCTTGGGTAAATACCAAGGAGTGAAATAACTGGGTTCATGAGGGTAGATGTATACTGAATTTTCAGGGAAATACAACTAAAACCACAGAGAGATACCACTTCAAACCCAGTAAAATAGGTATAATTAAAAGGACCGGCCGGCCCGGTGGCTCAGGTGGTTGGAGCACCATGCTCTTAACGCCGAGGTCACGGGGTTCGATTCCCACATGGGCCAGTGAGCTGCGCCCTCTACAGCTAAGATTGTGAACAACAGCTCTCCCTGGAGCTGGGCTGCCGTGGGCTGCTGTGTGCTGCGGGAGGCTACCACGTGCCGCAGTGAGGGGCCAGCAGCCAGCGAGAGCTGCTGTGAGCTGCTGTGAGTGGCCAACTAACGACAAACGACCGACTGCCTCAATCAGGGGTAGCGCAAGGCTCATAATACCAGCATGGACCAGGGAGCTGTGTCCTACACAACTAGACTGAGAAACAACGGCTTGAACCAGAGTTGTGGGGGAGGCAGCAGAAAAAAGGGGGGAAAAAGATGGATGACCCCAAATGTTGGTGTGGATATGCACTCATGGTGTGGGTTGCATAGCTCCAAGTACAGTTATCTCCTCTATTCTGGGCCCTCGGTATCCATTCATTAGTCCAACTGGAAAAGTCCTGGGTCCTACTAAAGTGGCCATCAGCTGACGTACAAAAGACCTTCCACACTTACTCCTGTTAACTTTATTCCATGGGACTCTGTGTGCAAACGAGTTTTCTACTCCAGATGCCGGACATCATTTTCCAACATTAATGAACTTTATAACAAATTACACTTGTCACCATAAAATCACTGTTTACCATCAAAGCAATCCAAAAAAGCATATAAGAAAAACTGAAATTACAATGTTTATAAAATATTTATGAAACAATGTCTTTAAAACAAAACAAAACTAAACCAAAAAAAAAAAAAACAACTACAAAATAAGAAAAAGAGGAATGCAAGTGATTGGGAATAAGGAATATATTAACTGTATTTTAATCTAGAAAACATTTCCTAAACACGATCTAATTTCCTATCACAACTGCTCTGTCAGGTAGGTGTTTGTATTGCCCGTATTTTGTGAATAAAGAGGGCAAGTGCTGAAGATCACACGGCTAATAAGATACCAAATCATGACATAAAACCAAGATCACGATTGCAGATCATGTGATTTTTCTGCTACATTGGCACATCTCATCTTGATTACTCTAAATATTCCATAAGTAACCCAAATCCATTTGACCAATTTCCAATAGACTTACTGAGGATTGCCTTTGGCCCCCATGTTATGGCCCTCGATGGTTAGAGGAGAAATATGATACATCTTTTGAGGCAGTTTGATTACCATTTCCTTACTGACAAAAGAGTCAAACGACTTCAGTACTGAACCTGCCTTGGCAATGACAAGCTCTAGAAGCTTGTGTAGAGATAATATGATAAGGAAGAAGAACATGAGATTTGGATCCAAAAAAAAAGATGTGGGTGCAGCCCACTACTTACTGTGTGGCCTTGACAAAATTATTTCACTTCTCTGAGCCTTGGTTTCCCCATCTGTAAAATGACCTGATAATACTTGTCTTGCAAAGTTGTTGTGCAGATTAAATGAGGTGACATGTAAAGGGTCTACAATAGTAGGGGCTCAAAGAACAGCATTCACGTAATTGTCATTACCATCATCATCAATATCATCAAGACTTATTACTGTCTCAAGGAGGGACTAGATGAGCTTTAAGCTTATGATCAGTTTGTCTGATATTCTTGGCTATTTTATGACTACATCTTCATATGTATAACAGAAAACTAGTTGTTTGGAAATTCCTTTGACCCCCAGTTTCCAAATAATTAAATGGTGACTATCTCTGAAATGGTTACACTCTCTGGAATGTTCATGTAGAAGTGTTTTCTTGACTCAGCCATGCACTCATCCATTATTGCCAACCTACTGTGTGCCAGGCACTGAGTTAGACAGGGAATGAGCATCCAATGAACCTGACAATTATCCTGTTCAAAGAAATATACATATTTCTCCCTGTAGGGGGCACTAAGAAACCAGGGCAGATCTTTCTAAAAGTACCATCGCTCTTTTAGTGTCTGTGAATATTTATCCACTCCTAACAATCACCATTCAGCTAAAAGGATTCATCAGAGAAGTTCCTAATTGTCCCACAGATTGCATGTTTTGTGAAAAGGAATCTCTAAAAACAGGCATTAGTTTGACAAAGCTACATATTTGTTCAGATTAGAAGCTGCTCATAATGGGACCCATAAATGTAGAATTAATGAAACAGAAGTTGGATGTCAAGGCCAATACTAGTCTTAGAGAACAACAGAGAATTCAGAAGCACATGTGTTACTTCTTTTCCAGGGGATGACAGGTGCGCCTTGCTCTGCACAGAGGACATCCTGAAGAACTGTGTGCGAATCGATTATGTCTTAAATCAAAGTCCACTTCAAATAACCTAAGGAAGCTACTCTTTAAAAGAAAACTATAGCAAATGCTTTTGCACGCTAAAAATCATCTTGAAAAGAATGATTCCTGAAATAAATTTTAAAAATCTAGACTTCTAGTAATATATCTAGTTCTAGGCTCATGTATCAAGGTCACTTAATAAAGCAAGGTATATATGTTCATTTTCTACAAAATTCCACTTAAACCTTTCAGGCGCATGATTATTTATCCTTGTGGTCTGCAGCCACCAACGAAGTACAAAAATAACTCATTTCTATTTCATTTCATTAAGCAGGCACATTATGAATATGAGGCAATAAATGGCAATTTTCATAAGATTTAGCTCTTTCAGACAATAAATTAACAGGAACTGAGAGTACCTGAAGGTTCAAATCAATGAACAACTCTTTTCTTAATTATGAAGGAATTGTGAGAAGGGAGCAACATGAAAAGGGCATGGTGACAGGACTAGGGAGAAAGGCCCAGCTTCCAGAACAGGAAATCTATTTGACGATCAATCTGCAAATTGTATTTTATTAAAAATGTAATTACCCATAAGACTCTTATCTGCAAAACTCACTGGAAGAATATTGACAGTTGGAGCTGTATTAGGGTCTCTTAGGTTATCACAGAGCCCTGGAAGCTTCTTTACCAGGTATAGGGTTTGTGGAGATTTTCTTCTCAAAAGGCATGGGAAAAAAACAGGAAGAAATTGTTGGATGGCAATTCCTCAGGGCAGTTATCAGAAAAGGCGGGGGAGTGTGGGGTCTTAGGGTCCCTCCTTCGCCTCTTCTCAGCCCCTCTCCATTCCATTCCACGTTCTCAGCCCGCTTCACGGGTAAATAGAGCCCTGTGCTCAAGCTTCCCATATTTGCTCTAAAGTTCTGACATTATCTTTAAATTCTTAATAATTTTTGAACAAGGGGCCCCACATTTTCGTTTTTCACTGAGCCCCACAACTTATGTAGCCAGTCCGGCCAAGCCTACTAGGTCAAGATGGTAGAATACTGGTTTGAAGCTAGAATTCAGAGTGGGCTGCCTGGGTTCAAATCTTCCTTCTTCTTATGAGCTTTGTGACCTTGATTTCCTCATCTGCATAATGGGGATAACACTGGTCCCACTTCACAGGGTTGTTGTGAGAATTAAATGAGATAAGGTATGTAAAGCATGGAGAGTGAGCGAGCACTCCATACTGGTGAGTCTCTTCGTGCCAAGGTAAATATACACGTGTATTATGAATGGGGAGAGAAGAGGGAGAACCGCTGCCTCCCTCCGAAATGCCGCCTAGGCTCCCAGGTGGGGTTCACTGGCCCCTCCCCTAGTCAGTGAAGCACACTGGGCACAGCGTCACCGGGCTTCTATCCAAATACTGCACTTCCTAAACTTTGGATAGCCATGGACCACTGTCAGGATTTTCACTCTGTCTACTACTTCTAAACAAATAAATTTGTTTAGACCAACTTTTATAAGTGAAATACTTTTACATTACCAATAAACTTTATATCACTACTGTAAATGGAAAACCAGTATCTCATATCAAAAAGAGAATGATATTGTAATAATTATGCATGGTGCCAGGTGGGTACTAGACTTGGGGTGGGAGGGTCACTTTGTAAATTATATAAATGCCTAACCATATGCTGTACATCTGGAACTAATATAATATTGAATGTCAACTGTAATTGAAAAAAAACTTTAAAAATAAATTGAAAAGAAAGAGAAGGTTATTCACAACACTTAACATTTTGAAATGTTTCTTCACATACCACTAAAAGCCTCTTAGGATACCCTCAGGAGTGTCCACTGTAACCTTGTTTCCTCTTCCACCAGGCTCTGAGCTCTCTAAGTGGAGCAGTGTGTTCTCATTTCTACTTCACCTGCTAGAGCACAGCACACCGTGAACAGCAGGTTCTCTGCAATGAATTGTTGAATGAATACTTGTTAACAAACTGATGAGTGACAGCCCCTTTGCAAAGATACTAACACTGGTGGTGGCTATCCTAAGGCCCTAAAACCTTCACACCCTGAAAGCAAGGAACTTCTCCAATGCACCATTTCTCAAAATGTGGCCCGAGAGCCATCTACATCAGAATCACCCAGCCAGTTTGCTAAAAAGCAGATGCTCTTGCCCCAGTCGGAACCGAACTGAATCAGAACTGCACAGAAAGTGTGGCCTGGTGAAAAGATTTTAGACATTGACATATAGTAGTCGTAGTAGCAACAGCACTAAAACTAGCTAACAATTATTGTGTTCTGTATATGTGCCAGAAATTATGCTAATCATTTTGCATATATTATCTCACTTAATCCACTTAACAAGTCTGTGAGATGGGAACTTGCCAAAGTCGTGGGCCCATTAAGAGGCAGGGACAGGATTGAACCCAGGCAGTCTGACTCCAGAACTAAGTGTATAGTCTTAACCGCCAGACTATACTCTTGGGCAGAGGGGAAGCGTCTGGAAAAAGGTCTCACCCATGGATCCTTTGGGTCTCGCCATATATTTTTCAGTTTATAAGCTAAGACCTGCCTGCGGTGCAGTTATCCAAGCAGAAAGCATCACCCAAAAAAATCCTATTTTAGTTCATCATATGCATTCAAACTGCATACTTACCAAAGTTGCCTGAATACCGTTGGAATAAGAAAGGGTCTTTTATTACAAAGGGCCTGGGGACTGTCATTACCTGGGAGAGCAAAGCTGCCCCTTTCAGAAGACCACACGGAGGAAGCCAGGACTGCTGACCTCCAGGACTGGTAGAAGGTTCTCCTAAGCGAGCTGTCCCCACCTGAGCTAGTGAATTCCCTCACCCTGCAGATGAACAAGGAGGGGCTCAATAATCACTGTCAGAATATTCTAGAGGAGATTTCTACCCCAGCTGGGGAATTAAAGTTCACCAGCTCCTGAGATCTCTTCAAAATCTAACTGTCTAGGTTCTATGATTTTGCAAGTAGCAAAAAAGAAAGTCAATATAAAGCATTGTTTGAAATAGATGCATTTGTGTTCTGCTTTTGTATAAAAAGAGACAGAGAAAACTGCTGGCCGATATTAGGAATCATTAATGTCTCCGAAACACAAGAGAAGTACAGACCAGATACAGGCATCGCTGGGCAGGCACCAGATTCATCACAAGTCAAAAGGAAAACAGAAAACCCACCATCGTGGAGATATTTGGTGCAGCGTGCTTCCTGCGTAAGCCCCGACGTGGGAACTTATAGTTCAATGCCCAGTGGAAACACTGACCTTACCACAAGCTGGACACAATGCACATCTCTTGTTCCATACAATTGTCACTCTTAATGACGGCAAGAACAATTTTTAAATAAACAAATAAAATTGTAATCCTGCCTGTTCTTGAGTCTCACAATTTAATTCAGCCAAAGGGAGGAGAGTTATCTTCGTCTAAACTAGATGGGTAATGGGCACTTCTTATAAGATGGGACAAATGTGTTGGGCAAAAGAGAAGGGTCAATTCTGAATTAGTCACCAAGAGGAGAAAGTCCTAGAATGTGTCCCTTAAGTGTTCTCTGTCGCTGTGAACTTTGTTTGGAAGCTTTGTGTGGAATCCACATACAACGTGGACACTCACGAAAGAGGACTTCCAGAACTGCTTCAGAAAGTGGCAAGAACGATGGGATAAGTGTGTGTGAAGCGAGAAGGAGTATTTTGAGGGGGATTAATGGCAATGTGTCTTTGACTGTAATAAATCTTTTTTATGTAAACATTCACTATATTGTTTGATCACACCTTAGACAGGCCATGTCCCCAGGACTGCCGCTAGGCTGGATGTTTCAATAGGATTCAAAGTCATTCTCTGAACAAACTGTCATGAATACTCAGATCTTCCTTCTGTGCTATGAAGCATTTATGTGGCTCAAATAGCTTCCTATTCATAGCTGACAATCATAGGCTTGGCCTTTTTTTTTTTCCCTTGTTAGTATTTTTGTCCACTTAGCTAGTTCTTTAGCTAGCTGCTGTGCTGCTGTCATTTTTTTCTCCTCTGCAATTTTCTCATTTGTTAGCTTGTTTTTGGTTTAACTCTTTGTGATATAAAACATTTAGTTATTTTGCATAAATGGAATTATTTAGGAGGTATATTTTCTGAGACTTTAGCATTTCCTTTGGATCCCTTGGTCAAAGAACCCCATCTGCTCTGGATATAAAATCCTTGAATCACAGCTAAGTTCTCATGGAACTCCTCAGGTCTTATTCACGTTCTTCTGAGTTAGTTATTAAATTAAAACAAAAAAAACTGAAAGTAACTTGATTTATGTCCTTTAAAACAACCTCTCTTCTTTTGTTTTCTCTAATTTTCTGTTTGGAAGCTTGTCCCCAAAATTAAAATCCTCACCAAGGTTTGTGTCTTGACATAGATTCTATTTAAGGTTTGCCTGAAAAAACCTGGGAAACACTCATTTTCCATCCAAGTGTTTTTCAGATTTGGAAAGCTTCCTTCTGTTGTTCCTTCAATCATTGCTTACAATCTGTTTGCAAAAACATTTAGGTTTTGCCAGTTCTTTGGGTCTTCATTTCCTTATGATTCCCCCTTGTCACATAAAACTTCTATTAAATACATTTGTGTGCTCTTCTCCTGTTATACTGTCTTGTGTCAATTTAATTAAGTTCAGCCCAAAAATCTCTAAGAGAGTGGTGGTAAGATTTTTGCCCCCCTACAAACTAAAGGTTGCAAATGCAAATGTCCAGGGCGGGGAGAGGAGGGGTGCGGGGGAATGAGGGGGCTGAAAACCAAGAAAGCAGAGGGACTTATGTCCTGACTAAAGGAGCCACTACTTCAGCTCTAGTTGGAAATCTGGATGTTTCAGCAATAAATCCAAATGTTTACATACTAACAACTAATTTGTAAATTTTTTAAATTTGGCACAAGCCACACATATGGGGATGAGATTCAGTCTGGGGGCTGCTTCCTAATATTCTGAGTTAACCAACCCTGCTGAGCTGGATTTTTTTTTAAGTAGACCCAAATAGACGCGCCCCTCACAGCTTAGGGGAAAATATCTCATAGTAGGAATTCTGTAAGGCTTGAGCATCAAAGGTGGGAGGTGGAGTTTGGATTGCAAAATATTTCTGGTCCTTTCCAATCTCAGATCGAAGTTTCCTTGAGTCTCACTCCAGTTGAGAATCTCCCATCCACACGACCCACCACTTACTAGTCTTCCTGCCCCTACCCTGCAGTTATCCTTAGGGACCAATATTAATTAATCCCATTTGGTGTCTTTTCTTCTAGAAAGTACTTCCTTACAACTTTTCTTTGAACCCTATTATTTTTCACTCTGGGTATTATCATATTAACACGTAATCAATATAAATTTATTAATACATTTTTTTTTAATATCAAGCCCTCAAAATTATCTCCTTACAGATTTTCTCTGTTTTTTTTTTTCCTTGCCAGGTCTGGAATTAGCTTTTTGATAAATACAGAGGGTACCAAAAAAATGTATACACATTTTAAGAAAGGAAAAAACTGTATTAAAATTGTAATACTCAATATATACCGATAACAAAAGATGAATACAAGTCGTGTGTATACATTTTGATGGCACCCCCAGTATTTATTAAAGTGAAAAGTATTTTTTCTGCAATTTTATACAATAATGAACTTTCCAATTATCCATTTTCCATAAAGCACGAAGATTTCCACTTTCAGTTTGCCATCAAACCAGCATCTGAGTCCCAAATGCTGATCTGCAGTCCGGGGTCCCAGCTGTGGAAGCCTGGGACAGTTAGCACTTTCCATGGGTACCAGATGTCTCTGGCCCCACCTGCTGGCCACTCAGTGCATCTGTCAGACACAGGGAAACCAAGATGAATGTCCCTGAAGGTGAAACAGAATCCACTAGCCTTGAAGAGCAGAACTATCTTTAAGGCCAACACTCAAAGGCTCAGGTGGATCAGACAGGAAGTTCTTCCCAAGAAAATCTCCTCTCTGCTCATCCTTCCTCTGCTTTCTAGGGTCAAACTTTTTTTTTTTTTTAAATAAATGTAGGTACTGTGTTGTGTGTGGTAGAACAACCACAACCATGACATCACTGTCACCATCACTTTCACCACTACGTGGCCTGCACTTCATGACCTCACAATTGTCCCAAAATGGAAGGAGCAATACTGGGAGGACAGAGACTTGTGTCCAGTTCCTCAAAGACCACCCTTCAGCCATGTAACCCTGATAAAGGAACTTCTCCCTTTGGTACCTTTAGTGAGGGATAGCTCACTAAACACTAAAGCCTTCTCCAGCTCTACAATAATCCTATGAAGCTGTGAATATTACCATCTCGCCTTCCGGTTACCATCCCAACCCGTGCTGTCCAACATGGAAGCCACCAGCCAGGAATGACTACTATGAACTTGAAATGTAGCCAACCCAATCTGAGGTGTGCTGTAAATGTAAAATGCATCCTGAATTTCAAAGACTTAGTATGAAAAAAACAATATCAATATCACATTCCTAATTTTTATATTGACTATATGTTGATATGATAATATTTTGAATATATTGGGTTAAGTAAAATGTTACTGAAGTTAATTTCACCAGTTTGTTTGCTTTTTTTTTTTTAGGTCATAAAAGAAAATTTTATTTCTTAATATTTAAATCTCACTTCTGTTATTGTATATATACTGGATAGTTGTAAATTGCATATGTGGCTCAGGTCACATTCTCATTGGCTAACACTTGCCTAAATACGTAGTTGAATGTTTAAAGCCCACAGTCACCTTACGTATCTGCAGAAGAAGAGTACCTCTGTCTCTAGGATCTTTTTTTTTTTTTTTTGTCCTTTTTTGTATGAGTCTCCATGATAAATAAAAATAGCTGGTTCTCCCGCTCATAAGATGGTCACTTTTGTCTGTCAGCCCCTTAGAATCTTGATGGCCTCCCTGGAGCGAGAGCCAGCCTGCCAAGGAAATCTTGTGAAAGCTTCTCCGAGAGACATCCTAAAGAGGCATGAGGTATACTGGAAAGAGCTCTAGTCCAGAGATATAAGTATAGGGGGCCAGCAGCAATTCAAGAAGAATGATAGAAGAGCAATAAATACGCCTTTGAAAAATGTTCTCTCATGCTGGTAAGCAAAGAAATGGAAATTAAAACATGAGATTTCGTTTATAGCCCATCAGGACACAGACTTTTTCTTAAATTATAGTCAGTAAGCAAGGGTGTATGGAAATCAGTACATTTATTCCCTGCCTGGCGGAGTGGAAGTTTACACAGCCTTTCTAGGGAATAACTTAACAATATGGAAAAGCAGCCTTAACTCTGAGCGTGCCCTCTGATCCAGCAATTTCACCGCTAGGGATTTTTTCTAAGGCAATCTCATGGCTCTGCACAGTGACTTCTCCGTAGGGGCATTCATTATTTTGAGAATTATAACAAAAATAACACCAAACTGAGGAACTTCTTAAATGAAGCATATTGAGAAAATGGAAAAGTATGTTGTCATTAAAAATTGTGTTACAAAACACTTAATGATAAACTCCTTCTTCCATAGGCCTTCACTTGGTTTTAGGATGAAGCCCCCAGTCCATACATGGCCCTGGAAATCTGGGCCTGCCTCCTCTCCAGTTTCACCTCCTGCCAGGCTCCTCCCCCTTGCTCACCTCCCCACTAGCCACAGAGGCTGTGTTTCAGCCCCATAACCCTGGAAGCACGTGCTGGCTCTGGGCCTTCGTTCATATTACGCAGATCGAATGCTGCCTGCACCCTGACCCCACTCTTTCTTCTGACAAAGCCCGGCTCATCCTATAGGACTTGGTGCCAAGTGCCACGTCCCCAGAAAACCATTCCCTAACCCCTCAATCTAAATCAGGTGCCCTTATTTCCTACCTCCCAGCATCTTCTCTTTTTCCTCCCCGTGACTTATCAGAGTCTCTGACTCTGCATGTATTACTGTGATTATTTGTTGAATGCCAGTCTCCCCCACCAACTATAGGACTTAGCTCACACCTGGCATACAGGAGACACTCTATAAAAGCATACTGAATATATAAAGATATTCTAATTAAGTGAAAGGCAGGTTATAGTGAAATAAATCAGACAGACAACTACTGCATAATCTCACTTGTGTGTGGAATCTTAAAAAAAAAAAACAAAAAAAACAGAACTCAAAGACACAGAACAGACTGGTGGTTGGCAGAGGCAGGGGGTAGTGGGTGAGCAAAATGGGTCAAGTTGGTCAAAATAAAATAAACAAGTGCTGGGGATGGAACGTACAGCATGGTGACTATAGTTGATAACACTGTATTGTATATTTAAACGTTGCTAAGAGTAGATCTTTAAAAATCTCATCACAAGGAAAAAAATTTGTAACTATGTGTGGTAATGAGTGTTAACTAGACTTATTGAGGCAATTATTTTGCAATATATACAAATATCGAATCACCTGAAAATAACATAATGCTATATGGCATTATATCTCAAAAAAAGCAGATTATAAAATGGTATGTTTAATAGAATTCCAATATCAATAAAACTGTGCATATGGATTAATTGTAACATATCTGGGCATAGAAATAAAAAAGACCAGAAGAAAACTCAAGGCGTTAACAGCTACTAACTTTGTGTCATGATTTCACTTTTCTTCTTTTATCCAAACTTTCTACAGGGAACATATCTAACTTTCAAAATCAGGAGAAAATTTATTTTAAAAATAATAATAATAACTAAAGCCCCGGGTTTGCGTCTCCACTCTCCATAATAGTTTGATCTTGAGAAACCTCAGCTCTTCACAGCTTCTTCATTATACATGGGGTGAGGATACTTCCCCTGAACGATCATAGAAGAATTAATAGGCTAATGTAAAGTTTTGTGCGTATTTCAATAATTATTGTGGGTGTTTGGGGGCATCAGATGCAAACACCATGTAGGGTCATATGTATTTGCCTAGTTGTTGAATAATTTGCAAATACCACAAGGAGATGACCGTTGAGTAACTGGAACCAGTGCCTTTGGACTGGCTATTGACGGTGGTCACCGCCCACTGAGGTGAGAGTTGGAGGCTTCTGGAATGCAGGAGGAGCGCCACTACAGGGAGAGAAGTAGGAGGAAATTCACAGGAACAGGGACATCTCCCTCCTTTCCCTGAGACCAAATGCTGGGAGACAGGTGTCCCACAGAACCCCAGTGAGTTCCCAGCAGGAGTGAGAAAGGTGTAAGTTGACATAGGAAGTTACTGGGAGCGATGGCATTTGTGTGTGTGCTGAATAATTCAACCTGGTGGACTGTCTGCCTTCTCTTGGCAAAATAAAAACAGTGATTATGGACAACCTCTTCAACCTTTCTCCTGCTGAATGCAACTTCAGAAAATAAGTGTTTTGGCGCTGGTGGAAGACAGCAGCTCGTTCAGTTTATTCCATAAATATTTATTGCTCATTCATAATGTGTTAGGCACTGTGCTAGGAGCAGAAGCTGAAACAAGAACAAGGCATACTGCCTGCTTTCAAATAGCACATGATCTAGTTAGTATGACCTTCTGCTCATGCGTTCTCTCGACCTCCCCCGGCACTGCCCACTTCATGACTCTGCTCTGTCCTTACGGTACCCATTTCAGCGTCCACGTACCTTGAAGCCTGTTTCCATGAGCCTATAATATCCTGGAAGACACAGATTCTACTTTGAATCCATATCTGTAGCATGAGTCTGTTATATATGGTGCTCAATGAACAAATGATTTAATTGCCTGAATAATTTCATAAGCAAATGCCAACAAAAGAGTGAAGATCATCTAGAAAGTAAATGTTCAGCAAGGCTTCGTGTTTTGCAAACTGAACAGAGATGTGTCCTATCTGTGTGTGCGCCCTTTCTATGGTAAATAGACGGCAGATGAAAAAAGACAGGTACAGGAAATAGGGAGCTGTTGCTTCAAGGCTTTCTCTGATACAGATAGATGTTTCGGTGTTGACCCTTCTGATCAGTGCCCCAGGGAATCCACAGCTTACAGAGTTCCAGTAGACTAAGAGTCCCTCCTCAGAGAAGTAACTGCATTTTTTGAAAGCTACCATCAAAAACATAGGTCATCCGTACCCCCAATTATCTTACCAGAAGGTATAAAACTGGCCAAGACTGGTACACGCAGTAACTTATGTCAACAAGAAGTATCCGGAATGGTGAGGACCATATCCTGAAAAACATGGAGAGAAATTGGAGATGGTTACCTCAGAAGAGACAAAATTCAGGGGATGTGTAACAGCTAACTGAAAATATCAGAATGACCAGGTTACAGAAAAGAGGTGATACTTTTTCTTTATGACTCCCAAGGTCAAAGTGGGGCTAGAGGGTGGCCCAGTTTTGGCTCAATAGAAGAGGCACATGTCAAAGAATTACAATAAACATTGCAAGTTTGTAACTCAAGGTCAAAGGCAGTAACACAGAAGAGAACGGCCTTTGAAATGCTGCTTTTAAAGTTTACCAAAAAAAAAAAAATTGCTGCATATACATGCTGAGGACACATAACAATCGTTTTGTTCCCTGTCTACCAGGAAAGAATGCTAAATCTAACATCCTATAAGAATGCTCTCCAGTAGCTGGACTCACGACGCTCTGAATGAGCCTTAGCTTTTCAGCAACTTGCCCTGCTCATACGGCTCTATTTACCTTGAATGCCCTTTTGACCTATTCAAGTCGTACAAGGTCCAGCTAACACCTCTCTAAAGAAGTGTCCAGGGCCGGCCCAGTGGCTCAGGCGGTTGGAGCTCCGTGTTCCTAACTCCGAAGGCTGCCGGTTCGATTCCCACATGGGCCAGTGGGCTCTCAACCACAAGGTTGCCAGTTCAACTCCTCGAATCCTGCAAGGGATGGTGGGCTCTGCCCCCTGCAACTAAGATTGAACACAGCAGCTTGAGCTGAGCTGCTGCTGAGCTCCCAGATGTCTCAGTTGGTTGGAGCGCGTCCTCTCAACCACAAGGTTGCCGGCTTGACTCCCACAAGGGATGGTGGGCTGCGCCCCCTGCACCTAGCAACGGCAACTGGACCTGGAGCTGAGCTGTGCCCTCCACAACTAAGACTGAAAGGACAACAACTTGAAGCTGAACAGCACCCTTCACAACTAAGATTGAAAGGACAACAACTTGACTTGGAAATAAAAGTCCTGGAAGTACACACTGTCCCCCAATAAAGTCCTGTTCCCCTAAAAAAAAAAAAAGAAAAAAAAAGAAAAGAAGTGTCCATAGATGACTGCTGCCACAACTATCTTTCCATCCCTGAAAGCTCTCATCACTGGGGTCATGCTACTTGACCTCTTTAGACTTATCGCTTCACCTGTTTAACTAGTTATGTTCGGCCTTCCCGTTAGACTCTAGTCTCCTCAAAGGAAGATGCTATATGCTTCTGATCCACAGTCTCTTGCATTTAACAGGCCCTCAGCACATGTCCACAGATCTGGTGCTGCTGGATTCAAGCCAGAGAATGGAGGGAACCCATTCTGTCAAGGTCTTGGAAAACATCTGTGTGTTTTTCAGCACAGCATTTGCCATCCATCACAGAGGAGATTGAAACAGAACGAAGTCAAGTAAAGTACAAGGTCATTTGCAGGAGTCCCAGCAACTCCATTCCCCAAGGTTGGAATGTCCTCTTCCTCTCTCCGAACAGCAGACCAGATGGTCTCCTAAATCTTGGCTTTCATGGTTTAACTCTAATTACAATGTTAGTTAGCAATGAGTTTGGTGATTCAAAATCACTAGTAGATTCTTGCCAGGCGGTCGTGGTTTTTTTCTGCTCTCACTGAGAACAGGGTGGCTTTGGCATCGGCCTTGCTCTTGTTTTCTGTATTAAAATTGCTTAGTTGTTTAGAAAATAAAATGAGCCCAAGACCCCCAAACACAGCTGAAAGCAACATGCACTCCGGGAGACAGAGGTAGCAGCCGCCTGGCGGCTAAACAGCCTCCAGGGATAGCGCAGTCCAATTGAGAGACACGAATCAGGAAATCCTCCTTGATTGTGCATATGCCACATGCCAGGTGCTGAACTCAGGGGTGCACGTGTTTGCCTAGATGGTTTGCGAATGTGTTTGAGAAGAAAGCCTTAAAAGTAAGTCCTTGGAATAGTAAACGTTGGAAAGGACTTTTCAAAGTCATCTGATCCAGACCCTTCCAAATGCACAAACCCAAGTTCTGTTCAAACATTTCCCATAAAGGAAATTCATGACTGAGAGGAAGCCTATTTGGGGACCGTTATTATTAGAATTTGTTTTCCCCTAATACACTCAGCACCTCACTTTCAACTCCCACTTATTGGTTCTTGTTAGATTCTCTGAAGCTAAGCATCAAAAAGGGGCCTCCACATCCATGGGGTAATTCTTTTCAAACAATTAAGGAAACACTCAACACCTCTTAAATCTTTATTTCTTTAAATATCCCAAGTACTTAACTGCTCATTACTTGATTTAATCTCAAATTTCTGCACTTAGCCTACCTATATCTTTCCCTTGGGGAATCTGTTCCCTGCCAGAGCCCTGCTGAATCAGCTTGACCGGGTTCCAAACAACATGACTCTACCTCCTACTTTCATTTGATTGGTCCAGGGGTGGACAGCTGGCATAAGCACAGCCATCCACTGGCATCCTCTAACATCAGTCTAGCAAGAAAAAAAAATGAGCTGAGCCAATCAGGTTGCTCTCCTAAAAACTGGAAACTAGCTGAGAGACTGTTGTCATTTAACTGTGGGCTGCTGAGCTGTGGAAGGTCTTGAAACCCAAGATTCCTAGGCAAAGGGAGATATACCCAGAGTATGGCTTAAGGTGGCAGGCAGCAAGGAGCACGGAAATGAAGAAAAGGAGTTAGAGCCAGGGTCAGAGGTTGAGAAGTCAACGCCATACCGAGATGTTTCAAAAGTCCCTTCCCAAAAAGTGACAGTTCGCTTCGTGCTAAGTTGGCAACATGAAAGTTGGATTGTATATAAACATATTTGATATCATCTTGAAACGTTTCAAGGCACCTGTGACTTCATATCCTTTCTATTCCTTTCATTTATTTTAAGCTAACTGTGGCATTCAGAAAGCTTGATGGCAAAATTGCATTCATCCATTTTTGGTTTCTTTGTGAGGGAGGAGAGGTGGGGGTGGGGGTGTCCTCGTGTGAGAAACCAGCAACCAAATGAGTCCATACAGCGGAAGGTGGAGGTGAGGTCATAGTATAAAGAGCATCAAAAACTTCAGCTGTAATTTGACCAGCAGAAGGTAGTGGTGAGCACGTGTTGGAACTTCAGACAGGGTCTTCATGTGGTTGGGCTGTGACTACTACACTCCTCCCTGAACCAGGAGGTTTGAAATATTGCTACTTTGCTTTGGCCAACCGAAAAAATGTACCTTTCCAATGAGACAGAGCCCACATGAACTTGAGGAAAAATCCAGAAGTCAAAGTTCAGCTTCAGCCAGCCTAGAACCCAGACCTTGCACCAAAGACCACAGTTTAGTCTAATCCATAGCCAACTTTCTATCTCCCTGGGTGGAGGCATTCAATGAAGTCGAAACGGCCTGTCAGAGATTCTTCACCTCTGGATTCAAAGATTGCTCACTGAAAAATCAGCCACAGTCATTGAAAATGATCAACCTTATTTCACAGAATAATCTTGTTTTATCACCCAATAAACTGTCGCTTGTGGGAACAAATGTTTGAGAACCTTACTGTCCACACAAAACATCATGAAACAGAGCTGTGGTGGAGGCAGGGAAGTGGGGAATGTGTACAGGGAAGAGAAGAGGAGGCATGTCAGAGGTAGGAATTACAATATTTGATGCCTAAGTATAGCATTTGAGAAAGAGACAGAACAAAGATGGGACATTCACTCAATCAACCATCATGCCCCACGTGCCACTAGGAACCCAACATTGTCCTGGGCGTGGAGGTTACAGCTGTGAAGAACTCACGTCTCTGGAAGACGGTACAGACACGTGAGTAGGAAATTACAACAAAGTGAGGGAAACAGATGATGCTGTAGAAACAACTAGAATTCTAACACAGTTGGAAGACATCAGGAAAGATTTCCAAGAGGAATCAAATATGGAAGTTCAGACCTAGTAGAGGTCCTGTATGAAAATCAGCCATGTGAATGGGAGATTACAAGCGTGACTCAAGGCATGTGCTCTGTGGCAGACTTTGAAGGTTCAAATCCTGACTCTGCCATTTGCCAGTTGTGTGCCCTCACGCAAGTTACTAGTTCACTTTGGGTCTCATCGCACTTATACATTGGGGTGATGATAATCCCTTCCGCATAGGGCTGTGCTGAGGACCAAATTAAATAAACGAAGCTCTTGGCACAGTGACTGGCACATGATAAGTGCTAAGTGAATGGTAGCACTTTATTACTAAGGAATTCTTCTATACATGAGCACGTATCAGCATGTGCAAAGACTCACAGGTAAGAAAGAACATGGCAGGTTCAAGGGAAGTAGTTCAGTGTTGCTGGAGTGAACAATGTGTATTGGGGAGATGGTAAATAATGAGCCTGGAGAGGGAAGCAAAAATCAGGGAGGCCCTTTAACATGACTTAGATGGACAACAGGGCACAGTGATGTCATCAGCAAGACCCAGACTGGGAGAAAAATACAGAGCACTCTTCTGGGGACTAAAGTCACAGCGATTACTTAACAACCATCTTATGACCACTTTCCTGGGGGACATGCATGTTCCAGAGGGAAAACGCAATGGAGATGAGATTCAAAAGAGGTACAAATGCTAGGTCAATGGATGAGAAGCAGCCAGGGGACCAGGAGTGTAAATAACAAGGGAGCCAAGTCTTTGGACAAAAACTCTTAGAGCAGGAATAAGGCCCATTTGAATGACATGGCAGAACGGAAGAGCACTTTCGCAAGACCCCACTTCTGACCTTGCCACTTGTTCACATGTGACAAAGCCACTCCCTTCCTCCACGTTTTAGTAAACGGAAGGGGTGGCCCAGATGGTCCATACTCAACCTAGGAATCATGAAAACGCTAACAGAGAGTCACGATCGATTCTCTACACACTGTTTGAAGAGCCCAAGGCAACACTACTTCTTTCAAGCTGATCCAGAGCTCCAGTGGGCATTGCACACTTTTAATGGATCCAGCATCACTGGGCGAATAAATTATTAATACCTTATTAAATGCTGTTTGGTCTTTTTAAAAATAGATAAAACAGGGGTGCTAGTAATGAAGACGTTCGACAACACTGGACCAAATGGTTTCAAAAGACCATTCCGACTTTAACATTCCAGAATCCTGCTTTCACCTACTGTCAGCTATCTGGTCTTTAAAAACGTGAGATTCAGAGTCAGACAGGCCTGGCACTGGCTAACTGAATGACCATGCCCAAATTACTTCATTCTATAAACCTCAACTTTGTAATAACTAAATTGAGATTGAAGTAGCATTTTCCTAACAGAGTTGTTGAAAGGAGTGAGATCATGCAAATTTTAGTCATTGGTGTATGCCTTCCTGATCTTTGCCGTATTTACATAAAACTTGAAATATTAGCTACGTAGCAATTTTCTTTAAATCAATCCATGTTTTCCTCCCTTATATTAATGCACTTTGCCAGGAAATTTGATATTGCTACCATAAATGGACAACCAGTATCACCGTAAATCGAGAGTAACCGTAAGAACAAGGTCAATAAAAATCGTATTGAAAATTTTGTCTAGATAAATAACAATTAAAATTGGTTAAATTCTAGCTAAGCACTATTTCCTGCTGAAGGCGCTGTGCCTGAGGCTGCCCTCTCTTTGCTAAAACAGAGATTAGCATGTATAAGAATAGAGTTAAAAATGGCAACTTCAAAAAGGCTTTCTCCGTGAAGTAACCAGAAAGCTGGAAAGAGAATTAAAAAGCAAACTCTCCATGTGATTCAGTGTTATTCAATGCCTTCTCAACTGCGTACCACCTAAAATAATCTGTCATGACACATATGCCACATTTGGGGTACACGGAGATAATGTATTAAAGCACCTGTCACAGGCTTGCTATGAAGCAACTGGGGAGGTGTTTATTTTTGTTCCTATTGTTAAGAAAGCCAAGCCACTGGGCCCTGACACAGGCCCCTGCCCACCACCTCCCACACTGGATGCTGACAGCCTGCCCATGGCCCTGCAGAGGTCTCCAGAAGTGGCACTGTCACTCCTTCCTGTTGTTTCAGGACCACTTAGTCAATATCTCTTCCATAGTACATCTTCGATTCACCACTTTCTGTCCATTTCCATAATAACCACGCATCCTGTGGGCCTGGTTTCTAGATCAACCTACCCTGCCTCCTTACCCTTCAAGATTTGGCTGGAAACACTGCTCTGAGAAGCCTTTCCTGACACCTCCCCCGCACGCCAGCCAAAGGCAACAGCCCTCTTCACTGTGCTCCTGCACACACTCCTGAACTGCCTGTACACACTTCTGTTGTAGTAAGTACCTTTGTATATGGCAGTATCCTGTTTGTGTCTGTCTCCCCGACTCAAGCATCAATTTCTAGACGCCAGGGACTATGTTCAGTTTACCTGTATCACTTAGCTCATCACAGATACTCAATTTTGTTTTCATATATGGATGAAGAATGGTCAGAAGGATGGTTGGATGGAGGGAAGGGAAAGAGGGAGGGAAGAAGGGAGGGAGGGAGGGAGGCGGAAGGGAGGGAGGAATGGAGGGTCTGACCACGGTAGACCCCATTGTTTCCGCCTTCCTGATTTCCTAAGACAGAAGAAACACAAGGTAATCCAGGCTTCATTCCCTCGTGTCCAATTCCTGTACACCCCCTTCACACACCATCCATGGCATTCTCCTCATCTTACAAATACCAGAGGACTCTAGCCTTCACAGAAACTACCTTGGCTCCTCCCCAGGAAACAAACAAGCCTAAGAGAAAAGGAAAATAAATAACTACTGCCACGTCTCGGACTTTGAGGTCTGGGCAATGGATTCCAAATGGGAGCTGAACTGAAAACCAAATGTTTGGCTTTCAGTGAGGACCGCACCTTGGCTGAAAGCCTCAGCCTCCTCCTCAGACCACTTAGAAAATGTCGGCCCAGAGCTCTTCCTGAGAACTGCTGTCTCCCCCACACCTTCCTTAGACAAGGAAGAGATTACTGCGGAGAGAAAACAATCAAACTCTCTACCTACTCCCTCAAGGCTGTTTGGGGTTGGTATTTTTCTACCTTGGGAACTTCCCAAATAGTTCCCGGGGAATTAGACTGTGTTTAGAAAGAGGTGACTCAAACCAGCATATTAACACCTGCCTGTATGTCACACACACACACACACATACACACACACACACACACACAATCAGACTTTTAACCTGGTGGCTCTCTGCCGTGCGATTCCACAGGAATTTATGTCTGACAGTGTGTAGCCACTTACGTGCCCTGAGCCTGGGGACAAGAGAAGCTCCCAGGGAGAGGATGCGATCGAGAAGAATGGCCCAGGAGGCTCTGAGGAGAGCTGAGAGGAGACCCCGGGGAAAACGCATGCAGCAAAGGAAAATATTTTCCATGCACCTGCCTCAGCGAGAGTAAACTCCTGGAGAAATGCTAACCACGCTGCTCCCTGACAAGAGTGGGAAGCTCTTCACCTGCTCCTCTCTCCTCCTTAAAACTTCTCCTCAGACTGTGTCCTGAAAAGCCAGGTTCGAGGCCTGAATTCTCACGTTTAATGCGACAACATTTGGCTTTTGCCCTTTTCCTTCTCTGATGTCCCCTGTGGCAAGGTGCCCATGGCCACACTGTCAGCCCCACCTTCCTGACTACGAAGTTCAGTCTTATCACAGCCTGACAGAAGCATCGAGCTCTAACTACACTCCGTCAGGCCACCACAGCCCTGCAGAGCTGCACAGCTTTGACAAGGGGTAGCACCACCAACCAGACGCTCACAGTGTTAGAACATGTGTTTCCTGCGTGGGGTACACCTTCCACACTCCCGAGTGATCAAGGCACCCATTTCACCGGGCAAATCATAAGAGCCTGGATGAGAAGCTTGCAAACTTCTTAGAATTATCACTGCCCCTATCACCTTCAGTCATCAGGCAAGGTCAGGAGAACTAATGGAAAAACTGGATCCAACAGAACAAGACTTAATTACATGCAACTACATAAACTGAGGAAGATGCGCGAATGTTTTGTTTTTCCAGATTTAAAGAGATTTTTCTCTTAAGCTATCAACAATTTGGTAAAGATATACCTTTGTGAACAAAGATGAAACATTTACTTTTCTCCCTACATGTTCCCTCCAGAATTCAGAAACTCTGTGAGTATTCTTATTTTTATGATAATATATTTATTTGCATAAGTTCAATAAGAATCTGTTCTCCTTGGAACAAAACACACTTGGAAACATCGGCTGTATCGCCAAGGCTTTGCCTGGAATGTCAGATTTGAGAGATGTGCATGGACTCAGATATGACCAGAGAGCTTCAAGAAACTGCTTAGAAAAACCAACCAGGTACCTTGCTTACAAGCTTCTAGCAAAGCAGTCTGAAAAAGAACTTAGATGGTCAATGCTCTTGCTACACTTATATAAATAATCAGGCCAAATCCAATGCAAACAAGGTTTACTGAGATTATCTTTGATTAAAAAACATGGGTAATTACAGAGAAAATGTCTACTTGCACCTTTGCAGATATTAGATTTTGGTGCTGTCAATTGTCTTTGAGGTTTTCTTATATATCTTGAAGGTGGACCGGATCCTGAATTCTGTTTCCTCAAATATCTAGCTGCAACTCAGCAAACTATGTTTCCAGTTTTCTCCCAGCCTTCTGACTAGGAATCACTGAGCTCCTTGGAAGGGACTATACCATGTCCTCCTCACTACCCAGCTGGCAGCCAGACCTCCGGGACTTGAACCTTAAATGTGCGTCCCACCTGACACCTGGTCCTGCACAAACGCTAGAGAACTTCAGGTCACACTGACCAAGAAGAGAAGGAGTGACATCACCGTTGACTGCTTCTGCCCAAGATGCCCCATCAATACTTTCCACTTTAGCTAAACATGAAACCCTCTCTTCTTTTCTTTCTTTTCTTTCCTCTGGAAAGATAACTCGATCATTGGTATCTCCCAGGCCACTGCAAAGGGGATAGGTAACCTCTGAACTTAAAAACAACTTTTTTATTTCAGGCTAGGAGAAAACCTAACTGACCCCTGCTTTGGATGGGCAATTGTGCCCGACAAGATTTATCTTCGTCTGTGGTGGTCATTATTCTCTTTGAGCCTATGAATGCCTGGATGGCTGGCACACAGCTGGGCAATGCCTCTTAGATTATCTAACTGTGCCCCTCCCTATTCTAGAAAGGACCTACCAGGAGGCATTAATGATTCAGCAATTGCTTCCTTTGGCAGGGCCATATTTTCTTGGTGAGGAATAGACACAAATGGGAACATGATCAGAAACCCCTCCTTAACTCTTATAGGCATTGCAGATGCTTTTGCTAGGACATAAGATGCCCAGCAAAGATCCTCTGACTCTCTGACCAAAGTTGTTCTTGATAATGTAATAGAATAGCCCTGGATTCTCTTTAGCTGAGCAAGGAGGTGCTCGTGCTGTGGTCAACACCACCTGCTGTACCTGGATCAACACTTTGGTTACATAAGGTCATTGAGCAAGGCTTTTGGCTTAAAAGGATGACTCCTTCAATGAGGCCTTCTTTTGCTTGGTTTGGGTCTTGGGAACTATGGCTCCAAAGTGCACTCCAAACATTGGGAATTATCCTGCTTATGGTTATCATAATAATCTCCCTGGTGTTGTATTCTCTCAAAAGTTTTAAATGCATGTTTACAGCCGCTGACAAGCAAATGATTTCCTTATAAAACTGGAACATCAAAGAAGGAATAAAGGGAATGACCGACCTAAGGATTATGAACCTAAAACTGTGACCTGCGACTGTCATGGAGATTAAGCCAAAACGTCATGCTACACCGAGGATCAACAGACATGCAGAGAGTTTGATCAAAAGGGGGGAATTGTTCAAGAGAAAACCACAGGCCCAAAATGGCATCACTTGTGCTAAAACCCATGATAGCAAGCCTAGATTTAATATCTAACCTAATTGCTGTTTCAACTTCTCGCAGAACTATAACCTTAATCAATCAGTCTGGAATTTTCTGGTCAACACCAATGAGGTAATCTGTCACGAGGACCCTCTTCATCCCCCCATAGAAAGCAGAGGCAATCTGCATGATAAAACTCTCACCATCCTCTTCCCCCAAAAAAATGTCCTGGTCTAAAAATAACCCTTTCTTTTCTTTTGTTAATAGCTCCTTTGCCCCACCCTTCTTCCTATAAAAAAAATTTTCATATGAAACAACCCCTCAGAGCTTCATTCCAGTTGCTAGATGGGATGTTGCTATATTCATAAATCACTTAACAAAGCCAATTAGATCTCCAGATTTACAAGGTAGAATTTTGTTTTTTAACAATAGATTTGGGAGCAATACAGATCCAAGCGCAACTGTGCACATTACTTCACATCTCTGAGCTTGAATTCCTCATCTACAGGGACATGGCTTGTCTGAAAGGATTAAATATGATGATTAAATTAAATGATGTTACATATATAATCACTGGGACTATTAGCAAGGAGGCGCTGGATAAATATTTGTTGAATGTTAAAAGAAAGACAGACCGCCCTTCTCCGACCAGGGAGAAATCCAGGGAGATCTTGGACTCGCTAAGAGCAACTTGCTCAGCCCCTGGCTTCCGTAGACAACTCCGGCTCACCCCACCCGCCCAGACTCAGATCCCGGCTGGGTTCAGAGGGATACAAGGGCAAGCAGTGGGAGCAGTCAGTCCTGTGTGCAGGTAACAAAGGGGTGCATTCTCTTTCGAGAGATTAAAAACAATAAAAGTCAGTCTGATTTTATTGCCACCAAGCACCGCAATTCTAAACAATGTCATTGACAAAATACTCCTCCCCACCCTCACCACCCACCGGTGTCACTCACTAGAGGATTGTGTTCCGTGTCTCGGCTGAGTCCCTGCCTGACCTAAGACTTCCATGTGGATGGGTCAGAAGCCAAACCCCTGGACTCATCCAGTGACCAGAGATACTTTCAGATCTTAGTATCTACCAAGCCGGAGAATTCCTAAGCCTTTGGCCCCAAAATATCTTGAGAAGAACACAGTGTGACCGGCCAGCGTGTCAAGAAGCCAACACCAGAATAAAATGGGCCCAGTTGATCAGACAGACCCTTTGATCCTCTTTCACTGCCCCCTGGTTTGGTGTCGCGCAATGTGTCGAACTCCCCTGAAAACAGAAGCTTGACCCCGGGGTGGTCTCAGGCCTCTATTAGGTTTTTATGCATAACAAGGAAAGGCGGACGGAGGTGGTGGGGGGGTGTCACACTGACAGGCCTGCAGCAGTTACCTAGCTCGTAAACAAGGAAACCAAGGAACCAGTCAAAGGTCATACAGCAAGTAAACGGTGGAGAAGAGAAAGGAGCTCCTAACTGGGGCATCACCGAAAGTGAGGCGGTGCCCGGAAAAGGCTGGGCTCTGTCCTGGCACAAAGGACGCGATCTCTAGGCATTGACCACTACTTTTGTGTTGTTGTCGTAGTTGTCATTAAAACAAGAGTAGAACCTACATCTCCAGGCTTCAGGGCAGGCTCCGCCCAGCACCCAGCTCAGTCAGTGACCGTCCACCTTCTGTATGAACAAGTCTAGTCTGAGACAACATCCCCTCCCTGCACCCCCGCACCCCCGCTCCAGAGATGCCCCATCCCACCTCAGGGCCCCTCTATTGAACAGTTCTCCTTTGTAATGTGTCGATTTAAAAAATCTACCTCCTCATCCCTTGTGCCCACTGGTTAGTCCTAGATTGAATCTCACTAGCACTGAGCCTTTTACAGAGACATTTCGATGTTAAATCAGAACATGTTGGTCTCTGGATAGAAACCATCCAATTAACCTGACTGGATGGTTAAAATAAAAAAGGTCTTTCATTAGTCATTCACCTCGAAGAAGTGGACGGTCTTTATCTTCATAAAAAAGCGGACACCTTAATTGTGGCAAACCTGCTGAATTAATCAAAAACAATGAGTTTGCAGGAGGCAAACGCCCTCTATTAGGTAAATTAAGATGAGCGCCTCAATAGGGGCCCATTACCCTGACAAGAGCGGACAGGAAAGCTTGTCTCCGTCCATCTTCCCTCTGAAAAGGCAGCATGGGTTAGACACTGACACATATTTGTGTCAGAAGAGCAGGAGGCCTCAGATATCACTGATATTTCCACTCGATGCACACAGAACATTTAACCACCACTTTACAGCTTTATACAACCTTTTGTACTCTTTAAAGAGATGTTCATCACTGTATTTGGCCCTTAAAGAAATCCTGTGATGTAAGTAAAGAAGGCACTTGGATTTACAGGTGAGGAAGTGAATCGAAGAGTGGCCGGACATGGGACGGACAGGCCATCGATTCATCCATTTGGCAAATGAATGAATGCCGAGCATGGTGCTTGGTTCTGCCAAGGTGACGCTAAGCAAGAAAGACAAATCTCTGCTTCCACACCCCTCAGAGAGGAGAACACAGAAGATTAAACAAACGTGTGGGATAAGTGCTAGGAGACGGGAAATGGTGGGAGAAGCAGCAACCCTGGAAGAGGGTCCTGAAGGATGAATAGCGGGCAGCCAACCAGAGAGGCTGACCCAAGGAGGCAGGCTTATAAAGGAGATCCAAGGACGGAAGGCAGCTATGTGATGCGATGAGAAACACCAGCCAAGTGTGCATGCACACACAAACAGCAGGATACAGGAGCCCTCTAAACAAGGAGATGGGAAACAGATTGGTAGGTCCAAATGTTTTCATATTCCACAGGTTCCTGGGCCTTCAGAATGTTCTGGAGTTCCATAGTGTTAGTGTTGAGCTATAATGAGATTTGTCCACAACATTTGAAAGGTGACGGTGAAGACAGAACAGCTGCTCCTCTTTCCTCGTGTCAGGTGCCTCCCCTGACATTCTGGTCTACCTGGTCACCCTGCCAAGGCTGAATGCACGAGTCCCAAGACCTCCCGCCAGCTTCCGCGCCTATACAATAGCCAGGATGTGCCAGAATTGAGGGGAGTTTGCATCTCACCGGACTGACATGAGGGGGAAAATGGCACTTATCACCTGTTCTCATCTCTCAGCGTAAGCCCTGGACCTAAAGTGATACACGTAGGCCAGGAAGAAGAGGGCGGCAGGCATTAGGGAAAGACAGGAGGCTTCACGGTCCTCTGACATTGTTTCTGTTGACACTTTGAATTGCTTTTGCAAAAAACACAAATGAGTAATGCCTCAAATTTAAGGTGTCTGTCTCTTTTTGGGTCAGGTTAATGGTTCTTTTGATGAACACCTAGGTTTGAAACAGAGTTCCCATGGGGTATTTTATTTCCACCTGTATTCCCATGATGGCGGGGTGGGGTGGGGGGGATCGCAACACAAACAAAAAAACCAGCTTTTGCTCCTCGGTTTGGCTCCTTGGGCTTCTCCTCGTCTCATTGCTTCTTAGTCCTTCTCTTGTCAACTGTGAGTTCTCTTCTATAACCACTTTCTCCCAGCTCTGAGTTCTGCTCTTTCTAGTTTGCTTTCTAGATCCATAAAATGTTTTGTCTTTCTTTAGTCAACAAAATTTATGAAGTTATTTTGTTATAAATTGCTACTCCAGCCCCCCCTTCTCCAGCTGTCATAAATTCCTACCACAACTCCCATGTGTTCCGTGACTGGAAGACTGGGCAGCTTTCACAACACTGGCGTCGGTGCAGAAACGTTGCCAGGGAGCTCAGACACGTAAAGAAATAAAAAAGCTCCCGCCACAATCCTCTGAGCCAAACTCCCACTCCACAAGGCAAATGAAGTTTCTCTTGTGCCCCATGGGAACTCTAAGATTACAATGGATATGGCTCTACTCTTTATATTCTTGAAAGTATCTACTGTCAACCTGTGGCCTGAGGCCACTGGTGGCCAATAAGAAGTCCTTATTGATTTATGAGCACTTGCTATTTATAAACTCCCACTCTCAGTTCCTTTGTATGAAAACACTATGTCCATTGAACAAATTACAGCCTGAAATTATGTTTTTATCTCTGTTCATTCTGTCTGCCTCTCCCAACAAAATATATGTTCCATGAAAACAAGGACCTCGTTTCAGTCTTGCCCAGAATTGTATCCCTGATATACAATGCCTGATACACAGTAGATACTCAATACATATTTGATAGAGGATGGACGGACGGATGATGGACGGATGGATGGATGGTGATACGGTAAAGGCACTGTAAGGACTACTCAATCCACTCAAGGAGTTTACAAAATGAACAGCTGATTTGTTCTGCCCTCATGTTAACAACACAATTATGACTCGGCTTTCTCCTGAACATCAACGTGCTTTGGTTTCCTTTTGCCCCATCCCAAGCGTCTTATCATTCGGCTCTCAGTCAAACCAGTTCCTCTCTTCTCTGCTTCTCTGAGGGCGATGTGGTCACACACATTGGAGGTCAAGACTCGCGACGTCCTTGGTGAGGCTGGAAATTTAACATGCTGGGAAAGTTTAAATACTGGTTTCTGAAGATTTCTGGGGCACCTAATTGAATTAGAACATAGTGAACGGCATTTAATCTATACCAAGAATCTAGGAAGACTAGTGCGAAACATGCAGCTTCAAACAGAATAGCATCGCTTATTGGTTTATTGTATGGGGTACCATAAAGGATTTTGTCTGAGGGAAAAAGGGAATATCTCAGATAAAAAAAAAAAATTTTTTTTTTGAAAACTCCTCTTCTAAATTATACCTCTTCTAAATTTATAGCCTCCTACAATTCTCCCATTTCCACTCAAGGATTCCAATCAGTTCTTTCCACATTTGTAAAATAAATCAATATATTTACAATGGAGATCTGAAACATAGTTACGTAGCTCTGCGTATCCTTCAAAATGAGAATATAACCATATATTATACAGATTTCTATACTTTCCAGTCTTTTTTTTATCTTCATGACAGACCTGGGAATTTCGTATGACAGACTATCTCCTATACCCCAAATTGGCATTTGTGAAAGCTGGAATGCTGAGGTTTGTCCAAAATCACACAGTACATTGTGACTAAGCCAAGGCCAGACCCAACGCCTAATCTTGCAATCTTCGCACTGTCTGCCCTGACACTCTTCCCTCCTGGACCCATGGTAGGCATTACGAATCAATCACTGCACTCCTTCCCACTGTGCCTAGAAGGAACTTTATTTAGAAGCCACTACCAATCAATGTCAGATTGAAATCTGAGAATTGAAGCCTATTTGCCTTCACTGTACTAACCAAGTTCCTTCTGCAAATTAGGAAGCCCCTGGTGAAAAGCAATACAAAGTGAAAATTGCTGCTTGCAAAAGGAGAATGAGTATTAGAAGACTACAAGAAAGGTGAGTTAATAGGACAGGAGACGGGGTGAATGTTGAATTTTACATTCTATAGTTGCCTGAAAGTCATAAGACCTCGGTTTAATTTTCCTCTGGTTGCTGTAGGAAGCAGGAATGAATCATTGTCACCACCATGAAATATTCAACTGTTACATGCAAATGGCTGTTAATCACATTCCCTGCTTCCATTAAAGACGTAAATGACTATTTCAACCTCTCCCTGGGTGACCAGTATGTACATATGCTGTCCCTAATTTCTCCATGAAAACATTTAAATGGTGCTTTTTACAATCAACCCAGCTTTAAACTAGCAGCTTTAGAGGTGATGTGCTAACTCTGAAATAACATCTTACATAAACTCAAATGATCCTTTAGTTACGGGAAAACAAATGCAGGTGCATCTCTTAGAATCTTTCTTGGGTGATTCATTCTTTTTCTAATTTAGCAAAAATGTTAACTAATAATAAAACTGGTAATACACCTGAAGAGGTGAGTCAGCAAACACCAACAGATCGTTTCCTTTAAGATGGGCTGACTGCATCTTCCCTATTTTCTCCCAATAAAGAGCTTTAAAAAGAGATGCTTCATAAATTAGCACTTAGCATAAGTAAAAATCTATTTATTTGCTGGGAAACTAGAACAAAAATAGAAATATGACTGTATCCAGGGATTGATGACTTTCCCAGAATTCCAACCTAAACATAGATCATCTTTGTGCGAGAATACCCTCCTTTTGTGTTCTGGAAAGAAGTTTCCCCCAAACCTGGAACCTGGAAATACACATTTTCCCTGTGCTGACTAATCTCTGTCCTCCCCTGAGCACCTGCAGCAGCAGGGTGGGTCTACACCTTGAGATCACTGAGTCTTTTCTTATTTAATTGTACTTTGAAAACAGACTGTATTCTCAGGCACCTGTGGCCAGTTGGGATGTGGGAATTTGCACTTCTTGTTTGAGAGGGCCATTCACCTTGGAGGTCACGCAGGTGAGCATTCGCGCTCCTTTCCACCCCCACCCCCACCCGATCATCCTTGAAAGCACATCCTGGACATCAGCAGTCCTTGCATTTTGATTCTTCTAACCGACCTCTGAACTCAAGTCTCTCTAACTGGGCCATAATGGCTACCGTTTATTAAGCACTATTATATGTTTGGCACTATCCTCAGAGCTTTACGGATGTCATCTTACAAGAACCCTAAGTATGAGGTAGATGGCTAAGGTCATCCCCATTTTACAAATGAGGAAACTGAGGCTGGTGGAGATGAAATGATTGATCCCGAGTCACCCTGCTAGTAAGTGGCAGAGCCTGAATTAAAAGCCAGGTTCCAGAGCCCTTGCACTAAATTCTATGTAACTTGCTGCCTCATAGCCAATGACATTTCTTGCAGACACTCAGGGAAATGAGAAGATAGTGGATTCTGTCACGGTCCTTCAGCCACCCATGTGGCTGTGCTGAACCTACAAAACATTTTAATATCAGGATCTAAAACATCAAGGAGATGATTTTCTTAACTATTCTCAGCAATGGCTTAAAATGAAAATGTTATGGACATTGGTATTTTGGTGACCTAGCAGGAGAAGTTCCTTTTCATGTTTGGGGAATTTTCTCCACCTGAAGCATCTTGTTAGGAGGCAGGGCCCAAAAATGCGATGCTTGCCTTCCCAGCCTGCTTTAAAGGGAGGACATGGCCCAAGCCCATCTACTCAGAGAGTCCCACCCAGAACTTTAAAACAGTGGGTAGAAATGCAGAGAAGCAGAGATTGTGAAGAATCTATTTTGAAGGCAAGCGGTAGGAAAAAAATACCCCATTGCCTGGAAAGCAGGTCAGTAGTGCCCAGCGTACTAGCCGCAGCCATACAAGCTGTGGTGTCCAGGTTGATGGCAGCAGGTGCTAGGACCTCACCAGCCTAGTTCTGTGGCAAGGGGCTGTCTGCAATTCCAGCCTTGCTCCTGGCTGCCCAGTTACCCAGCCTTTCAACACATTTCTTCTCTGCTTGTCAGTCAGTTTCTGTTGTTTGCTCTTACTAGACCAGGGAAGTGGAAAGCTGGGATCACAGATGTCTCCATTCTCCACAAACCCTTGCTGATCACTGAAGAGGACAGGGGAGAAGCATGGGAGGAGCAGGAGGATCTAAGTTTATGATAAAACCCAGAATCTGGCACTTCTGCACCTCTACCTAAGATAATCTATCTAGGAGTAAAGGTCAACTCTGAAATAATTCATCTGTACATGACCCCTGCAGCTAAATTTACCAGCCATGCAGATGCCGCTAACAGTTCCTGTTGTTTCCTAGCAGCAGTGAAGCTGGCTCCAGCAAACACCAGGAGGTTTGCAGAAATACAAAGTATCCTGCGGAACAGGATAATGTGTCTCCAGATTAAAGGGAAAATATCTGACTGATACTAAACAAGGCAAGGAAATTTTCTATGTGAAGAAGGTTTTCGTGAAAGAAAACATTCTTCAAAAATCAAGTGAGAAAAAGCTGAAATACGCAGGGTGCATAAATCCCAGGGCTTTACAATCTATGCTTCTTTGTACTTACAGAGCTGCATGCCTTTGTGGAGTGGGTTTGAAACATGCACATGCTACAAAATTATGTTTAAATGTTTTCTACCAAAATAACTTACCCTTTAAAATTCCTAGCCACTTATAATTGTGTTTCTAGTAAATACCCACACATACTTGTTTGATTGAGCTATAATCCAACAAATGTTTTTTTCCTATGGACTAAGCACTTTACTAGGCCTACGAAAACAGAAGCATGAGGTTGGTCCTTGGCCCTCAGAATTCTTGGGCTAGTTCAGAAACGGCTCCATGAACAGATGTTCACAACGCAGTGTGACAAACGCTAACAAAGGGAACTACAAGGTGTGATAGGAACAGTGATGATGGAGTAGCTGCCTGGGGAAACCTAGAAAGACAAGGTGTATTTTTAAAAACCTCAAAGGAAAAAATATTGTAAAGTTGACTTGACTACTAAGTCATCAATTTCGTTGTTTTACATGCCACAGGTGCCTACATCATTTTCTCCATCCTAATAACACTCTGATTTCCTTCTGGGGATTTACCAGCACCCCACTGTGTATAATGGAGGGAGAGGAATTCCAGGCGCCCAGAATCCCAGAACAGATGCTAAAGTCACCACAGCCTTCCTCTCCCCACTCTCAAGACAGCCAGGAAGCAGACCTGTGGGCTGTGCTCAGCCACTTGGACCGTCTTCTGGGACTGAGTCTGAAACAATTACTACAGGGAGAGAAGAAGAGTTGATGGTAGACCTACAGGTAGGCAAGACAGGCTCTTACAGCCATGAAGCCTTTGCCGCCGTTCCTACTGCCAGGCTTCCTGAGTCCTGTTTGGTTCCCACCCTTTCCCAAACCCAGCCCTCCAGCCTGTCTTGTACTCTGAGAACCTGCCATAGTTTCTCCAGTCAATCCCATTTGCTTCAGCAGCTAGAGTCTTTGCAACCAAGGGTCCTTTACAGCTGGACCTCTCCTGGCAGGATGTGTAGCCCACCAAAGCTCTCCTCAGTCCAGGTCACATCCTCCTTGCCAAAGAGGACATTTTTCCTTCCTCTACTACCTTCACGCTCCTTTTATCTTTCATCTTCCCCATCAGGTGTTCAGCAGCTCAGTTCATTTGAAAATCTACGGCCTCAAGACCCCAGAAGTTAGTTTACATGGGAATTTTACAAGATCCCAGAAGTTGTTTTACATAGACACTGGTTGCTGATGAGGCAGGCATACACCTTCCCAAGCCTTTGAAAGCCATTAACTGTCATGTTGCAGGGTTGCCCACATATAGATTACCGAGCTGGACAATGATGTTAGACCTCAAGTCTCCTTGCTTCAGTTTTATAGGTAACTGAAGCTGAAAGTGCTGCCAGGACTTGAGGAACCCATTCAACTGCATGGATGGAAGAGAATGTCCATCTCCACAACTTGTCCTGAAAGGTACTGGGGGCTTATGGTCCAGATGGAGTGGCCGTGAGAGCTTCATGCCCAGCCTCCATACACAGAATAAATGCACTAACAGCAGGGTTGTTGCGGAGAATAATAAGCAGTTACCACTACCATTTATCAAGTGTTTCAAGAGGGCAGGGACCAAATCTACTTTGCTCACTGCCGAATCCCCAACGACTAACACACACATTGGAGCAAGGGCTCATTATGAAGTTTTTGAATCAATGAACGTCAGGCATGGAATACGTTACATTATCTCATTTCATCCTCTCAACTTGGTGGCAGGTATTACCCTCCATCTATAGCAGATATGACAGTGGAGGCTCTAAGAGGTTAAGCAACTAGGAAGTGATGGCATTGGGACTTGAATCCAGGCCCGAATGACTATGGCTTACGTCGCTGGGCGCCAGCCACGTGGTGCTGTGGCGCCCTCTGCTGCCTGCGCAGCACCGTCAGGGAGCCCACTGTCCGGTGCGGGAGGAAGGACGGTGACTCCAGTCAAGGAGCATGGAGTTGAGGAAGGAGCCGCAGGGGACGCTCACGTGCCTGCTGCCACTCCCTTAGCTGCCAGTCTCACGTGACTGTCTGGTGCCACCGTCTTCTCACTGATTTCCACCGTCAGGTTTGTTCACCTAATATCCATTTATCACACTGCTGGACACGGGATATTCCTACCCCACAGGGAGGTCATTTCCTTCTCCTGCCTAAAACGTTTCCATGGTTTCGCCATCACCCGTAGGATAAAGTCAAAAGCCTTTTCTGCTCAAAGAGTGGCCCATGGACCAGCAGCACAGGTATCACCTAGGAGCCTGTTAGAAATGGAGACCCTTGGGTTCCAGCCCAGACCTTCTGAGTCCAAATCTGCGTTTTTAACTAGATCTGCAACTGATTCATAAGCAGATTAAAGTTTGAGAAGCATGTATCTCAAGTGTTTAATGAATCCTTCAAGGTCATGTGACCTGGCTACCTCTGCAGCCAAATTTCCAACCTCTTCATACCTCACATTCAAGCCCCTCTAAATATCTCCCTGTTCCTTGCATGTGCCAGTTCTCTCCATGCTCCACTACCTCAGATGTGCTCTTCCAGCCTACCCTCTTTGGCCTTGGCAGCACCTTCCTTGTTCCTTCAGGTTTAATTTTTAAACATCCCTCGTCTCCAGAAGCCACCCTGCCCATCCCCCCTGCCTCCAGCCGTAGCTGTGTGAGATACCCTTGCCATGCATGCAGTTGTGTGTTAAATTGTATCTCTCTCCAGCAAAACAGGAAAGGATCACATCTATCTGTGTTCTCGTCACATCCCTAGTGACTAGAACAGGGCTGGCATAAACTACTTAATAAAATCAATCACTCTATTAAAAAGACAATGTTCAACCTCCTAATTGTACTATCATCCAGCCCACATGTCTACCTTTAATCCCCCTCAAATTGAAAATTTTTTAAAAACTGTGTAAAACCTATTTAAACAGCGTTTCTCTCCCTATTGACTTTTGTGAGGTATCGACAGCAGAGGTGACTGATAGCTGATGCCAACACAAACACTCAGGAATGCTCACCTATACAAAATCACAGCAGTTGTTTATTCAGATAAAGGGAGAAAGAATTCATACACTGGAGTCAAAGGGGCTAGGTGAAGGAGCATTAGAAAAGAAAATTAAGTCCCTGCCACACGTGCTAAGTCATGAAGCTATTGTGCGAAGACCTATGAAGCTTCAAGAAGTAAGGGATGGAAAGGTAAGAAAATATGTAACAGACAGGATACAAAAAAAGAAATGTGATGGGTTTATCTAGTGTCATCTGTCTCTAATTTTCTTAAGAGCTCAGTTGGACTCTGGGGAATAAATGAAAAATTAGAGAATGTTTTAAAACTTGAGACAAAACACAGCCAGAGAGAGATTACATTAAAATAGCAGAATATGGAAGATTCTTCACACCCATGGTGACAACCTAAATTACCTCTTTTTGCCTATTCCAACAAGGTTGTCTTTATACTATTTTGCACAAATTTATGCATGAATTAACGTGAAGTCACTGACACATTCATATAACAGAAAATAAATTTTAATTGGATTGTCATTAAAACCCGGAGGAAGAGTCACCAAGGCGGTATGAGAGAAGAGACTCTAACTAACTTCAAAACTTACAAAGACCTTACTTTGAGCCACTTCCAAGATGCTAGCCCATGCCTTCAGGCTCTGCGTTTGACAGAGTAGCTCCGCAGCTCTGGGAGGGATGGTAAGCATGTGGCCAGCATACAGTCTCTGTCCACCCTTACCAGGACGTGACTTCCAAAGGCTCGTCCACATCCTGTTCCAGGCAGCCACCATTAACTGATCAGGACCAGCATCCACATTGAACCCCCTTTGCTTTTGTTGATTTAGAACATGATGGCCTTCTCAACTATAAAGTGAATTCTCTCCCTCCTTCCCATGTAGCTGTACGTTTGGCTCAAGTCCCCTGATCTGTCAACTGAGCATTTTAACTTGAATCAAAGTACCCTGTCTACGCACATCTTGAACATAGAGTCTCCTCTGAATCAAGTCAAATGTTAATCCATGGAATGCCTTTCTTTTTATTGTGCTTTTCACATTTTTGAAAGCATTCTAAATTACATCACTATTTCATTCTCAGAAAAATCCCTGTGAGCTAGCTTAGCCAAGTAGTATTATAGCCAAGAGGACTAAGGCTCAGAGAGTTGAAATGAATCATAGAAAATCATCCAGAGAGTTAGAGGGAAAACTGGGGTGGACACTCAGGTTGCCTAGCTGCTCTTCACACCCTTCACACATCACCATACTTCTTATATTCAGCTACATCTCTCAGGGGTATGCTTCCTCCTCTCAGCTTACTCTTGTTCACTTGAACTCTACACAAACACACACACACACACTCATGCAGTCAGAGATATGTACATGCACACAGAGAAACCTGTGTACAGAAAGAGGTACCTGCACAGAAGGAGATATACCCTCTGCACACACACACAGAAATACATACTTGCCCAGAGAGAGACACACAGACAGACAGACAGATACAGAGGCATACACTCAGAAAGACACACACAGGGACACAGAAAGATACAGACACGTGGACACACACAGAGACAAACAGACACATACAGAGGTAGACGTACACACACACTTTCTAACAACTTTCATTTCATCAGCCCGGGGTGACAATCCCATTTTTCTGTGGGACTTTACCAATGCAAGTCATGGAGAACATCCCAGCCCCCGACTTTGTTCCATAAAGAACAGGTCTCCCTCTGTGAGCTCAGTGATAAGAGCATGTTATACGGGAGATTATGGCTCTTAGCAGAACGGGCATGTGGCGATCTGTACAGCCATCATCCACTTATTAATCAATCATTTATAACCTAGTTTGTGTTGAGATACTCTCAGAGGCTGTTATGCTTATTATAAGGAACCAGGGATTCATTGTAGCTGTCACATTGGGTTCTGATGACCCCATCTGGGGGCCGAATCCCTATTGTTAACTGTCACATTTGCTTTAAGAACATGTTATTTCTTCCATTATCTGATTTCTCAAGAACAGAAGCATTTGCTCTTGGTACTAAAATTGTAATGGATCTCTGTAGAGAGGTAAGAGGAGAGAAGGACCAAGTATAAGAGTGAGAAAGTGTAAGAGTAATAAAGAATTCAAACTGGTCTTTTTTTAGGGTTTTAGGCAATGGAAATAATAAAAGCCATCATTATCTCCTTTCTCCAATACTTCCTAATTAGGTCAGACTCTTCTTATGGAAAGTCCGTGCAGACACTGTTGGTCACCTACCCAAATCCATTCTCTCTTGAGGCTATTTTGTGGTGGCCGAACCCCAAGTTGAAGAGCATTTGCCTATCTCTATGTGGCCTTGTGCTCAAGAAAAGTCATTCTATCTTCAGCCCGAGGCGGGTATGTCTTGATTAAGCTAAGCTGAGAATTGCTAATTACATTCTTTTTGCCAACGATTGTCTTGGAGAAGGTCATATGACCCAATTCTGGTCATGAGATGTGGAGAGTAGCCTGTGGGTACAGCTTCTGGGAAATGTTTTCTTTTTCTACTTCTGGACGTTGATGTGTGAGAGGAGGATTCAGAGCTGTTGCCCTCTTAACAGTCACAAGAGGGGCTAGCTCACGTGTTGAACATGGAGTGGCAATTTTGTTTTAAATGGCTAATTCTTTGACACTCCTCCCACAAGAGATGGTACCTATGGCCTGCCCTGGAATATAGGAAGGCTTTTGAATATGTCAGCCAACATAATATGACAAAAGTGACACCAGGTCATAAATGGTCATGCACTTTCTGCCTGGTTCCCTTTAACACTCACTCTTGGCATGCTCATTCTGAGGAAAGCCATCCACCATGTGAGACTTCTGACGACCCTGAGATCACCATGCTGGAGAAGCTGAGGGTAGTGATTCTGGCTGACGGCCTCAGCGAAGCCCAGCCCTCTAGCATCCCATAGTTCCAAACATGTGAGTGAAGAAGCCATCTCAGAAGTGGAACTTCCAGATCTTGCTGTCCCAATTCCCAACCATTTGAGTCATCTTCAGTCATTCAAGTCACCCTTGGCTTTTCAAGGCATCCCAGCTGAGGGTGCAGAATCATGAAGCAAAAACAAACCATCCCTGCTACACCCTGTCAAAAGTCCTGACCCACAGAATTCATGAGTGAAATAAAATGGATTTACATGCCACTATGTTTTGAAGTAGTTTGTTTAGGCAGCAAAAGTAACTGGAACAAATGGCAAAGTAAAAAGATGGGGAAACTTGGCCCCTTGATGGCAACACCGTGAGGTTAAAATTAACCAACCCAGGAGCTGCCTCATCTCTGGACTTCTGGTTATCGAACTAATTAGTTCCTCTAGTGTTTATGCCCTTTGGAGACGGTGTACTAGTGTGCTGGGGCTGCCATAACAAAATACCACAGACGGGGTGTCAAAAACAACAGGGGTTTATTTTCTCACAGTTCTGGAAGTCCAAGATTAAGGTGTCGGCAGGATTGGTTTCTTCTGAGGCCTCTTCCACGGCTCTCAGATGGCCGCCTTCTTGCTGTGTCCTCACAAAGTCCTTTCTCTGTACCCACACAATCCTGATGTTTCTCTGTATATCCAAATTTCCCCTTCTTATAAGTCCACCAGTCAGACTGGATTAGGGCCCACCCTGACGGTCTCATTTTAATGGAATCACCTCTTTAAATGCCCACTCTTCAAATAAAGTCACATTCCATGGTACTGAGGGTGAGGCTTTCAACATATGAATTGCAGGGTGGGGGTAGGGGGGAGACAATTCAGACCATAATAGATGGGTTCCTTGCTGCTGAAATCATGCTTAAAAATACAATGAAAGGAAAAAGAAATCACACTAACGTAAGCAGATGCTGGAATAGCTCAAGAATTAAAGAAAAACCAACGTGACAGAGCAACTCCAAGAATGTCAGTGACTAGAACTGAGAGTTCAGTGACATAAAAACACACGTTCACTTCTCTTTCTCACTCTGACATCTCTGATTCTCTCTGGTGTTTGCCTTCATTCTCTTGAGTCATAACATTAAACATTATCTTGTCACTCTCATACTGAAAAACATCAATCTCTCAGTGAACTATGGGACTGTTGAGGGAATGAAGCTAGAACTGGCAGAGTTCCACACACCTGAACAGGGAGAGCAGTAAGACTCTTAGTGCTATGTGAAAGGAGTAATCAGGCTTCTTGGCTTCCCAGAGCTGCCTGCCATATGCCTACCCACCTTTTGTCCCAGCCAAAGACGTGCTCCATTTTGTGATACCAAGAGAAAAATGAACCATGAACTAATCTGGTGAGAGCAAAGGAAAAGACACTTAAAGAAAAAAAACAAACAAAAAATTCCCAGATTTGATGAAAACAGGAAACCCAGAGATCCAACAAATTCAATGAACCCCAAACAAGAACGCCAAGGCACATCATGATCAAACTGTCTAAAACCAATGAAAGGGGGAAAACCTTAAAAGAAGCCAGAAAGAAAAAGATAGATTAAGTACAAAGGAAGTAAAATAAGAATGACAGCAGACAGAAAGCCAGAAGACAGTAGAGCAACATCTTTCAAGCACTGAAAGAAGAAAAGTCAGCCTGGAATTCTGGAGCCAGTGAAGATACCTTTTGAAAACAAAGGCAAAATAAAGATTTCTGGTGAAAAAAAAAAAAAACTGAAACTTCATCATGAGCAGTCATACACTACAAAAAATGTAAAAGGAAGTCCATCAGGCAGAAGGAAAATGGTACCAGATGGAAATCATGATGTACCCAAAGGAGTGAAAAGACTTGGAAACGGTAAATGTGTGGGTAAACATATATTAATCTGTTCTTATTTTTAAATCTCTTTAAAATGTTTAAATAATAAAAATAAAGTATGAGGATGCATTTTACTGTAAAAGTATTACATGAATTCCTATATGATGGCAATACAGAAATCCTTTAATGATCAATCAGTTGAAAAGGAATGCTAGGGGATCAAATATATGGTGATGGAAGGAGAACTGACTCTGGGTGGTGAACACACAATGTAATTTATAGATGATGTGATACAGAATTGTACACCTGAAATCTATGTAATTTTACTAACAATTGTCACCCCAATAAATTTCAATAAATAAATAAAGGAATGCTAAAAATCAACTGAATTCAGTAATAGTTTTCAGTGGGTGTATTTTTAACTCTAACCATAATATCATCTACATACATTTAAAAATAGTCATGCATTTATGTGTAAGTGCATAGGTATAAACACACTTGTGCATGTTACTTACTCTTCGTGAACATAGGGATTTGTGAACTTCTTGCAACAACTCACTGCCAAGAGTGTTCTACAAGCCACAGACAGAGAATCATAGGACTAAGATTTTTTTTGGAAATCAGACAAGAACTCTATGGCAGTATAAACATTGACACTTTCCCTCTCGTTATCACCTTGATAATAGACCACTTTACATATTTGGGTTTCCATTATTTTATATATAAAATCTACTTTGTCATCATATCTGCTCTACCATAGAGCAGAGCCTTCCACATAACAGGCACTCAGTAAATAGTTGTCCATTAATGTCTGGCCTCTCCAATATCACCAGTATACAGAAACTATTTTCTGATGGCTACCAAAGAAACATAAGTCCTGAGTCACAAGTGTCAGGACCAATATCTAAACTTCAATTGCTCTTCTCAATTATTTCTGCCTTTCCCACTGCATATCTTCAAGCACTTCACACCACGTCTCCAACAACTCCAGCCACACTCCCTCAGGATACACGACATTGGCAGAACGCACCGCAGCAAATCAATCTTCAGAGGTAGACTCAAGGGGATATATTTAAATCACAGAAGAGTGCAGGTTGGAGTTGCAATCATGATCAGTGAAGCAGACCTCAGTATGTTGTGCACAGTTAAAAATGACTGTAGGACTGCTCTGTATATATCAGCTGGAAAAATGTCTCTTTCTATATGAGCATTAAAATAAGACATGAGCACAACCTGTTGTGCCTAGGAGAAATTCTGACCTTGAAATAACTTTACCATTCCCATACTCTGCTAATGAAGAGTACACCTACCTCATCTGTTGTCTTTGGCCTTGATAATTTCAAGATGTTAGAAATACTATACTCATACACCGCTCAGAAGGGTCAAAGACTGAGGCCTGGTCAGAACTCGGATTGTCAGACCTCCTTAAAACACAAAGGGGGTTAAAAAGGAAGATCTTGCTTTTCCTCTGGGAAGTTCCCAATACTTACAACAATTTAGAACACACCTGCAATAAACAATGGATTCTCACCCAAGCTTTATCTCATTCACACCTATTTTACTTACTACCTATCAATTTTCCTCATCAGTGCCCCACTCATCCCCACCACGTGGCTGGAACTGAAGAAATTCTTGTATCACTTGCTCAGTCAGCTTCTTGGGAACAAGGAAGTATTATCCATACTCTTCCTAAAACATTGGCTCAGGCAGAGTAGGAGCAGTCAGCAAGACCTCGTTTTTTTTTAATTTCATATTTGATAGAACAATATTAAAAGAATTGTTAAAGTTATGAAACTCCATGCTCATATTAGGGGGCGGCTAAGTATACATATGAAAAGAGTTATTTCACTTCTTTTCTTAGGGATAACATTTAGCAATCAGATACTGCTTTTTATCTCCATCACTCTTTACAAACATTAACTGTACCATTTCACTACATTAACTGCAAAGAGAGAGTCAGTCAGAAGTGGTCTTATTATTCTGTAGTCACTTTGGTAGCGTTTCTCAAAATGATATATTACAGCCAAGAGTCTATGTTTTACGCTGGTGTAAGTAGGAAAGTCAGAAAGGAGGGAAGGAGAAAAAAGGTCATATTCTAAAATAACAGAGATCTCAGAAGCCTACCTAGGATTCTAGGGTTATATCCCGTAAATTTGGAACATGGAATTGGAGTAGTTAGTGAGATGAATGACATAACTAAATTTTGAATAATAGTATTACGATGAGCATATTATAATTTGTATTAGAAAAAACAAAACAGCAAACGTTTCCAAATCCCTCCTGGCAGATAAAAGTTCCTCCAAACTAAAAAAAAAAAAAAAGTTGAATATAGTGAGTAAATGAATTTAACATAAAAGGCATACTATTACTGTCATGATTGTTGGTAATAATCTTACAGCTCACTTATCCCTTGAATCATTTTTTTTAGGGAAAGACCCTCTAAATAATAAAAATAGCTACCATTTGTTGAATATATACTATGTGCAAGGCACCATGCTAACTGCTTCAAATACACTGATTTGACTCAGTTTCCCCACAGGCAAAATGAAGGAATTTGTCTAGAGCAGAGGTCAGCAAACTACAGCCCACAGGCAAAATCCGAATACTATTTTGTAAATGAGGCTTTCCTGGAATGCAGCCATGTCTGTTCCTTTACACATCGTATTTGACTGCTTCCCCACCACCAGGGCAGAGTCAAGTATTTACAACAAAAACCATATGACCTGCAACGCTTAAATATTTACTATCTGTTCTTTTACAGAAAAGTTGCCATCCTCTGATCTAGAAACGGCTCCAAAAAATCTTCGAATACTAACATCCTCTTCTTCTGACTTTGTGTTGAGAACGCGCTCCACTTTCTCCACTGTATCATGAGTATCAGGAAACAACAAGAACAGTATGTTGGCCACGTACTGGCCTACGTGCTGTTCTGTAAGCTTCTACGTCAGTGTCAGTTCTTTAGGAAAATATTCTTTGTGCTTCTGATTCTGTAATAATTCACCTATTAGCCCAGTGTGGAGAGCTAACACCTTCAGGTAGCCCAATCTGAAACTGTATGCTGTTGGTAACACCCGCATCTACTATCAGTCAGTATAATTATGGGACACTAATAGATTATACCAATTTAAAAAACAAGAACATCAAATGCTGCCCCTTCTTCCCTTACTCTCTCAAGTCATTGCTTCTTCTCCATTTCCTCTGTCATCATCATCGCCTGTTGCCACTTCACCTCATACTTGAATTATTACCTGAGCAGCATTCAGCCCAATCATAGGTATGAAGGAGGGTTCTACATACCTGAAATTCAAGACTCACCTTTTGAAATTATCGGAGCTAGGCATAAGAATTTCTCTTAAATGGTTTCATCTATTTCCACAACCAGAAACAATGAAGGCCTACCCCACTTTTTCATATCCTCTTATATTTGTAATTTTCACATGAGGTCTAACCGGTGACAATTTGATAGAATGCATGATTGGGATGAGAATTTACAAAAACTTAAGCATCCTTTTCACCATAGTTGTTGTTTTTAAAAGGCCTGGGAATGCCACAAGTTCACAGATAATTTGATTTCCTATACTAGCTTAGGTTCTACAAAGAAAGATCACTCTCAATCACCAAAGCCATGGTGAAGAGAGGACATGAGCACACTGTTACAAAGGGCTGCCAAGTTAGTGTTATATTTTTAGCCTCCATAAATATCAGGTGCTGAATTTTAGCATTGTTCGTGTGAAATTTTTTTCCTATTCACCCTAAAACATTAATCATTTCCTCAATGGATTGAATCGCTAATTTTTCCATCCAATTTGTTAATAGCCTTCATTGGGGTCTTCTAAAATACTTTAGGACTGACCTAGTTATCATCTAGATTCAGTTATTCATTGCAGCTTAAGTGTTATAAGAAAAAGAAGTAAAAGTATTATCTTTATCTCCTTGAGTGTGAACTTTGATAGTATCATCAAAATATCAGTTAAATACCACACTTACCCCTCCAAGTAGAAGACTGAACATTAGAGACTATAAAAAATCCAAATTTAGCCCATCTTGAAATCTATACATGGAATTAAAATATTTTATCCTATACTCATTCTTATATTAATTCTCTACTAATTATTCTCATGAGTCTCCAGAAGTAGGCAACTCATCTGAAACAGCCTCTGTTGTACTGCTCATGCTTTTTTTTTCTTTCTTGGGAGATTTTTGATTGTTGATTCAACCTCCTTACTCATTATTGGTTTATCCATACTTTCTACTTCTACATGATTCAGTCTTGGTAGATTGTAAGTTTCTAGGAATTTATCCATTTCTTCTAAGTTATCCAATTTGTTGGTATATAACTATTCACAGTATTCTTTTATCATCCTTGGTATGTCTGTGGCATCAGTTGTAATGTCTCCTGTTTCATTTATGATTTGTTTTTTAGCTTGTTTTCTTTATTTGAAAGGAGGCTTAGCTACTGAGAGGAGTCAAGGATGAAGAGTAAATGGGTGGGTGAGAGATATCTGTCCAAAAGTCAACAGTAAAATCTGCTTTGCCCATTCCCACCTCAATTTCGCATAGCCTTACATAGGTTTGATTCTCCCTCATAGCTCTCATAACTCGTCAGGTTTTCATATCTTTTTGAAAACATTAATTGGGCTCGAGTCACAGAACACTGGAGCTACTTGACAAACAATCACTCAATCTGATAGTTATCCTAAGAAAACCATTAAAACCAGCAAAACATTTTAAGGATATGCCTGGAGAAGTTTATGGATATTTTCTGTAATAAAGAATGAAGTTTATATTCTGTCTAGGCACATAATATGCCCAGGAGGTAGCAAAGATGCTACTGAACAGTGAGAAAGAACATTACCTCATTTATAATATTTTTACTTCAGTCCTCTCTCTGTTTTTCTTGGTGAGTCTAGCTAAAGGATTGTCAATATTTTTATCTTTTAAAAAAACTCTTAGTTTCACTGACGTTTTCTATTCTCTAGTTCATTTATTTCTGTTCTAAGCTCTATAATGTCCTTCCTTATGTTAACTTTGTGCTTAGTTTATTCTTCTTTTCTAGTTTCTTGATATGTAAAGTTAGGTTGTTTATTTGAGATCTTTATTTTTTCTTAATGTAGGCATTTACCACCATAAACTTTCCTCTTAGAACTGTATCTTATACATTTGGGTATCTTGTGTTTCCATTTTCATTTTTCCCAAGATACTTTTTGATATCCCTTTTTATTTCCTCTTTGACCAATTGGTTGTTCAGGAGTATGGTGTTTAACTTTCACATTTGTGAATTTTTCCATTTTCTTCCTGTTACTGATTTTCAGTTTCAGACCATTTGGTCAGGAAAGATACTGGATATGAATTCTGTCTTCTTGAATTTGTTAACACTTGTTTTACACCTAAAATATGATCTATCCTAAAAAATATTCCATGTGCACTTGAGAAGAATGTGCATTCTGTTGCCATTGGACAAAACATTCTATATATGTCTATTAGATCCCTTTGGTCTATAGTGTTGCTCAAGACCACTATTTCCTTATTAATTTTCTATCTGGATGATCTCTCTATTATTAAGAATAAGGTATTAAATTCCCCTATGACAGTCATGTGCCACATAACATTTCAGTCAATGATGGACCATATATACAATGGTGGTCCTATAAGATTATAAGGGAGCTGAAAAATTCCTATTGGCTAATGACGTTGTAGCTCAAGGCATTACTCATGTATTTGTGGAAATGCTGGTATAAACAAACCTACTGCACTGCCAGTCATACAAAAATATAACATATACAATTATGTACAGTACATAATACTTGATAATGACAATAAGCTATGTTACTGGTTTATGTATTTACTATACTATCCTTTTTATTGTTATTTTAGAGTGTGCTCTTTTTACTTATATAAAAAAAAAGTTTGCTATAAAGCAGCATGCTATATTACATTGGCAGCTGCCTCATACATCTTATGTTTACATCATTTTTTCTTGTGCTTGATTTAATCTGGTGTTGTTTTGTACAGTAACAAGCTGTAGAGGCTTGTAGCCTTACAACAATAGGCTCTACCTTATAGCCTAGCTGTGTAGTAGGTTATAACATCTAAGTTTGTGTAAGTGCACTCTATGATATTCGCACAATGAAATCACTTAACAATGCTTTTCTCAGAATGTATCCCTGTTGTTAAGCAGTGCGTGACTGTATTATTGGATTATCTGTTCATTTCTCCTTTTGGTTCTATTCATTTTTGCTTTATATATAAAGGTGCTCTGACGTAGGGTATACAAATATTTACAATTAATTTATCCTCTTGATGACTTGATCCCATTATTATATAATGACTTTCCTTGTCTCTTGTGACAGTTTATGACTTGAATCCTATTTTGTCTGATATTAGTATAGCCACTCCTGCTCTCTTTTGGTTACCATTTGCATGGGATATCTTTTTCCATGTCTTCACTTTTAGCCTTTATGTGTTGCTTAAAACTAAAGTGAATCTCTTGTTAGCTGCATAGAGTTAGATCTCGCTGTTTGTTTTTCATCCATTCAGCCACTGTATGTCTTTAGATTGGAGAATTTAATTCATTTACATTTAAAGTAATTATTGATAGATAAGGACTTACCATTGCCATTTAGCTGATGATTTTCTGATTGTTTTGTAGTTTCTTTGTTCCTTTGTTCCCCTCTTGCTGTCATTCTTTGTGATTTGATGACTTTTTGTAGTGGTCTGCTTTGATTTCTTTCTCTTTATTTTTTCTGTATCTACTATAGAACTTCCTTTGTTATTAGCATGAGGCTTACCTAAACTACCTTATAGCAGTCTATTTTTAGCTGATAACAACTTAACTTTGATCATACCCTTTTACCTCACTCATATTTTATGTTTTTGATGTCATAATTTACCTCTTTTTATATTGTGCATCCATTATAAATTATTGTAATTACAGTTATTTTTAATGTGTTTAACTTTTATGCTAGAGTTAAACATGATTTACACAGCACCGTTACAATATTAGAGAGCTCTGAATTTGACCAAATGTTCACCTTACCAGTGAGTTTTATGCATTCACGTGTTTTTACATTGTTATTAGCATCCTTTTGTTTCAGTTTGAAGAACTCCCTTTAACATTTCTTGTAGGGCAGGTCTAGTGGTGATAAGTCCCCTCAGCATTTGTTTGTTTCAGACAGTAGCTCTCATTTCTGAAGGACAGCTTTGCTGAGTATAATATTCTTGGTTGGCAGTTTTTCTTTCAATACTTTGAATACCATTTCATTCTCTCCTGGTTTGCAAAGTTCCTGCTGAGAAACCCACTGAAAGTCTTACAGGGGTTCCCTGGTGACAAGTCTATTTTCTCTTACTGCTTTTAACATTCTCTCTCTTTGTCTTTGATTTTTGACAGTTTGATTATGATATTTCTCATTGAAGTCCTTTTGGGGTCAAATCTGTTTGGGGACCTTTGAGTTTTATGCATCTAGGTGCCCATATTGCTCCCCAAATTTGGGAAATTTCAGCCATAATTTCTTTAAATAGACTTTCTTCCCCTTTCTTTCTCTCTTCTTCTGGGATGCCTGTAACGCATAAATTTTTTCACTGATTGATTTCCCATAAGTCCCACATGCTTTCTTCATCTTTTTAATTTGTTTGTTAGTTTGTTTGTTTTTTCATTTGCTCCTCTAATTGGATAATTTCAAATTGTTATTCTTCAATTACATTGATTCTTTCTTCTGCCTGGTCAAGTCTGCTGTTGAAGCTCTCCATTGAATTTTTTCAATTCAGTCATATTCTTCAGCTCTAGAATTTTTTTTTTAACGGTTTCTATTTCTTTGTTTAATTCTTATTTGTTCATGTATGGTTTTTCTACTTTTGTTTAGTTCTCTATTTGTGTTTTCTTACAGTTCACTTAACTTCTTTAAGAGGATTTTTCTGAATTCTTTGTCAGTGAGTTCATATATAGTGAGAAGAGGCATTCTTTGTTTTGTTTTGCTTTTTGTTTTATGTAAGAAAGGGCACAGTGAGAAAATGCATTCTTCTTCTCCTTCTTCTTCTTTTAATGTAAGCCTTGTTTAGGATGTAATCATAAGAACTAGTTCATTGAAATATCAATTGCTCTGCTATATGCCTTACATACATCTCTCATTTAATCCTCTGAAGAGCCTTAGGAGGTGGGAACTAGCATCTCCATATTTACACATGAGGGAACTTAGATGAAGCACAGTAAGAAGTGGAGAACTAGGAGTTAACCAGTGCTCTGGATGATTCTTTAAACTGGGCTTGAAACTTTCTTAATTTTGACTCCCATGACATGTCCCAGATATCAAAGGTCAATAAAACTTAAGATGCAGAAAGTCAGATCAGTGTCCTTCTTATGTTACTTCAGAAGCCTAAAGCTCTCTATTTAAAATCGGTTTTGGAACTAGAGAATACACATATTTTACAAAAAGTAAGTAATCTACTGATATTTGGCTTTTTTAAATTACCAAAGATCAGAGACAAGCATAGACTACATTTCCATTGTTCCTTCCTGGTGTGTTAAATTTAGGTTCCAACCACACCAACGACTTGTAAGAGGACATATGTGCAGGCCAAACTCACACAGACTGCACCAGCCCACCTTCCTGACACAGGCATTGAGGGATGTGGCAGTGGGAGAAAGAGCACAGTTTCTGGGCTTTTGGTTATACAAAGGAAACTCAGAACCAAGTTTGGAAGCAGGAGCTAGAAAGAACCTAGCTGTTCTGCATAATGCAATGAAAGGAATTGTTTTACTTGCTGGAGAAGTAGTAGAGAGGAAGAGAAAGAGGGAGCTGGAATCACTGTGGACACATGTGGCTTAGGGAATATACTTAAGGAATAGGAATGTTCAATGTTCACACATAAATCATATGTAATACTGCAGTATGAAATTTTCCCACCTCTCAATTCTTCAGCAAAGTTAGCTTGACCTCACTAAACCATGAAATCATTTTTCCTTCCTTAGAAAAAAGTAAGTGAAGAGAAGAGATTGGAAGAAAGGGCAGAACCACTTTCTTAATTCTTTCAAAATGGCAGAACTCCTATTTTATAGGCTAGAAGAAATGCAGGAAGAGGATTAGGATGCTGTCACCTCAAAAGCAAGGAAAGCAAAAAACATTAGAGCACCCTGGCCACCAGTTAAGAAATCTTGCAAATCTATGTTGTTTTTTCATTCCTATATAAGAAGTTACGCCTATTTAAAAAAAAAAAAAATTTTTAATTGAAGAAGTGCGTTGTTAGAACTTTCTAGAATCTGACCAGCCAACCCTCAGCTCTGACTCTATACTATCATCTATCTCCCTGAGAGAGCTCAGAGAGCAAGGAGCTCAAGTAGTAGACACCAGAGTTAAACTCCAGTGGCCAAACTTTTCAGCCCCCATTTTCCACATGCCCACCCTCTTAATCTGATTCAGCCTCAGGATTCATGCAGAGCTCGATTCTTTTGAACTTATTTACAAGTTCTATCATTATACTTGCCCACATTATGCAAGCAGTTTGCAATCTCCCCTAATTCTCTGACTTTAATTATATAATTGAACAAGCCAAAAACTCATTTTTCCCAGGAAACATTAAACATTACCATCTTAATGAAATTCGTAATGAAATGGTCCACTATGCATGCAAATGACCCGTAGTGGCCGGGCCACTAGCTTATCACTGGGCAAAGCAATAAGACAAATGCTCTTTCTTGTGTCAGTCACTGGGAATGTCATTTCTCACCCACACTTTTGGCTGGAATGATAATCCCACAAGACCAGAAGATGCACCTCCGTGAGACACATGGATATAATTAAGATTGGATGAAAAGAGTTTAAATGAAGTAGGAACTGATCTTAACCTATAAAAATCAAAACGTTTTCAAAGCTGAAAGAACTCACTTAAACTTTTCTTGCCAATTAAAAATAAAAAAGGTATTATCTGTACTTCTTTTCTCCAAAGACTAGAGGTCAGAGAGATTAACAGTTCTCTTCTCAACTTACTTTCCAGGAGTGAACGCAGGAAATGGCCAAAATATAAGAAACTTGGGGGACTTCTGGAATATTCAGCATTATAAAGGGATGACTCTTCAAGTATCTGCTCCTTACCAACTGTATTTTTCAAATACCCTTGTTGCATAAACCTCAAATCTTATATACACTACACACTGTCCTCATGCCAAAGTCACTGCACACCAAGATGGAAGGAAAACAGACCTGTTCACACTTTCATCCAAATAACATGGACAACAATGTCCTGTGCCAAGTAGACACCAAATTAAAGCACTTAATAATAGCTACTATTTATATAACAAACACCCAGTTCCCAAATCTTGTCAAATCTTTGCATTGCCATACACATGTCAAGATGCCCAAAATATCCATCACAGTACGTTATCCTACATATTCATAGTACTTTAGAGAAGAGAATGCAATAGCTGCATTTATCACTGTACCCAGCTGAGGAAATATTATTTCCCTTCCTCTTAAGTTCCTCCATTTTTCCACAAGACTTATAAGCAAAGGAAATTTATGTTTCTAATTTTAAAATAATTTAATTATTGAGATATAATTCACCCATTTAAAGTGCACAATTCAATGGTTTAGCGTATATCACATTATTAATTTTTTAATTGTGGAAAAATACCTATATCACAAAATTTGACATTTTTAAGTGCATGGTCCAGTGGCACTAATTACATTCAAAATGTTGTGCAACCATCACTGTTATCTATTTTCCAAAATATTTTCATCACTCCAAACAGAAACTCCAAAACCATTAGGTAGTAACTCTCCATTCCTCCTCCCCACTACCCCTAGAAACCTCTAATCTGCTTTCTATCTCCATAAATTTGCCTGTTCGAGATATTTCATATAAACATTTTATAAGATTTTTCCTTTTGTGTATGGCTCGTGTCAGTTAGAATATTGTCTTCAAGTTTCGTCCACGTTGCAGTATGTATCAGGATTTCATTGCTTTTTATGGCTGAGTAACATTGCATTACATGTATTCACCACACTTTATCCACTCATCTGTTGATTATAGGTTTATTTTTTAAAATACTTTGAATGCAGAGAATTGAGAAATCTCATACCTTAATTCATAGCACACTCTTCATCAGTCGCCCCAATAAACTTTAAAAAAAAAAAAAAAAGATGTGCCCCTCTCTCGGTTTTAGATAATTTCCTCATCCCCAGAAGCCTCTCCTATTTTCTCTCCCCCAATAGGCACACATGCTGATGTGTTTGGTGTAGATCCTTAAATATGGATGTAGGTTTGTAAAATATATAACTTGTTTTAATTTATATAAATGCATTTAATTTATATAAAGCTCATTCTGTTGCTTGCTTTTCCACTCAACTCTATGTTTTTCAGATCTACACATATTACTAAATCTAGTTAACTAGTTAATTGTTTAATGTTTAGTCTCTGAAATATGGCATAAAGAGATTAAATGGTCTCATGCTATTATATTTTCTCCACCGAGAAAGACAACTCCCAAAGTAATTTCTGTACTTCTTTGTGAGCAATGGACAAATCTCTTAATCTCTCTAAGTCCTAGTTTCTTCATCTTTATAATGAGGGGGTTACACCAGATCAGAGAGCCTTAATAGAAAATAATGTGCCCAACCCAATAGCAAAATCCAAGGCAGTAAAACCCTGGCATAAATGGAGGGGGGGAGGGGAGAGAAAGGGGAGATTTTCCAGATGATTCTGATGTGCGTCCCTTGTTAAAACCTCTGCCAAACATGGATCCCTGCAGTCCGTTCACTTTAATATACTAAGATTCTGTGATTATGGGAGAAGTGCCTTGGCAAAGGCCCTATAGCAAACCAAAGGCAAACTAGCACCTGGCAATAAAAACGATGCCTGTGTCCCAGCTCTCTGTTCTCTACATACAAAATCTATTTTAAAAGCATTTATGCTCTTTTATTGCTCCCTTCTATAAGTATATTCCAAGGATGAACTGCTCCCTGGTTAACACACTCATCCATAACTCCTTGGGGCTCAGTCCTTCCTTAGCTTGGATCATGCCCTCTGGTTTTTGTATTTGATAAAAGCTGAAAGAGGCTGGGAACATCTTTCATCTCTATTCCCATCAGAAATTTGTGTAGCTCAATAGGGTCACCTCTGAGTCTTCGCTTTTGCAAGGAATACAGATCTGGTTTCTATAGTCTGGTTTAGAAAGAAAATGCCTGTACCATTCTACACATACGCTGCTGCTTCTCCCTTACCCTCCAGGTCTTGTTCTGAATTTCATAATCAGAACCAACCTGCGGTCTTCTCTTTGCTGCCCCCAAGTCATATTGCTTAAAAACTTGGAAATACAGAAAATATGAAGTAGAAAATAAAAATCACTCTAATCCCATTGGGTGAGGCAATTATTTCTCACAAATATGGCCCCAACTTCACTGTCTCAGCCAGCACTGCTATCCCAAAGTGCCATACGCTAGTTGGCTTATTAACAGACACTTATTTTCTCATAGTTCTGGAGGCTGGAAGTCTAAGATCAGGACCCCAGCATGGTTGGGTTCTGGTGAGAGCCCTTTTCTGGGCTGCAGACTGCTGACTTCTTACTGTCTCCTCACCTGCCAGGGATCGGAGAGAGGAAGCAAGCTTTCTCGTGACTCATATGAAAGGATGTATCTCATCGTGAGTGTTCTACCTTCATGACCTCACCCAATCCAAATCACCTCCCATCACATTGGGGCATTGGGTTTCAACATGTGAAGTTTGGGGGGGACAAACATTCAGTCCATAACATTCTTTCTGATTTCAGTTAGTGGTACTCTATTGGTCCGGTTACTCAGGCCCCAAACCCAGCAATTATCCTTGGTTCCTCTCTTTTCTTTACTACCTCCAACCCATCAGCCCAGCCTCCCAATATAGCCTGAATCCATCCTTGTCTTTCTGTTTCCGTTCCTACCACCGTAGGCCAAACTGCCATCACCTCTCACCAGGGCTGCTCGCTTAGCCTCCCTGGTATACTGCAGAAGGAATGAAAAAATACTGACTCACAGAACAAGGAAACAAAAATATCCAGACAGACTGGAAGAATTAGGTGAAAACTAAGGAGATTAAATTTAATACAAATAAATGTAAGCTCTACTTTCCAAAATTCCATGGCACAAATTACAAGATGTATAAAGAACTTGGGTGATGTATTTGACTGCGAGCTCAACTAAGAAACGGTGTGATGTACCCAATCAAAACAGAAGTTCCTACCCCTTTGGCTGAGTGAATACAAATGCAGCATCCAGTATCAAGGGCATAGCATACTTTTGTGCTGGTTATACACAGTGTTCCGTTCTGGGAATCAGAATAAAATATAAATATATATACAGAGGGTGCCAAAAAAATGTATACGTATTTCAAGAAAGGAAACAACTGTATTAAAGTTGTAATACAATGAATGGCGGTACCATTCATTTGATTAACCCATCTTTTGAGCGAACGTCATACTGACATTGTTACCGTAATTCAACTCAACTTTGAAAAGTAACACATAGATAACATCTCTTAAACTGTGTACATTTTTTTGGCACCCCCGGTAGATATAGATCCAGAACTGACTGAAAGGGATTCTGAGTGGAGCTAAATGGGGTCACATGAGAAACAGATGCAAGAAGTGGGGATGCTTGTCTGGAGAAAAGAAGATTGAGGGTCTAAAGGGCACACCCACACCTGGAACTCACGAACACTTGCCCATGCTAGGAGGGGAAGTCTCCCACAAGGGAGCTCCAGAAAGAGGGGCAGACTTTGGTCCCAAAGAAATGCTCATGTCCTTTTCATTGCTCAGCTGAAATGCCTCCTCCTCAGAGAAGCCTGCCCTGATTACCCAGTCTAAATAAGCCCATCATTCTCCAAAACATCACCCTGTTTCATTTCCTTCCTTGCACTTATCGCCAGCTAGAGTTATACTGGGCTTTGCTTAAGCATATGCTGCTTCCCCAAATTTAGTGCACCACCTGTGAGAGCTGGGATCGTGTTTAACCTGTTCATCATAATATTCTGGGACTGAAAAGTGTAAGGTACATAGAAGGACTCAACAAATATTCTCTGACTAAAGGAATGAAGGGATAAATGAACGCCTTCCTCCCACAGCAGCTTCCAGCATTAAAGGGTCACGAAGAGCCATTCTCAAGGAGACCTGGTAAAGCATTTGGGGTTCCTGCTGGGGAAAGACTTACAGAGAGTTAAATTCATTATCTCCTGATTCCTGGGCTCTTCCTTACTCAATATGTTTCATTCTGTGAGTCAGTCTGCAGATCCACAACTGCAGATCCCTCGGACGTCCTCTGGTCTCAGGTTGCCCTGGAATCAGACCTGACTTCGGGCTCTCACCAGAGTGAGCTCCTGCTCTCCTTCCGGATTCAGCTGAGCCTTACTAAAGTCCAGGACATGTTGATCTTTGGCCTTCTTCACCCTAGATGGCATGGAGACCCAGGCTCCGGAGGAAACGAGAGAAGGCTCCCCAGAGCCTGGCACATTCCCTCTTAGAAGGTGAACTGAATCCAGCAAGCAGATTTTGTCTCTAGTCACACCTTCAGAAGGCTGCTTTAAATGGACAGCCATTCAACTAACAATACATGATCTCTGCCTATAGACATGGAAAACTACCAATAGTATATGTTTTTAATTAAAAAGAAGGTTAAAAAAATAATAGCTTGAATATAATCCCATGTTTGCTGGAAAATGAAATACACATAAAAAGTCTGGCAGGAAGTACAACAAAAGGTCAGTTATGTCATCACTGGGCAAGGCGAACACAAGTGTCTTTCCTTTCTTTTTTTAATATAACTTTTTAAAATCTTTTGCAATTATCCAAAAGCAACTTTTTATTTCCATACTTTTTTTTTTTAATGGTACTTTGGAGTTAAAAGGTGGTTTGTTTGCTAAAGACGGTTGTTTGACCTCACACGTGAGACTGATCGTGAAGTTGGGGAGAGGAGAGTGGCTGACGTCTGTGGACTGCACTTCTCCTGCTTTCTCGCCTTTAAATCTCACAATCCTCCCCTGAAGTCATAGCCCCATTTTATAGATGGGGAAACTGAGACTCAAGGAAAGTTAGCAATTTGCTGAAGTCATACTATTTAGGAGCGATGAGATTTGAATCCAGCTGGTTCTTCAACAGTGAAGACACCCTTTCCCCCTAAGCTGGCCAGTCTGAGGGGGGCAAGAGAAGCACCAGTTCTTAGGTTTGGGTGGATTTAATGTTAATGAGTCTCAGACTTTTAGATTCCTCTGTCCACAATTGACTTTGTTATTCACACAATGGTGCATTGCAACACTGACACCACCTGGAAGGTCGTAAGAAATAAAAAATCTCAGGCACCATCTCAGACCTACTGAATCAGAATCTGCCTCTTAACAAGCGGCCCAGGTGATTCACCTGCACGTCACAATTTGAGACGTGTTGCTTTAAAAATATATCCCCAGGCCCACTCCCTACCCAGGTTGCTATGGAAACTGGCTATCCCTGGCCTCTGCTCCCAATGTCCGGACTCTTCCCTCACAATAAAGTGCTCTGTCAGACACTCACAGGAGCCTTGGGGCCCACGAGGAGAAATGCTATCTCCAAAGACACTTTACTAATCAAAATAATGCCTGGCACTTCATAGTTTACGTGTGTAAGTCTCAAGGCTAGCTGGACCTGGTCCCTCTACAACGGCCAGAGCAGTGGTGTGTTGGCAAATGTTTAACAACCAGCTTGGGGTGGAGTCCTGATTTGCAGCACTTGCCAATTGCCATGGAGTAAATACTCCCACCAGGACCAATTCCAAGGCAGCAGGATGATGTCACTGAACGTGGAGCTGCGAACAGATGCCCCCAATAGGCTCGCAGGAGCAGGCCGGAGCAGGTACCAGCTCCAGCGCACCACTCAGCCAGAGCCTAATTTTTCTGAGTCAAGGTCCTTCGTGTGAGAGGGGAAGCCACAGCATTATTTCAGCTAATGAGGACATAATGTTTTATTGTTGGCTTCCACAGCCATTTAAATTTATCCATCTCTAATTAGTTTTGGAAAACAGAAAATGACTCGCCAAATATACTCTGCAACAGCCTGTCAGACCGTAAAATTGTCTGTGCTGGATGTTGTCTCAGAAAGCAGAGGGAGCCTTGGGTTTGCAGCGGAGAAGGGTTGGGAAGCCTGGGCTCAGCCTCATGAATAAAATATCTCCAGTAGCTTCTAGGTGGGAGGAGAAAGGGGTTCCAGCAAAGCCTGGGTCACGTATTTTCCCCTAACTCTTCCGTGTCTACGCTTATCATTCATTTCTCAACAGGGACAAGGTATGGCAGATGTGCACTTTTGAGTTAGGAAGATAGGAAGTCCAGTTGGGAATCTGAGGAGGAGTTGGATTGCTACAGAGGAGAGGGGAAATCGCATGTGTGGTGGAAAACTGGGAACAAATCTATAGAGGAAGGAAACAAGAACTATTTGATAAACTATTTGATAAACATTGAGTAGGTCCGTTCATTATTGCCGTCATTATTAGCCACCACTTTCTGAGCATTCACCATGTTCCAGGCTCTATACCAAGCAACTTAAGTCAATTATTTCAATGACTCTTCACAGAAATCCTATATCATCATCGTCTCCATTTTACGGGGAGGAAAGTGTGGCTTAAAGTTTAAGATATTTGCTCAAGGTTACACAGCTAGTAAGAAGAGGGGGCAGAACTCCAACCCAGGTCTCTCAGACCCTAAACACTGCAGTACATCACCTCTAAATGTGTGAGAGTGGCGGGGGCATGGCTGGAAAGGGAGACGTCCCTCCCTTCAACAGGTTCCTCCGAGCAGGTAGAGAGGAAGAAGAAATGGAGAGAAGAGGGACCACTGATTGTTCCCTAGGTTCCCTGACGGCTGAAAGCAGAGCACTAAGTTCCAATAGCCTCACCTACCAGTCTGCCTAGTTCAGGCCACTCCTGGGTGCCATGCTCAGTTCTGGAAATGATATTTTCAGAGGAACACTGACAAATTAATGCAGAAGCAGAAGAGAGGACAAGATGGTAGGAAGATTCCAAAGCTACCCTTGTTGGAAAGGAATCAGGCCAGGAAGGATGAGGCAGAACCAGCAAACACATCTGTCAGAAATTGCTGGCTGGTCACGAAACCTGGTTCCCCTTCTTCTGCGACACAACTAGACCCCATTTTTCTGGTTGTCTTTGCAGTTCACTGTGGCTGGAGACTGAGTTCTAGCCAACAGAATATGATGGAGGTGATGTAACACACCTCCAGGTGTGGCCCCTGAAAATCTCCCACGTGTAATTTCTGTGCTTTTCCTCCTTCCGCAGTGATACGTGGAAGCCGCTTGTAGAAGGAGGCAGAGCCAGAAGATGGAAGGAGCCCGGTCTCTGAATTATTGCTTGGAGACGAGCCTCCCACCAATCAAAAACGCTGAATTGAACTTGATGTGAGCAAGAAACAAACTTGTATTTATTAAGGTTCTCTTTTTAAAAGACACCCTTGCCAAAGCAACCAGGACCACCAGGAGAAAACTCAAAGGTGGAGAGTGATCATGATATCCAACTTCAAATATCTGATGGGCCACCATAAGTTAAAAGATTTTTTGATGTTACTCCAAGAGAACTCAGACCAGGGGTGGTAACTATAAGGAGGCTGATCGTGACACAGTGTAAGGAAAAGGATTCCTAAGAATCAGAGATGGCCGAAGATCTGGCTCCTGCCCACTCTCCAGTCTCTTCTCCCTTCACTCCCTCTGGGGCTCCCCACCCTTCCTCTCTTCCTTCAGCATCATGAGCTCTTTCTTGCCTCTGGGCCAGTGTGCATGCAGATCCCTCTGCATCAAACACTCTTCCTAACACTTCACAGTCCTGACTCATATATTCATTCAACAACTGTGTATTATAGCTCCATGCCACTCCATGCCAGGCACTGTTCTGGGTTCTTGGGATACAGCTGTGAACAAAACAGACAGAAATCATGGCCCGTGTGGAACTTAAGTTCTAGCCAGAGATAAACACTGTAGACAATGAACAAAGCAAATGAATCAGTGAGGTAGTATGTTAAGTGACAAGTGCTATGGGATAAAAAGAAAGGTATAGCAAAGAAAGGAGGATTAGGCGTTCCAGGGCAAGGAGTGGGGGTGGCAATAGATCGGTTGCCGTGTAAAATAGCGTGGGCATGGTGCTGGTGGGCCCCTTTGATAAGTTGGGGCACGTGAGGAACTCAGTCAGGGACTATGTGGGGGAGAACATTCCAGGCAGAGGGAGCAGCTAAAGCAAAGTCCCTGAGGTGGGGGCATCCCGGGTATGTTCACACAATAGCACGAAGGCCATTGTACGGAGTGGAGTGACTGAGAGGGGGTGCAGTAGGAGAGGGGATGAGACAACCAACGTGGGCACCTTGGGCTTCAGATTAAATGTCACCTCCTCAGGGAGGCCCTGGTGAACCCCCAAATCTGAACTACCTTTCCCTCCCTCAATCCCATTATTGGTCTTTTATGACACTGCATTCGTTCGCTAGGGTTGTTACAACAAACTGGGTGGCCTGAACAACAGAAATGTACGAAATGCTTAAACAGTTCTCGAGGCCGGAAGTGTGAGACCAAGGTGTCAGCAGAGTAGGTTCCTTCGGAGGCTGCGAGGGAAGGATCTGCTCAGGGCTCTCTCCTTGGCGTGCAGATGGACACCCTCTCCCTGGGTCTCTTCACATCATCTTCCTTCTAAGCCTGTCTCTGTGTCCAAACATCCCCTTTTTATAAGGACACCATTCGTATTGGACCAGAGCCCACCCTAAAGACCTCTCTTTAACCTATTACCTCTGCAAAGACCCTATTTCCAAATCAGGTCACATTCTGAGGTCCTGGGGGTTGGAACCTCAACACAGGAATTTGGGGGAAAACAATTTAACCCACAATAGACATTTTAAGTTGTAATTATTTCACCCATGTATTTAATTGTTTAGTGTCTATAACCTCCACTAGACTGAGGTGTCACCGAGGCAGCGCAAGTCGGTTTCAGCCGTCTCACTGCACCCAGCACTGAGTCCATTCCCTGGCAGGTGCTCAGTTGCTATTCGGTGCTTCATTACTATTTGTTGGCCAAGTGAACGACTGTTGAAATAAGCTGCCTCCAGAGGGAGTGGCTGCCGACCCTGGAGTCACTGGGACAGAGGTCTGGTGGTCATTTGGTGGGGATTCAGGCATCATAGGGCCCAGGCAGACAGAGCAAAGTAGACACCCCGTTCCCACTCTGAGACTCTGGGATCCCCGGGCCTTCCTGCAGTAAAGCCCGGCATTCATTTCGTCCTGCTGCAAACAGACAGAGCAGCCTCCTCTTGTCCTTCAGTCCTGAGTTCTTCCTTTCCATGTAAAGTCCTTGTCCCTCAGAGCTATCCCTCAAGGCTGTGCTGTGTTCTGTTGACAAATTAGAAATTCTACAGGTTTCCAGCTTGATAGTGCCCATTGGCCTTTTCAAAGAACAACCAGATAACAATTCCTGCAGTTCGAAGGAAGCAGGGTTTACGCAACTCTCTTCTCTCCTCCACCCCTCCTTGTGATCTCTGTAGCACAGACAGTTGGCTATGGAAGGACACTGTGTAGTGTGTAAGAATAAACCTCTGGACAGAGACTAATAAAGCATCCAACGTTTCACTGGGAGAAACATGCAGCAAAATGGCAAAGAGCAAACGTGCAGTGTAGACCTTGGTCTCTGTCCTTTTTCCAGATGCTGATTTGTGATGGAACTTCAGAGATGTCATTGAACCTCTCCGGGCCTAGGTTTCCTCATCTATAGAATTGGAGAGAATACTAACAGGGTTCGTGTCGCACTAGAAGGCTTCCAAGCATTATTCTAATGTGAAATATTTTATTATAACCTAATGATCACCTAGTGATCCAGATTTTTTGTCATCACCCCCAACGCCTTGTAAAATCTGGCCCCTGACTCTCCAAACTGACCTGGAGGTCCTCTCCAGCAAGTTATGGGTTCATTCCTTAAATACACAAGTTCTTTGCTGCCCCAGGACCTCTTTCCTCTGCTTGGAGTAGTTTTTCCTCCCAACATTTACCATGTTTACGTGCTTCTTTCCCTTTAGTTCTCAGTTAACACAATGTTTTCTAAGAGAAGCTTTCCTTTTCTGTCCATGCTGCCTAAAATGGATGCCGCCACCACCACCACCACCACCGGCCTGCTCACTCCCAGCCTTATCTGATGTCATAGGACTCACTATGTCATTCCATTCATTCCAGTCACTTGCCTATCGGTTTTATCAGATCAAAGGACCACGTCTCCCTCACTTGCGACCCCCACTGCCCCGCACAGTGCATGTGACCCACAACAGTGGTTCAACAAATTTCTGCTGAGCGCAGGTATAGATTCATCTCTGACAGCAGACAATTGAAAACAATACAAAGTCCCAACAAAAGGGGAGGACTAAGGAACTTCTGGTACATTCATGTTAGAACAAAAACCGGTCTTCCCTCCTGAATTTCTGCTTCATTTTCACACTACTACCATACTCACAACACTTCTGACGCCAGATACGTGGGGGGTTTCCCCACCAAGCAATAATCTGCGACACCAGCTGGGTGTCCTACAATGTACCCCAATTCTGACACTATGTACCTGGAACTAGCATCAGATCCCACAGGGTAAGGGCTCCGTCCCATGAGACTACCCCCCACTTCAGATGCCAATCCCAAGCAGTAGGTCTCCAGGTTACTCACAACTTCTGTCCGACCTGCCTACAAACCAGAGGTTCCCAGACTCCCGCTTTGGATTTGACTATTTACTGGAGTGGTGCACAGACCTCAGGGAAACACTTAGTTATGTTTACCAGTTTTTTTAAAGATCTGATCTTTCTACAGAAAAACAACCAGATGGAGAAATACATGGGGCGAGGTCCAGGAGGATCCCGAGAGCAGGAGCTTCTGTCCCCACAGAGTTGGACATGACACTCCCAGTATGTGGATGGGTCCGAACCCCATACTAGTGGGATTTTATGGAGGCTTCTTCCATTTTCAGCTCCTCTCCTCTCTCTAGAGAATGGGCAACGAGGGCTGAAAATTCCAAGCTTCTAATCATGGTTGGTCTTTCTGGTGACCAGCCCCCTCCAGGAGCCCACCCAAAGTCACAGACTGTTCTAACACCCAGGAAAGTCCAAGGATTTAGGAACCCTGTGTCAGGAACCAGGCTGAGAGACCAAATGTAAAACCAAAGATGCTCCTAGTGCTCTTATCACTTAGGAAACGACAAGGGTTTCAGGGGTTCTACGTCAGGAACTAGGGGCAGAAACCTATATATTTTTTTCTATTATCTCACATTGCACTTAATAAAATGTTTTGGAGCCATTCCAAATTATCACTGAGAAGACTACGTAGTGGCATAGGGAAATAGTTGGGATGTATTATTAGGTTAAGAAAATGCTGTTTACACTTACATTGCAACTATGTTAAAATACAAAGCCATATGGTCAAAAACTAGAAGCAAACAAAGGAATGTGAAAACAGTCAAATGACTTGCTAAGGTGATAGTACGGTCGGTGTTTTTTGGGTTTTTTTCTCTTTTCTTTCTGCTTCGGTTGCCATGATGCTGTTTGTTCAACAATTACAGTTTGCTTTTCATCACTAAACTAGGCACATGGTTGAACTGCCCCAAAAAGGGAGTCAAACATTTGCTCCCAGGTTTATGTGGAATGAACATCTTTTTCAGACATTTCTAGAGCCAGCTAGGAAATGATGAAGTGGGGAACAGGGTGTAGCATGGCCTTTTGAGCCCCTATGAACTTGTCTGGAAGTTATGCATCAGGAGTGAGGACGCACCCAAAATACCTGAAATGAGGAGGGTCCCCAGAGGGGAAGTCAGGGTGTGGCACCGATTAAGAAAGGGAATGCCTGCTGCCTGGCCAAAAATGACACCAATAGCCACGACATCAGTCAAGATTTTTCAGAGCAACAGCTTAACATGCACACAGCGTTTCTGTTATTAGGGCCATTTCACATACAGAATCTCATTCAACCCTCAAAACGCCTCTTGTGAGGTCACTGGTTATCACACACACATTACAGAATACAAACTGACACTTGGAGAGATAACTGTCTTCACTCTTACCTTGCAGACTAGTGACGCATCAACGAAGGTGGTGGGATCTGCGGCACAGAATTGTGTTCCTGGGAAGAAAACTGCACCATGAATTTTCTTAGCCAAGTCATTACCGACGAGTTCCTATAACTATGGAGCGACATGAAGGCTAAACTACTGGGGTACACAAACTGCCTGATCGTGAGGTCCTACACGCTGGTTCCGGAATTCTCAAGCTGTTCCCCATTGAGACACACATGAGGGACGACACTCACACATGTGATGCACCTCCACGGAATCCTCAGGGTCACACCCCATTTCCAGTCACTCACTGACATGACTTTCTCACCTGGCCAGGAAAGCACCCTACGGCACAAGGAAGCCAGAAGGTGAGCAAGTAAATCGTGAGACTACTTCGATATTTTCAGAATTATTAGCATGAGAAGTTGTGCACAGTGGCTAAGAGCACAGGCTTTCGTGACAGACAGAACATGGCTTCACATATTAGTTCTAATTCTTTCTAGCTATGTGACCCTGAGCAAGTTTATTTACCTCTCTGAGTCTCAGTTTTCGTGAACTGGGGATAATACCCATCTCATAGGGTCCCCGTAAGGATAAATAAGATAATACACACAAAGCTCTTTGCAACAGGGTTAGTTCAGAGCATGCATTCAGTAAGTGTTAGCTAATGAGAACTTCAGTGGTGCTGCTACAAATTACTTGAAAACTCCTTCAAAACTGACCACAAGCCACTAGACAAGCTTTGGCTCTGAGTGACCTTGATCCCAGAGTTTTGCCCACCAAGAGTTGAGAGTTGGACAGTTGGTATGATGAAGTTCAGGATGAAGCTGGACCATTCCCGCGGAAATCCTGCCAATCTCTGTGGTGCTCCCTCATAGAGAATAAGACCCCGTGGAGGGTGCAGAAGGAGAAAAGGTCAGAGAACCCATAAAGAGAAACATTGATAAATCAGGGAGAAAAGCTTGGCACACCCAGCAGATATTTACAAGCACAACATTCATACAAATCTCTTTGTAAGGCTTCTGCAAGGAGGGCAGGGTTGGCCTGGAAGTACAGGTAAGATGTGGGTGGGAGAGGAGAGGCAGGGCAGAGTCAGGCATGAGAGAGAAGGAGGGACGTGCTGCGTGCGACGCAGGGAGTTTGTGCCGGGAGCTCTGAGCAGAAATCCCCTTGCCCTCTTCTGCTTGTCTCTTCTGTCATCCTCTGCCCTTCCCAAAATAACTCAGCCCTTTAGCTAAGCTATCAGGATGCTCCACGTTCGTTCTGCTTGCACTGTTTCCCCAGCTAGCTAATTAAATATAGCACATTTAATTGAATCATAGCGAAGCCGATCGCTGATGTCTCTACACCAGGAGGGAAAACGGTAGAGTGTGATGAAAACCAACTGCGTCTCACTGGTGTCAGCTAGAACTCTGCAGATATTTTCAAACCTCAGCATAAAAAGCATGCTATTTGAGGCAATATCATGTATAGATTAGAGTAATCTCCCAAACAAGAGAAGAGAAGATATCCCTTTTATACAACAACAGTTCAGTAAATTGTGTTTAGCTTGCGTAGGATACTGTTAATTACAGTAATTTATCAAAGTGGCATAAGGTGGCATTCACACACACAAAGCGTATTTTCCCACAGTTGAAAATCCTTAGTTTTATATAAGCTGAAGCTAGTACTAATTGAATTTTCACTTGGGTAGATAAAATCTCTAACAACTCCGGAATAACTAAATGCTCTTTGCTCAATGGTGTAGACTGGGATGATTTACAACACCTTTCACACAATCATGCTAATTTTGCTTTCATATGATTAATTAAAACAATATGTTCATTCTTCTTGAAGTGGAATTAGGGCACCCAAGGAGTTGGCTTTTATTACCAACATCCCTATCCAGCAATAAAAGCAACATTCACACATTGTCTTCAAGAAAGTGGTCTGCACATGGGGCCCTGATGGAGAGGCTTTGTCAAGTTTAGCTTTGCTCTGTGGACGGCAATGGAGAAGAGTCTGATCGGCAGATAAAGGTTTCTGGAACTTCAGAGCTGAAAAGGACTTTAGAGGTAATCTTGTGAAAACCTCCCATTTCGCAGATAAGAAAACTGAGGCTTGGCAAGGCCAACAAGTTGTTCCCAACTTACAAGGCTCCATTTTGGGCAGAATTGATACCAGTATCCAGCTACCTTAATACTGAACCCAGTCTTTCAGAGGAAGAGCACTGGATTGGGAGTCAGCAAACCTGGATTTAAGATCCAACTCTGCTGCTGACTCACTGCAGGACCTCATAAGCAGGGAATCAATCTCTCTCCCTCCCTCCCTCTCTCTCTCTCTCCCACTTACCACTTCAGTAGAATTGGGATGATACCACTTGCATTGTCAGTCTTCCAAGACAAGACGGCTATGAGATAGGAGCACTTTGTTTGAGGCACTCCTCCACCCCAACTCCTATTTTCTCCTAAATTCCCCAGACTCAGTGCCTTACATTCCCCTGCCTCAGTGCCTTACACTCTCTGCTCCTTAGAATGCTCAAAAGGGACCTCTTGATTTTACCAGCTGGGAAAGCTGACAGGCTGGGAGACAGCAAGGCCCTCAGCTAACTAGTGGCAAAGTTGGTTTGGAGCCTGTGGTCATTGCCACCTCTCTATGTTCCGTCCTCCTGTACCCACTCCCTCAGAGAACTGCCATCTGCCTTGGGTGACATGGATGGCAACTCTCTTGGCTGAGGATCCTTAACCCTGAGGGAGCCCGACTCACCCTGAGGCATTAGTGACCTAGCCAGTCCCAAAAAGGAGACCCTTTTGTATCAGGACCTCTGAGATCAGACTCAAATTCTTAAGCAGTTAAAGACAAAAGGCTTCCACCACCTACACTTTACAGACGGGAAAACTGAGGCCCAGGAGGAAAGAAAGTACCATTTACTAAACACCTCTGTTGTGCTTTGTCAGGGGATCACACGCAAGGGCAGAAAGAACATAGGACTTGTCCCAGGTTGTCTGGCTGTGAAGGGTTTAATCAAGACTCGCTCAGGATCGTTCTGCTGCACATGCAAATGTCAGCCCTCCCCCCACCTTCCTCCCAACCACTTACGGAGCTTAAGTATCCAGGGCTAACTAAGTGCTTTACATGGACTAATTCAGTTTATACTTTGAACAACCCTCTACGGGGGGTACTACTCTCACCTCCACCTGAGAGATGAGGAAAGGGAAGCAGAGAGGTGAAGTTACCTGCCTGAACTCACATGACCAGTGAGACCAAAGGCTGACATTCCAATCCAGACTGTGTGTCCCCAGAGACCCCAGTCCAAAGTCTGTGCTCCGTTGACTGTCTTCTCCAACGTGCTGCCTCTCCTTAAACTTCCATTAGGTTTGCAAGGTCTTTGGACCTTAATGGAGCAATGCTCTTTATGCGAGGGTAAAATAAAATTAACTAGGAGGTGCCAAGGTCAGGTGTCACAAGCCTTCAAACTGATAGTGCAAAGGCTTCAAATGGACCTTCCAGAGTTCTTGCTTCTCCCAAGGAGTCACTGGCTCCATGAATGCCATCGGCATAATGACAACCCTGTTCTCAGCCTCAGCCCCCACGTGGCCAGCGCCCGAGTGAGTGGCTGCCTCCTACCTCCCTCTGCTTCATGCTCCACTGGAAAGTGCAGACAGCCAAACTCATGGACTGTGGAAGTCATAAACACCCACTTGGCCCTTGCGGCCCGTTCACCAGAAAGACTCATCGGTTTCTCTAAGCCAGGCTGACAGTCAAAAGGAGGGAAAGCAATAAAATAAACATCATGGGCAATATGGGATAATACAGCAGAAAAATGGGCACTTTATCCAGATGAAAACATTAATTCATTCATGCATTAATTCATCATTCATATTATCACAACTTCTCACCTTCCCAAACTCAGTACTTCTATGCAAAGATTCTAGAATCACAGCAAATAATCAAATGTTTCTTCTAGGTCCTTTAAAATGAAAAAAAAAAAAAAACACAAAGATTTGTATTCCACTTTTGCAAAAGAGAAGGAATCGTGCATAGCTCTGAAAAACAGCCACAAATTATTTTGTCATCCTTTGAAGATAATTTCAGGTAGAGAAACAAAAAACGGTAAACCCTTCCTGCAAACCGTGATGGTAAGACTTATTCTCATGTGGAGCCGTGCTCAGATTTTGAGGTTGGAGTTGGGCTACCGAGGTATAGGTCTTAGTGCTCTCTTCCCACTGACGAGCAGTGTGACCTGGGTCAGTCACCCGTCTCCGCCCAGCTACTTCCTGTTCCCCTGTACAGTGCGGATGATGCCAGAAGTGTACCAACATCGTGGGGTTGCTCAAGGATTCAGTGAGATTACACATGGGAAGCTTCAGTAAACGCTGCTGATTATCAGCGTGGGGTATTTATTTTTGTTGGTAAATATTTGTTACAGTAATGAAAAATCTTCCTATTGGAAGAGACAGAAACCAGCTGACATTAAACAGCACAGGCGCTCTAAGAAGTATTTGTGGAGCGACCAATAACTTAGCTCTGGAATCAAATTATGTCACTGTACTCTCAGTTGGGATTCACTGGGTTATGCTTCAGTGAGAAAACAAATAACTCCCACATCTCAGGGACTTAGCACAAGGTTCTTATGACCTCACACAAAGTGTACTGCGGCACAGACAACTCTCCAGGGTAGCTGTCCTCGGGAGAAGCTCAGAGACCCAGGTTGTGGGAGGCCCCCCGCCCTGTAGGCCACCATCTATACCACGGAACCTCCTCAATCAACATGCAGAAGACAGCTCTAGGGGCATCTTGTACTAGCAATGAAGTCCTTCCCTCCAGGAGGGACCTGTCATTCTGCTCACAGCCCATTGGCTAGACCCAGTGAGCAGCCCCACCTACTGCAAAGAATTGGAACACGTCATCTTCCACATGCCTGGAAGGAGAGGAGAATCAGACATGTGTGAGCGCTCACGGTCTCCACATAAAATACATTAAAGTAAAATGACATTCTATAGAAATTATACCCCATTTTCAATTATTCAGAAGATCTAAAGAAAAGAAAATAGCCTCAAACCTATGAATACGGCTTTCCTGCTACTCCATCGCTGAGCCTCAATCCCCACACTTCTGACTAAACCCGTATTACAGCCCAGCAAAGACTAATTCCATTTGCAAGTTCAAAGTTTATTTACTTTGCACACTCCGCTGTTAGACAGAAATGACCTTCAAAGTCCAATTGAGCATATAATCTTACTAGCGGCAATTGACAGTTCTTTGCAAAAAGCCTTTTTTAAAAAAAAAAGTATGCCTATTCTTTGACTCCATAATTCCACTTCTAAGGTTTAACCTGAGGAAATAAGCATGGATGTGCACACAGATATAGCTACAAGGAGGTTCCTCGAGTCCATTTGTAACAGGGGAAAAGTAAGAATTAACCGAAATGCCAGCAAGAGGGTGCTGATTAAATTAAAGTGTGTCCTCACACCAGAATAATACACAACCATCAGTAATCACACTGTGAAGGTGTATTTATTAACGTGAAAAGACATTTTGGTACATTCAGTAGGGGGGACAGCAGCCTATAAAATGGTACGTACACCGCATATGCCTGGGAAAGACTCTGGAAGACAATATATCAAGGAATTAATAATGTTTGTTCTTGCGTGGGTGGGATTATGGGTGTTTTTATTTTCTCTTCTTTTTGCGAGACTATTATTTTCTACCATTTTACACACTGCCATTGAAATAAGAAAAACAAGGTAGTTTGAATTACAAATAAATAATATCCATGGGTCTATTATACACCCACCGCCCACAACGAGGCTTTTATCTTAGAAATTGACTGTGGGCGATCAGGTTCTTCTTAGTCTTTACTACTCACAATTACTACTGATGACAGTAATAGCGGGTGACAGCCCCAGTTCATAAGCCTTTTCCTGTTCACAAGTCTCCCCAGAACTGTAAGGGAAGGTCACATAAGCCTTGCTAGCCCCGCTTTACAACGAGGGCTCCAAGCCACTAACTGACTTGCCCAAGGGTGGAGACGACATAAGAATCCCGGCCTCTTCCAGACCACTGTACTGTCCAATGCCAGGGAATAGTAGTGTGTTCTGGGGGTGTCATTCCCATAGAATATCATGGGAAAGTGCCCCCTGGAGTTGTGCTGTGTCTAGTCCTGCTCAAACCTTTACTGGATAGCGACGAGTCCTACACTAATTAGCCAGCCTGTGTCAACAGTGGATTACAGGTAAGGAAGCAAATTACTATTCAACATGCATTTATGGAGCACCCCTACAAGTTAGCATGGTTGGGGTACCTGAAACTAGTAAGTTTGGCCTTCAGGCAACGAGGAGAGATTTGAGGGTCCTATGTGATAGAATCATGTGATCGAAGCTGTGTTTTAGAAAGAAAATTCTGGCAGAAATAAGTTAAGAGTCAGTTGAAGTGAAGAAGACCAGAGGAAGTAGGGACACCAGTGAGTTAGAAGGCTGCTGCAATTGTCTGGGCAGGAGAAAAGAAATGCCTAAACGAAGGCAGAGGTGCCTGCCTGATGGACAACGTCACCATCATCATCGTTTTGATAATATCAGTAATGTACCGGGCACTTACTCTGTGCCGTATGCCATGCTAGTGATTTATGTAACGACCCCATTCAATCTTCAAACTAACCCTCTTAGGTAGATACTATTATCCCCATTTCTGAGGTTAGGGTTCGGAAGAGTTCAGTCCCTTGCCCAAAGCCACACACTAGTATAAGGCAATGCTTCCAAGTACCTGCAAAGCTTGTCCGCTGAGCCATCGTGCTAAGAACTGGTAAAAGATGGTGAATGGCTAAATGGAGGACATGATGAGAAGAGGAGATAATGAGTTTGCTTCCAGAAGTGTGGACTGCCATGGAATTTCCAGATGGACTAACGCAGTAGCCATGGAGAAAGGCTGGGGCTGAAGACGAATCTTTGGAAGTCATCAGCGAGCAGGTGAAAGCTGATGCCACGAGAATGGACATGAAGAGAAGCTCAATGAAGAGAATACATGGAGCAGACAGCCTTCAATGGAAGCCTGGGAGCCGCCACCGTTCAAGGCTAGGGAAGCTTCTTTTAACAAGCAAGATACGCTCAAGGCAGGAGGAAAACTGGGCAAGAACAGGGCCAAGGGAACAAGGAGTGAAAATGGTTCCAAAAAGCACAGGATAAACTTAGCAGTGTCAAATGCTACACGTCCACAGGGGCTAGTAGTTTTGAGCGCTGATGAAATGCCAGGCACTATCCTAAGTGCTTTGTGTCTCTTCCTTCATTTAACCCTCACAACAATCCCATGAGGTAGACAGCAACGCAGTTGACAAATAAAACTACCCTGCCCTAGGTCCCATGGCTTATCACGTCTCATGTTTTCTGAGCACTCAGCACATGCCAGACCCTGTTCTACACACAGAGTCACTTAACCCTCGCAACAACCTTGTTAAGCAGGGACCATTGTTACCCCTATTGTACAGATGGGAAAACTGAATCCCACAGCAGTTGCCCAGGATCACATGGCCAGTAGAACTATCCAGGTATAGCAGACCCACTCGTGAGGAAGTTAAAGACTGATATATGAGTACTTGGTGGATGAAGGGGAGGAACATGAATCTTAATCAAAGTGAAATGTGGAAATGGAAATGCAGAGTCCGAAGAAAACTAAAGAATGATACAGCTCTGGTGTTGGAAGAGGCCGGAGGCGTGCATTAATGCTAGTCACCACATGCCAAGCACATGGCACCACTGTACTTTCTGGCCATAGGACTGGGTCCATCCGGTGAATTGTGAGAGGACATGAAGTAGGTCGCTTCCGGGCCAACTGATTGCCAGGAGGAGGCGCTCCAGAGCACTCTTTCCTTCTGTCATAGCAGTCTGCAGCAGTGGAGATGGTGGCTGCTCCATCAACCTGAGACCTGGGGCAAGGGGACATAGAAACAAGCCTCCAGAGGACCCACAGTGGACCTGGGGCATGAATGAGAAACCTGGCTGACACGAAGCCTCAAATGCGATCTGGATGGGGACACTGAGGAGCCAAAAGGAAAGAGATCTGCCCAACACCACAGAGCTGGCTACCTGGAGGCACCGAAGGGCAAGAATCCCAGTCTCTGGCACCCCAGCTCGTCCTTTCCTCTACATCATTGTGCATTTCCCACATCTTGCAAGTCACCATGCCTTCTGAGCCAAAGCATATTCTGCTTCTGTCAACTAATGCAAAGTCTGAATCACTGCCGAACTTTTACAAACTGATTCCTTGGGCAACACACTCAGAACTTAGTTTTCTCAAGAGGCAGAGGGAGAAGGCACAGGGGTTCGGAGGAGGTGAGGGAGGGTAAGCCTGCTCTATTATTTATAGAATCAGGGCTAATTTAATTAAGTTTTGACAGAAAGTGCTCAATTTCACAGACAGTTGCCACCCGTTCCCGCTGCAGTCTGGGTCTCCTCGTAGTAACTGACTCTGCTCCATCTTCCTCTTTGATGTATGAGGCTATAAAACAGGGAGTAAGCAAGTCACCTTCGAAGAGTCCTTTGTCACTGCAATAACTAGAAGTAATTTATGGGCACCTGGAATTTGGGCTCTCTGTCTCTGACTCAGCAATAGACTGAAACCAAAATCTGGATGCTGGCAGCCAATCCAAAGGTCAAAGTGACTCTGAAAGATATCAGGGCTTCTACAGCCTAGGATAAGGAAACATGAGTCTCCACATTCAGCGATGAGACCATCAGCAAAGACTTTAGATCCCGGCTGCCTCTTCATTATTTGGGATTTACCTCACCTTTGGGGTCTCCTGGGATGCCCTGACCCTGTTCTGACCAGCATCCAAGTCCCTCCCATCCTTCAAGGCCCAGTTTAATCCCTGCCTCTTCTAGGAAGCCCTCCCTGACTGCCCTGACCCATGGCATGTATTGTATGTTCTGACTTTACAATTCTTTTGGCACTTGTCACATTCTCCCTTGCTCTTTATGTGTGCACATCTAGACTCCGTAGATGTTTCTTACAGAAATAGATTTCACCTCATGTGCCAACTCTGATCAATTACTAGTGGTTGCCTAGAGTGCTAGAGACTTCTGAGGTTGTATCTGGGCTCAGTGGTTAAGAGAGTAATGAATGATTAGCAAGGTCTGCAATGGGTGTGGCCAGGTAAAAAAGGAAAACGTACGGTACCTTTTTGCCCTCTGTGCTATATACAGTAAGTTCTTTAAAGACAGAGTCCATAACATATACATACTTACTATATTCCCAGGAACATTTTGCATAGGCACACAGTGCATGCTCCCAAATTATGTGATACTGAATATTTCCCATTTTAACAATGACCTAACGTGAATGCATTAGTCATGTATTCTAATGATGCTTCTTTCAAACAGCTCTTAACACACGTATCTGTATGCCTGACTCCCATCAGAGATTTTCCCAAAGCTAGATTTTATATGAGGAATGGCTTTTGACACATCAGCCCCCTACTGTTTCTGTATCTGAAAATATTAACACCTTAATAACTCCTAGTGTCTGTGCAGTTATTAATGATTTTCAAAGTTTTTGTACCTAATCCCTCATTTGATTACCAACTGGCTTTAATGAGGTAAAAGGTTATTCCCAGTTACAGGTTTGAAACCTGTTTAGAAGCGTAATGATTAGTCAGAACCAGAGAGGTAACCCAACAAACATTTATCAATCACCCATCAAGTTAAATAAATACTGAAGATCTAGGCCAGTGTTTCCTACAGTTATCTGCCCACAGAGTGTAAGGGTTTTTGTAGGGCCACTACATGTTTTTCTATGGTCAAATAGGTTTGGGAAACAACAAGTTTCCCTTCGGTAGGACTTCTCAGAGCTTTTACTACATGAATGCACTAGGTGAATTGCACAGAGGACCCTCGACGTGAAATATTTCTCACCTTTTGGAACCCAGAACCCCTTTTGACAAGAAGCACCTGAGTTTTACAAAATCTTTCAGGAAATGCTTGCCTGGGCTCATCAAACTCCTGTCCTTACACTTATGTAAAGTTACCAGGAGGGACACGAGAAGGACAGCAAAGTTATGAGCCTGGGCTCTAGAACCCACCTGGGTTCAAGTTCTGGCTCCAGCACCTACTGGTTGTGACCTTCCATAAGCCACGGAATCCCAGCCCTCACTTCCCCTCTAGTAACAGGCAGATTGTAACCAGGCCTAACTCGTAGGATTGTCGTGAGGGAGGGCTCAGAGAAACAAGGCAGCTCGAGTGCCTAGCTCGTGTAAGGACTCAATAAATGTTAAATGTTAGCTGACAGTATTGCCAATGTGTAAGAGTCAGAGTTGAATCTATTTGAAAACAGAACAAAAGGCCACCGGTTGGGTTCCCTAGAAAGCAGACTCCAAGATGAAATTTGGTGTGCAGGATGTTTCTTGAGGTCAACCTTGGTGGAAGGGAAGGGAAGAAAGCAAGTTGAGCTGTGATGCAGCCTAATGACAGCCAACCCCATGGGGAGAGTTCTAGAGCTAAAGCAACCCTTCGGGAATGACTCCAGTAGGGCTGAGAAGGCTGGACTCCATAGTCCCACATGGAGGTCAGTGGATGCAAGCCACCCAGGAAGGACTGGCCTTGGGTAAGAGGACTCTTTGCAGCTCAGGCAATCAGCCCCTCAAGGGGCCACCGGCACTGCCAGAAGCCAGGACAAGTCTTCCACCAGACGGGTGTCTGAGCAGTGGACACAATGTCCTGCACATAACGTTCACCATGAAAAAAAAAAAAAGACAAACAAAGCAAAAGCTTACTCTGACCCACTGGGAAGGAAAAAAGGCAGTCTGCAGACATCAACCAAATCTAGTCATTTATTCATTCATCACTTATTAATGCCTACCATATGCCAAGCCCCGGGGGCTCTGGGCTTATGAATCAGATACTGATTTTATAATAATGATAATAATAATAATAATAATGTTTTCTCTTGACTTTTTAAGGCATGAAAATAAAGTCGGGGAAACAGAGACGGAAGAGATATCAAATCACTTGAAGCCAGGATATATTCTCAGGTTATCAGTCCCCTATCAGCCCAGTACGAAAAGGTGTTAATTTGAATGAAGAAAGGGACACGGCCATTTTTTTTCCCCACAGCAATACATCAAGTTGTTCTCCAGGTGACTTAGCACTTGGCAAAGTGTGTGCACTGCACAAATTGAATTCCCAGGTTTGGGGAAGCCTGGGCAGCCTCGAGGCACATGAGGATTGATTGCTTTGGGTGCTTAAAATGCCTCCCACTCCCACTCGGTCGTGACCTTCTCCCCCTGCCCATGGCCCCTGGTTAGCCACAGCGGGGGGCTGAGCACAGGTTAACAGCACACCTAATCAAACAAAAGCAGCCCCAAGGAGACAGGTCCCTGGTGGCCGGGAGTAGAGCTAAGTCCTCCGTGTCCCTGGAGGGCATGGCGGGCTCCTCTCGGCCCTGGAGCATCTTCATCCTCAGTGCGTATCTGCCCCTCGGGATGCCTCTCATCCTCTGCATTTGGTCCCTTACGGTGTTTTCCCTCAGGCATTGCTCTCCTTTAGCACAAACTAGCTCTTGCTTTTCCTGCCGACCTTCGCACACAGCTGTTTTCCTCTTGTCTTTTCTTGAAAAGAAAAGCCAGCAAGCTACCCTGCAACTAACATTTCACATCTGCAGCCGAGAGCCAGGCACTGCAGCAACGATCACTGCTCCCCTGGAGATGAGGGCACTGAGGCCCAGACAGACGAAGTGACTTGCCCAAGGTCACAGAGCAAAAAGGCAGGACACGCGCCAAGCCCTCTGTACCCCAAACTAGTCGCACACGCCACCTCGCAGCCACAGGGCCCGGCCACACGCTGGCAGTGTGTCTTATACTCGGTCAGTACCGGATCCAGGCTATGGACTGGGGGGATTGCCTGGGAATCCACAGCGACAACGGGCAGCCTCCAAGAGGAGGCCCATGCCCACACTTGTGTGCAGACATGCGACCCAACTCGAGCGCACCTGAGGAAACCAAAGGTGTTTTGTTTCCTCTTCGTAGTCCTATCAAGCCAAAGCAACAGATGAAAATTTTGGAATAAAATAACAGATTTGTTTCACCTTCACTGTCTTACGCGAATTTAGGAAATTCCAGTCCTCCAAACTTGAATATTTTTCTTGTGAGTTAAAGTTCTTGTTTTAAAATTTTCCCTGGTCCTTCCCAGGTATTCATTCTACACATTTTCTTTTACTCAACAAATACTCACTGAGCACCTACGGTGGCCAGACGCTGTGCTAAGTGCTGGGGACCCAGGTGAGGCCCAGGCAGGCAGATTCCTGCCCTCAGGGGTCTTATAGTCTGCAGCTTAATATGGTTATTAAACAAGGACGTACAATGCAGAATTTAGAAACTTCACTTTTAGTCACTCTGTTGGTAGGAGTCTAAAATAGTACCACCTTTAGGAAGACCAATTCCGGCATAGCTATGACAATGTTAAACGTGTATCACTTAGGACCCAGCAGATGCAAAAGTAAATCAAAACAAACTAAAACTTTAGATACTAACGCAACGGCATAAAGTTATAGGTATGAAAATATTTGTTTCAACATTGTTAATAATGGCAAAAAGAGAGAGAGAGAGAAGGGAGGGAGGGAGGAAGAAATGGAAGGAGGGAGAGAAGGAGGGAGGGAGGGAGGGGGAAGGGAGAGGAGGAGGGAGGAAGGAAAAGAAGGAAGGAAGAGAAAGAGGAGTATGGTTTTAAAAATTATGATACACTCATACCAGAAAGTTTTATGAGGTCAATAAATACATGAGATGGAGCCTTCTGTACTGACTTGAGAAATATGCTAAGTGAAAACAGCAAGTTGGAAAACAATGTATGTCTTACACATCTGTATGAGGTTGTGTGAATATTCCTACATGGGTTCATATGGACATGTGTATCTGTACCCAGTTAAAATCAAAGGTAAAAATCAGAAAGGATACAGACCAAACTCTTACAGGGAATTTCTCAGAGGAATGGAATGGAAAATTGATAAACTTCAGAACTATTTGCAAGGTCACATTACTTTTGTAATTTTGAAAATCCGGTTAAGCAAAATAAGGAGCATCAAGTGCTCTGACGGGGAAAGGAAGGAGTGGTGCTTCTGAGCGCCAAGCAGGAAGTAGCCACCCTTCACGTCCTGTCATTTCAATCTTTATCCCACAATCTCCAACCTGTCCCAGCAAGAACCCAAGCATCCTGCAATTTATAACCCCACCTTGTGGCCAACACAGGTGAATTTAACATGCCCAAACTGCTAGTGGGGAAATACACTGTTTGGTGGACGTCATAGCTAAATGCTGCAAAACAAATGGTGACAAAAAGGGGTCCTTGGGAGCCTCACTTACTTCAGTTTTTTGTGAGGAGAGAATCCGCCTATGATTCCCAGTTCACACACTTCTGTGCAAGAAGCACAATTTCTCTTGTTGTTTGTTTTTTACAACTCAGTTAAACTTCTATTTTGAACTCTTATTCTGCCAAGATGGCAGAAACTTATTCTCAGTCAATACAGTACCACCAGCTCTACTCCCACCTCCACTCCCCATACACACGTTTACACACATGTAACACCAGGATTGGGTCAAAGTTCACGGGGGTGGGGTCTCTGGGAGCCAGAGTGCTGGGAGTGGGGGTTTAGGTCCCCACAGGCTGCTGTAAGATGCCCCTGGGCCTTCACACTGGGCTCTTTCAGACACAGCAGCTCTCCCTGGCTTCTGAGTGGAGAACTCGCTGCACGGCCATCCTTGCCTGCCTCCAAGACTGGCCACACCACCTTCGTCTCTTCCTTCTCCCTTCCTGGTGCTAAGCCCAGGGCAGGACACAGGACATCTCTCTCCCAGGTCCACAGAGGGCACTGCTCTCATCACCCCGGCCTCAGTGCTCCTCTCCACACACAGGGGTCTGGGCCAAGTCTGCACAGGGCTGCAGGGAGTTGTAAACCCCTCTGTCTTCCAACACTCCCGAAGTCAGCTGATGGGAGCACAAAAAGCCCGGAAGCTCTGCACCACCTCACCTGAGGTGGGGAAGCGGGGAGCAGAGCAAAGTACATAGCAAAGCAGGGACAGGGAGAAGAGAAAATGTAGGGAGAAGGGAAAATATAAGGGGAACAAAGAAGAGGCTAACGTACCACATGCAAACGTTGTAGTATTGTGGTTCAAAGGTATGGTTATGGACATGTAATTGCCTGGGCTTGAATCCCCGCTCTACCTCCTACTAACAGAGGTCAAACTATTTCACTTTTCTTCAAGGATAACAGTATCCACCTCAGGGATCATTGTGGGAATTATGTGAGTTAAAAGGATGCAGACACTAAATCATTCTTGTTTCTTTCCATTCTAATCACAAACAAAGAATGAAATTTGGCATTCATCCATGTGGTTCGATTCAGAGCGCTTTACACAGGACCCTCTGCCTGAACGTGGGATGTGTCAGTCATCCAAGCACGAACCTTACACTGACGTCCCTTACTCTTCCGAGGGATAAAAGAAAAGAGCGCTGTGTCACCTACAGCAGAGCCTCTGTCAGGAGTTTCCAGGTCAATGTCTCTTCAGGAATTATAACTGTTCCCACAGCTGAGAGAAGCCTTCGTTGGAGCCAATGGTAATATCTGCTCAAAGCCTCCTCAGGGCTTACTCTCAAAGACCTTCCTCAGGAAAGCCTTCACACAGGTGTGTCCTACGGAGCTTGAAGCAAGGGACCAGCCTCACCCTAAAGGGATAAAAACAGTGTCTTCCTCAACTTTAACACTATCAGAATCATCACCATCATTGGGAAGGCTTCTTGAAACAACGTTCTGTAGGTCTGGGGTAGGGACCATGAATTTGCATTTCTAACAAGTTCCCAGGTATTGCTGATGTGGCTGGTGGGAGACAATTCTCCGAGACCCAGTGGATTAGGAGAAACCACAGCTCAATAGGAAGAGCTAAGAGGAACTCGAATCAGAGATTTGCACATAGAATTCATTCTCCCTCCGGGTAAGCCTACAGATAACTTACAGAGAAGAGTGCAATGATCTTTGGCGTACCTTGCTCAAGAACTAGGGACTCACATTTATCAGCACTCATTTTTGTCCATCAGAATGGAAAATGTTACATGGCTGGGCTGGTACCTAGGAAATTTCAGACCTTAAGGAGAAGAGTTCCCCCAAAATGGCCCCAAATACGACTCCAATATAAGCCACCTGGACAGGACAAGTCCTGTAAATTCTACACACACATTTCCTCCCACTCATGCTGTAAAGATGAAGATGACGTCCCCAGCTCACTCTCACCCCTCCTGTGGACTGGCCCCTTCTTCCACAGGCTCAGTAAAGCAAGGCAGCCACTGAACCAGATGTCTGCCAGCTCACTTCTCTAGAAACTTCCCCCTGCCCCATGTGAGGGGATGGGAGCCATGTGACCCTACTCCCTGCCATTTCTGATTAAACCAGGAAGGAACAAACTTGACCCAAGATCAGCCAATCAGATTCACTCCTGGTAATTTGAAATTAGGATTCAGAGACATCCAGTCAGTATCTGAAATTGGCTGGACTGATTGTTATGAGGTGGCCAGAATTCACCAGGTAGCCTGACCAGCAGAAGAAACTAATCTACAGAAAAAAAGAACCAAATAACTGCGCACAGGTAGAGAGATAAGGAGCATGTCTGTGTGGCATTCCTGGGGCCTTCCTTATCCCCCCCTCCCTTGAGTTCCAGGTGACATTTTATGTCCTCGTCATTACCTTTTCCCTTTTCTACTTTAACTAGCTCCTGTCAGAATCTCTCATTACATGGGCTTTTCGTTGAGCGCCCACACTGCGCTAGGCGCTGTCCTTGGTGCTGGAAAAACCGTGGTAAACCCAATAGACGCATTTGGGATCCTGCGCAGTTTACCTGCATCCAGCTCTGTTACCTGCAACCCAGGACACCAGGGAAGGCCCTACACCTGATACAATGTAGAGAAATGCACGCACAGAAAGAAAAGCTGTAGAAAAATACACAGTTCATTGAGCATCCTACTACGTGCCAGGCACCCTGCTAAGTGTTTTACATTCACCTTCTCTCACAACAACCCTGTTATCATCCCCATTTTCTCAAGGACACACAGGATTCACACGTAGGTAGTCTGACTCTTCAGAACTGCTAAGGGACAAGAGAGAGAGAAAGGTCCAGAACAAAGGCAGACACCAACGAGAAAGAGAGAGAGAGAGAGAGAGAGAGAGAGAGAGAGAGAGAGAGAGAGAGAGAGAGAGAGAGAGTGAATGAATGAATGCAGGCCAGCTATATCAGCGCAGACTTAGGCATCCTCTTGTTTTTTGTCAGGTTCTGGCCTCTCTGCTTCATATCCATCCTATAAGGAGACAAGACTCAACCCCTCCCTCTTCAGAAATAACCTTAAGGAGCAATCGGGCTCGGTAATACTTTAATTGGACAAGAGCCTTCCAAATGTGGCCTCCTGAGAACAGCAGGGTTGCATTTCCACCTGCCTTTTAGAGAATGTGCCCCCCTTGGCTTGCATCTGAATGCTTTTAGGGAAATGCCAGAGAATCACTTTAAATGCTTCCCACCTGTGGGTCAGCACTTACCCACTGCAGGCCTCCCCAGCAGCCTCATTCAGGTTCCCTTTCAGTTCCAACCCTGTCTGCTCCCTGCCAGGCCCTGGAAAGCAGGCAGCAGCTCTGATCTAGGTGGACATAGACGAGAATGGTCTCTGCCAAGAGCCTCCCGCTCTCAGGGTGGGCAAGCAAAGCACTGGAAGGAAGGCTGGCCGAGGCTTCAAGCCTGCAGAGCATGAGAGGACATAGGATCCTAAGAAGTAATAGAGAATGGGGAAGCAGAGTACAGACATGCCCTGTGCACCTCAGCGTCCTCTGCTCTAAAGCTGGGACTCTCACATCTGCCCTGTCTAGAAACACATACTCATACCATTTATGGAGCACAGGTACTGTGCTAACCATGTTTGCACATTATTTTAAAGAACCCTAGTAAGTAAAGATGACGGCCCACATTTTATAAGTGACAAGACTGAGGTTCCAAAAGAGAAAGCTGGTCCATATAGCTAGTCCTGGCTCACGTAACTAGCAAATGGCAGAGCGGTCATTTCTCAAGTTCCATGCTCTTAGCCATTCGCTGGCTTCCCTTGACTCATGTTTGGGAGTACAGAACTGGCAATGAGAAGAGGGAAGGGCAGAGCCACCAGCATGTCTTCACAACTCGTCAGCTGACAGCTTACCCTAGCTGGAACTCTGCTTCCTCTTCTCCCACACCCCATGCCTTATTTATCTCCTAACCCTGCTGCAGACTTCTCAGAACCATTTTCAGGACCCTACAACAGGAGGCTTAACCCCAGAAGGCCTCAGCTGCCACACAGCCCAGCAAGTTCACAGAGCTCTGAAACAAGCACGCTGACAAATCCATATCCCACCATCACGGCTAGAGATTTCTAAAAACAGAAATCTGAGAGATGCTGAGGGAATTGGGAACTGGGAAGTGGTACCAGCATTTAGGCTTCAAATGCCTCTCTACAGAAGAATAGGAAATGTGTACCTTAAAGCCTCAGAGAGTGGAGCTTTGTGATAAACTTGGGAAAATCTCTTTGAAACCCTTTCTGTCTCCCCACCCTCTCTGCTGGTAAGGATCACTCACACTCTCCATTTAGTATTTTCTGCTTTGCCCTCACACAAGTTTCAGGATGAGCTCTCTCTCTCTCTCCATTTGTCCTTCCTGAATTCTCAAGGTTCTCAGCAAAAGAAAACTAAAACAGCCAAATATCCAGGCGTCTATGGGAAAAGAAATCCTCATAGACACGTCTCCGAAATAGAAAGACATGCTTTTATCTTATATTAGATCCTGTATGTTTCCAGTTACACAGGAGAACAACGAATATCTCAGAGCTAATTGTAACGCCAATGTGAGCTGGGGTCTCTCTGCCCTTGTCATTGAGAGAAGATAGAATGTAAGCTCTATTGAGTAGGCATTTTTGCCTTTTTTCCCCTATTGTTGTATCTGCAGTGCCTAGAATATGGCATAACACATTATAAGTATTTAATAAATACTTTTTAACTCTTTCAGGCTCCACTCAGAGCTATGAACCAGAAACTCTCTATGTGTGTGTCATAACTAGCCTGCCAGATAATCCTGATGCACACTCAAGTTTATAAACTGAACTATGATATGCATCTGCACTGGTGAATATGGAAGCCACTAGACACACGTAGCTATTGCTTTTTATTGAGATATAATTGATGTATAACATAATATTAGTTTCAGGTGTACAGCACAAAGATTTGATCTAGGTATACGAGTACATTGCAAAATGAGTTTTGCAGTATAAGTTTAGATAAAATTTATCACAACCCTAATAACAAAAATTTTTTTTCTTGTAATGAGAATTTTTAAGATCTACTCTCTTAGCAACTTTCAAATATACAACACAGTGTTAACTATAATCACCATTAAAATGTTTTTGATAAACAAAATTGCCTCAATATCTACATGCCCACACAGACTTACGCAATGGCCCCAGTGATCCCCACTTCCTAGAATTCTGCCACTGTACAGTTACCCCTCTTTTTGAGTGTGGGCTGTGCCTAGTGACTTGCTTCCAACCAAACGAATATAGCAAAGATGATGGGATATCACTGCCGTGATTAGATATCATTTCCACCGGTAGATTACAAAAGATGGTGATTTCTGTCTCCTCTGCTCTTCTCTCTCTCTCTCTCTCTCTCTCTCTCTCTCTCTCTCTCTCTCTCTCTCTCTCATTACCTTTGATGCAGTAAGCTGCCATGTTAAAGTCCACATGGCAAGGAAATGAGGGAAATCGTAAACAAATAGCCAGTGAGAAAACACAATCTTCAGTCCAACAGCTCTTGGGGAACTGAATTTTGCCAACAATCACCTACCCAAGTGAGCGTGGAAGTCTATCCTTCCTCAGTTGAGCCTTCAGATGAAACCGCCACAATGGCTGACACCTTGGTTGTAGCCTGTGAGACGCCCTGAAGCTGTACACTCTGCTAAGCTATGCCACAGAAGTGGGAGATAATGTGTGTTGCTTTAATTTTTAGATCAATTTGTTACACAGCAACAGATAACTAATATACCCTCACAGTGTGGAAATCCAAAACCTTTGAGATTTTTGTGAATCACAGACTGCTTACATTCTCGTGTTCCCTCTGGAGTTAAACTCCCAGTTTAGTTTGAACTATGGACCAACTCATGTTCCACTTCCAAAGTCTCTAATCCATACTCCCTCAATCCAGCCATGAAGCTCAGTCTTTTCCTTATTTCCAAGTTCTCCGACAGCAGCCATAGTTCAGCAGGGCAAACCACTTCAAATTGAATATTAGATGTCTGCAGCTGACAGTTGGTATCACATCCAATTCCCATCAGGCCTTACACTGCAGGGCAACATGGCCCACCTTCCTCTGGGCAGGGCTTCCTCTGTGGCAGAGCCAGGTCTCCCAGCTCCCACAGGAGGCCAGAGTACCAGAGAATTAACACTTCCTGGAAGCCTTCCTCAACCAAAAAAAAAATGACAGGATTTGGTATACAAGTGCCCCAGATCTTTCCCTTCTCAGGTGGGATAATTCTGAGGCTCATATTCGACAATGACTTCCAGAAGTAACCAGTGGAATTGAGTTCCAATTACCCACACCCGTAAAAGTGACTTTAAAATGCACTTTATGTCTGAGGATCTAAGTGACTACAGATAACACTATTGTATAATTGAAATTTGCTAAAAGAGTAGAACTTCAATGTTCTCATCAAAAAATTTAAAAAATTAAAAAAGATAAATATGTGAGGTGATGAGTGGGTTAATTAACTAGATGAGGAAAATCCTTTCACAACGTACTTGCATTTTGAATCACCACAATGTACACTTTAAATGTCTTACAATTTTATATATCAATTATACCTTTATACAATAAAGCTCAAATTTAAAACTTTAAAATTCAAAATTTTTTAGTTTAAAAAAAGTACAGCTTGTATTGGCTTTTCCTCCCTTCCTTGCCTCACTTCCCCACTCCCTTACCAGAGTTTTCTAGAATCACCTCCTAAATAAATGACAAGCCCTCAAATCCTTGTCTCAAGGGAAATCCAAAGTAAGACAACATCTTTGTTCTTAAAAGTGCTTGCACACTCTATTGCCAGGAAATTCCTACTGGCTGCTCTACCTCAGCTTCGTGCTGTCTCCTGGCCACTTCTCCCTCTCCCTCTTCTGTGACACAGACTGTTAGTTGTTCTCAATATTTGGTCTTCACTTCTTCCTCACTTATAGACCCTGGTTTTTACCTGGGCACATGCTCTAAGTAAAGACAACATTTTCCAGCCTCCCTTGCAATCAGGTGTCACCATTTACATTCTGGCCAATGGGAGATCAGATGGTTCCTGTAAAATGTCCTTCATGGGACGGGGGTGCTCTCCTCTGCCCTTCCTACTTTCTGCTGGCTTGAGTGTAAATATAACGATTGGCGCTCCAGTAATCAATTGGAACAAGAGGTGACCTTGAAACAAGATGGCAGGAGTATAGATCCCTGACAACACCACCTAACTGTAGCCATCTACACATGAGAGAAGTATCTTTCCAGCTTATTTAAGCTGCTGTTATTTGTATTTTGTTACTTGCTGCTAATCCTAATTCAAGATGCTGCAGCCTCTAAAGTCTCACCCCTCCCATTCCTAGGTAATTTACATGTAAAACAGTTTATCCATCTTCTTTGGTGACCCATAACCTTCGAATCTCATGTCTCCTGCCAAGTGGGCTTTCAGAGTATTTCCTTAAAATAAGATGAGGAACTCCAGTGCCACCTAAGAAGATAATATTTCACCACCCTACATAATCATAATATTTTTACCACTCTAACGACATTTATGCCAGACACTGTGCCCAATATTTACATGTAACTTATCTTTATGGATACATATTTTCATTTTGTAAAAATAGTTTATTATGCCTCTCCTTTATAAAATATCTCTCTGTATGGATGTATATGCTTATATATGTATATGCATATACATAGTCACTGAAGGAATATTTTCATTATATGAGAATTTCAGTTATTAAACTATGAAGAAATGATAGAATACCACCATTTTGCACTTCCTAATGAATTATGGATCTGTGCAATGACCTTCTAAAAGGCTTCTAAAATAATTTTAAAAAGAGCGAGACCATACTTACATACCTCCCAAAGGAAGAATCCAGTGCCTGTTGAAGTCGTCTTGCAAAAACGAATCAAATATGAACATAATCATGCCTCTTATTCAAAATTCACAGGAAATAAAGGGACAGAGGAACACGTTAAATGATACCACAGGGAGCAATCAGCAGAATCCAGACTGGATACAGAAAATAATCTCATTTAATCAACAAAAATATTTCAAAGAAAAATCATGATACTGGAGGAACTATCGATGAAAAGAAACGCCAGAAGGAGCTGATGTCAGTGAACACCAGAGTAAGGACCTCCGAAAATGTTCTCATCCATAAAAGCAATGAGAACGTTGTCAAAATCAACAGCAAATTAGCCAAAGGCTCACAGCAATCTGGGGAGCATTTATTCAGGATAAATGATTGCCTCTCAGTAAGAACAGCGAGTTTTGTGGTACTTTAACTTGCCCTAGTCCTATTCTCTCTTCCCAGCTCAGTGGAGCCTAAAAACCAAGAGCTGTAATTATGATGCAAAGCAGCACCCTAGGAGCCACAGAAGAGGGCAGAATGGGGTGGAGCTCCTCCGGAGGCCCATTACCGGAGAATTATCATTACTTAACCTACCTCTGGTTCCCTGGAAGACCCCACTTGAAAGTCTGTCTTTCTTTGACCTGACTTGAAGCTTAACCAGTTTGAACAGATTTTTCCCCAAGAGCATCTGCTGAACACAATTGTTGTTTAACATCATAGCTGTCTGGGGGGTGGGGGGGAGGAGTAGATAATATTTGGGGTAAACCAAATGGCTGCACTCGTGACTTCTATTGAACATTTAAAGACTTCATGCCAATCCTCAAAATCTTCCTAAAAAACTGAAGAGGAGGGAACACTTCCAAACTCATTTCATGAGGCTAGCATTATCCTGATATCAAAGGCAGACAAAGATACCACAAAAAAAGAAGAAGGAGAAGGAGAAGGAGAAGGAGAAGGAGAAGGAAGGAAGGAAGGAAGGAAGGAAGGAAGGAAGGAAGGAAGGAAGGAAGGAAGGAAGGAAGGAAGGAAGGAAGAAAGAAAGAAAGAAAGAAAGAAAGAAAGAAAGAAAGAAAGAAAGAAAGAAAGAAAGAAAGAAAAAGAGGAAATTACAGGCCAATATCCCTGATGAACATAATACAAACCCCTTAAAAAAAATACTAGTAAACCAAATCCAACAGCACATTAAAAGGATCATACATCATGACCAAGTGGGATTTATCCCTGGGATGCAAGAATGGTTCAACATACAAAAATCAATGTGATATACATTAACTGAATAAATTATTAAAATCACATGATTCCCTCCATAAATGCATTTAAAAAGCATCTGACAAAATTCAACACTCTTTCATGATAAAAACTCTCAACAAACTAGGAATAAAAGGACAGTACCTCAACATAATGAAGGCCATATATGATGAACACCCCACGGCTAACATCACACTTAATGTTGAAAACTGAAAGCTTTTCCTTAAAGATCAAGAACAAGGCAAGGATGCCCACTCTCACCACCTTTATCCAACTGTTCTTATTGAAAATCCTAGCCAGCGCAGTTTTGGACAAGAAAAAGAAATAAAGGACATCCAAATTGGAAAGGGAGAAGTAAAGTTGTCCGTGTTTGCAGATGACATGATCCTACCCTGTTTCCCCGAAAATAAGACCTAGCCAGACAATCAGCTCTAATGCGTCTTTTGGAGCAAAAATTAACATAAGACCCGGCATTATATTATATTATATTATATTATATTATATTATATTATATTATACCCAGTCTTAAGCTATAGTAAAATAAGACCGGGTCTTACATTAATTTTTGCTCCAAAAGACACATTAGAGCTGACTGTCCGGCTAGGTCTTACTTTCAGGGAAACACAGTATATATAGGAAACCCTAAAGATGTCATTAAGAAAAAAAACTGTCACAACCAATAAACAAATTCAGTAAAGTTGTAGGATACAAAAAAAAAAATCTGTTGTGTTTCTATATACTAACAAATTATCTGAAGAGGAAATTAAGAACATAATCTCATTTACAATAACACCAAAAAGAATAAAATATATAGGAGAAACTTAACTAAGATTGTAAAAACTTAAACACTAAAAACTACAAAACACTGATGAAAGAAATTAAAGAAGACACTAACAAATGAAAAGATATCCAGTATTCATGAATTAGAAGACTTAATATTGTTAAAATGTCCATATCACCCAAGCAACCTACAGAGTCAATGCAATCTCTAACAAAATCCCAATGGCATTCTTTACAGTAATAGAAAAGCAATTCTAAAATTTATATGAAACCACAAAAAGCCAGGAATAGCCAAATCAACCTTGAGAAAGAAGAAAAAAGCTAGAGGCATCACAATTCCAGATCTCAAGATACATTACAAAGCTACAGTAATCAAAAGAGTATGGTACTGGCATAAAGACAGACATATATGAGTAGAGTAGATCAATAGACCAGAACAGTCAAACGCGTAGAATCAAAGGTTGAAACAGTGGTTGCCAGGGGCTGGGGACAGGGAGAATGGGAAGTTGCTAGTCAATGGGCATAAAGTTTCAGTCAAGCAGGATAAATAAGTTCTAGAAATCTGCTGTACAGATTTTGAATCTATAGTGAACAATACCATATTGTATACTTACATTTTGGTAAGAGGGTAGATTATTAAGTGTTCTTACCACAATAAAATTAAAATTTTTAAATAATTATTATTGTTAATTCATAAAACTACGTTTTAAAAGAAAGGAACTTTGGAATCAGAGGTTTCAAATCCCACCCCTGTCACTTACTGGCTGAGGGATGCAGGGAGCATTTCTTCATATGTTTCTCCATCTTACAACCAGGAGAATAGTTCCTACCCCCAGGGAGGCTGGGAGGATTAACCGGGAAGTTGCACGTAGAGGTCAGCATGGCACTGGCTTTTCCCATGAAATGACCTTCAGGCCAACGCCATCCTACCACACCCACGGAAATGGCAAAGGCTTCAAGAAGGAAGCACGACTTCTTCAAACCTCTTCCTAAGGTGCTGATGGACCTAACCAGGGGGGTTCTAAGACCCAGATGCTCACAGACGGGTCCCCACCTGGATGGAAGGCATGCTTGTCCCATTCAGAGTTCCTGAGAGGCTTCTTCCAGCCTCTGCTCAGTTCCAAGCCTGCTCCTTCACTCCTGCCGGTTCAGCAGCTGCGTTCCATTTTGGGCACTCTTTCCTGGTGGCTTGTGTATGAGAAATTCTAGATGCTGCTAATCCCCAGTTTGCATCTGAACAAAGCAAATGCTTTTTGTGCCGACTAAAACCTCTGAAGACACAAGCCAGAGGCGGACATAGGAGAGCAGCGGGACAGTCAGCACGGGCCCAGTCAAGAGCCTAATCGTATTAGCAGGACTGTAAGAACAACGGGAGGTAGGGAGGTACCGTAACTCTCCACATGCCAAAAATAAAGCCCTAAGCCAAGAGCCTAGATGACAGAAGGTTGGAAAATGCTATCTACAAATCAATCCCATCTTTGTTGTTTTCCAAATCATTCATTTAGCACAGGGACATGTGCTTCGCTGGAACTTCTGATATGAAAGCCACAGCCAAATAGATTTGACAAACCACGAGTGCTATTTATTGTAGTTTATGACCTCAACAAGGGAAAAGTTTGGAGCTGCTCTTTAAAATCCAACACTTTTTTAAACCTTCATTCATTGAGCCAATGTTTCCTGAACATTCTGTGTCCGGCACTGAGCTACATCCTGCGGCTACAGCCGCAAACATAACAGACATGGTTCCTGTCCTCAGGGAAATTATATTCTAGTGGCATAGACAGACAAAAGCAAGTAGATAAAGAAATAAAATAGTTACTAATGCTACTTCAAAGGGACATATGCGTCCATATGTTCATTGCAGCATTATTTACAATAGTCAAGATATGGAGGCAACCTGGATGTCCATCAATGAAAGAATAAAGAAGAGGTGGTACATATATACAATGGACTATTACTCAGCCCTAAGAAAGAATGAAATCTTGCCGTCTACAGCAACATGGATGGACCTAGAGGGTATTATGCTGTGTGGAATAAATCAAACAGAGAAAGGCCAATACCATATGATTTCACTTCTATGTGAAATTTAAAGAACAAAACAAATGAACAAACAAGACAGAAACAAACTCATAGATACAGAGAACATTTTGATGACTTCCAGATGGAAGATAAGTTGTGGGGGATGGGTGAAAAGGGGGAAGGGATTAAGTGCAAACTGATACTTACAAAATAGTCATGGGGATGTAAAGTATAGTATAAGAAATATAGTCAATAACATTGTAATAACTATATGGTATTAGATGGGTACTAGATTTATCAGGGTGATCACTTCATCAGTTATGTAAATGTCTAATCACTATGTCGTACACCTGAAACTAATATAATATTGTATGTCAACTGTAATTTAAAAAAAAAACTATGAATAGCCAATTGAGAAATGAGCCAGACTACTGACAACTAATTAAATGTTAATAAATAAAACATTAAGTATCAGTGGATAACTGATGTGAGAATATTTATTAAAAAAAAAATTACATCTACCCAATGCTCAGCATTTCCATCCCTGGATATTTTCCCATGAGAAATGAAAACATATGTCCACAGAAAGACTCATACATATTCATGGCAGCCTTATTCATAATAGTGTAAAATATAATCCAAGTACTCATCAATAGGAGAATGATAATCAAATTGTTATATATCTCTACACTTGAATACTACTCAGCATATAAAGAAATCAACTACTAATACACAACAGCAAGGCTGAGTCTCAAAAACATTGTGCAGAGCAAATAACACTACACAAGAATGTAAAGACTGTATGATTCCATTCATATGAAATTCGAAAACATGGAAAAATAATCTATGGTGAAAGAAATCATAAAATATTTGCTGAAGGAAAGAGCGGGGGGAGATTAACTGAAAAAGGACACAGGGATACCATTCTGGAGTGATAAAAATGTTTTCTATCCCGTTTTGGGCTTCTAAGGACTTTCCAATTCCTCAAATCTCTGAATTCTCGGAAGAAAATCCAGTTCTGGAATCACAATGCAATCACAAAGTCAACGGGGGGAAATGAGTCTCCCAAGTTCCATTGATTCACATTTTACCTACAGCATAAATCATGAAACATTTGCACACAGCTTTCTTGGACGTTAACTGCAAAGGTCAACGTCTGTATTGTCGCCCTGCGGAGCAGAGGTGGGAGTCAGGGAACTCACTGTAAAGAACAACATGGACTGGAGATGGCTGCGAGCCAGGAGATGCGTCATGAGCCCTGCTTTGGAGCCTCAGCTTTATCACTAAGCAGCTGAAGGAACCTAGAAGGAATCTTGAAATCCATCAGGCCAACTTCCTCATTTCAAAGATTAGCACACTGAGTCTCAGATAAGGGGACTGACTGCCTCGAGTTCCAACAAGTACCCAGAGGCTGGATCATAACCAAGTTTTAACAAACTCAATTGTTGTGAACTCCGCTGTTTTCTTTCCCCAGGGCCTATTTTCTATGAATTTCTTCTTCATTCCATTATGCACAGGGCTGTAGTAGATGCTGCTATATTCCTTCAAAGTAACCCACACTACCCAGCCTAGAGTTTACAGATCTAGATGTGAGCACCTGACTCAGGTTATGCCAGCCTGTCATTTCCAGAGAGAGAGAAAGAGAAAGAGGAAAGGAGAGGGAAGGAGGGGGAAAGAAGAGGAGGGAGGGAGAGAGAGAGGAGGAAGAAGAGGAGGAGGAGGGAAGAGAGAAAGATCCCACCTTCTATTGGATGCTATACATCTAAGTTTGTGCTATGCATACAAACTGAGGAGCTATTGGAAATGGCCATTATCTGTCCCACCGCCTAGAAAATCCATTAGTCCAAGGTGCCAAAGATTAGGGCTGCTAATCATGAATTAGCAGGAATTCCTACAAAAAGGAATACCTCTGAAGCTGAGACTCCTTATTCTAAGGAAAGAATGTGTGAGAAGATATGACTGTTCATCATACAGTCATTTATATTAGCAGAAATTTGAAATCACCTAAATGCCCAAAACAGGAAAAGTGTTCCATTTTGACGTAGCCCTGTTTTAAAATATATAGACATTAAATATCCTGTCTTAGAAGAATATTTAATGAGTTGACCATTGCTTTCAGTATAATGTTAAGTTTAAATAAAAGAATATAAAACTATCTAAAACATAACAATCCCAATTTTGTAAAAACATGGGTACCTATTTATATTTACATGCATAGGAAAAAGACTGGATGGAGAAAATATGTTAACAGATGGCATCTCTAGTTAGCCAGATTATGGTTTTATTCCAATCAATCGCTGGTTACCTAACAGAATTAAGGACAGGGAAAACAACTTTCCCCACTTCCACCCAATCTACCCAATTAAATTTAACACACTAAATGTCAGGTTTCTTAAAAATAAAATGGGAATTATTCATAGGTGTTGCAGACAAATAAAGAATTGACATCATCCCTGTGTTTTTCCAAATGTTCTACTCTTGGTCCCAGCAGGATGTTCTCAAGATTCTAGCATCACCCTCAAGCTAATGTGGTTGGAGAGGTAGTAGAAGCTGTTATAGCAAACTCATCACCCCTCGTGACTCCAGTTTGCCTCACTGCCTGCCGGGTTCCTGCCAAAAATGCTTGTTCTGTGAAAACCAAAGTGGTCAAGGTGCCCTCAATGTGCCTTCTGATCAAATGGACGTGACCTATGGCATCCTAGCCCATCACCTGGGCTTTGTCTTCTCACAGTAATCACCTTGCTCCTTTCATCACCCGTCTCCCTCTCACAAAATTGTCTCTACAGAAACAAGGGCATAGTCTTCATTGGTTATTTACTCAGAAGCGGGAGTAATAGTCAAAATAGCTAAGAACTTGATTGGCACATTCGCCATCCAATCAGAAGAGGTGCAGGCAACAGCTTTAGAGGAAGATTCCGGAGGCTTTGCTGTGCTTGCCATTAACCTTGTAGTTGTAGATTAACGGGAGGTCAGGGAGATGGTCCCTGAGGAGGGCCAGGGCAGCGGGAGCCCTGGGGCGGCATTGTCTGAGTCTCAGAGCAGCATCTATTACCAACTGTAGGATGTAATTCAGTGATTTAACAACCACTATGGTTATACCAGTGTACAGTACCACACTCAGATCTGGGCAGGCGGCGGTCCCTGCTCTGGCCCCTACATTTTAGAAGGCCTCACATGTCACAAAAAAATACATACTTATTAAAAGTATATTTATTAAATAAAATATATTTAGTAAATACTAGGCACCTTTATCTGTCAATGTTCGACACTAGCACGCGTGGCCTATTCCCTAAACACCTGATCTCAAGACCAACACCACTCAGGCCCCAGGGAAGCAGTTCTGCTCACCTCCTGCCCTGTGTCCTCGAACAGAAAAAGAGTGAGTCACGAAGGTCTGGGGGTCGTACCTCTGCTGACATCAAAGACAGACAGTAATACAGAGTATGAGGTGGAAGTGCTTAGGTTAGAGAAAAGGACGAGTTCATTACTTTGTCTAATCCTTTCACAAAAATAGCATAAATGTGATAGATTCTTGAATAATGAAGCATCATTTCCCAGGAGTGCTGAGTGTCCCATTTTGCTTCTCTTTGTCCAATATGTTATTCCAGAGGTGCACAAAATTAACATGGTATTCAGAACTGCAGATGGTGACTAAGGAATAGCTGCCATATTAAACAGTGCGTCTGTATGTACTATCATGGAAAGATGGCCAAAATGTATTAGGTAAAAAAATGAGGTGCTGAACAATATGTACCTTATGACCCCATTTTTTTAAGTTCACATAGAGATATACATTTGTACAGTCATGGTAAATTTCTGGAAATTTCTGTCTTTCTGGGGATTAAGTGAGAAGGGATCTTACTCTATTTTATGCCGTTCTAAAGTGTTTGAATATTTTTTACTGTTATAGATTCCTTTCTCGATTAAAAAAACCAGCATGTAATTTAAAAAAATAACTTCCTTATACACTGAGTAAATTTCATTTTCTTTTTTATCTGTACTTTCTAACTTTCTATGTTGAACATGTATTATTTAGTAACTTCCAAACAACACACTTCTAGTGAATTCATAAAAGTTACAGAAAGTAGTCACCAGTGACTTTCCCTTATTCATTAACCCAATGTGCTTCCATAGTTTTTCTGTCTCTATAGCTCAGAATATGTGGTCTTCTAGTTATCATGCTGGGAAATGAAGCTATTGTGCAGGGTGTGTGTGTGTGAGAGAGAGAGAAAGAGAGAGAGAAAGAGAGAGAGAGAGAGAGAGAGAGAGAGAGAGAGAGAGACAGGCAGATACACAGAGCGACAGAGAATAATCACAACAGCTGCCACAGTCTGCCTGGATGAGTAAAGCCAGGAAAGCAGCAAAGATGACACCGTGAAAATAATGCTTCTTGCTAGGGGGTATCCGGACAACCTTCCAGGCATTACTCACCCCTGGAAATCGTAAGTCCAGGGCCACTTGGGTAGCGTGGAGATTGCTAACAGGAGCTGAGGCAGAGAAAGAATGCAACCCCGGCCCTGATATCAGGTTTGTATCAGCCCTATAGACAGCAAGGCCCCTGCTAATCTTCCCAACACCTAAGCTCCTGGGTTCCCCCATCATTCCAGCACACACTGCCAACCCTCTGGCTTTGCACACAAGCTGTCAAAAGCTCTGGAACAAAAAGAAGTCTCTACAGTTTTGAGCTTCATACCAGCTCCAAATCTCTCAGCCTTCGCTTTAAAAAAATACCTATTAGCTTCATTTCATTTCATTTCATCCTAAAATCCACTAATTCATTTGGGGAAACAGGCCTCTTTTGATCTCTGATTGCCTGGCCATTCTTAATTGATAACCTACCTTGAAAAAAAAAATCACCATTAGCTCTTCCATTTGAAATGTCCCAGAGCTTCAATTTTGGAAGCCCTACTAGTTGAACTAAAATGTATTCCAATAAGGCGAATCATTAAAGGATGAAGGGGTGGGGGCTTGGGAAGAGCAAGAGAAAGAAAGAGAGAAAAAGATGGAAACAGAGACCAAGAGTCCGAGCAACAAACACGGAGAGGGAGGAGGTACAGATACAGAGAAAGAATGAATTCTTCAAACCTCCAACAGCCAAAGCATCAGCTAGGAATATTTTCAGCACAATCCTGCTTGTTTTCTAAATTCAGACTTGGTAAAATTCCCCAGCCACTTCCTACTGCCTTCACCACAGATAAAAATAGGAAGCGATGCTCCCTTTACCTGACAGTTCCAGACACTCTCAGCACAGTGACCTTTCCAGCAGGCTTATCCATTATCTTAAAGGGCCTCAGCACCCAGCAACCTTCAGAGTGAGCAGAAATAGGGAATCACTACGCCCTTAAGGATGCTTGTTATGAAGGTTTAAGTGCAAAGCGGATGAGAATAGAGGAAAGGAAGCAGAGGGAGGTGGTCCATGGGGTGTGGGGGAGAAACCTGGGAAGAAGCTCAAAGGAAATACACTTTACTACCAAGAACTTTGAAGTAATCAGCTTTTCTTAAAAGAATGTGGTTACTATGTCATTTATAGGTATCTTGGGTGTAATTTCACTACTCAAGAAATATGGGTACAGTGCTTAATCATGTCAGTTCTGGCGGCAATGGAACGCTTAAGATATCTGAGTACAAGGCTCTTTTCTGGAATATTCTATTGCAATGCAAAACATTACACACACACACACACACACACACACGCCTAGTGACCTGACCCCAAGGTAGTTTCACGGGCACCCAAAAGCCCCAAGAAGGTTATTGGCCATACCCGATCTTATTTACAGAGGCTCGTAGGGAAGAAAGTTATAATTCAACTTCCAGAAAAGACAGCTTGCAGATCACTGCTGCAGCTCCTACTTAATTCTTACCAATTTGCTTTGAAAAGCCTGACACAGGCATTTTTGAGCCCTAAACAGGAGTGACTGCAGCTCTTCTCAGGAAATTTGATCAGCAAGCCAGTCGCCGAATGCAAAGCCCACATCCCTTACCCCAGAGAAACACGTCTTCAAATGATGACACCCCCTGGAAACTGTACAGCACATTCCCATCTCTAAGGGCCGTCTCCAGCACAGTGTCATTCGATCTTCTCCCGGGGCTGGCACTGGAGGCAGTGCTACGCCCACGGCTGCACACGTGGGAAGCGATAGCCCAACTCTACACTGTGGTTGAGCCAAGGACTAAACCCCGACCCCAGGAATCTTTCTGTGATGCCCAGGAAACTTTGCACGTTGACTGAGCCTCATGTTGTACATGTCATTACTCCGCTCACTCCATAAGCATTTACTCTCATGATCTCCCCATCGTGTCTTTACTCCTCCCTCGTTCTGGAATGTTCTTCCCCCAGGAATAGCCACTTCTTTCTCATTATTCACATCTCGGCTCAAATGTCACCTCCTCAGAGAAGGTGTTCCCTAGCTATGACATCTCTTGCTCTACTGTCCTCATAGACAACGTATAGACTACGTAGCACTTTCTGAAATTATTTTCCATTCTGGCGATCTCGTTCTGTGCCTATTCCCCCACAAGAGCCATGAGGACAGAAAACTCACCTAACTTGTTCGACACTGTATCACCTGTGCCTAGAACAGTGCCTGATATACAGCCGGTGCCCCAAAATATTTCTGAACAACTAAACTATTTCATTAATGCTCATAAACAACCTTGTATAACAAACAGGAGAACATTATCATTCCCATTTTACAATTGAGGACACTGAGACCCAGAATGATTAAGTGACTTTCTCAAGATCACACAGCTAGCAAGTGACAGTTAGGAGAAGAACATGGGTGTTTGACATCAAGTCCCATGGTACCTTACATTATATAGCTGGTTTTATACTGAAAGTTTGAAAAATGAGCAAATATCATTAATCAAGAACTACTTTATGTACCATTCATTCATTCATTCAACAAAAAATTCTGAGCATTTACTAAGTTTAAGTAGTATATTAAACACTAGGGCAGAAAAAAGGATAGAAACAAGATATACTTCCTGCCTTCAAGAAGCTTACAGTCTCCTAAAGGAGTTAAAATAAGCACACAAATATCAATAAAATAAAATAGAAAGTTTTAAGTGCTATTACAGACTGAACGGTGCCTCCCCCACCAAATTTACATGTTGGGAGCCTGAACCCCCACCACCTTGGAATGGAACGTTATTTGGAGACAGGGCCTTATAATTAAGATTCAGTGAGTTTGTATGATTTGGCCCTCATCCACGTGACAGTACTTGGAGATAGGGCCTTCAAAGAAGGGGTAAGTTAAAAACAAGGCCCTGATCCAATAGGACTGGTGTCTTTATAAGAAGAAGAGACACGAGGGTGTGAGTACAGAGAAAAAGCCATGTGAGGACACAGCAAGAAGGAGGCCGCCTGCAAGCCAAGGAGAGGTCTCAGGAGAAACCAGATGGGCTGACAGCCTGATCGTGGACTTCCAGCCTCCAGAAATGTGAGAAAATACATTTCTGTGTTTGAGCCACCTGGTCTGTGGTGTGTTGTTATGGCAGCCCTAGCAAACTTATACAAACTCCTTGATGGAAATGGAGACAAAAGTTCAGAGGCCATTGAAAACTTCCCGCTAAGAAGACATCTAGGAAATTCTTGAAGGAGACTGAATTTGATTTTGGTTTCAAATGGCAAGTCGAATTTCGCTGTGTGGAGATGGAGGGCAGGTGGAAGCCAGACTGATCTGCCTTTCGAGGCCATTTTAAAGAACAGGACCTTACTCTGCTGGCTTGGCTGGGGGGCAGGTAGAAGGGGCAGTTGAAGGATTTTTGCACTAGAGTGTGGCAAGATCAAAACCAAAATGCATAGCAGGAATCTGATGGCATCCAATATTAAATGGGATGGAAAGAGAAGAGGAAAACTTGAAGGGCAGTTAAGATACACCAGTAGTTCAGGCAAGAAGTGCCAGGGGCCTGAAGTGAGGCATTAAAGGTTAGAGTGGACACCGGCAGCCCTCAGCTCTGCAGTTTCCATTCCCCTTTTCTGGGAAATGCTCCCCAAGTTTCTTTTGGAAACCAGCATTGCCTCCCTCATAGCTGGGGCTGTTAGAGTGAAAATGACACACATAATGGATGCATGCCCCAGGCCTGGCCAGTCACCTTATTCCATTCTCCTGACAAGTGTGGTATATTAGTTTCCTAGGACTGCTATAAAAAAGGAACACAAACTGGGTGGCTTCAAACAACAGAAATTTATTTTCTCACAGTTCTGGAAACTTGAAGTCTGAAATCAAGATGTCCACGAGCCACACTCCTTCAGAAGCCTCTGGGGAGGATACGTACTTGCTTGCCTCTTCGGCCTGGGCATTCCTCAGTTTATGGCAGCACAACTCCCATCTCTGCCTCGTGGCCATCTTCTCTCTGCACTTCTGTGTCTTCACATGGTGTTCTGCTCTCTGTGTCTCATCTCCTCCTCTTCTTATAAGGATACAGGTCACACTGAATTCATGGCCCACCCTATTCCAGTATGACCTCATCAAAACAACTAATTACATACACAACACTATTTCCAAATTAGGTCACATTCTGAGGTTCTAGAGGTTGGACTTCAACAATTCAACCCATAACAAGTGGCTGATTTAATTTTACCCAGGAAGACTCTTTCTAGAACTTTTTCTGGAAATAATGGGAAAGATAAACACAAAGCTGGAGGTAAACATTATGTAAACGTAGAGCTGCCAGGGCCCACCAGCCCACCATTAGAAAGGGACTGGCAAGAAGCAGAAGAAGAGATGGAACGAATACTGATGGCATTTCCTGAATCCCTGGATCCAACCATACCTGATGCCGGGATGTCCAGTTATGCAGATTATTACATTCTCTGTGTATTAATCCAATATAATTGGATCACTTAAAACCAATAGTCCTAACTAAGAAAACAGAATCAATACGATCTGACAAGTATATGACAGCAGTAAGAGGAAAGCCAGAACCAGCTCCAAACCTGAGATATTGGGAGGAAGTAGGCACAGGAACGGACAGAGGGAAATGTACAGGCAGAGTAAGTTTTAGAGAGAAGATAATGAGGTTAGTTTTGGATTTCTTGAGCTTAAGGTTTTAGGATGACGTGAATGGGGCTGTACTCTACAGGCACTAGGAAAAGTAAGATCATGGTCCGGGGGAGAAAGATTATGACTTATCATAAGTGGGATTCGTGCTGACACAGAGGGATGTATGAGAGTTCAATACAGGAAGCAGAAGACACTCCAGGTGTATCAAGCAGAAAGCGGTTTGATACCGACAATTAAGTACTAAAAAAAATAGCATTCAAGGCTAGAAGGGGCAGAAGCCAGGGGATCTCCAAGGGACTGTGGAGCTGAAGGACATGCTACCACAGACACAATCCCAAGGTCAGGAAGTTGCTGCCACCACTGTCCCTTAAAACCCTGGAGGCTGGTGGCTAGTCATCGGAACGCCGAGTCTAGTTTCTACAGCTGCCTCTTAACCCGTCTCCGCCACCTTGCCTCTCAACAGCACAGCCACAGAGAGATCTCATGCAAGGGCAACTAACTGGTGGGATTTCCCTTGCATCTGGAATCCTAGCGGCAAGAAACATGGGTTAGCTGTCCAGTCTCTCCAGGTAGAAGGAAGAGGAAATGGTGGTTGGGAAAGGAGAAAACCAAGTCGTGGATTCTACCACAATGAATGTGATGGAAAACCAGGTAAAGGAGCAATTTGTTGTCAGCGTGATCCCTATACAGCCTTCAACAAGTGCCTTCACACGCTGAGCCTCAGTTTCCCCATCTCTAAAAGGAGGCAACTGAACCATGTGATCTGTAAGGGCCTCTGCAGCCCAGCTAATTTAGAAGTCCGGGAAAGACTCCCGAGCCCTGACCCAGAGTTAAACAACTTTCTTGTCAGAAGTAGTATCTTCCCAGCCAACCCCACACACTTGAACGTAATCATTAAACATCTGGCAAGAAATGCCACCCCACACACAGTTTAATCATTCACATTCTGATCCAATTACTACAAGTTTCATGAACCAATGCTTATTAGACTACAGTGGTTTCCTCTGAGTGAGCAGGGTTTTCAGAATGGAAATTACAATGATTATGTCCAAGATTCAGACATGAATAACATTTGCTCCTCGCCCCTTGTTTCCCTTCCAGGCTGCCTTAGAGGGGAGGCTTGTAGCCAGCAGTGGCTAAATGCAGCCACCTGGTCTGGACCCTCTTTTCCCCTCCACCTAGGTCCTGTCTGTCCATCAAAACACATCTGCCCTGGGTCCTAGAGGAGCTTAGGGATTTGTGAAGGGTCCTACTTATTACTTATTCATCTTTGACTGACCATTGCATGTGAAGGTCAAGGGAGTCTGGTGGGGCAATGAGCAGTGAGGTAACTACATGGCTTTGAGCATTTGTGACCTCTTTCAGCGGCTCTGAATCCCTATCTCTAAAACAAGAGGATTGGATTAGACCAGGAGTTCTTAATCTTGGGTCCATAGGCAAGCTTTGGGGAATTTAACTATGAGCCTACATTGCATGCAGTAAGTTGTGTTGTAACGGACTCTCATGACCGCAGTTTTTATTTGGGGAATAACGTGGCCCCAAGAACACAAACTGCATATCAGCTCCAAGGCAGAGCAAGTGATCTAGCTCAGGCAATCGGTGCTATTTCCTGGCCGAGGTCTTGGTTCAGAGATCAGCACGTACCGAAATCTTACAATCAGATCAAATCTCACGACCTTTGCTGGGAATGCTGAAACAGAGACATTCTTTAATGCTGGACATGAACAAGTAAAAATGAAGTACCAAGAGCTTCCACCAGACATCTTGGAAGCCACAGAGGGACAGCCTTGGGACCAAGCTGACATTGTAGGGAGCAGAGCAGAGAGACAAAAGAAATGAGTGTCTTAGTGAAATTGTTAGTGCTGGAGCAAGCTTCACCTGACTGACACCCCTGAAGATTTTAGTTGCATGAATCAGTAAATTTCCTCCACTACTTAAGCTGCTCTAAATAGGGCTTTCTGTAACTTGAAATAAACAGCAACTTAAATGGTAGTATGTTTATCTGTAAAATGTCCTCAGGAGAGAAGCCATAGTTTCTGTGTTCTCTTCAAAGAGATCTGTGACCCAAAAAAAGACTGAAAATCTTAAAACTAGGAAAATCTCTGAGGTCCCTTGCAGCATTAACATTCTGTAATCGGATGAATCTATAAAGTTCAAAATTGTTGGTTTGACTGATAATGTGTAAAATAATTTTATTTTTTAATAAAGTTGAGTTTCCACTACAAACGACGTACCTGCTCATTATAGAAAATTTGTAAACTATCAGTAAAACCTAAACAGAAAGACAACCACTGTTACTATTTTGGAAATTTCCTCTTAAATTTTTCATTTTTCTATGAATAATCTTAGGGAGGCTTTAATACAGCTGAGTTCACACTATATGTGCAATTTTGTATGATGCTTTTTTCCATCTGACATCTTATAATTCCCACATCATTACAAGTCCTTTGTAAACAGCCTTTTACAATGGCTTAACATTCCATTGAATGGATATTCTATAATTTACCAGCCCCCAAATGTTGGATAAAATGAGGCTGTTTCCAGGTTTTGTTTTTGTTTGCTAGCTTAGTTGTTTTGCTGCTATCCTCTGTCCTTTTGTAACAAAGAACTCCTGCTGAATGTAAAGGGAGGCAATACCAGCCCTGGAGGGCCCGTCACCATGTCAGACTGCGTGGGGCAGGAGGTGGGAGCACCCCTGGACCTCAGAGAAGCCCCTCCTCGCCTGGAGATGACCCTTAGGGGTCTACAGGAGCCAACGTTAAGCCACCTCCGACCCTCTCATGGCCTCTTCCACTTGGAAGGAGCGCCCCCTAGCGGGCTCCTGGCCTCTCTCCACTGGAGGCGGAGTGCCTGCCCTGATTGGTGAGCTCAGGAAGAAGCCCCTTCGCTGAACGCCACTGTGCCCCTCTCTGTTCCTTCATGCTGTAAATTTGGCAGGGGCAGGCCCCCATCTGGGCGGCTCTGTGGTGACCCAGCTTTGTCTGTGAAAGGGTGAAAAGTCTCATTGTGGGCTTCAGCGATAAGAAGTCCCATTAATCTTCAGAATCAGTTTGATCTGTATAAAGGTGATATTTTGTTCACCTGACTCCTTAGGTTTTGACTTATTTTTCCTCTGGTTCCAGGGCTCAGGCAGGAAGATGGATGCTACTTATCCGACTCCTTCAAAACCACCAGTAAGTCAACAATATTCTCTACTGCTGGTGACGCTCTTCTCTCCCTATCCCACAAGTAGGCTGCTGGGGTTGGGGATGGTTTGGAGGACTTACTGAAGGCAAAACTTCTTGATTCCTCTGGATCCCGGCTACCAGTACTAAGCTCAGGCAGATGCCACAGATAACAGAATTATAGGCATAACAGCCACTACCATTTATTGAGTGGTAATAATGTGCTAACCGCTTTCACACTTACTCCGTGCTAACAAAAACCCGATGAGGTAGATAACGCCATGTCCATTTTACAAGTGAGGAAACTGAGGCTCAGAGAGGTTCTGTAACATGTGGATTCACACTGGCAGTAGTGGCCAGCTCAGGAGTCACGCTCAGATTAAGGCCCTGAACATCCTCTTCTGAGGAGGGGCAAGGAGGGGTAGTCCAGAGGGAGTGAGGACCCCCACACTCCCACACGATGTGGTTTAAAGGGACCTGGGCTGGGGCAGCGGGGTATTTTTGGCTTCTGTTTTCTGAGGTAAAATTCACATAACATAAAATTCGCCATTTTAAACCTTACAGTCCAGTGGCTTTGGTACAGTCACAGTGTTGTGCAGCCACCACCTTTATCGAGTTCCAAAACACCTTTATTCACCCCAAAGGGAAACTCCATTAAGCTGTCATTCCCAATTTCCCCCTGGCCCCAGCCTCTGGCGATCACTAATCTGCTTCCTGTCTCTACAGATTTACCTAGTCTGAATATTGCATATAAATGGATCACCTCTAGATTTCTCATAGGTGAAAGCAACTCTCACAACTCATTCATTTTGGAGATAAAGGAGTTCTCAAAGGCACAGAGTAAATCGTGTCTCCTCCTGAGCAGATGACCTCGGAAATCCAATGTTTCGATCCCTTTTCTCGTGGCTCCAGAGGGTCAAGACCAAAATGGCCCTGATTTTGATTAGGGTCCAGCAGTCCGAGTAGTGACTTTTCTCCTGGGCCCAGGGATGCTCGATCAATCACATCATGGAACTGTATGTCGCCTCCACTCCCACACCCATTAGTTTTCCCCCCTGGCATAGGAGCTCTGAAACCTGAAGTGAATTCTAGTACTTGCACCATGGCAGTGAGCAGTGAGACTGCTTTCTCAGTCCTGCCTGGGAATGTTTTCCCTTCTGGTTGGAGATGGCAGAGGAGAATTTCAGAGCTGCTCAAAATGATACCGCCAGGGTGCAGAGTGGGAGAGGCAGAGAAGGCATGACCGACGGGGAGGCAGGACCAAAGGGGTCACCAGGGGATACATGGCTTCGCTACTGAAAGAGGACTTGTACATCTCTCAGGACCATCCTCCAGAAACATGGATGGAGACAGAGACCACCTGGCTGCCTTTGGGAAGCTATACGGACACACGGCGCATCCCTACCAATATTCTCCTGGTTCTCAGCCCAACAAGAAAACTACCTATATTCACATGACAGGGAAGGGGAAAGCAGGGAGACTTAACAGGAAAACTAAAACGAATAAGACACAAGTCTTTGTCCTCTGCCCGACTGTGTCCCCTCCTGTTTTGTTCCGCGTGTACTCTTGGCATTCTGTCACCTTGAATATCCATTCATGATCATGAGGAATCCTGGCTCTCCTCAGTTGTGGCACTCGTGTCCACCACCACCTGCATCACCACACACACACCCTCCAGTATCACTAAGCCAGTAGGCAAATACTCAGGATCTCTTTGGGAGGTTATTACTCAGTGGTTCCATTCATAAATCAGGAAATGGAGGTTCCACAGCTCACAACCCTAACCTTAGACGCTTAACGGAGAGATCAGAAAATCCCCCTCCACTGATACCCTCTGTGTTAGTTTCCTAGTTAGCTGCCATGACAAATTACCACAAACTGGCTGGCTTAAACCAACATAACCTTATCATCTCAACAGTTCTGGAGCCTAAATTCCAAAATCAAGGATTTGGCGAGGCCACACTCCCACCGGGGAGCAGCCAGACATCTTACAGAGTGTGTTTATGCACGATTCCAATAAAGAGGACTTCACATACCTTTCCCAAATTCTGATACTGGGCTCTGACAGCCTCATCAGGAGCAGTGATCATTTTTATCTGCATGTATGCTTTGGGGAGAGCCTACTGACCCACGGGGAAAGATCAGCTCCACCATCAACACACGTCTTTACAGCACTTGGGAAAAACACTTGCATTTCTAATTTGTTTCTTATCAGCAGTGTGCTGCTGGAACTAAGAGAGAACAGCAAGTTTGCAATGTCTTTCATTTGACTTAAATAAATATTTCATATTCCAATTCTCGAGAACAGGTTAATGGAGGGGTTTCCCATTTCCTGATTCCCTCCTCCTGGCATTTTTCCTCTAAGGTCACATTATGTGGGACTCTAGGCATCAAGACGGGATAGAAGCAACAGAAGGGGGTGGGGAAATGATGACAAAATTAGTGTCAGTAAAGGAACTGGTGGAAAGATAAAAAACAGTACTAAGAGCAAGCTGGAGCCAAAATGATTCCCAAATCATAAAATGAATCACATTTGTTGGATGCTACTAGTTTCAGGCACATTTGCTCTTGTAATGCTCTCAGCAATTATGTGGAGCAGCTATGCTAATGGTCCCACTTTGCAGATGCAAAAACCAAGGCTCAGCTGGTAAATGAGACTCAGGACCAGGTGTGGCTAATTTCAAAGCCGCTTTCCTCCACAACCCAGGGACCCGAGGATCATAAAGAGGATCATAAATAATAAAACAGTCACCGCCCTCTTTCTAGAGTTGACATTGCTATTGGTGCCACAGCTGCCGACTTCCAAGAACATGTACAATTTTTGTTTTGTTTTTTCTTGGAGGAGGAGACAAGATTTTATTCTAATAAAGCCAATAACAAACTAGATTACCTTAGATCCAGAGTCTCAGGCAGAATCAATGCTGGGAAGAATGCGGGAGGAAAGGGGAAAAGTGGCCTTTTCCATCCTCGATTTTCCTCCCTCTTGCTCCTGCTGCAATGTCAGAATCAAGGGCTGAGTCTCTCAAAGATGCAAGACCTTCATCTCTCAAGCTGCACTCCCCAGTTCCCCCCTAACAGCGTACTCAAGTCAGACAGACCGAGCTTCCAGTCCTGGCTCTGTGAGCCTCCTTCATCTGTAAGATGAGGATGACGTTAGTACCAACTTCATATACATCCGGAATCCCACCATTTCTCACTTCCTCCACCCTACGGCCCTATCCAAGCCCAATCTCCTGCAACAGCCACTAATTCATCTCCCTTCTTCCATTCTTGCTCCCCCTAGTCACATCAACTACCCAGCAGGCAATGTGATCTATTTAAAATGCAAATTAAGTCACATACTGTCTCGCTCAAAACCCTTCAGTGGCCTCTCATCATTCCTAAAGTTTAAGAAAACTCTTAAAAAAAAAAAAAAAAAAAAAGGAAAAAAGAAAACTCTTTGTCGTGGGCTTCAAGGCCTTCCTCTGCCTGCTTCCCCTACACCCTCCCCCTTGATTCCTCCATGCCAACCATGTCATTGGTGTCTTTGCACTCGCTGGTCCTCTGGCTGGCATGGTCCTCCCCAGAGATTCCCTTCCTTCCTCCCTCCCTTCATTCAGGTCTCTACTCAAATGTCCTTTCTCCAGAGAAGCATCCCCTAGTCTCCCCATTTAAAAAGCAGCATCCCTGTCACACTCTAGAGCTTATTGCTTCATTATTCTTTAGAACATTTATTACTACTTGAAATTCGACACGTGTATAGCTTGTTACTATCTATCTCTTCCCGCAAAATATAAGCTCTGTAGGTGCAAGTTTTGTCTAGCTTGTTTATCCAATACTTGTCATACGCATATAGTAGGTGATTAATAAATATTAGTAAAATGAATGAATGAGTGAATGAGGCCATGTAAGTTTTGGCAAAGACTGTTAGTTGTTCTCCATATCCATTCTCCCCTCCTTCCTTTAGTTAGTTGTTCTCCATATCCTTTTCTCCCCTCCTTCCTAAAACCCCAGGTTGTACTTGGACACATTATTACCCACCTAATGGCTAGGTTTTCCAGACTCTCTTGCAGCTAGATGTGCCCACGTGACTAGGTTCTAGCCAGTTAGGGTTGCCAGATGAAATACAGGCTGCCCAGCTAAATTTGAATGTCAGATCAGACAAACAACCAAACATTTTTTAGTACAAGTATATCCCAAATTACAAGTCCAATAATTCTTTTAACATAAGTATGCCCCATTCAGAAAAAAAAAATTATTGGATTTTTTAATATGCTCAAAGTGAGGCATATTCACAACATAAAATTAAGCAAAAGGACTGATAAGATTTTTGGTTCTGCCAACATTGATTCCTAGGTGCCTGGAGATGCTTCTGTGTTCTATAACACATAGCTCTGAGCTCTTCAAACACTCACCTGTATGGAAACTCAGTGAAAAGAGAAGGAACCCAAAGTCCTGCACGGGGGCTACCATTGGCTCAGCCACAGGGCAAGGAGGAGCCTCTGCGGTCTCCGTGGGAAGTCCTTCCTCCACACCTGCCTCTCCTACTGCCTGGAGCACGCTTCTCCACACCTTCAAGAGGCTGGCCCTTTCCCACCCTCTGGGTCTCTGCTCCAGCATCATCTCTTTATAGAGGCCTTCCCTGACCACTCCATCTAAAAGAGAAAACCCTGTAACCCTGCATCTCCTGGCCTGGCATTGTTTTTTTCTTACAGCACCTATTACTTCCTGCTTGTTATTACACATGTAAGGGTTTATTTTCTGCCTTCTCCACTGAAAGGCCAACTCCAGGAGGGCAAGGAAATTTGTCTGTCTTATTCACTGCTGTATCCCCAGCATCTCAAACAGTGCCCAGCAATGAGGAGGAGCTGGATAAATATTTTTGAATAAATAAACAAATAGAAGATAGATATGGACATGGATATAGATGTGGATATACAGATATATTGGTGTCACCAACAAGTCAGACAGACTTTACCAATGCCTTCCTTCCATAAAGTGACAGGAAAAGTGACAGAACATACATGTGCATGATGATGTTGGTTTGCTAGAGAAAACTCAGCTTTTTAGCAGAAGGCCTGCCTTCCTAAAGACATGGAAACCTCTGCTAGGTAGAAGTATGTTTCCACAGAATGTTAGGACTAAAGGGATCTGAAATGCAAGCCCCTGATGGGAAAACAAAGCCCAGGGAGGTGATGGGGCCGTGCTAATGATAGCAACTGATAATTGCATAGCATGTTTTAGTGTAGCAAGCATCTTTTGCTCTCATCCTCTTTTCTCATTTGATTTTCACAACAATTTTATTGGGCAAGTGTTGGTAATATCTGTAGCATTATAGTTATATCAAAACATAATTTATTAGCCTCCTGAACTGTGCACTTAAAAATGGTTAAGATGGGGCGGCCCGATGGCTCAGTTGGTTAGAGCGCAAGCTCTGAACAACAAGGTTGCCAGTTCAATTCCCACATGGGCCAGTGAGCTGCGCCCTCCACAACTAGATTGGAGACAACGAACTGCCGCTGAGCTTCTGGAGGGGTGGCCGGATGGCTCAGTTGGTTAGAGCGCGAGCTCTTAACAACAGGGTTGCCGGTTCAATTCCCTGCATGGGATGGTGGGCTGCGCCCCCTGCAACTAAGATTGAAAACAGTGACTAGACTTGGAGCTGAGCTGCACCCTCCACAACTAGATTGAAGGACAACAACTTGGAGCTGATGGGCCCTGGAGAAACATACTGTTCCCCCACATTCCCCAATAAAATCTTTTAAAAAAATGGTTAAGATGGTAAATTTTATGTTATGTGTATTTTACCGCAATTAAAAATTAAAATTTTATATATATGCATGTATATATACCTACATATATATGTGTGTGTGTATATATATATGTGTGTGTATATATATATATATATATATACACATATATACATATATACACCCATACACACACATATAAATATTAGCCACAACTCTATTTTGCACATGAACCAAATAAACCTCAGAGGGGCTATGACTTATAAAAGTCACATAGCTAGGGATTGGAGAAGCTAGCCTCAACACTGAGACTCCTGAGTCCAGCTCTGGACCTCCTCCACAAAGGAGAAGAGAAACTCCACTCCACAAACATGCCAAGAACCAACCTCAAGTTAGAAGATCAGTGCTCGGAGTTTTCCAAGCAGCCTTCTAATATGTTTAATCCAGCATATTAAACTGCTGAAGGGGCCTGCCTCTTCCCTGATCCCATGTGGACCCAACAGACAACAGCTCAATATAGACCATGTGTCATTTACTCTCTTTTTGTGATAATTAATTTGCTTGGGGACCAAGAGTGTTCAGTGGTTAGATAAACATGCAAAGAAAAATTAAACATTTATGTGTCCTTTATCTCTTCGTTTCTAGACAGATAAATCCTATCAGTCTCTATGAAAGATATTATTGACAGTGTTTAATCTGTTCCACTTGACTCCAAATTACACTTGAGAAACAAGAACACACCACAGCATTTTTATACAGAAGTGGTGACCACAGGGAGCCAGATATTAAAGAAAAAATTCTAGCCTGAGATTCTAGTACAACATCAACTCAGTGCAATACGACACAAAGAATGAGACCCAAACAGGTCAGAACTCCATACAGCCTTCGTGGAAAAACCCATCTGGGGTCCCTGTTTAATAGGCAGCATTGTGCTAGGGATTGTGGACCCTGAGAAAGAAGATACATACCAAGAAGGACTCCTCACTGGGCTAAATTTAAAAAATAGATCCTAGTGGCCGTTTCTACACAGGGACCTGTCCTACAACCCACACTTCAGGGAGAAGGTTGCACTGAACTGCCAGCCTCCTGCATTGAACTGTCTGCCTACGCTGTGTTCCTGCCATCAGAACCAGCTCTTAGAGAGTTCCTGGAATTGTATTTCAACCAATAGGTCTGAGGCTTTCCCCAATCAATGCTGTGTAGCTATATCTCCATCAGCGTCTTCATCAGCGTCTTTTTGGACCAAACAGACTAAGGATTTGGAATCCTTATTTGCATTAGGATGGGTCAATCGGGACCACGGCAGGGGCTACTCTCTATGTAAGTTAGCTCCCTTGTATCTCTGGAGAGCATACTTTCCTTTTCCACTGAAGACTGTGTTTCCCCAGCTGGAGCTAAAGAACCAAAGATGAAACGCCACAGACATCTCGCTGGAGCAGAGCAAAGCTGAACAGGCAGAGCAGAGCTGTCTAGCCAGAGAGGGGACTCAACCCAGGGCCACCTCACCCCAGGGCCACTTCACAGCCGTGCTGTATCACAATTGAGCTGTTTGCACCGAATAAAGTTTCTCTCTTCCCACACTCCAAATTGTGGATTCCTGTTGGCACTGACCATCAGGTGCCAACGACCATCAGGTGCCAACGACCATCAGGTGCCAACGACCACCAGGTGCCAACGACCATCAGGTGCCAACGACCACCAGGTGCCAACGACCACCAGCTGACAGGACGCAGGAGTTTCATCTCATTAACCCATCGTTTGCCACTTGGATGATCTTGGGAAGTTACCTAATATCAACGATCTTGTGTCCTCATCTCAGAAAAGGGGGATAATAATATCACCCACTTCACGAGACTGCTGTGTGAATTAAAGGAGATACTATGTTCAAAGCACCTCGTGTAGTTCCTGGTGGCAACGAGGGTTCAATAAATGACCTATTAATAAATGTCCTAGAAAGCCTGGCGCTGTGGTAGTCACACAGCACTCTCCGTAAGTATGAGTGGTTATCGGAGGGTGATGACAATGAGTGATCTTTCCGTTGTTTTTTTTACTGTAGTTTATTAAATAGTAGGTAGTATTTATTGAGCACAAATTATGTGCTAGGTAGGCCCTGCTGCAAGTGTTTTATGTGTCTTAACTCATCTAATCCCTACAGTTCAATCATCCCATGGGTGGGGGGGCAGGAACGTGCTCCCTGGCAATCTGGCTCCAGCCCTGCCCACTTAACCACCATCGTAGTGAGGATCCAGACGTTACTTTTTAATAATCAGAAAAACAAAATATTATTTTAAAAATGATTTAAGATGTTAAATACACATTTGTTGAATGACTGTCAACTCGCATCTGAATCTGTGAGAACCTAAGATTGATTGAAATCTCTTTGAATTCAGACTAAAATTTTTACTGGGCAGGGTATTAGGCACTGGGATAGACATTAAGGAAAACATAATAGAAGAAATTATGCCTTCCATTCAGCGCCTTGTAGATGTGGAAGGTGAATGATTATTGCTAATAGCTCACATTCATTTAGTGTGTATGTACCATGTGCCCACCCACTGTGCTAAAAGCTTCGTCTACATTATCTCACTTAACCCTCATAACCCATCGAAGAGATAGGTACAATTAATAACTCATTGTGCAAATGAGGAAACCAATGTCTTCAAAGGTTAATACCTTGCTCAGGGTTCCAAGAAGAAATACCCGGATAGGCTAACTGCCCTGTGACCGTCATAGGCAATGATTTCTGTCCATTTTTCTTTGCTCCACCGTGTCTTCAAAAGCAGGCCACCTAACAGGTGCCTGAAACATTCCTGGCAAGGTGCATACCAACTTTTTAATACACTCCCATCACTAAATATGAGTGCATTTACCAGACATTAAACTTTACATGCACACACTTGCAGAGCTAGTGAGTTCTAAAGAATTCCACTCTCTGAGTTTATGGACCTCTTCTTACATCCTCCCACCAGCGCCTCTTCTCCCACCTTCAGCATTTGGAGATGGCCTGAAATAGAAAAGACATTGCTGCCTCCTGCTCTAGCTTACTAATTCTCAATTTCAAGGTGTTCTATTACACCTTATTTATGGCCTGACAGGGCTCATTCTAGCCCACAACCTTGAGCTTCTAAAATGTAGAGGGGGCGATTTACTAACAACTGTGTTCAGCTTAATGCACTGTAGGGAATTTTTTAAGTGAAAAAGACCCAAGAAGCAGGGACATTTCAAACAACCAATTATGAATAACAATCAGTGGATGGCCGAATGCAGTTGATCTTCTAGCTCCTTTGCTTTTCATCTAATTAAATCTTTCATTTCCACAGGCAGCCTAATGCAAGCTTGTGTTTGCCTTTGTCAGCAGGAGATAATCAATGGAGAAATGTGGATGCATTTATTAGCAGCTCAATTGGAAGTTGTTTTATTTTAATAACATCCTTGCCTTCATTCTGCTCAGGGTAAATCGACAGCTTTGATGAATAACAGACGACAGAAAACTGGTTTATATTATCCCATTAAGAGTAAAGAAATCAAAGAGTGAAAGGGAGCTGAGAGAAATTGAAAAACACTTTAAAGTTGCATTTTCTCTGTTCCAAAAAAAAAGAAAAAACAAACAAAAATGCTTTCCCTTCACTCTGAAAGATCATCAAACCTATTTCATTTCAGCTAGATATGCCTTGCACGACCATGACAATAAATTCCTTCTTTTGGAGCCATTCCACACTTCTATTTGCAGCTCATATTTAGTTATTCGTGGTTAATTTCCACTGGAGCTGCAATATGGATTAGAAAGGAGAGAACCAGGTACCAAACGACATTTGTTCACTAGAAGTGAACTGAAATACCGAAATGCTCACGTCCTCAAATAGCAGGTACATTGGCAGGAAGGAATAAGGCAGTCTGAGAACACACATGGAAGGTCCACAGTGATGAGGCACTTACAAGAACCCGCAGCAGGGTTCTTGGTCAGCGGAATTTAAACTGACCTGTGAGCCAGAAGGCCTCTCTTTGGAAATCCTGCCGGTAAACTCATAGCCAAGCATTTACTTAACAGTGCCACGTGAATATCTCTCATCTAAAAACCTGAATGTTTTGCCACAGTGAGATACCACTTCGCACCCATTAGATGGTAATTATGAAATAAATAAATAACAAGTGTTGGTGAGGATGTAGAAAACCTGGGACCCTTAAGCAGCGTGGGTAGAAATCTAAAATGGTGTAGCCACTGTGCAAAACAGTTTGGCATTTGGTGGTTCCTCAAAACTTAAACAGAAAAGTACCATATAATCCAGCGATTCCACTTCTGGGTATGTAAGTGAAAGCAGGGACTCAAATGGATATTTGTACATCCAAGTTCCATAACCATCATTCACAATAGCCAAAAGGTAGAAGGGAAGCAACGCAAATGTCTATTAATGGATGAAAGAATAAATAAAATGTGGTATGTACTTACAATGAAATATTACTGAGCCTTAATAAGGAAATTCTGACACACGCTACAGCATGGGCGAACCTTGAAAATATTATGCTAAGTGAGATAAGCTAGTCACAAAAAAAACACCACTGTACACTTACAGGAAGTACCGAGAGCAGTCAAATTCATAGAGACAGAGAGTAGAATGGTGGTGGCCAGAGCTGGGGTCGAGGGGAACATGGCGTTAGTGTTTAGTAGGTACGGAGTTTCAGATGGGAAAGATTAAAAAGCTCTGACAATGGACAGTGGTGATGGGGGACAATGGCGATGAATGTACTTACTGCCACAGCAGTGTACGTTTTAGAATGGTTAAAATGGTAAATTTTGTTTTATATATATAGACCTATATATATAGAGAGAAAGAGATATAGAGATTTTTTTTGCCACAATAAAAAAAAGTCTGAGTATTTTAACCCCCAAACATAGTCGTCCTCCGATACACCCCACCTGAGCGTACAGCACAGCCATTCATCCCGTTGCTCAAGCCAGAGACGGGGGAACCAGCCCTGCTACCTCCCCACTTCTGACCACCCTCCGTCAACTCTACTGCCTCAAAGAATGCCCAGTCTACTTCCTGTCATGCGCTGCCATCTCCTCTCTGACCCAAATTCTAAGCGACCTCCTACCTGGTTCCCCACTACCAGCTCAGGCCCCGCCCCCTCCAGGCCATTCTCCACCAGCAATCAGCCTGCGATTTACAGACATGCGCTGGGTGGGTCCCGTCACTCCGCAGCTCTGAAGCTTCCCGTTGCCCTTAGAATCAATCCCCTCTGAACTCCTCTCCAAACATACCTGTCCCTGAAGCCGCGCACCCTCCCCGACTCCTTGTGCCGCACTCTCCCTCACTCTGCACTTCCTCTTGTCCCTCAGACTAACTAGGTTCCAGCCTCATGCTCTGCCTATGCCCGTGCCACCCCTCAGCCTGGAACATTCTCCCCTCACAGCAGGCCTGGCAAACACGCCTTTGCCTTCAGGTGTCTGCATAAATGTCACTTCCTCAAGAGTCCGTCGCAGATGCCACATTGCTAAAAGCGTCTCTCTGCTCTCCTCTCAAGCACTCTCTTCTTGGCCTCCACGGCACTTTTTACACTTCTATATTTGTGTGTTCCTCCCTACCCAGGAGACTGTCAGATCCCTGAGGTCAGCACCCACGTCTGCCTTGATCAATATTCCCAGCACTGAGTACAATCAATACCAGGCACAGAGCAGGTACTCAGTGCCAGATGAATGAATAAAGGAATGCATGTTCTTTTGAGTCACAATGATGAGAAGCAGAAGCCTCCACCTTTTACTTTCTTAGACACCAGGCACTGATACGTCGCAGTGGCCTGAACCCTGCTCCACCCACACTATCCCACAAACCCACTCCTAACCATTTGGTGTTGGACCTATACACTCAAAGGCCCTCTGACGAAGGGGCCTTGCTTTTCCCACGACGGGGATACGAGTGACGCTTGTCCAAGACAACGTCCTGTAATTGCTTGAGTTGTTTCCTGAGATGATATCAATCCATTGACAAGTGCCACACAGCTGTTCCTGTTCCTACGTTTAATGGCATGCTGCCTGCTGTATTAGTGAACAAATTCCTTGAAACAACATGAGATCCACAACATAGATGGAATATAAAATTAGGTGTGCAGTTGCCAAGCACCCAGGAGCAGTCCCAGTTCCTTACCTCAGCAATAATAAAGCTGAGGCTCCTTTGCGGTTCTCCCTTCCTTTGGCAAACCACCTTCCCCTAGGTAATACTCCACCGAATAGTAACTTGGGTAATGACCAATGCTACCGTGATTACTATTGTTATTATGGGCTCCACTTTATTCTCACTTAATTAGTCATTGTTTTAAATTACATGGTTGAAGAGCTGCTACGATGGGTGCTGCCTGGCAGTCAGGGGCTATCTCTCCATCAGTGCAGAAATATGGGCAATTTTGAGTTCAGCCCTGAGAAGCTGTAGTGATGTATGCTGCTCAGTGCCATATGGTGTAGTCTAAGCCCAGTGTCTGTTCACGACAATAGCTTCACTTCCATCACCATTGAAGAGAAATAGGGAAAAACTGATTTCTTTCTCTCGACAGAGCTCCCATGCTGGCAGGCCCTTGAGTATCTGAGAGGAGGAAACCAAACACTACTGCAGCACCGCTCGATGCTAGTTCCTTTCTGTGCGCCCTCAGGGATGCTCAAGTTTCCAGCGAATATTTAATTGGCTATAAAAATGCACACATCTTCTGTTGGGGTTGACACCTAAGAAAGCTGGCAACAAACCAGGGTGGAATCTCAAACCCACATGGTTAGCATGGTTAGTGGGTGCACATGAAGCAGCCTGGGTAACGCTCGTCTGCATTTTTAAATTTCCTAGGGGTAGCATTATTTAGGAGCAGAGCTATTTCTACATTTATGTGTAGCCTTAGTTCTACAAGTAAATACGGACGCTTCAAATCACTGAATCCAGGGAGAAAATAAGATGAGCCTGGACCATCTTTTTGTGTCATAAAATAAGGAAGCGATCAAACAATGATGATGAAATGTCAAAAGGACACAGGAACCAACTTGAAGTGGCTCCCACTGGCTAAATCTGGGAAATTTTGAGCCTCAAAATAAATAGTGATAGTAACAGATTATAATCCATTGAATGAAGTACCCAGTATCGGGACCCATCCTGATAGAAATAAATGAATAAATAAATGAGAAGAGAAAACTCTCCTTTACAGCAGAAAGAAAACTAGTAAATGCAGAAGGAATGATGATGGTATTTAAAAAATCACCATTTGGTCACCATGATAGTAATAATTCAGTCAAGAAACATCAGTGGAGGTGCAATTCTAGTGAACAGTTGATGAGGAAAGAGATATTTACATGGTCTTAAAGTATCCCCTCACAAGGTTCTTATAAAGATTCTTACAAAGTCTCACAAAGAGACTTTATAGTAACTTTATCGTAGAGACACCTGGCACCCACCAACATAAGTGATCAAAATTAAAAACACCAGTAACCAAACCGACATCATGTGCCATCCCCTGGGAAGTGATGAAGCAAAAAAAAAAAATTAGCATCTTTAACATTCACGCCAAAACGAATAACCTCAGTCTAACCATGAGGAAACAGACCAAGACCAAACTGAGGGAGGTTCTACAAAACGACAGGCCTGCAATCTTCAACCATGGCCAAGCCACAGAACACAGACTTACCATAGGATCTAGCAATTCCAGTTGTGTGTCAATACTCAACAGAAGTGACTCGAACAGGTATCTGTACACTCGTGTTCATAGCAGCATTATTCACAGTAGCCAAAAGATAGAAGCAGCACAAGTGTCCACTGATGGCTGAACAGATAAACAAAATGTGGTATATTCATACAATGGACTATTATTCAGCCTTAAAAAGGACAAAATTCTGATGTATGCTACAGCATGGATGAACCTTGAAGACGGTATGCTAAATTCAATAAGCCAGTTCACAAAAAGACAAATACTGTGTGATCCTAATTGCATGAGGTACGTAGAGTGGTCAAATTCATACAGACAGAAAGTAGAATGGTGGTTGCCAAGCGCTGGAGAGAGGAAGAAATGGGAGTTAGTGTTTAATGGGGACAGAGTTTCAGGTGGGGAATATAAAAAGTTCTGGAGATGGAAGGTGGTGATGGTTGCACAACAATGTAAATCTACCTGATGCCACTAAAGTACACACTTAAAAACAGTTTAAAAGGTAAATTTTATGGTGTATATATTTTAGCACAATTTTTTAAAAACTGAATTCCAGCTTTAGAATGAAACCTGGGTCAAGAGGAAGGAGGTAATTTTGGGGGGTGATAATTTTATGGCACCGATAGTGATGATAGTTTCATAGGTGCCTAATTATCTCCAAACGCAAGGTGTATACATTAAATACCTATAGCTTTTTCTATGTCAATCATATCTCAATAAAGTGGTTTAAAAAGTAAACATGGCTTCAAATTCTGGCTCTGCCATTTAACTAGCTGTGTGACTCTTGGCAAATTATTTAAGTTCTTTGAACCTCAGGTTTCTCATTTATAAAGTGGAGACAATATTCAAGCCTACAACATAGGATTGTCATGAGGAAGACAACACATTTAGCAAAATACCTGGCACATAGCAGGCATCTGAAAATACTAGCAAGACTATCAATGCCCACAGATATAACATACCATATGTGTTCGGAAACCTAAAGGGAGTTTGGTGTGGTTGGCGTGTGTGGTGAAGAGCAATGATGCTAGAATGAAAATCAGGTCTATATACCAAGATGAAAAGTTTGAAACTTTGTCCTGATGCTTGTGGAGGAACATATTAGAGGAGAGGGAAGAGATGGGTGGGGAGTAAACACTAAGCTACAGTTTTAGGGACACAGACTTTCACTCAGTAATGGGCTTTCTCCTCTCCATTAACACAGATAATTAACACCATTGGCTTAAGGGAAAACAAATCATTACAGGAAATGCCACATTTAACACTCTCTCTTTGCACCCAACACCTTATCAGAACAGGGAACTGTATATAAAGTCACTAGCCGCATACTACAGTCAAGTTAGACTTAAGCATAGACTCCAGAAAGACTGCCCTCTCCTGCTATCCCTCTGTAGTCACTGAGTGGAGGATACAGGGGCTTCCGGCGCTTCTGTGACTTAACCAAAGCTTCCCACTGCGTTCTCCATCTGTCCCTTCCCTTGAGCCAAGCTTTCTTGGGACTCTTAATATCTGTGATGAGCAATGCTAGGTCAGCAGAGTTTTGCTCCGATTACAACCTGCACCTCAAGAATGGCCTGTGTCATGCAACCTCATCTCATTTCAATGTTCTAATGTTGGTGATTTTCACCACCACCATTGAATGCCATTCTCAGCAGCTGCTCTCCACTGATTTTCTGTGCTTCTATAAAGCCTAACCTTTCATGTGAAAACTCAAGGTAATGAAAGTAGCCAAAAGCACACATTGCTCCTGGAACAGCTGCATTCTTGATCTGGTTCTGTGCAGTCCTCTAAAGGAGATTCATTTTTTTTTTTTTTTACTGTTTCTAATTACATAGGTAATACATGTTCCACCTAGAAAATAGCCAAAGTATAGAAAAACACAAAAGTAAAAATAAAAGTTGCCCATAATCTTATCAATAGAGGTCAATAATAATATATACCCATTAACATACGGGTATATATCCTTCTAGTCCTTTTTTTTCCCCTGGTTTTCTTTCTATGCATACATTACTTACTCTTTTTTAAATATGGCTCATGTTGTACACACTTAAAAAGTTACCTTTTAAAAAACAGCTGTTAATACATGCCAGAAAATATTCTTAGCACTCCACATGTCTTACGTGATTAATAGCATACCATGTTTCCTTGAAAATAAGACCTCGCCAGACCATCAGCTCTACTGCATCTTTTGGAGCAAAAATTAACATAAGACCCAGTCTTATTTTACTATAATGCAAGACCCGGTCTTATATAATATAAGACCCGGTCTTATTTTACTATAATGTAAGACCCAGTATAATTAATATAATATAATATAATATAATATAATATAATATAATATAATATAATATAATATAATAATATATAATACCGGGTCTTATATTAAGCTTTGCTCCAAAAGATGCATTAGAGCTGATTGTCTGGCTAGGTCTTATTTTCAGGGAAACACGGTACTGTGAACATATCCCTATGTCATTCAAAACTATGCAGATACGTGATTGAATGGCTACACAGTACAGCGTCACATTGTGTGTACCAGAACCATGGTGTCCCATGTGCATGTTGTTGCCTGTGCAAGCTGTGAGCCTGGCATAGGGTGGGGGGTTTCCTGGAGTAAGAGAAGGCTTCCTTTCTAAGTCGCACAATGGTGCCATTCTGTCTAGAAAATGGCTAGGTATACAAAGGTAACATAACCTAGCTAGTTCCGTGGCACTAGAATGTTTTAGGTCACAATTATCACTATTATAAATATCTTTGTGTGTATCTTGCGAAATCAAAGAACACACAGTTTCTGAGGCTCTTGTCAAAATGTTCCTGAACTACTCTTCTACCAAGTGATTCAGAGTGTTCTTTCCTCTACAGCTTCCCAGCACTAGAAGTTTCCACTGTTTTTAATCCTGCACAATTGGATGTGTGACAAATGTACACTTTTAATGTGCAACTATTTCATTACTAGAGAGAATGACTATTTTTAAATTCTTATTAGCAGTATGTATTTCTTCCATTAAAAATGGCCTATCCGGTATGAAAAGATGATATAGGAACATTTGTGACAACATGGATGGATCTTGAGAGTATAATGCTAAGCGAAATAAGTCAGACAGAAAAAGCAGAGAACCATATGATTTCACTGATATGTGGTATATAAACCAAAAGCAACAAAAGAACAAGACAAACAAATGAGAAACAAGAACTCATAGACACAGACAATAGTTTAGTGGTTACCAGAGGGTAAGGAGGGTGGGGGGTGGGAGATGAGGGTAAGGGGGATCAAATATATGGTGATGGCAGGAGAACTGACTCCAGGTGGTGAACACACAATGGGATTTATAGATGATGTAGTACAGAATTGTACACCTGAAATCTATGTAATTTTACTAACAATTGTCCCCCCAATAAATTTTTTTTAAAAAATGGCCTATCTATATTTCTTGCCTGCTTTACTTTTGGGATACCGATCTTATTGATTTTAAGAGCTCTGTAGTTTAAGAATGTTAACCCTTTATCTGCCACACAGTTTTAAAACATTTTCCCCAATTGCATACTGTCTTTCGCTTTTGCTTTGACATTTTAAAATCTGTACATCATTTTTAACTTGGGGGTAGTCAAATCTATCAATCTTTTCCTTTATGGCTTCCACCTTTACTTTGATGTTTGAAAAGTCTTTCTCCATTCCATGTCACATAGTTTCACCCATATTTGTTCATTTTTCATTAAACATCTTCTATCTGCAATCTAGTTTCTTTTAATCTAGACTTGGTTTATAAGGCTCAGGGTCTGTTAACTTGTGCTAAATCATGTGGCTGCTTTGGCTGGTAGGGCTTTGGGTAGGGAATGGAGAATTGGACTAGGAAATCAGAGAAATTAATCTTCATTCACGGACTGAGCCTTTCTGTGTATAAAATACAGGAAATTACATTTGGACCCCAAATATACTTCATTTTCTATTATAAAATATGGTTCATATACAGCAGGCTGCACAGTATGATAATAATAAAACAAATGTCCACGTAACTGTCATTCGTATTATTTAGATAAAAAGAGAGAGAGAGAAAGAGGAACGGAGGGAGAGGGGGAAAGAGGGAAAGAGAAGAGAGATTCCTGCAATGGGTCCTCTCTCAAGGACGGGCTCCTCTTATCTCTTGGTAACCACTGTCCTGATTGTAAGTCTTCACTTCCTTGTTTTGCTTTATGCTTTTATTTCCTGTGTATTCATCATCTATATATTCTATATATTTCTAAGTTTTTAATGGATTTTCTCTTCATATCTATAATCCATTTGGAATTTATCTTATATGATGTAAGGAATCAAAAAGTTAATTTTCCCCAATGGTTTACCAATTATTTCAGCTCTGATTATAGAACTGTACTTTATTTCTGAACCATTTTTTGGGCAGGTTTCTGGAGATGTAACTCATCGTTTTTAAGAGTATAATTCTATGAATTTTGACAAACACATACAGTCGTGTGTAGTCACCATCATACTCAAGACACGTAGAGTATTTCCACCATCCCAAAAAAGTTCCGTTGTATCTTTTTGCAGTCGATTCCCCACGCCCACCACCTAGCCCCTGGCAGCTACTGATCTGTTCTCTGTCCCTATACACACTTTTGCCTTTTCCTGAATATCAATCTAATACGGTCATACAGTATCTAGCCTTTTGAGTCTGGCTTCTTTCACTTAGCACAATGCTTTTAAGATTCACCCATGTTGTTGCTTGTATCAGCCATTCATCCTTTTTATTGGTGAGTGGTATTCCATTGTGTGGATGCCCTCAATTTACAGATTCCATCTTTCACTATGAAGTACGACATTAGCTGTAGGTTTTGTAAATGTCCTTTATCAGACTGAGGATGTTTGCTCAGTTTTTTTCATAAATGGATGCTCAAGTTTATCAAATGCTTTTCATGCACCTACTGAGCAATGCATCCCTGTCTGCCTGCCCTCGGAGTTAAAAGATTGTGCCACCCCAGAGAGTTGAGCCTTTAGTCTACTGGCAAGGGGAAACTGTCCAGGGACGTGGGCAGGACTTTGGGCCCCACACCCACTGATCACTTTCAGCCCTGTGGGCAACAGAGTTTGCTGCCCTACACCTAGTAGCTTAAGGCTTTTGATTTCTGAGAGAGAAGAATCCAGGGAATTACATGGCATTTTGTGTGCCCCACAACTATTGATTGCCTCCCTCTTGCCTGCAACAGGAGTGGGCTGCAGAGAGCCAGTCTCCTGCCCTGCCCCCAATATTTCCTGCGAGCAGCTGGTAGAAGTGTAGGGAAGAGAGTTTGTACCTGAGTGTGAACTCCTCCACTACCCCAGCTGTTTCCGATTTACACAGTAGCCCACACATGGATTTTGAAAGTGTGTTACAGTTCAGCGGATTTCTTCTTACCCACTTGGACAGTGGCGGTGCCTGTTTCCTGTGCTCTGCCAGAGCGGAGACGGTCTTTGTAGCCCATCTCTCCTCTAAGGGGCTTGTTTCTCTTTGGAATTAGATTACTTGACTGCCTCACCAACTCGTCTTTCTCATAAGGGCAACAAAAGTAATGATTTTGTAGTTTATCTATCATTTTCTCATTGTTAGAGCTGGAACGGCGTGCTTAGCAGCTCTCCATTTCCTAAGAAGAAGCATAAGAGCATTTCAATTCCACCTTTATCCTATACCAAATGCATACTTGAGCCTTTATGAGGCTATTTTTATTCTTCCACAAGAATCATACTGCTTTGATAATAAATCTCTCTTTCTAGCAGTGTAAGTCACCCCTCAATTTTCCAAAAATTCTTCAGCCTTTTATTAAGCTTCCCAGGTGACCTTAGAATTATATTGTCTAGTTAAAAAAAAAATACTTTTGACATTTTTATTAGGATTGAAATGGCTGAATTATTGAGTTATGCCATCCAGGAATGTGGTATGCCCTACCATTTATTTAAATCTTCAAGTTCCCCAGTAAAGTTTTATAGTTTTATTTATATGGGTCCTGCATACTTTTCTTATGTCACGTTTATTCCTAGATATTTTATATTTTAGTCTCTATTTTAATGCCTTTTTAAAATTGTATTTTCTGATAGTTGACTTAAGGATAAGGATTGATTTTTGTATACTAATTTTGTAATCAACTGCTTTATTGAACTCTCCTAATAATTTTTCAGTTGATTTTCTTGGGTTCCTAGGTAAGCAATTATATGCAAGTAATAATTTGTCTCCTCCTTGCCCAAGATTTTTCTCTGATTTAATTTTGTCTTACTGCTTTGACTAAATTTTTAGGAAATATTAAATGACCATGAACAGGGGGCATTCTTGACTTGTACCTGACTTTGGTGGGAAACACCAGAGGTTTACCATTAAGTATGATGATACCTGAGGCAGATATAATAAATTTGCTTACTCAACACACTCCAATCCCTTTGTAGCTTGTACTTTAAAAAGAAATGAGCAGAAGCTGACATTCAGAAACTGGCCAGGTACTCATAACCAGGCCCCGTTGATCTCCAGTTGGACATAAATCATCTCACAGAATACCAACTCAGACAAGGTCACTCTGAAACCATGATGAAATGAGATCAAGCAAGTCCATACCAAAATTTTGCCTAAGCACAGACAAAAATAGGGTCACTGTGCTACCCACAAAATACCAAACATCTCCTCTCTTGCTTTAAATGAATGACTGTTAATTCTTTACTAATTACACTTTTTTTCTGTCTATTTTGCCCTCTCTACATTTAAAATTTATTGAAATACTTAATCATAAAATTCCTACCCCATGCATACTTCTGACAGCATCTAATCTAGAGGGAACTCTTGCTTCCTTTGCCCTCTACAAAGCACCCCACCAAAGCCCAAATCCTATAATAGGTTCTAACACCCTCTTGTTGAGACAATCCATGGCTCCCCACGGTGTATGTTCCCCTTTCAGCAACAATAAACTGAACTTGTTCAACTACAGTCATGTTCAGGATAGTCTGGTTGGAGGACACTGACATGCTTTAGGAGTCTAAAAAACTAAAAAGTACATTTCTAGACTCCCTTATAGGTTGTCCTGTGATCTTTCCGCCAATCATTTATACCAATGCAAGATTTCAAATAAGAGAACGATGTGAGGAGGCAGTCACAGACTGGGAGAGCATGTATTCTAGCAAGCACAGCGCACAGGGACCTGGTCCTTTTGCAGCAGCTAAGGTGGAATCCTCGCATCAAGGCCAGAGCCTCATGGGTGGCCTTTCCACTAGAACAGTCCTATTGTAGCACAAGTATTTTTCCGGCTGTCATCCTGGCTGCACTGTTCCTGGCTATGTTGCTTTAAAATCTAGTTCTTGGGCCCACTTGGACATTCTTTGAGCTATCTAATATTCTTTTTTAATTCCCTTTTGCTTAGTCTTACAAGATGTTGGAATGGGAAGCTTGCTGTGTTAGTGTGGGGTCTTAGACTGAGGCATCACTGTGATAATTAACAGGATGCCCAAATGATTGCGAGAGCATCACCTCCAACTCCCAAATATTACTCAAGTTCATCTTTTGGCCAATTCTAATGCAGAACCATACAGAGACAGGGATTCTGGGAAATGTAGTTCCAGGTCAACCAAGTGGGCAATAGAATGATCCAGCACAGTCCTACATAGGATTCTTCATTTTCTCTCTGTGTTTTATGTCCTTGACTCACACGTAATGTTTTTCATTTGTCTTTCTTGATTGGACTCACAGGATCTGTCCATGTCAATGATTTCTTTTTTTTCCCCAAAGAACCAAGAGTTAGGAGTGTTCTATTCTCAAGTATATGATGTAAATTTAAGAACAAATTTTTGGTTTTAGGGCAGTGTCATTTTAAAAAGTGGTCTGTATAATTCTAATTTGTGAGAATCTTACTGAGGTCTTTTTGAAAAGCCTAGAATCAAGCTTACAGATTCTTACAGCCATTTGAAAAGGATAAATCTGTAAATTACAGTTTGAAATATTTATCACAGCTATTATGTCGAAAACCACCTCGAATCTCAGTGGCTTTAACAATAAGAACTTATTCTTCACGAGTCTATAAGGTCAGTTTGTGGTGGTTTGTACAATCTCAACGGAGCTCCTTCATGCTTCTGCAGTCCGTTTTTGGTTGGGTAGGCAGCTGTGTGGATGTAGGCTGGGCTTGCTCTCATGTTCAGTGGTTGGCTGGCTGTAAGCTGGGGACCCACAGCTCTCTTCCACATGGTCTCTCATCCTCCAGCATGTTAGCCTAGGCTGTTTACATGGTAGAAGCAGAGGTCTAAGAGGAAGCAAGCACGGCCTAGCCTGAAAACCTGCGAACTGTCATTTCTGCCACATTCTGTAGACTAAAGAAGTCACAAAGTCAGCCCAAATTCAAGAAGTTGAAATGGACTCTACCTGTTAATAAGAGGAGCTTCAAAGTCATCTTGCAAAGAACATGGATATGGGGAGAGAAGAAAACAGATAAATTTAAATCAGAATTTCTTACCCTGGGGTCCACTATGGATACCTGGAACTTATACATGACCTTCAGCTTTAGAAATTTTCTCAAATTGACTGCAGAAAGTGTTCCTCCATATGTGCATTTAACAACTCTTTTAAGGTCATTTAATGTCTTTTCCTTAAATTCCACTTTGTTTGGTATTAATACTGTCATCCCTTCCTTTCCAGAGAGGAATTTGGGCCATAAGTGAAAATAATTCATTCAAGTTTCTATTGGACAAACATAAAAAATATTTTCAGTGCACAGTATGATTCACTCACCAATATTTCCTCTCTCCCATTTAACGTATTTGTGATACCATAGCAGATACACCCTAAGTTATGTATTAAGAGAGTCCACAGTAGGCTGGTATGACTTCAGAAGAAAGGTAAAACATCTCTCATATGGAGATCTGACCCTAGACAGCTACTTCAGAGACAGGGGCTTAAGAAGAGATGCCCGTTCCTAGAAGTGTTTAACAATATCACCTATGCAAGTCTCTCCTGCTTTGGAATCTGTCTGGAAGTTCACCTACTCCAAAATCATTTCCCATTTTAAACCTACACCTGTGACAAGCCTGCTTAATTAACTAAAATTGTTATTCCAACCTCTGTATTAAAATGAAATGCATGGCAAAAAATCTAATTTTTTTATCACTTACAGAAAAACACGTCCGTTTTATTTTAGGTTTTTGCAGTATACTTCACATGCCTTTCCCCCTGGGCTTAACAGGAACCTTATAAAGTTTGGTAAATCAGAGTCAGCTCCAAAAACAGTACATCTCCCACCTGCATCACACATCCTACATACATCATAACTTGTGGAAGCATGCAATGGTCCTAATGTTAAAAACAAAACCCAAGTGGGCATTCGGGTAACACAACTCTTTACTAATCCATATGACATGTGTCATTTTTACCCTTTCCCCTCATTCCATCTCTTTAAGGAAATAAACTTTCCCCCAAAAGAGCCGTACTTATTTTTCAGGGCACCCTGATGTCTGCTCCCAGAGCCCTGGCCCACCACTTCCATAATATTCAGCACAGTAAACATTTGCAATTACTGATTTATAGTCTCTTCCCCATCAGTGTGTGAGCTCCACAGGGCTGGGACAGTTTCCTCTTTCACTGCCTATAGCCTCAGCTCCGGGCATACAATGGTTGACAAATAAATTGAGTAGAAAAAAACAAAAGCTAACCATTTTTTCAAACAATCTATCATATGTTAAAAGTCAGGATAATGGCTGTTTGGGGGTAAAGAGGTGGGCAGTGACTGGGAGAGGGCATGAAGGGGGCTTCAGGGTGTTGTCGTGTTCTCTTTCTGCAGCTGGCAACTTGGGCATGTTCGCCAGTTCATCAGTTATTGAGCCATATACTTGTGGTTGGCGTACTTTCTGAAGGTGCTTCACTCCAACATAAAAAGTTTAAGTCAATCATAATTCTCTGGCAAGCACAGAAGGAATTACAAGCATTCAGAAATTGCCATTAAAGAACAGACATTAGTTTCTGAACACATAAACTTCAAAAGTGGGAGCCAAAATGTTCGTGTGGTTACCCAGCCCTGGACACTAACCAGATGTACTCTGCACCAGTCACAGTGGGAAAGATTCATCAATTGAGATAATGTAAATAAAGTGCTTAAAACACTGTTATGGATATACTGCTACGTGTTAACTATTATTACACTTTTTAACACACCAGCAGTTCCAAATGAAGGCTTAAGAGAGATCCCAAGCAAAATTTCTTCATTAGAATCCAGGGTCTGTTTTGTCCTTAACTTTGTCAGAATAGCTTTACCGGCTAGCCTGATTGAAGCAGTACCTTCTGTTACATAATTTATAGTTATGGAGTCCACATCACCACCTGGCTCATTTTAGTAACACCCAAGCAAGTCAAAACTCCACGGCGAAGGCTCATGGACCATCTGCACCAAGAGAGCAGAGAGACTCGCTAGACCGGTGATTCCCCAGCACGCACAGCGCTGGGGCGTTTGTTAAAAGTGCAAGGCCTCTGGTCTCCCACCCCGGATGCTGACTCACTTAGTCTGAGAGTAGGGCCCAGGAATTTGCATTTTCTAACAAGTTCTTCAAGTGATTCTGAAGAACACCGAGACTCTTGTTTTACACATGGATGAAATGGAGGAGAGGGAGGGAAAGGACCTGCTCAGTCTTCCTTCCGCTTACTGAGTACACAAGCACTACAGCGCAGGTCGCCATTACCACTCATGATTGTAATCGGTCCATGATTCCACGCGACAACAGCTGAGGGCCACAGCATGAGTCTGTCCTAAACATCAGTGGCTTATTCCACTGAGCCCTTTGCCTTTTTATCTACACATTCAGTTCACTGGAGAGGCACAAAAACCCACGTGTATATTCGTTAGGTATGCAGAACCAGTACTTGAGAAACCTAGCTTAAATAATAGCTCCAATATTTATAAGCTCTGTGATGCTGAGACAGTTATTCAAATTCTGTGTGCTTTGGTTTCTTTCTTTAGAAAGTGGCAAAATAACACCTACGTTTGTAGGATGTTGTGAAGAATAATGAAAAATAACACTAGCACAGAGCTTGGCAAATAATGAGGTTCCAGTGAATAGTACCTGTTGTTAATGCCGCTTTAAAATATGGCATTAAAACCACATTCTTCATTTGACTAGTGGACTGTTCTCGAAGTATGGTCCCCTACAACAGAATCATCTGGAAGTGCTTGCTTAAAACAGATTTCTGGAACAAGACCTAGTGAATTGGAATCACTGGGGCAAGACTCAGAAGTCTGCGCTAACAAGCAAGCACCCAGATTCTCCCTGTGCATGTAAAAGTCTGAGAAACACTGGACTAGGGCCGTGGACAGAGTGCTTTTTGTCAGTGAACACAAGTGTATCAGGCAGAGCCTGGGAGAGCTGAACACTAATTTAACACTAACAATTTTCTGCTAACTAGAGGGAGCGAGTGCCACCTGCTGTCTCCTTTTAGAATGCAACGCTGAGCCTGGTTCAATTCCTCTCTCGGCAACCGAATTCACTCTGAAAAATGAATCATCCTAAACAAAATATCCAAGCAACAGAAAGCACTGTTAGAAGGAGACATGGAAACAGTCTTTATTAAACTACAAGAAAACTCTGAGTTAAAGGGTTTTTGGAGTTTTAGATTAATATATCCAATAAACTCCTATAATTTCAAGTTACTGCTAAAACAGTAAAGGAAAATACAACCCCTCACCCATTGGCCTGTACCGACAGTAGGAGGGAAAACAGAGCCACAGAATGCCCTAAAATATTGCAATGAAACAACATGCAGTTATGCTCACTTCCACCATCCCCTCCCCTGTTCCCAAGAGAAAATCAAGTGAAATAAGGACAAGCTTTCTTATCCTGTAACATTCTACTCAAGTCCAATATCAAAACTTCCACCTGCAAGAAAGTTAATATTTCCTTCAAAAGGTATTCAAAAAAGCCTTCTGAATTATAGTCTGTTACTATGTTTGAAGCTGATTTTCCGTCCCAAGTTGCAAGTGCATAAAATATTCCCAGAGGCTCAAGAGAGACGGGCAACCTTATAAATACTCATACTCGTAAAACTAGCAGTTATACTTCGTCACTTCAATAACTCAATGACAAATCATAAAAAGCATCTGTCTTTAATTGCTGTCTGTTTTTAGGGCATAAATGGCAAACTATATACACTGTGGAGTCTGAATTCCCCATCATAGAGTGTGAATGATGGTCCGGTTTCGAAGCTCCTGAATGTACTCTTTGGCGTGGGTGACCGCTGTCTTTGGTGCCTCCCGTTGCGGTGGAGGGCCTTCCACCAACTTCACAAAATAATGGCAATAAACCTTCTCCATGATCCCAAAACGACCTCTGCCGTGGTATCGAATGCGTTTCAGGTACTGGCCTCGCCCTGACGTGGACTCAGCTAGACAAGGAAGAAAAAGAGAATTATAGGAAATGACTGTATCCACAAGACTACAGCGCAATCAGTTGAGCAGTTTCTGCCCTGCCTTCAACTGGATCCGAAGCCTACATGAGCTCGCTGGTTGGCCAGAGCAGGTTTGTCTCAAAACAAGTACCTCCTGAGTACTTACTAAGCACCAGGCTCTCTTCTAGGAATTGGAGACACCAGAGTGAACAGACTAGCAAGGGCCCTGTCTCTGCAGCGCACATTTTAGAGAAGACAGGAAATATGATCATTTCAGTTAGTGACAGGTGCTATGAATAAAACATTGAAACGACAGAGATTGATGTGGTGTTGGAAGGCAACTTCAGACTGGGGGGTTGTCAGGAGGAAGAGACATTTGACCTAAGAGCAGAATGAATCATCCACGCAAACATCTAGGGCCGAGGTGCTCCAGGCAGATGGAACAGCACGTGCCAAGGCCCGATGGTGGGAATGTCCTTGGCTTGTTTTAGGAACAGAAAGACCAGCCTGCTGAAACACGGTCAGCAAGGCCAAGAGTGGTACAAACATGGGAAAGAGATCAGAGATGAAGGCAAGATTACGTAGAGCCCTGTAGGTTGAGGCGAGGAGTTCTGATTTTATTCTAACTCCATGAGAAGCCCCTGGAACCAATGGTTCCCAAATGCTGGTCCTCGGGCGAGCTACATCACACTCACCTAGGGAATACACTGTAAATGCTGCTGCTGAGACGCCATCTCTGGAGATTCTTCTAATTTAGAATATTTGGGGTGGCCTTGGAAATTACATCCTGACCAAATACCGCCACCCCCGCTCCCCCCAAATAATTCTGATTCAGTTTTAGAAACTCCCGTATCACAACAGCCCCCCTCCCCGCCCATCCCCCATTCTGCATGTCAAAGATGGACCTTGTAAACTTTGAAGAAATCTTTTAAATATTACATAAGTAATCTGTTCACCCCCCGTAAATCAGAGTACTAACCACCTTCTACTGTTCTCTGAATTTATTTCATCAGTTACTATTTTAGTTAATTTAATAGGCCTTTTAAAAAGGTAAAATCTACAGACAACAAATTAAGCCACTTCAATACTCACAATATTTATATTCTTACTGTGACATAACTTTAAAAATATAGGAACAATATCAAAGTATGTGTCTGACAACCATCTAACTACAATCGTCTCATGAATGGGTCTGAGCAGGAGCATCCGAGCTTTGCCAAAGAGAAAGCTAAGGATAAAGTGATTCAGAAAACTGCGGCGGGTCTCAGTGAGACAAGGAGAGAACTGCTGCCCTTGCATCAACTCCATCTACTGGGTGCTAAAGAAACGAGTCTAAGAATTTCCAAAAGTGGAGGGGTTGGGGGCAAAATGGGTAAAGGTGGTCAAAAGGTACAAGCTTCCAGTTATAAAATAAGAAAGTCATGGGGATGTAATGGACAGCATGGCAAGGGCAGTTAATAATACTGTATTGTATATGTGAAAGTTGCTAAGCAAGTAGATCTTAAAAGTTCTCATCACATGAAAAAAAATTCTGTAACTATGTGTAGTGATGGATGATAACTAGACTTAATTGTGATCATTTCACAATATATACAAGTAATGAATCATGTTGTACACCTGAAACTAATATAATGTTGTATGTCAATTATACCTCAATAAAAAAAATTTTTTTTAAAGAATTTCCAAAGAGAAAGCAGCATTACACAAATCACTTTACAATGAAGTGCCACCCAGTTCCTGGATGAACTGGTCAGGAAGAAACCATGAAATAAGAACAGTGATGCTGGGGAGGGTTTAGAAACCTTCTAAAAAGCGTTTTACAAACAGTATGGCTGCTCCTGTCCAAAACTGCTCCTCTACCCAAGTTGAGCACCGATTTCCAAATACTCTGAGGATACGAAACACTACTCGAGTGAAGGAAGTATCAACACTATCTGTGCAGCTATCTAATCTATATAATCTATCAACACACAGTGATCAACACTAGGGTCTATGTTAACTACCATTTTCCTTCCATCTTCCCCAAAACACGTAAGAATAGATGCTCAATACCCGCTAAATGCCAGTCACCATTTCATCCTCAAGCCATAAAATATCATCTGCCAAGCTTTAGGGCACATAATGCCATCCTTTTTCCATGTCAAAACAGAAACATTAATCTTTCTGAAACACAAGGATTCTTTAACACACTACAGTGGGAATCGTAACTCAGCCACTCTGAGGTCTGAGTGAAGTCAGGACTTAGGCTATAGATTCCACATTGATTTCTGGTCTCCCCTCTTCCGGTCTCTCTTCCATTATTAGGGTTTTCAAACTGCATTAGTATGGAACCATTTCAATCAAAACGAAACAACATGTGAAGCCCACCGTCATGTGGATCAGTTGCAACTGAAACAGAGAGAGATTCCAAACTGTGCCCTTCATTCACCCAACAAATACTTCTGCATTCTTACCAGGTACCAGGCCCTTACCAGGGCCTGGGCTCCGAGGACACAGCCGTGACCAAGACATCAAGGAGCCCACCCCTAGAGGCCCCAGAGCACAATTTGAAAACCAATGCCCACAGTTAATAGTCTTAAATCATTGCCTTAATAACACAGAGCTCTTAACCAAAAACTTCCTGTGGTTCCTCTTTGATACAGTTAAAACCAAATGCCACACACTGCCACGTTCAGCCCTCTGGAATCTAGACCCAAGCCACTCTCTCGATTCTATCTGCTCTAGGTCAACCCTCTACCTCCTTTACATTCTACTCATCGTATCACACTAGTGCTCAGTCTAACCTATGTGCCGTTGCATATGTGGTTACCTCGCTTTGACAACCTTCGTTTCTCCTGAACACTCTCAGATCCCCAAAAGCCTATCTTCAAAAGACGAATTTTTCTAAAAAATATCCATGACTATTCTAACCCATACTGACTTCTTTTTCACTACTCCAACAACACCATTTATCTATTACTCTCTGGTCCCAAACCATATGCTTGCTACCTGGTGTATGTATTCATGTTTCTCCTGGAAAGTCACTTCCTCAACTAAACTTCTACTCTTTTTGTATTACCGCAGAAGTTCATGCTCCACAAGGAACAGAAATGATTTTGAAACACAGCCTCGCCTAATTCATATCATATTTGCAATACAGACATCTCTGGTATATATGCTCAAATTCTAAAATAAGTTTCAAAGTTGTTCAAGACCATATAATACTAATAGTGTAACATGGTTTTGTTTCAACTCAGAAGAATAATTTATGTATACTTCCAAAGGGCTGTTTCTGCCAAAGAACAAAACTGCATGTACTAAGTGTTTTAAATTGCTATAAAAGATACACCACCACCTGACTGTGTAGGCGGTATGCACATTGGAGGTACTCAAATACTTTTTGAATGAAAGAAAAAACATTAAGACATCTCAAAAAGGAACAACCTTCTAAAGACAGTGCCAAAGATAATGCTCTTCTAAAGAGAATGCTCAGTGGGTACCAGGTATTTAACATATTGTCAGTATTTCCTAGTACTCGCATTGAGGTAAATGAGAACCTTGACATTTCAACATTAGAAACCCCCCTCCCCACTTCGTCGCTCTGAGCCCAGAATACTTGATGTGCAGTAGATCACTTTCTCTGAAGTGAATCACTTTAGATGCCATGAATCACTAAGCAGTGACATTTTATTAGTCCGTGTCCACTTGTTAAGGCTACTCAGAGTGTCATTAGTCATCATTATAAGTTTGAAAAGGAAATGAATTTTCAAACTCTGTGGTCATGCAACACCAGATATTAGCTTTAGACAGATGACAGAATTTGAAGGAATTACCATATAATGAGAACATATGCTACCAAAATGCACTTCCCTTAAAATGCCTAGACTTATTTCAGGGGACTGAAAGAACCATTGCTGAGCTGAAATGGTAGCCAACAAGTAGCTAGTCTTTCAAAACTCCAAAAGAAGTCTATGGAATGAAATGCCTAGGCATTTTCTAAGAATACAGTAAGATAAATCAGTTTCCCACATTTTATAAGTAAGAATCACTTAGGGTACTTACCCAGGCCTCTCTCCTGGAGTTTCCAATCCAGTGAGTCTGTGGGGAGGCCTGGGAATCTGTATTTTTAATAAGAACCTCAGATGATTCTTACCTAGGAAGTTTGGCAAACACAAGGATAAAATGTCTGATGTGTCATGGTAAGATACTTCATCTTCCTGAGCTTACTCATCTCTTTTTCATTCATTATAGAATCAGGCAACAAAATAGTTAACAAGTGAGTTTTTTAAATCTTAAGACAAATTCAAACTATCAGCCCTACTTAAGAAAAGAGATTTGGCGGGGGTGGCTCTAGAAGAGGGTAAACAGGGTCTAATATATGGTGACGGAAACAGAACTGACTCTGGGTGGTGAACACACAATGTGAGATATACACAATGTATTACAGAATTGTACACCTGAAATCTATGTAACATTACTAACAATTGTCACCCCAACAAACTTTAATTAAAAAAAAAAGATTTGTACACGGAACTGGATGAAAAGAGGGTGCAGGTGGGGCAGGTATTTTTCAGCAGAAATGTACATAAAGAGACCAGTGAATTAAAGGCCCATTCACACACACGTAGGATTAGATGAGTTTATTTTTCCTTAATGGCAACACTGGACTTTGCTCATTCATTTGGGAAGACAGGATTAAAGCTCCTCGCCCTATCTCTCTCTACTACAATTACCGAAATGGATTTAAAGACAAAATTCTATTTCATTGGTACCCGAATTCCATTACAAAGTGTTGCCTGTTAGCTAAGAAGCCCACACTCCTATGAAACTGAATACAATTAAATTTAATTTGCTACTCAGTCACAGAGCAGGAAGGGTCACCAAGAGGTTTTAAGCAAATGGTCTTGCTCTCCATCCATTTCTCCTTTTCCACTGATTCTGGGCCTTCCCAGCATTCTCTAGTCATGCTGCTCCCAAAAGAAAATGCTCCTGACGAACTGTGGCCCTGCATCTTCTGAGTTGTCGTGTTGATTTCCCTCTACATCTTTGCATGTACCACAATATATTTAGTTATACAATATTCAGCTTTAAAATAAGATATTTCAATTGAAAATCTTAACTCCTTTGAATTTCAGAAGTAGGTGTGGTCACAGCATCAATTCCAGGTGAGATTTTAACTTAAGCAGAATACATATATCCAGTAGGGCACAGGTTATGTGACAAAGTGGAATTTAGATGATTTTTTTTTTTACTCTAATTGTGAAAAATTATAAGGCACAACTAATTTCCCCCATAATGATTCAGCCTGTTTTCCTCTATTTGGCGAGTAGCAGTTCTCCATATCTTGAATTTAAAATATCTTTAGATAAAACAATTCTTCTTACATGTAGGTTTGGCAGAGGGAGAAATTTTTGCTTCGACTGCACCGTCTTTGTTGGATTACAAAACTGCTGAGGTTACGAGTAATTGCTGCTGAAGTGAGAGGAAAACATTAACTCCAACTACTGCTCCACTTTACTGTGGTGTTGGGAGGGGGCAAAAGAGCTTTGTGATAAACGTCGGTCTCTTTCAACGTCGGTCTCTTTCTGGAAAAAGAACTGTGTGAAGGTACGCTACAAAAAAATCCCTTCCATTTTGTACAAATGCTTCCCAAAGCATTTTCACTTACATTAGTTTAACTTGATGTGGAATAGGCATACAAAACCCAAGGTAATGCTTCAGGGTCTAATACCAAAGGGAAACAAATACATCTGGGTCATCTAAGCCCTCCAAGCCCCCTTGGCATTTATAATTCAACAGATTTTCCAGTCTGGTCACTGGAAGGTTAAATGATAGAACAGCTTTATGGATTAGGCACCTGGCTTGGCACCTTATAAATAAAGATTCTTTTTAAGTCCACCCATGTTCCTTTATTTACCTCCTTAGGGTTGACAAAGAATTTATTTATTTAAAAAAATCAGTTATATTAAAAACAAAACAAAACAAAAAAAACAACAACAGTGGGGTGGCCGAATTGCTCAATTGGTTAGAATGCGAGCTCTTAACAATAAGCTTGCCGGTTCGATTCCCACATGGGATGGTGGGCTGTGCCCCTCCAACTAAGGTTAAAAACGGCGACTGGACTTGGCGCTGAGCTGTGCCTTCCACAACTAGATTGAAGGACAACGACTTGACTTGAAGCTGATGGGCCCTGAATAAACATAGTGTTCCCCAATATTCCCCAATAAAAAAATAAAATGACAAAGATAGTTTAATTTAAAAAAAAAAAACCCAGTATGTTCTTTCTTAGTTTTATTATAATTAAAGGACCACTCTATGTACCATCTTGGTATCCATTATTCAAAAATTATTGCCAACAGGTTTCATGATCTCAGTCTCATTAGAGAACAGGTAACAGCAAAGCAGTCAAGTTATTACCATTTACACAGATTAACATTAGTATGCTGAAGGCTAAGGAATAAGCTATTACTAGCAATTTTCACTGGCAAACCCAGTCCTAAGTAATCAGATATCAACGCTGTTAGATAAAGAACTTCACATCACTATTAGAAGACATTTTCCAATGCTAAAAATATAAAAGATCTTACCTATATATAAATTGGATCTGAATTCCACATTGTGGTCTCTCACTGCCATATCTTGTGCTTCTAAAAGAATCTTAAACAAGGAAAAGAAAAGCATTCATTCACATGGCTGACTCTGAACTAAAATGAAATTAAATTTCTCATCTATTGTTGTTATCTCTATAATGACTGTTAATCACGTCTCCATTTTATAGTCAATTTTAAAAAGAAAATATCAAATAATAACAGTACTAAGCAAAAGGGGTACTTCCTTCCTCAGACTGCAAATGCTAGGAACACAGTCCATTCTGCTGTTTTAAATGGAAGGTGTGAGCTGTGAAGGAGGAGATAGCAGCCCTTGTAGCAGTACCCTTGGTAATGAATATTATGTCTTTGAGTCTGAGACTCGCCAAAAGTTCAAGAAGCTCAAGAGTTAAATCTTATTGAAAATTCTTAAACCTTCGATCCAAAGTAACCATTAACAACATCAGACAAGTAGAGAAAAATCATACTTGAAAATTTCCTTTAGAATTATTAAATTTAAACTCCATAGACCTTTTGAATTAGGTTAACTTCCTCCAGAACACAATTTTTAAAACAGGAAAATTGTCAGAAATAAGAGAAACCAGATCTTTCACTCTTTTAAAGATAAAGAAGACAGTACAAGACCGGTACACACAGATGCTTAGTAACTGTATTCTGAACTGAACTAAATACAGGCATTCCAATGGACCCTCTTAGAAGTCTGAATCCATCAATCTCAACTATTCAAGTACTAAACTGAAAAGATCAGATCTGACTTTAGGTGAGACAGTTAACAGAAGTCCAGGAAATAATGCTGATACCCCTAGATGTCCTCAATCCGGCTTTCTGTAACCAGAATCAGTGCAGTTATCATTAGCACATTTGCACTCAGTGAATCAGCTACATTTACAGCTGGGCCTTTAAGGAGAGTCTAAGCCAAATCCCACCTGGTTTACAGGTAAGAAAAACGAGACCAGACTAATTAAGTGTCTTGCCAATCGTCACGATAGAAACATCAGAGACAGGACTAGATTCCAAGTCTCCTGAGTCCGAGTCCAATGCTCTTTCAACACAATTAGTTGTAAAATCATAAGCTCTCAAGATCTAATCATTAAAAATAAGATTTATCACTTCACAGACAGTAAAATAAAAATGTCTAATGCAAATAAAAGCATCTCAGGAAAAAAGAATGCTTAAAACACACAACATTCCTAACATACAAGGGCACTAATGAAACTGAGTGCCCTAAGTCTGTGTTATAACAGCTATGAATTTACATCAGAAAATTCAGGATTTACGCTGAGCTTACTAACACCTGCAAAACAGTTATGCACCCTCCTCCAAAACCTCAGTTTACCTCTTTAATTATCTGGGCCCCTTTTTTGTCACTGAATTCCAACTGAGCCAAAGCCTGGTCAATGGACATCCCTCGTATCTAGAATTAAAGGGTGACAAACAAGAGAAAATAAGCAAGTTAGTTTACAAAGTCAATGATTCCTTTTAAACGAAAAGCAAATGTCTTACATAATCTAAATAACTTCTAAAAGTAGCTAAGTAGTCATATGTCAATTATATCTCAACAAAACTAGGAAAAGTGTTTCAATAATTAAAAATTAAAACAGCTCACTAAATGCAGGCAAAAGAAAACAAGTTTGAGAAAGGACGCCACCCTCTTTAAGCCAAAATCTTAAACATGTTAGTCATAAAACCTCAGTTGCTGATATGTTCATTAATATTAAAAGACAGAGCAGACATGACAGAGAGAGGTCATGAGTTGGCAAGGACCACATGAGGCATTAAAAGCATCTCTTTCTCCTACAGGATAAGGGCATCATATGTCTATTTGCTGCTTTGGTCTCCTCTTATACCTAAATTTCATTTTCCACAGAAAAACTTAGAAAGCAACAGTTTGGAAACGGGTTGAATCAACTTTTACAGGTGAAGAAGCTTGTTTTCTGGATTCTCTTGTTATAGCCAGATTCCTGATGTCTTTGTTTTAAATATCTATGAATCCAATGTGACTTTGTTTCTCAGAAGAAAAGTAAAAAAAATGAAGCAAAATCACCCATCTCTTAACAATCATTTTTGAATTACCTATCAATCATCTGAACATGCAATTATATTCCTCACTTTTTAGAGAAATTGGGGCAAATTTTTTTTATTTTTCAAATCCTGGGCGGAAATTCACAGCTTCTTTTCCTAAGTATTATATGGTAGTAGTCTTTTTAGCTTACCAATTTTGCCAAATACCACATTTTGTCCTTGCTATACTTAATTTGTCTTCGACAATGGTAGATTTCCTTAAAAATAGAAAAAAAAAAAGTAAGTTTATATCAAAATGACAGTCACATACTGTTAATAAAAAGTTTTTACTTGCTATGCCTAATGAAAATGATGCTGTAAGAAATAAAAACATTATTTAAAATTTGGACATATTACTTCCTTACACAAAGGTGTCGTTTTCCAAAGTTTCATCATGTTAAAAAGATTACTAAGAGAGGAATAGAAACTATAAACTGCCTAGTTTGTGCCAATATGTACAACATTTCTATCCAGAGGAACAGTAAAAGATTTACATGAAAGTATTTTAAAAACATTCAGCTGGCTGAAAAAAAAACAAAAGAAAAGAAAAGGTACAACAAGAAAAATAGTTTCCTGTTAGTGAAAAGAACAATGGCAAAATGGACAAAATAACTGTTTTCATAGGAAAGCCAATACTCTAAGTGTTTGGTCAAGAGCATAGATTCTAGAATCAGACTGCCAGAGTTGAAGTTCTAGCTCTACCGCTTACTAGCTACAGAACCCAAGCTACTAAACCTCTCTCTTCCTAAATTTCTCCTTCTTTAAAATGAAGATAATAGTACCTACCTCCTAAAACTACAATAAGGATTAAATAAAAATAACCTATGTAAGAAAAACACTTTACAGTGCCTAACACATGGAAAAATCTTAGTAAATGTTAGCTTTTATTATCTTCCATTTATAGTGGTAGGTATATCCTATTTAAGCTTTAACTCAATCATCCATTAAACAATTTATAGTTCACAGAGAATTTTCAAGCCCATTATTTCATTTGATCTAACTTTGAGTCGGGAGAGGAAACATTTTACAAAGTGAAAAAATCAGAGAAATCAAATGACTTGTCCAAGACCACAGAGCTCGTGAGAGACAAAGCTAGAAGCCAAAATGTCATACAGGAAGAATGTGAAGTGCCTCATACAATCTCTGGGTGTATCTTCAAATTTCCACTTAAGACTCTAAAATTCAGTCTTTGCACTACTATATGCTATTAACTAACCAATGCAATAAATGAGGTAAAGTTAAGTTAGAATGTAATGCACTAAATAGTTATTTAAATGAAGTAAAAATAAGTCTAAATTATGAAACATGTAAAGCTTATAGTTAAGTACATACTGCCACTTTAAAAAAATTTAAAAAGCACTCGTCAAGGCAAACGATATCAAGGAGACCACAGAATTTTCTAACATTCTGACTCCTGCAGGAAATTTTCAAATGCCTTAGAAATAACAGTTTTCTCAAGTGGCCATCTGTTAATATGCAGCAGATTTCATTTCAGTTGCAATAGAAGCTGACAGACTAAAAACTGTAGCAACAGTCTAAATTACATTTTCAGCAATAAAGTGTCCTATGCAGCACAGGAAAGAGGAACTGCCATGACTGATAACACTAATCTGCAGAAATCAATATACTCAGAAACGTCTTTTATATAGAAAACTTTCAATTGTTGGTGTCTCATGGTAGGCTACCTTTAAACCTGAATTGTATGATTATCTTCAAATTTTGTTTAAAAAAAAAAATCATCCTCTTCTAAAACTAAAAAGTTCAACTTTGACTTTAGGCAGGTGCAATGTTTAAAGGCACTTTCTGAAGATAAACCAGACAAAGGCTCAGTAAATAAGCCTATCATAACGCTGTAGACCAGAAGACCTGGGTTAAATGTCACTGCTATTAACTAACCTATAGATCTTAAATGAGGTAAAGTCAGGACATGAGGCACAAAACAGTTATTCAAATTAAGTAAGTCTAAACTATGAAACATCTAAACCAGTAACTTTTAAAGGAGTTTATTTTTCAATGCATATAATAAATCAAACGATGAAATAGTGTCACCTAATAAAAGTCCTTATTAGAGCTTTAATGGGAATTAGAGCCTTATGTATAAGCATGACTTTTTATCAATGCTTCAATTAATCCATAAATTTAAAATATGCCTCTTATAGAAATGGTTATTCCAAGAGTTTTGATATAGTCTCACTACACTTTTATTTGAAATAGCTTTCTTCAAAGATATTGCAAAAAGTAAACTCAAGCCCAAATTAACAAAGCATCACTACTATGAAGAAACCCTATTAATTTCTCTCTGGCTTATTTTTTTTACCATGATGAAGCCTCAGGTAAGATCAAGTGTACATAAGAATCTGTATTGATCAAATATATGGTGATGGAAGGAGAACTGACTCTGGGTGGTGAACACACGATGGGATTTATAGATGATGTAATACAGAATTGTACACCTGAAATCTATGTAACTTTACTAACAATTTTCACCCCAATAAACTTAAATTAAAAAAAAAAAAAAAGAATCGGTATTGTTTGGAAATTTGTGCTAGCTAAATTAGGCAGGTAGTCTTAAAAATCACAGGAGTGGCCTAAAACATACCTAAATTGGTGACACTCACTTTAACTTACTGCTGTAAGATTTACTCACTACCCCATTCACTATTATTTGTTTAACTACATATTCCAATGCTGAAAGATCAGAATGAAAGAATGGTAATTATTATCTGCCTCACTTTTGAATTAGACATAAAAGTAATTTCTAAAATGCTGGCAGCTATCAGATTGGCAAGTGTAAGGGACACTGTACACAATGGCACAGGGTATGAACTATGTGCCCAGGTTAGCAAATCATCCTTGTTACCTTGTTAATAAGGTAGGTCTTTAGGAAGGGCATTAATAGTCCAGTCATAACAGTATAAGTGCTACACCAAAGTCAATTTACCAAATACTATTTAAAGTCAGAAAATGTTAAGGTATTTTCCAAAAGTCATAATTTGTCCCCAAAAAGATTACTCAAACAAAATCTGTGCCAAATAAAAAAATTAAATTATATTTTGCCAAAGTGCCTAAAAGTCAAACCAAATGTCTTCACACAGGCATTTGTATAATAATGAGTATTAATGATTCAAAACAGTTAATCAAAATAGTCTCAGGAAACACAATATTAATACATAACAAATGACTGTACTGACATTGTTCTTCATTTGCTGAAGTTAACTAGATGACCAACTGTTAACTATTTTAACTTTAACATTTAGGATGTATCTCGAGTACATTTGTTTTAATATCCAAAAAAGACTAGTACTACAAAATACAAAATTTGCTCTTAGATTCTGGACTGACAAATAACTGTTAGGATTTCATTTCCAATTAATATTTAAGTTCAAAGAGCTCAAGTAAGAAGTAAAGAAAGCTCATTGGGGGCGGCCGGTTAGCTCAGTTGGTTAGAGTACGTGGTCTTAATAACAAGGTTGCCGGTTAGATCCCCACATGGGCCACTGTGAGCTGCGCCCTCCACAACTAGATTGAAACAACTACTTGACTTGGAGCTGATGGATCCTGGAAAAACACACTTAAAATAAATAAAAGTTAAAAAAAAAAAAAGTAAAGAAAGCTCATTAATTATAGAAATATTTTATTTATGATAATTTTACAAATGTGTAACTTTTTCTAAATTTTAGTTAATTACAACATGGAGTCAATACCTAATAGCATAGACTCTGCTGCAAACCTAACTTTTAAGTTCTGATGGCATGATAAAATGTGAAAGCGACAAATGTATTTGTTTACACCATTAGCATCTTTCTCCTCGTATTTCCCAATCAGATGTGAACTCTTTAAATCAATAAATTAACTCCCCCAAACTAAAAAAAACCAAAACTATACTAATTCAGACCAATACTTAGACAGCAATTGAATCTTAATGAAATGTATGCTGTCAAGTTCACACAAAAACTAAGCAAGTGACAATACTTGGATGGTATCGATTATCTAGTCGCCTTAAAGCCCAAAAGTCTTTAAAAGATGTTTGCTGAACGGAATGATTCATAATTAACACAGTAATTCCATTTCTAAAGTACTTACCACAGTTTATTTTCTTAAGTATTCAAATGTTTTCATCTTGTTCATGCTATTACTACTTGCTAAAAACTTTTTAACAGATGTAAATGTATTCCGCAGCACATTCACATTTAGCTGGAAATGAGTCTTACATCTCAGACTAGAGCAGTCTCTAGCAGTATGAAGAGGGCAAAAGAATTCTGAGCAACTAAAAATAAAACCCAGTACATATATCTGATTAAATTCAAACCTTAGGTTCACAGGTTTGTGAATTACAAAACAACCAAGTATCTATATATAAATATAAAACACTGGAAAACCATATACCATTTAAATATTGGCCAATGATGTTAAGTCACTCTTGCCAACTCCTCATTCTCCGTTATCAAGAATCATTATCAAGCCTCCTGGAATCAAAACTCAGTAAGTCTCCAACTATTACGAGTAGCTGAGTTTGGAGTTAAGGCCCCATCCAAGGAGGTTAAGGCAAACAAATAGGTACAACAAATACAATCTTTTTAAACTGCCAAAAAGATAAATCTAGTACATTTTCTTTATCAATTAAAGGATCATGCAAATTGCTATATAACTTTTCTTTTCTTAACATGGATAATAAATCATTGCTAGTCACAAAAAAGTGAGAGTACATTATCAAAATTAGTTCTACCACAAACTTACTGCTGGTCTCCGAGGTTCCCCAGGCAGTTGTGGAGGATAAACAATTTTATTCTTCTTCTCCCATTTTCGAAAAATGTCAAGAGAAGCACTGGTGTGGATGTGTGACTGGGGTAAAACAGTGTAAGATGAAAGAAGCCTGTAAAACAACAGACACTTAGAATCTTTTTGCAGAATCTTTTTGCAGAATCTTTATGAATCTTCTGAACCACATCAGCTCCATTTTGACAGAAACTATTTAAGGATCACAAGTGTAAATATTCTAGACATATTCATTAATACATACTGCTTTTACGTAAAATATCACAAAGAGCTAGTTTACCGAAGGCTAAGAAGAGTAAAAAGTCAATAACCCATATAAGTCAAATAATAAACAGATATTCACACAAGATCTCTTGCTCTGACTGGCCAGTAAATAATGACTTTGTAATATAAGTCAGGCCAGTCCTAAAACAGATTTAAAGAAGACATAATGGATACCTGACCTGAGCTGTGGAATTCCTCAAAGTTGTTAAGTAAGCAAGACAAATAGCATCATTTTATAATCCCTAAGAAATTAATGGATAAAGTTGGCATGATGCACCTCCTGATCAAAGAACGTACCACCATCCATGAAGCTGTCTTTCCACAAAAACTAAACCTGAATCGACTAAGCCTCTAAGATTAAATACAGGAAATACAGAGACTGGGGAACATACTAAGCACATCAGGAGGATGTACTCTGCAAAACCCAAGCTGTACAAAACTCTACAAGACAAACAACCCAATTTCTTCAACAAATAAACTACAGAGAGGAAAAAAGAGAGCTGAATAAAGAACCCTAAGATTAAAGAGACTTAAGACAAATAACTAATTTCAATGTGCGGACTATTATTTCAAAAATATGACAGCTACTTAACTACTGTGAATTTGAACATTAACTGGATATTTGATACTTTTCAATGAGATACGTAGTGATGAAATAACATAGGATCTGGGATTTGTTTCAAAATATGATGGGGGGAGAGTAGGGCTATTGATAAAACAAGATTGGCCATGTGTTAATTGTTGAGGTTGGGTGATGGGTTCGTAAGGGTTCATCCTATTGTCTACTTTTGTATACGTCTTGATATAGCCACATAACGCAACTAACTTTGGTGTTCTCTACTGCCTGAAATACAGAGTCTGAGCCCCTTGGCAAGACAGAGAAGGCCTTTCAGAATCTAAGTCCAACCAGGCCTTTCAGCTTACTTATGGCCACCATCTCCTTTGTTCCCTAAATAAGGCACATGCTTTCATACTGTCACGTATTTCCTAACGTTGTTTTCTCCTCCCTCATGATCTCCTGAATGAACTATTCTTCTCCTAGTGGCTCATTTCTCCTACTCTATCTCAAGTAACCATTACATCATAGTATGAAGATCAGGGCCCGATAACGTCTGTATCTTTGTCATCCACATTCGGTTCCAATGTTTTAAATGCAAAACACGAAACTAAGATACATAACATTAAAGGGCAAGATTTCCTAATAAAACTATAAGCCAGGAGATGAGGGGAGAGACTATGGAGTCAAGCAGCCCTGGCTCTAAATCCTAATTCTAACTTACTAAGTGAAGGGCCTTGCTAAGTCACATAACTTTCTAGATCTGTTTTCTCATCAGTAAATGGAGTGATAATAGTAAACACCTCATGGGCTTCTTCAGACACTCTAATGAGATACTGTCAGTAAAATACTTACCTGACACTTAATAGGGCTTAATATATTTTACATATTATTACTTTCAGAATAAGGAGAACAATACCTACTTCATTCTGCTTTTGGTAGATCAATAATTAATGTGCCGTACCCTACAGTGTCTAGATGATAAACATCTAGGAGATGAAAAATGGCTAGTACTAATTTTAAATTAGGCCCTCTGAACAGATAATATCTCCTGTTCTCCAAAAAAATAAAACCTGTGAACTGTAAACTTTATATTACACAATGTCAAACCTTTTCGTGTTTATAGTCATGATCATTTAATGTTTCTACAAAGTTGTAATTAACTTTGGGTACACCGTTTGTCACCTCTTGGGACCTCAGTTTCTTTATCTAGGAAAAGAGGAACTGGACTATATCATCTCTAATCTCTATGGTCTCTCCAAACCTTAATTCTGTCTGCAGTCTCATCGCTGACAGCATGGTTACAGAATCACAAACCCCTTGGCTTCTACCTTAAGCCTCCTCAGTGAAACCATTCCTATACGAACTGTTCTGAAAAATGGCTGCAGGGTGAGGCCCATGGTTTCTATAGCCCTCTTGTGGGTTCCTGGGCCCAGTTCAATGTGTGGAGGGGAGAGGGGTTTCCCACACACCACCAAGCAATTCGGGCACTCTATCCAGAGATAGCATCAGAACCCAGACTCTAAGGGTAGGCTCTAAGCGTTCAGACTTACAAGACTGCCCCCCCCACACACCGCACTTAGGGACCAGTCACAAGCCCACATTGTTATCTGTTCTTCTGACCAACTGGCTATAAATCAGATTCCCAATATCCCCTCCTCAGGCTCGATTAATTTGCTAGAGTACTCACAAAACTCAGAAACATTTTACTTACTAGGTCACCGGTTTGTTATAAAAGGATAGAACTCTGGAACAGCCAAACGGAAGAGATGCACAGTGCAAAGTATGGGGAAAAGGCATGGAGATTCCATGCCCTCTCGGAGAGTGCCATTCTCCCCAGATCTCCACATGTCCACCAACCTGGCAGCTCTCCAAACCCTGTCCTTTTGGGTTTTTAATGGAGGCTTCATTACACAGGCAAAAAGGATTAAATCAGTGGCCACTGCAGACTGATTCAATCCCCAAGCCGCTCTCCCCTTCCAGGAGGTCAGGGAAGTGGGATCAAAGCTTCCAATCCTCTAATCACATGGTTGGTTCCATTGGCCACCAGCCCACAGCCATAGATGGATGCTTTCCAAAAGTAACCTCTTTAACATAACAAAAGACACTTTTGTCACTCTCAACACAGGAAATACTAGGAATTGGGGAGCTGGGAACTATAGCTGAAGATCAAATATACATGAGAAACATATATTTGGTCAAGGACATATAAATCACAATATCGTAAATGGCCATGTGAAGCACTCAAATCCTCAATACACATCCGATGAATTAAGTATGATGCTTAACAAATTAAATGCATTATGAATTAATAATGACAAAGCTTTCTGAATACCTACAACACTTTCAGGGCTCAAATGGTTCATAAAATGAATTATCAAGTAAATACTAAATTACTGTAATCAAATTCAATTAATATAATACTCCAAAGAGGGTACTTAATTCAGTATATTAAATCCCAAGTTCCTATACGCCCTCTCCTGGCCAGCTGTTGGACTAACTTAAAGAAGACAAAAATGAAGCAATCGTAAGGTAAAACTGAAAATAAACCTATTTCAAAACTTGAGGCTTTTATGACACCTTTCTATGTGAGAAAGCCTATGAAGGGTCATTGAGAAAACAAACTCCAGAAAAGGAAGTTGATGCAATTAAAAAATGATGGCAGGGGCGACCGGTGACCGGATGGCTCAGTAGGTTAGAGCGCGAGCTCTTACAAACAAGGGTGCTGATTCGATTCCCACATGGTCCAGTGAGAAGCCAGGGCTTGAGCTTGGAGCTCAGCCGCAGGTGGGCGGCCGGTTTGCTCAGTGGTTAGAGCGCACTGCTCAAACACCAAGGTCACCGGTTCGATTCCCACATGGGCCAGCGAGCTGCACCATTCACAACTAGATTGAAAACAATGACTTGACTTGGAGCTGAGCTCCGACTCCCCGCCCCACAACTAGATTGAAAACAATAACTTGACATCCTGGTAAAAGTTTCCTGATTATCCCCAATAATTAAAAAAAGAAAAAATGATGGCATGGGTTATTACTGTTGTTTTCCAAACATTAAATTTTAAGGTTGCCTAGAGCTCTAGTTTACTGTTAGCATTCTAAAGAATCAATATAAGTTAAATCTTTAAAAAAAAAAAAAGCACTGAAAAACATCTAGGATCAACCTTAACATTCTGAAATTCAAATATCACCACTGATAATAGCCTTTCATTTACTAGGAATCCCAAAAATCTTTAGCTTCACTGTATCTCTGTAAATTGAGTCAAGGTAGCTGTGAACCAACTCAACAAAGTGCTTGTACACATAACACACACACTGGGGGGCCCACAGTAAGGTGAGGCTGCCAGAGCTCACGCCAAAAGCGGACGGTATACTGGAACTACCAGATGAAGAATTTCCTTCCTCTCATTATTCTGGTGTCCCTATCTACCAATACTTGAGAATTAAGTTAAAGCATCATGTTTTAAATTCTACCCACAGTCATAGACATTAAAGAGTATAGATACATGCTAAATTTTAAGATTAAGAGTTCATTCAGATAAAACAGAGTCCCTGAAACTTTCTAAAGTCACAATTTGAAAGACAAAGTTCTCTCTTCCTAATAAATACTTCCTATTATTACTCAAAGTTCATTTTGAAATTCACTACAAGGTATACCCACGTCCTGAATGAAGATAATACTGGCCTCAGGCTCAACTTTGAGAGTAGCATTCTATTATATGCGTGAAGGTAAAAAAAAATTCCTTATTTCAAATCTACTTCTGATAACATTTTAAAGATACAAGAACATCCTCTCGTCTCAATTAAAATCTAAAATAAAGGGTTGAATTGATCTGTATATTCTCATAACTCAATATAATCTTACTTTGTGAAAAGCCACGGACAATCAAACAAGGGAACAAGAGTTTAGCAAACAAAAAAAGTGAAATTCCAGCAACTCTGGACCACGATATGCTCAAAATTTCTCAACCTCTGCACTACTAACATTTTGGGTCATTCGTTGTTGTAGAAGCTTGTCCTATGCCTTGTGAGACACTGTAATATTTTTTCAGCTTTCCTATAAGATTGAAATTTTTCAAAATAAATTGAGGGAAATATTATTTCACCCATTAATGCAAGGGCCACGGCCCAACATGCTTTCCAACATACTTCCCACGTTGGAAATCGTTACTGTGTACTCATTGCATGGCTAGCATTACAGGTGCTAATATTTAGTTGTGATGTCCCAGTGCAGAGATTCCCAGACTGAGGATTATAAAATTACAAGCAAAGCTATGATTGCAATATGCATTCTTCTGCGAAGACGTTTTGTGGCTTTCCTCATATCTCAAAGGGGTTTGTGACAAACATTTAAGAACCACTGTCCTAAAAGGCAAGGAATCACAACCCCTCAGATGACAGGGTCAGCATTAATTAAGAGCACAAAATCATTGTGGTTGTCAAATCTCGCCAGTCATAGTCATGTGTGTGTAGATGAATCAAAATTAGAGATAATTTCTACCCTTTACTTTGGAAAAGTCTCTTACAAGTGACTTAACTAAATAGAAAAGGAGGCTGATTTATGTTTCAGTTTCTTATCTTCTGGCTAAGTGTTCTATAGAAGTAGGGCTGACAGATGAAATATGCAATCTCATTTAAGAGTATTGAGTGGTTACTGATTGGTTCCAGCATAATATCTGATTCCTTGGAAAGAACGTCATGACGTTATCATCCCTGTCCCTACATCTACCTACACAGTACCAGGCACTACAACAGACATTTTACTATTGATTCTCTCAATTCTCACAACCACCCTCTAACGTAAATATTATTCTCATTTTTTTGAGATGAGGAAACTGAGCCTCAGAGAAGTTAAGTAAAATGTTAAGGGACAATATTTGTCCCTGGTAGAGACCAGCTCTATCTTCTGTAGCCCACTGTTTATTCAAATACATCACACTGCAGTAGTCATTTTTCCACCAAACTGCTAATGCACGACATTTTCAACTTTTTCTTGTGGGGAGTTTTAACCTATGTACATCTCAGTCACTAGTGTCTTCAAAGTTTTACACTAGCCCTTCTATTTCTAAACCACCAAAATGTATTCTTCATTCAAAACTTAAGTCACCTCTTCCCAAAAAAACTCCCCAGAAAATCTCTTCTGAGCCCATCACTCTCTCTCTCACATGGTGTGGGAGAACACTAGTGAAAGCCAGAGAATTTTTTGTTTATTCCTAGGTTTGCCATGTATTAACTCTGTAACCTTTAGTAAGTCACAAAACTTCTCAAATGCATCCATCAGTAAAATGGGAGAGTTGGAATTCAACAGTTGGAAAACTGCCAGCCTGCTACCAAATATAGCCTACAGAAAAGTTTTATTTGGTCAGCAGCATTGTTTCCTTAATCCAACTAAAAGCCTTCATATGAGGAATGCACTCTACGGACTGCCGTAGGCCCGACCACTCTCTCATTTTACATGGACCGCTTCTCCTAATTCATTTATTTCTATTATGTGTCTGGCAGCCATTAAAGTTTCCAATCTCTGAATTAGATGATCTCTAAGATTTTACACAGTTATCATGAGCATTATTTATACCTTTTCTACTTAGTTTTTATGTGATCATTTCCCATTAGAAAATCCAGAATAGGGATTCTTATAATTATGTAACTTCAGAACTAGAAAGAGCCTTAGAAATTATCTAGAAAAATCAAACCGTCTTGTATGATAAGGATAAAAAGACTGAAGCCAAATTGCTTAAGTTACTTGCTCAGAGCTTCCCAGTATAAATCAGTGCAGGGCAATTTAAATCAACAAACAGTAACAAAATACTCACTTTGCGCAAGACTCTATGTTGGAGCTCAAAAAAAAACCAAGAACTGACCCTACCTGTCCAGGGGACATAAGCTAGTAAAAGCTCACAGACACGTATACGTGAAGCGACTATTCAAGGCAAACATGCGAAAAAAGGAGAAATTTATTTCATTTTTAGTGAGAGCTGAGAAAACCTCCTGAAGGGGAAACATCTGAACAGGATTTTAAATAATCAGGAGTGCTGTGATAGACAGCAAGTGAGGGTCGAGCATGAAAAAGCCAAGTGTCAAGTAAACGCACAACATATTCAGAAAAAGTAAGTAAAGCAGCATGGCTGGGATGGAGTGATAGAAGATAATCTAAGAAAGCAAAGTGTAGACAAATTCTAAGGGCCAGCGCCCACTATTTTCTTCTTTAGCCCGCCTCATCCTCCCCCTGACCCAAGAACCCAGGACAGAGCTAAAAGTAATGGGAACTCAATAATAATTTATAACAATAAAAAACAGCAAGAGCAGCTAAAATTTAGGGTGGGATTATTATATGCCATACACTGTATTACATACTTCCTATTATTCAATCCTCATTTAAAAAAATCTCACGTAGGTAATAATACTTCCATAGCATATGAGAACTGAAACTTAGAGATAAGTAACTTTCCCCCAAATCACACAGTTAAAAAGTAGATTCACACATGACTTAGCTGTCTCTAAAGCGTATATAAACCAAATAAAGGCTAACAAATGCACTGATCAGCAAATTTACAATCAAATTATCAATCTCCAAATATCGATCACTGTACTGCAAAAGAGGGACAATGAAAAGGAGAAAGGGAAAGGCTTCTTTTGAGTCCTGACTCAACTGCATTCCTGAACCTTAAAGAACAGTTTTGTCCTGCGGTCAAAGGACGCTCTGAGGGTAGTATAAAGCTTCAAAACTTCCTATAACTGGGGGACCTTAGGCAAGTTATTTTACTTTTTGGAGCTCCAATTTCCTTGTCTGAAAGATGGGTATAGCAGTATATATACTGCATAGGATGTTATGAGAATGATATAACGCATATAAAGCATGTCATACAAGGCCCGAGGTAAGCCGCGGCTGTCTATAATAGTCCCGGCTCGAGTAAACAAATAACGAGAGAGATAACTAGAAAAGTTGGATGTTCCAACATGGCTGGGAGAATCTAACCACGTTCAGAAAGATCAGAAGAGACTGTTCAGAAAAGACATTTACAATATCCCTTGGGTAACAGGTCATCCCGATCCCTTGAGGGCTATGCAATACGGCGGCAGAACGATAGGGTGACAAAGCAAAGACTAGCTGGCACCTCCATGGCCCCAGAGCCTAAAGCAGAGCCTGGCACATAGGCTCTTAGCGATTGACAGACTGGTAAGGAGGCCTTGGGCCCTTCTGCTACTCCGAGGAGACTTACCCCACGGCCAGCTTCCCCCTCAGATTCTGCATCCATAACGTACCTGCAATATAACACAAGCCGTCAACGCAGAGTCCCACTTCCACTCCCTTCTACCGCCCTTTAATCATTAAGAAACTCTTACCCAAACGTTCCAATATTCCTGCCGCCATCTTCCTCCCACCCTCTACGGAAGCCTCCGAGTTCATGCACCGTCCGGACAAGACGCATGCGCAATTCCCCGCATTTCCTCCCCAGCTGAAAACCCAGCAGTACCCGCGGTGTTGTCATGGAGACTACAAACACGCTGCCGGCGCTTAAAGTGTGATCAGCCTAACCTTGCTTGGGAATGAATGATTTAACGAAGGCCGAAAACTAGTGAGTTTCCGGAAATTCACCGGGATCCAGAAAAAATGCGAAACCTCACCACACAAATGGTCTGAAAGGATTAGGAAAACAGACCGTGAATGAGCCACCTAACCTGGGTGGGCCTCAGGTTTACTAGCCAGCAAAATAGTCAGAAATAATTATCCCTACAGCACAGTTTTGTTGTAAGATTACTAGAGATCATGTGAAAAGCTCTTTTAAAAAAAAAAAGCAGTTCAAATACAAAGTATGATGTCTTAATCCCTATTAATTTCCAGGTTGACCTACAAGAGATAAAAATTAATCATCGGGCACTTGCTACCATATATGTCCAGCAAGCATTTCACTAAATCTCAAATATTCCTCACAGCAGCCCAACAAGTCATGGATTATCATCCTCTTCAAATAAAAAAACAGATTTAGAATAGATTAAAGTCTCTTAGATAACAACTGGCAAAACCACGTAGTAGTCAATCTAGATTGGAAGGCTCCAAAATTAGTGGCCCTACCCACATCCAAATATATGTCTGACCTTTCTATTATTTATTAGATCTCTCAGGTTTCGTTTGCTACATATGTGGGAGTGCCAGATAACCAATGCAAACAAGCAATACAGGCGTAAGACAGCGTAAGCGCAGAAGTCTGAGCATTTGGGCATGTTTGATTTGGAAGGACACTGCCATTCTTTTGCCTCCACAGCAACTTAAGTAGGCATCTGGTCAAATCAAGAGTCACTCTATTCTGCAAAAGAACCCAGAGCCTGCATTTCCCAGTTGCACAAACTCTTTCCTTGTTGATTTCTGATTCGAACTTTTACATTTTTGTTCATTGGCTTCTTGTAGGAATCTTTAAAGCATCTTCAGAACTAGCAAAGTGCCCGAGCACACAGTGTTCAACTACTGATGAGACAGTAATTGAATAGGTCCAAAGAAAAAACCCGCGGTGAGAGAAGGTGATTCCACCAGTCTAACCCCTTAATTATGTACCTTGGCTGTAGGAGGCGAGAATGCCTAAGCCCAAGGCTAGGCTCAGGCAGCATCAAAGCATCCCGCCGAGGGCGAGGTTGGGAGGCAAATCGCCCAGAACGCGGCCCCGCCCTTCCAAGCTCCGCGGCGGCGGGAGAGGAGCGCGTGGTGCGGCCTGGGCCTCTGCGCGCGCCGTAGCAGCAGGCCCGGGGAGGCGGGGCTCCACGCTGACCCCGCCCCCTTCCCAGTTACAGCGTGGGGCGGTGAACGGTCTGTCCTAGCGGCTCTTTCCCTCATCATCCCTGGTGGCCCGTGATCATGGGACAGGAGCCGCGCACGCTGCCACCCTCCCCTAACTGGTACTGCGCCCGATGCAGCGATGCTGTGCCCGGGGGCCTTTTCGGGTTCGCGGCGCGGACCTCGGTCTTCCTTGTCCGCGTGGGCCCGGGCGCAGGCGCGATCCCTGGGACGCCCTCCTTTCGAGGTAACTCATTACCCGTTTCCCGCTTTTCCTGCACTTCTGGTGTTCCCCTGAGGCGCCGATGGGTGTCTTCAGCCATACCTCCGCACAGATGGGGAAAGTGAGGCCCCAGCAGGGAGAAAGGTTTGCTCACAATCCCCGAGCTGAGTCCTGTCCTGATCTCCCAGTATTGAGCTACACCACGCTGTGCATGAGCGGTCCCACCTCCCGGCGCTCTCACGTGGGCCTGCTCGCTTACTGAAAAGTTATCCAGCTCTAGACCCAGGCACTTGTAACATTTGTAGCCTTCCTCTCCCACCCAGTGCGGGCAGACCCCCTAGGAGCCTCCCTGGGGTTAGGAGCTGCTTACAGCGCCAAGCCCTAAGCAAGATCCTGCAAATATTTGATACTTGTTTCTTTCAGATTAGAAACTAGATTTTGATTATTCCTTGGGATATGGCAGGCCAGATAGTTATTCTATTCCAAACCACCTTGGCCAGATCTAAGAATCACATTCTTCATTTGAGCTGCTCCTCAGCCTGTGAACTAGGCACATCAAGGGGTATCAACAACATTTTACAGTTGAGAAAACAGACTCGATGGGATAAAATGACTCAGGTGAAGTCATGTGGCAGAGCCAGCACCAGTATTTGAGGTTTCTGGATGTTTGTGTTACACCAGGGGACAAGTGAGATCCCACACATCATCTAACAGTGTGGTTCTGCCGGAAATGGAAGGTAGCACTTTAATCTGAAGTCTGATTTTGCTTGAAGTCATAGGGGAGTTGGTGGGACACACCGAAAGGGTCTCTGGCTTCACGTTTTCTCCTCACCCGGGTCAACACAACCTCTGTGCCAGCAGCTCCGATGATGGGACTGTGAAAATCTGGGATGTCGAGACAAAATCAGTGGTGACAGAACATGCACTCCATCAGGTACCATGGCTTACTGTTATTACATAGCTGTGCTGAGGGTTCTTTTGCTTCAAGTATAGTTTTGCTAGCTCACCTGTGCAAGATAACTTTTGTAATTGTGTTCATTAGATAAGAAGCTCTACATTGTAAGAAACTTTTTAGGAAGGAGATCAGCGAACTAATTGCACTGCTGCCTGTTTTTTTGGAAACTGTTTTACTATAATACAGCCACAGTCATCCATTTAAATATTGTTCACACTTTAAGTATTGACTATATCCACAGAGTTGAGTTGAGTTGAGTTTTAACAGAGACATTGTGGCCCACAGGTCTAAAATACGAAAAAGACTCCTGATATAAACTATAAATGAGTGAACCAGAAAGTTCTTTCTAAACCAGATGATTACTTTGTATACCTGCCTTTTGAGAGAATGTGGGAAAAGAGTCACTTAATCTTAGTAAGAACTTTGCATTAAGCTATTAAAGAAAGAAATTATTTTAAATGACTCTATGTTGGTTTTGTTTTGAAGCATACAATATCAGCATTGCATTGGTCTCCTCGAGTAAAGGACTTAATAATATCTGGAGATGAAAAAGGAGTCGTTTTCTGTCACTGGTTTAACAGAAATGACAGCCAGTACCTCTTTATAGAACCCAGAACAATTTTCTGTCTTACTTGCTCACCTCATCATGAAGATTTAGTAGCTATTGGGTGAGTACTATACCATCTGTATTGATAACTTATTTTTGCTTCTGATTGTATTTTGCATTTGCTTTACCTTCCCCTGTCCCTTTATTCCTCAAAGGAAACCATTTACAGGTGTTAACCACTCCCCCTGAGCCCTTGGTATCATTTATTCCTGTGACCTCCAAGTCCTTACCACCTCTCCCAGTCTCAGTTTTTGTTTCCTTGATTTCCACAATACTGTAGTTTTCTCGTTCTTCACATTTGATTTCTCCAGTCAACCTCCAAATGTAGGAATTATCCTCTTTTAACTTTTTCTCCCTCTGTACTTGCCTTTGGATATAACATTTACTACCAGAGAGTCAAATGACTCAGCTCTGTCCCTCTGTTTCTCGGCTCTCCCTCTAGATTGGGAAAGTGATCTGGCATTGGGATTTGACTCCTCATTGGTCACCAAGGTGATTTCACACGAGCTGCCTGAGTGGGCCTCCCGCTTTCTCTCACCACTCCATTTACTTCTCTCCCAAAGATGTCCATTTCGTCTCGTTTGAAAACTGGTTAAACACTAGAGTGTTAGAAGAGAAGGTCTGACTGGAGTGGATTCAAGAGACTGGGGGGTACGGTAGTAAAGATACACATGGAGACCACGCTTTCACACGGTTGTAAAGATATGCATTGACATGAAGCCAGAGGGAGTAATGGGGGTCAAGGGAGTAGTAAACAGAAGATAACAAGGGCATGTTTTTATACTGATGGAAATGAGACAGAAAGGGGAGATCTTGATGCAGGGACAAATCGTGATAAATATAGGAGCAATGTTGAGAAGTCAAGAAGGGACTGGACCCAGATCACAAGTAGAACAGCTGAGACTATGGGAATGGGTACAGGTATGTGTGTAGTTCTAGTTGGAAGAGGAGGGTGCTTCATTCTGATGGCTTCCGATTTTCTCTGAGGCATGAAGTCAGAGAGGTGGAGTCAAGTTCAGGGTGGGAATGGGACTGAATGCAGGAATAAGGTATGAAAACAGTCATCTCAGAGAACAGGACAGTGAACTTACAGAGGGAAATGCTAGGCCCAGTGGTCCCTGTTGAGCGCCACGCTAAGGATCGTGGTCATGACTTGAAACTATTCAAGCCGGTTGAGAAAGGAAATGGTTGGATTCAATCAGGTTTGGAGTTCTGTGAAGTAAATACCCCTGAGAGAGAAGGGACAAAGGAGATAAGGGTACTTTTAAAGGAGCGATTATAATGATGGATCATGAAATCTGTGCTGTATGACGGGGGAGGAAAGGTAGACAGATGTGTGTGAGTAATAGTAAAAATGGAAAGGGTCTGTGGATCGGCAGTGTCTGTGAAGTGGGAGCATTGTTGCAGTTGGGATACTAGAGAGGAAGCAGAAAGGGTGGTAGGCAGGGGTCAGAGAAGGTTAAATCAAACTGACCTTAAAAGACAAGCAGGAATTCACAAGAAGAGAAGAGTCTTCCAGGTAGAGGGAACGGCACAGTCAGACATGGGGTTGAATCAGAATGATTTGTTTTCCAAGGATCTTCAAAACGGTGATTATTCCCTGAAGACTTGATCACGTGACTATGGGGTTACATAACTCGGTGGTTTTCAAAGTCCATGTCTTCAAAGATGGATAAATTCTGTGATTTCATTTTTTAAATAAAGCTGTAATGAGAAAAAAAGTTTTTAAGGAGAAAAATAAAAGTGTAATGGTATTTTTCCCTGTAAAATTATCTAGTATGTAGGAAATATAAATAGGTACACCCACTTTGGAGAGCACTTTTGCACTTTTTAGTGAAGCAAAGATATGTGTATCTTACATACTGGCAGTTCCATTACTGGGCATCAAATCTGAAATTGTCTTAGAAGTGTAGAAGAACATTAATAGCAGCATTTTTGTTTGTACTAGCTGAAAAATGGAAGTCCTTCGAAAAGAAAATGAATAAAGAAACTTGAGGTGTATTCATACAATGGAATACTATACAACAGTATAAATGGCTGACCCGGAACTAGAGTTAGTTACTTGAGTGAAGAAAGCAAGATGCAGAAAAAAGGACTGGATGATATCATTTATATGAAGTTTAAAATATTACAAAATAATTATGTATCTCCTTTAGGAACATATTGAAAAGGCTAGGAATGATGTAATACAAAATTCACAAATAGCAATTTCCCTCTGGGGATGAGAGGTACAGAAGTTTGGTTAGGGTGGGCTGTATAGACAGAGGAGTTCAACTGTATTGATAATTATTTTTTTTTTGTAGGCTGGGTAGTCTGAAATATTTCATCACTTTTTTAAAAAAAAGCTAGTCGAATTTCTCAGTTTCTTCTGAATTCAAAAAATGACAGCCTTGGAATATCCAGATCTAGAATTGAGAGTTCTGCAGCTTTTGTGAAGTTTATAGTTAGAAAAGTAGGATCCCTTGTAAAAAGGAGTTTTCCGAATGTATTAGGATTATTCATCTCTAATTAGAGGAAGTGTTAGGTCCCTGTAAGAAAGTAGAACTCAAGCATACATGCTCCACTGTTTTTGAGTTTTGTGCTAGGCAACATGTTCAGTATGACTATTACAAGAATTGATTGTGAAGGAGAGGGTTTTTTTAAAAACCAGGAAGCGTGAAATGAACACTTTAGAAAAAGGACACAATTATTTCTTCTTCCCTTCTCCCCAACCCCCAGTGCACTTAACTTTTAGAAATGCACAATAATTCCCAAGCCAAAATGTTTAGTAGAAAACAAAATGTTTTCTAACTCTTGTTTTTCAGCTACAAGGATGGCATAGTGGTTATAATTGACATCAGTAAGAAAGGAGAAGTTATTCACAGGCTTCGAGGCCACGATGATGAGATCCACTCCATAGCCTGGTGTCCTCTGCCTGGTGAAGATTGTTTATCCATAAATCAAGAGGAAAATTCAGGTAGAGATCATTTAAGGGAGAGTTCTGTACTCTTTAGAGCTAAAGAACGCATGGGTAGAATTGTATAATTTGAATTATATTTAAAATTTCAGGTTTTACAGATCAGATCTATGAAAGTGATAGCTAAGTTTTGGGAACTCTTGCAAACTAATTTTTCTTTGATACCTGCCTGTTTCATACAAATTAAAAAACAAAATTCCATCTCTATCCTAGAAGAACCTGAAATTCCCAATGGGAAAGTTATAGCACAAAGTCCAGTAACAAACGGCTGCTACTTAGCCACAGGAAGCAAAGATCAGACCATTCGAATTTGGAGCTGCTCTCGAGGCAGAGGTAAGATTGAGGTTTGATATTTCTTTTGCAATATAACCTATATGGATCTGGTAGAGGCAGAAGGTTTTTTATTCTGTCTTGTACTGAGAGTGTGTCATCTGTCAGAAAGCAGTTCTTCACTTTTCTATCCATAAACCTGTTTCCCCAGCTTTGCCTGGGCTAGAACTCTCTGTGCTCTTCACATCTGTCTTTTGGGTTGGAGATGAGGGTTTCTGATACAGTCACAGAAGGATCACTGTTTGGCATGGAGGATAAGACGTTTGTCATGAGACTGGAAATACTGGAACTTGGCAAGGCCTAGATCAGAGGAATGGAAAAGATCGCTCGAGCTAGAGCTTTTAATGCACAAATGCAGAATAAATAATACACACCCACTCTAGAAGTTCATGTTTAAATCTAAAAGCTCGGTTTATCCAAATTACAGAGACCCTCAGTCATTCAGCTTTCCGAAGCATCTCTTTGGGCAGAATTTTCACCTTAAGAGTAAGAAACTAGGCAGAGTGGATGTTACCTGTACAGTAAAAATCAAGCCTTTCTCTCTATAGCAGTCTTCTTTCTCCACTTTATTTAAAACCACAAAAGTTTTGTCATCTTTGTCCAAATGCATTGGTGCATGTTAAAGCAAGTTAGGGCTTAGTCATTGGTAACTAGTAGTATAACTTGGGAAAATAGAACTTTTTTAAGGTTTGTGGGTGGCTTTTGGACATATTTTGGCTGATACACCCAAGTGGGAACACCACCAGGCTAAGAATCCCTCCAGAAGGATAACCTCTAAACTTACGGACAATGGTCTTCCGATTTCCTGAAGCAGAATCTCTGGGAGTTGGGCCCTGGCATATGTATTTTTCAAAGTTCCACCAGTGGTTCTGATACACAACAGGGTTTAAGAACCACTTGTTAGTTGTGTGTCAGGGGTGGAGGGACTTACCTCCCGCAACAGGTTGACTGCCAGGTTTGTCCTCTGTTAGACTTCTTGCCAAATAGAAGAAGGAATTCCACCCTCTGTCCTTCCAACTTTAGAGAATCTTGGGTTGTGTTACCATCTGGGTACTCAATTCTAGTTGGAAACTCATTTTCCCAAACTATATTCTTACTGTGTTTTAAGTTGCCAAGAGAGCCTATGAAAGCTTGTTTAACTTAAATGAGCTAGACTAGTATAACCGCTATGCATAATAATGTACCATGAGAAAACGAGGTCTGAATTCTAAGTAAGCATAACTAACAAACTTTTAAACCACAACTGTACAGTAGTCCCTGCTTGACCGATGGGGATATGGATATGTTCCAAGAGCCCCAGTGGATGCTTGAAAGAGCAGATAGTACCAAACCCATATATGACACTACGTTTTCCCTATACATACACAACTATGGTAAAGTTCAGTTTATAAAGTAGGCACAGTAGGAGATTAACAACAATAATAATAGAACAATTACAACAATATACTATAATACAAATTATATGAATGGCTTTGGAGCCATTATTAAGTAAAATCGGGGTCACTTGAACAAAAGCACTGGGAGACCACGAGAGTCTGTCTGATAACGTAGGTGGCTACTAAGTGACTAACGGGCGTTTAGCATAAACAGCATGGATACATTCGATAAAGGGATGATTCATGTCCCGGATGGATGGGGCAGAGCAGGACAGCGCAAGATTTCATCATAATACTCAGAATAGTGCACAGTTTAAAATGTATGAATTGTTTACTTCCGGAATTTTCCATGTAATATTTTTGGACCGTGGTTGAGTGGATAAGGGGGACTACTCTATTGTGAACTGCTAATGACGTCATGCATGTAGTTTCACTATCTTGAGTGCCCATGGACCGTCTTTTAATCTGCAGGGGTGATGATTTTGAAATTGCCCTTTCTGAAGAGAAGAGGAGGGGGTATAGATCCAACTGTTAAAGAACGCCTCTGGCTGACACTCCACTGGCCCAAGGATCAGCCAACACAGCTGGTATCTAGCTCTTTTGGGTAAGATTTTTTTTTGGTCATGCTCTCTGACATATTTTATTTTCCCCTCTAGCCTCAAAATCAATTCCTAGGCTTCTTTTTGTAGACAAAAAAATTGGGGGAAGTGATGGCTGGGGCTTACATTATGATGGGCCATTTGTAATGGAAAAGTCATGGGACAAATACCTGTGTTGTCTAATAAACAGAAAGATGGGATAAGTATAGCCCGGTGGTTAAGAGTGTGGACTCTGAAGTCAGGCAGGACGGAAGTTCAGAATCAGTCTGTGACTTACCTGCTATGTGTTCATGAGCAAGACCCTTCCCTTTTCTGAGCTTCAATTACTTCCCATGTAAAAAGGGGAGGTTACAGTATTTCCTGTTTCTTAGGATGAATAGAGTCATTCATGAAACAAAATTGATTGAGCACCAGCTTCTAGTTACTTGAGATAAGTGAATTTAACAGACAAGGCCTCTGCTTTTAAATGAGGTAATAACAGGTAAAGCAGAAAATCCCACCAAAACGTTGGTCATGGTCCTAACTTCCCCCGCTGCTCCCCCAAAAGATATATTATGTCTTAAAGCCTTTAGGGCTACACAAATGTGGTGGCATTTTCTAATAAAAGCTGTTAGGAAAATCTGTTCGAAAGATAGTCCAGCACATTCACCTGGTCCAAAAAATACGAAAGATACAATCAAGTGCCCTCTGATTCCTCGAGTTATTTGCGTCTCTTCCCCATAGGCAGTGACTCCTTGTTATTTGTGTGAGCTTCCAGTCATTTTGTGCATATTTCAGCATATACAGGTTTTCTCTCCTTAAAGGAACAATGAACAGAAAGTACTTTGCAATGGAGAGCCCAGAATCACTTGTTTTCAGGTAGCCTGTGAAAGAGAACTAATGCCTTTTTCTCCTTCACAGAGGTGAATTGCTGCTGTGGGATCTAACTCAGTCCTGGAGACGGAAATATACCCTCTTTAGTGCTTCATCAGAAGGGCAAAATCATTCAAGAATTGTATTTAATTTATGTCCGTTGCAAACTGAGGATGACAAACAGCTGCTGCTTTCCACATCAATGGACAGAGATGTAAGAACGGCTTGTTTTGCGTTCAGCTTTGAAGAGCAGTGATTTAGGACTTACATGAATTAGAGGGTTTTTTCAAACCAGCCGTCAGTTCTCACACCCTACCTTGCTCCCAGTTCCGATTTCAGAGTTCCTGTTACTGATTGGCACTAAATACATTAACCGCAGAGGGGTAGGGGAAAAGTGAGGAACCACCAAGATGGCTTTTTGTTAAAGCAGGTATGATAAAGAAGACTAGATGTGTCCATGGGAAAGCATCACGCTTTGGCAGTAAAATGTCCTTGTCTATAGTTTAGGTAGCAAAATCATCCGCTCTTGGTGAAATCTCTCTGAGAGAGAATTGGCTTTATTTAAGTCTATGACCTTACTGTTTTGCAACTAAGCTAGGCTCATTTGATAGACATTTTCTCCCAAGTCCTTCTGTTAAACAAGTGACGATTAAAAACCTAGCACTCCTCTTCCCCTTGGTGTAAGGTATTTTGCGTTTTGAGATAGCAGCTCTGATTTTTCCACTGTCCTGAGTCCATCTTCATTTTTACTTCCAGTTTGCTTAATGAGGAAGTCACCAGTGCTCTAAATACAACAGAGTGGAAAGGCCACTGAAATTGTGAATGGGAGGCCTGGGTTCTGGGTTAGTAATTGTATGCTCTTGAATTCACTTGACATCTCTGGGAACAAATGTATTCTAGGATCCCTTGGAGCTCTACAGTTTATGACTGATTTTTCATCCTGAGAGATGCTTTTTCTAATTCCTACTAGAATAGTTAAATTACATTATCCTTACTCACTCTTTGAGCCCATCCTATTTGAAATGTTCTTTTTCCTGTTTCTCTGATCTTTTTTACATTTTGGCCCTAATCCTTCAACTTTTCAGGTAAAATGTTGGGACATGGCCACCCTGGAGTGCTGCTGGACCCTACCTTCCCTTGGTGGCTTCGCCTATAGTCTGGCTTTCTCTCCTGTGGACACAGGTTGTTTGGCCATAGGCGCTGGGGATGGCATGATCCGCGTGTGGAATACAATCTCCATAAAGAACAGCTATGATGTGAAAAATTTTTGGCAGGGTGTCAAGTCCAAGGTTACAGCGGTAAGAGAGCTTTGTTTGCGCCTGCTATGAACTTTTTACAAATGAGTCATTCTCTTTTGGAGAATACCTTTTCACTTTAATTATATTGGGAATCAAAGATTATTCAAGAGTATTTCTGAAAGAGTTTGACACAGGAAAACAGAAGGACCCTCTTTAACCAAACCCAATATCTCTAAATTCAGAATTTAAAATTAAAGCTTCATTTAAGTCATCATGTTTTCTAATAATAAGAAATAATCCGGATGTGCATTCATGAAAGATACATTAAGTTATAACATAACATATTGGAATGATATCAAACTATTAAAAATGACAATGCAGATCTTTACTTGATGTGGAATGATGTTAATGATTCATGAAGAATGCAAATTATAAAATACAGAATGCAGATTACAAAACAATATGTATAACTTTTTTTTGTTTTTCTCTAAAGTGAGACTTCTGTGTGGCCATTTAGTATCAAAACAATAAATGTGCTTTAAAAAGAAAACTAAATAGTACATAATTGTAGAAAGCAAAAAAAGACTTTTTCCTACTGTATCCTGCACTCTATTCCCCCCTTCCGTAATCCAGAGAACCACTGATGATAATTTGTGGTGTATCTTTCCAAATTTTGTTAATTATCAATAGAGTCATATTTTCTAAGTTGTTCTGGAATCTTTTATCCCCACTCAACGGTGTATCATGCACACTTGAATGCTAGAACCTATTTTTGTTTTTTTCAATGGTATATTTTTGTTTATTCACAAAACATGTGTGGAAAAGTACAATATTGGCATTGGGGTGTTTTAGATGGTGAGAATTCAGGTAACTTTTATGTTGTTTTCAATACTTCTTTAAAATTCTTAATGAGAATGTGTTACTTTTAACATTAGAAAACACCAAGAGCAAGAAAGTTTTCCATGTGAACCTAAGGATTCCCTTAACAATCTGCCCCTTTCCTCGTATTTTCTGTAGCTGTGCTGGCACCCAACCAAGGAAGGCTGCTTGGCTTTTGGAACTGATGACGGAAAAGTGGGATTGTATGACACCTACTCCAGCAAGTAAGAGAAACAGTGACTTGTTTACACCACTGACCATAATGTCAGTGATGGAGTTAATTTTGAGTTCATGAACCTGGATTTGCATCAGAACTGGCCTGGGAAACATTTTTAAATTCTGGCTCTGAGACTGAGGCTTAGAACTCAGAATTTTATTTTCAAAAAAGTTTTTCAGGGTCATGGTGGTTCAGCCCATCTGACCTGTGGGAAGCACTAAAATTAGTATCTTCTGGTTATTACATGCTGAATAGTCAGACTCACACTAGAAAAGGTATGTAGTAGAAGGAAGTATGTTGCTGTATACATTGTTGAGCATTTAGTCTAAACTGCTTATTCGGTTTCTTTTAGCCAAAGGAATTTGGGGTTACTGTCTAGAGTGATAGCAATAAATATGTCAGAGACGTGGAAGTAAGTCAACAGCTAGTTCAGTCATAGATTCTGGAATCGTGGGATTCTCAAGTCATACAAAGAACATAGTATACACTAAAGGTAATAACCACGCTGCCTTTTACTGACACATCACGTATCATTAATCACCACAACCACCTTAAAAAATACCGGAGACCAAGGTTTCTTTAAAAAAAAAAAAAAGAAGAATCAAAAACTTTAAAATCTATTTACTCTAAAATTTCATCTTAGTTTAAGAATGTGATGCTAATGACAGGGTAAACCTAAAATCACTTCTTGTCTTTTACTTGACGATGAGGTAGATCCTTTGCATGATGATAATACGTGCTTAGCAGTAACCTGAGTTCTGAGCTGAATAGTTTGCATCTTCTGTCTTCTGTTTTTCTCTAGGTGGGATAGCCTTTACACTGCTATAGAACGACAGGAATATTAGAATATTTGACATTTAAGTAAAGTATAGGCAATTCAGGGAGAGATGGGAAAAATGATGTCTAACTGGCCAGAGGAGTGGGGGGGAGAGAAGGGGAAAGGTAAAGTGTGTTTGGGCTTATTCATTTTGTTAGTAGATATCCTTACATGTTATGTTATTTAAGTGTTTGCTTCTTTATACTCAGCCATTTGGAGAAGGTTACCATTAAACTGTTTTTCTCTAGCATCAGCAACTAACTTTATAATAGAGACCTTTTAGAAAATGCTCTGTTTTCCACTGTGCCTTTTTTTTTTAATCTGTTTGTGATCCCCCTTCCCCCAAGACCTCCACAGATTTCCAGCACATATCATAAGAAGACTGTGTACAGTTTAGCCTGGGGGCCACCAATACCCCCCATGTCACTTGGTAAGTGTCTGAGCCATTCTCTAACAAATGTGAGAGAATTCTTTCTTTCAATTTAATCCTAGGATATTCAAGAGTCATCAATATTCTAGTGCAGTGACTGTTTATGCAGGCTGCTATGTCCCCTGGCGTCCATGAGGGCAGTCGTGGTGAGTGATAAGTTGGAAACCATTCGTCCATAATAAGCCTCCCTAAACTCTAAAACTAAGAATTTCTCAAATGATCTCTTTTTGCCTTTGATTGTAGTCTGGACCCTTTCCCTCTTCTAGCCCCTCAGCCTTATCTTTCCCTTACTCCTAAAGTGATAGCTCTTTCAGAATATCTTTTAAAATGAGTGTGTTTAGCAAAAATCTTTGGTAAACATTTCTTACCCTTCTATACTGAACATCTTTAAATTTCCATAGTAATTGCATTACATAGAGAGGACGGCGTAAATTACAAGAATTCAAGCAGCACTGCAACTACAGTTCATTCATTCATTCATTCATTCAACAAATGGTCCTTTATCCTTGATTTGTGCCAGTCCTAGTTCTAACAGTGGTGAAAGGTAAAACTTGCCTTTACAGAGAACCACCAGAACCACTGTTTGCTTCTTAAAAATCAACAAGAGAATTGCTGTAACACTAAAGAAATCACTGCTTTGAGGATAACTCTTTATATTTAGTCAAAGGAAGTCATGCAGCTCTGTATATTTAAATGCTCAAAGAATATAAAATACTTATTTCTGGAGGGAAGGTAACTTCTCAAAAACTTTGAGAACATGTTTTGACTCCAGCTTTGGCACTCTTACTGTTTTCAATGGCAGAAGAAGGTTTAAAACAAATACGTTGCATTATAAATAGTAACGTAAAATTAGCATACCGTTTTTTACTTCTTCCAACAACTGTGTTCAGATGCAAAGAATGGTGACTTTATTCCAATGTATTAATATTCTTTCAAAACAACTGACAGTATGATATGGTCATACTGTAGCAACAAATAGTTAAGCTGGTGAAGTGCAAAACATTCATCTTTCTCCTTTTTAAATCTGAAAAATGTTATCCTTAATTGATGTAAAGTAAACATATTAGCAAAATTTGTCCACAGGTGAGAACATACTTTGATCAATAGATGGCTCTAATAAACCAATTGCCATTTGCTTAGGAAAAAAACAACTGATAAGCTTTCTTTTCTTCCCTCACATAGGAGAAGGAGACAGACCTTCCCTCACTTTATACAGCTGTGGAGGAGAAGGGACTGTCTTACAGCATAACCCCTGGAAGCTGAGCGGAGAGGCCTTTGACATCAACAAACTCATCAGGGACACCAATTCCATCAGAGTGAGTGCTTGTGGTCTGTAGTCTCCTCTGGATCTCTGGGTCTTCTTCATTTCCCATCTTGCATCATAAATGCTGTTATTAGACATATCCGTTGTACTCAGTCAGATTTCTTAGCTGTTCTTTAAAAACTCAGTGAATTCGTCAGTTATAACACATATCTTAGAAGTCTTTAATCCTTGAGTAAAGCAAGGAACTTAAACAAAAAAGAAAATGTTCTATCTCAATTGCAATGCTGACTTATTATAAACTTCCAGCTCTTGGATATAAAGCATCGTATTCGGGCCAGCCAGTGAGGCCTTGGTTAAAAATAACATTATCTGGTGTCCAAGTGCATCTGCAAGGTATTTTGCTCAAAACAGAAGTGTCATTTTAAAAAAAAAAATTTTAGTGAAATAATTACAGATTTCCACAAAAGCTGCAAAAAATAATACAAATAATTCCTTGGCCTCGATGCCTAAATTTAATCACATTTGCTTTACCCTCCTATCAATATATCTGTGCTAGAACTGTCTTCTGAAGTACAACCATAAATGTTGAAATGTCCTTACTCTTTAGAATGAGCATTTTTTATTATTGCTCGTAATTTTTGTCTGGCTAGCATGAAAATAACATTTAGCTATAAATTGAATTATTTTTATTGACTATTGTACTTCATTGTCTTAAATGTTACCTGAACATTAACATTCAGCAATGATGAATAAAAGAGATAAAATTCCTGTTTCTAATAAGCTTTTAGTTTTTATGGCAGTTGAATGTATAGATTAGAAGCTCCTCCCACAAGGAGTTTGGGCTGGAAATAGAAATTTGGAATCCTTCACATGAATGGTTGCTGAAGAAGCTGTGGGCATGTATAAGGTGGTGTAAAGAGACAAGAAAAGAAGAGGGCCTAGGAGGCAGCCTTAGAGAACACCAATATATAGAGTTAGGGGGGAAAAAAAGAATCTGGAAATGACACAGAAGGGATAGGAAGAAAACGAGAGCAGAGTGTATGGTTTTTGCTAAGGAGACCATGACCCTATGTTGTCAAAGACAACAGATATGTTTCATTCTTTATTGTGGGATAAAAATCTTTTTAATGCAGTTCATTGCACAAGGTTAGACACTATAGACATTTAGTATTTACTGGCCTCTCTTTGTCCCAATTAGGAAATTATAATTAGAATACCTGCTTTTAGTAACTCTTTGGTTAATTATATGTATTATTTACAAGAATGGCTGTTGTATAATTAGAACATTTTTAAACTCTAGGGATTATTTTTCTCACGCTGTCATTGATTTGTAATGTAACATACGTACAGAGAGAAACCATGTTTTTAGTCAAGATTGGTTTGTTTTGCTTTCTAGTACAAATTGCCTGTACACACAGAGATCAGCTGGAAAGCAGATGGCAAAATCATAGCTCTTGGCAATGAAGATGGGTATGTGTTTGTTTCTTTAAAAAAACAACTTTGTAATTGCACATCTATTTGATCACAAGCTGGCTACTGCCATCTGTAATGTTAGTTGGGGAAGCCTAGTTGTCTTTGATATTCTGATTTATCCTTGATTATCTGTAAATGATTCAGGAGCTCTCTGCGTCTGAGAACTACAAAAGAAGTTGGATGTTTTCATTCCAAAGATAGTATTTGCGTACTGTTTTACGCTCAGTAATGCTCATGTCCTGCACTGAACAGCCTAGGTCTCCCTATAATTGTTTAAAGTAAGCCTAGGGAGAAGTCCTCTTTAGTCCTCACCGCCCCTCTTCCAGTGCTGATCACAGTAGCATAGTCTACATTCAGCCACTGGTTCACTAATTCTTTTAGCTTCTCCTCAGCACCATCTATTACAAGAGCCTGATGAACACAACTTTCCAGAGATGGTTGTGATTTTTTTTTTTAAAGCTGAATATACTCGTTTGAGAGAGAACCTTTTGTACCTGGTTCTTTATAAGAAAGTAGCCTTTGCAGTGATAGATAGGGTTATCCTATTCCATTTCACCTTTTCTTGATGGATGGAAGGAAGACGATACCTGTTGGCATTGGACTGTAAATTGATGATCCATCTTTCTTGTCTTTGTGTGTTTCTTCTTCCAGATCAATAGAAATACTTCAGGTTCCCAACCTGAAACTGATCTGTACCATCCAGCAGCATCACAAGCTTGTGAATGCCATTAGCTGGCATCATGAGCATGGCAGCCAGCCAGAGCTGAGCTATCTGCTGGCCTCTGGGTCCAACAATGCAGTCATTTATGTGCACAACCTAAAGACTGTCATAGGTAACTTTGCTTTCTTCCATACTGGGGGACTATCACGTGTGTTCAGTTACTTTTCATTCCAATCTTTGTCCCTTTTTACTTTCTTTTCGGTATTAAAATGTTATTTTTTTCCTGCTTTCAAAAGTAAAGTAATATATTCCTCTTATTGAAAATAAGACAAATATTTCAAACATGACAAAAAATGTTAAGTTAGAAAGTAAAGTTCTTCCTATATCTCATCCCTCAGTAATAACCAGTGTTACTAGTTTGCTGCATGTTTTTTTAGAATGGTTATTGCTAATTGGCTCTCTAAAAAGGTTGTTCCAGTTTATATCCCCTCCCACCGTGTTTGAGTATTTTCCACACACAACATACATCTTACTCCCATGTTTGACTGCATCCAGTTCTTACAGTCCTGTGAGTAGGTTCTGTTGTCCTCATTCTCCCCTTGTCTTTTAGAGAGCAACCCCGAATCCCCAGTGACCATCACAGAGCCCTACCGGACCCTCTCAGGGCACACAGCCAAGATCACCAGTCTGGCGTGGAGCCCACATCATGATGGAAGGCTGGTCTCTGCTTCCTATGATGGCACAGCTCAGGTACGAAAACATCTGATTCTGAGGCTTCTTCACTATGTACTCTAACTCCTCTTTTCCCCCAGTTGTATACTTACCTTCTACAGAAAGGGATTTTCTAAGCTCTAGAAGGCATTTTAGTTTTATTCCACATATCTGGACCCTTGGCAGGCTAAGATTGGGGTTTTTTATTTACATGACAAGGAAAGTATTACCGTATTTTGCCGTGTATAATGTGTACTTTTTTGCCCAAATTTGTGAGGGGGAAATATGGATGCGCATTATACATGGGTGGTACTAATTCCGTATCTATATAAATGGTTTTAATTCTTTTATTTAGGCTTATGAGTTAAAAACTTAATTCTAAACTCAATAACGATATCCATATGCAAAATAATACCCTGGAATACGATAATTGGTTTTGTTGAACTTACGACAAACTTATAATGACAAAGAGTTCTTGGCCTTCTGTGATGCGTAAATATCGTAAATTTGTTACCGCTACATAAAATTTCTTGTACCATAATATGTTAAAAATAAATGCTAAAATTCCTTTACAACACACAAAACAAGTACCTAAATGTAAACAAATAAAAATTTGAATTAAAAAATTAAAACAAAAGATTTTTTCCCCTGAACGTTTGGGCCAAAAACACGGGAGCACATTAAACATGGCAAAATACGGTAATAGGAACTAGTTAAATTCTAATACTTTTTAAGATTTCATTCTGACTTACTGTCAGTCTGATAGACTTACAAATTGATGTGAAAAGTACTCATTCCTCTTCAAACACAGAAGTGGAGTCTAATAAATCATAAAAACAATTTTTTAACAGTAGGTGAGTCAGAAATCTCCGAGTTCTAAAAAATAAAGATGAGATGCCAAGCCAGAACTATGAGGTAGGAGTTTCGGGTATCAGAACCAGAATAGACCTTAGGAACTGGAGGACTAACATCTGTGGAGGATGTCTGTCTCAAATGAAGAGTTGTAATTAAGCAACGTGCACAAAGCTAAGAGCCAGCAAGGGCTGACTTCTGTGAAACGGGGACTGGTACAATTCGGGAAACAGCAAGGAAATTGATCACTTGCCCAGGTACTTGGGGACAAAAGTCTTACCTGTGAGAAGTTAAAACCCCAAGTCCGCACCACACATGCAGGGGTGGGCTGAGTTAGAATTCTCTTCATGGTATCAGAATCCCCAGCAAAAAATTAACCTACAGCTCTGGTTCAGGACAGGGCACCACTAGTTCCCTCCAAATCCCTCCCAGAGGAAATAGCATTCTCTGAAATAGAACTCCTAAGAAAAAAACTATAAATCACAAGAGGCAATAAGTGCACAACCGTTTAAAAACAAAAAAGTTTAACTTGTACGCCCTACACGTAGAATAACCAGAAATTGTCTATTCTGTCATGTGACTTTTGGTTTTAGGTGTGGGATACTCTCCGGGAAGAGCCTCTATGCAATTTCCGAGGACATCGAGGTCGACTGCTTTGTGTCGTGTGGTCCCCTTTGGATCCAGACTGCATCTACTCAGGGGCAGATGACTTCTGTGTGTACAGATGGCTCACTTCCATGCAGGAACATTCTCGGCCTCCTCAAGGTCAATGCTTGCCTACTTCCCTCTCTCCCTTCCACAGTAACTGAGCTGACCAGAGTCAAGCAAAGAAGACATTCCTGCAGGGTGGCCGTGACCCTGTGGCAAGGGTTTGGAGCCTCCCCAAGGAAGGCGGCCATGAGGGGCATGAGGACAACACCCAGTTAGTAACAAGTATACTGGCCCCCGATCTTGATTTCCAAATACCGCTTTCTGTTAAAAGGGCCCAACCAGGCTACTTGGGAAAACGGCCAGTTCTAGGTTGGGACAGGAAAAAGACAAGATGAGCCTAGAACATCATACCGTAAAGAAAGGAAGTGTTCAAAGAACTGAGCTACATCAAAGGGACAAAAAAGCTTGTTTGAAGGGGCTCCACTAACCAAATCTAGGACAGTTTGTACTTGAAAATAATTAACAGGAGAATTCTATTTCTGGCTATGAAAGACTAACAGGTACCAGACTTGCCCACCACCATAAACAGCTAGATAACTAGACAATATATTAAACAACTAGAAATGTACCCAAAGAAATGAAAGGATATATTCATATAAATACTTGTAAAAGAATGCTCATAGCAGCTTTATCTGGAATTTCCACAAACTGGAAACAACCCAAATATCCGTCAGCTGGTAAATAAACTGTGGTATACAGTAGAATTGTACTCAGCAATAAAAAGAAAGTAACTACTGATAAACACAAAATGTGCTGAGCAAAAGAATACAGCACAAAAGACTACATACTGTGTAATTCTAATATACACTATGAAATATAATTATACATATGAAATTCTAAAACAGGCAAAACGAAACTACAGTGACAGCAAAGCTGTGACTGCCTGGGGGAGGGGGCACCTCTTATTACAGAGGCATGAAGGAACATTTCAATAATGGAAACAGTTTCTATTTTTATCTGTGGTGGTGGGTTATGTGACTACACATCTGTCAAAATTCAGCAAAGTAAAAAAACAAAAAAACAAAAACAAAAAAATAAATAAACTGAAAAAAAATTCAGCAAAGTATTAAAAAGTGGGTACATTTTATTGTATTAAATTATACCTCAATAAAGGTGACTTGAAAAAGCAAAGGATAAAGACTTTTAAAAAATAACAGTAATGGAATAAAACATAAAATAGGAATTCATGAGTCCATAATGGTAACAATAAATGAATGTCTAAATAAGTGGGGAGAAGCAAAAGCTCTTCTTTACAATAGAATGACAATAAGTGTAGAACGAATGATGGAATTTGAAAAATTACCATTCGGCAATCATCACAGTCACAACTTTTAGTAAAGAAACATCAATGGACACTAAAACTAATGGATGCAAATACTTAGTAATTACAAAGGGAAAAACAGTTTTTCAGGGAGAAACCTGCAAGATACCCCTTTAATCAAGTGATCAAAGTAAACAACCAAATAATGAAAAAAACAAATTATGTGCTGCCTCAGAGGTTGCACTGAAATGAACACAGCATCACGCCTGTGAATTCCAGCTAAAACTGCGTAACCTTAATCTAATCTAGAGAACATCAGGCAGGCCCAGTTGAGGGAATGTGGCAAAACTGTCCTGTAATCTTCAAAAGTTTCAAGTCATGAACTCAAAGGAAAATGGAGCCTGTTCCAGGCTGAAGGAAACTAGAGAGACAATCAGCAAGTGTAATGTGTGATTCCTTTTGCTATGAGACATTCTTGGTAAAAATGACAGAACTTGAATGAAGTATGTGGAGTACACCTGGTAATGTATCTCTTCATTTCCTCACGTTAATGGTTATGCTGTGATGATGTAGGAGAATGTCCTTGTTTGTAGGATATACACTAAAGTATTCAGGGGTAACGGCATGGTATTTATGACTTAATGAAATCCCAAAAGGGCTTGGTTCTGTTTGGTTAACATTTTGATAACTACAAATTCATTATGAAAGGAGGGAAAGGGTAAGAAGCTATCTAAAAAGAGAGTAATGAGGGTTTGGAGATTATCTCCCAGAGTGCTTTTAACCAAGAATGTATATTTTAGTCTATCTTTTTTTTTTATTGCTATTCCTATAGGCAAGAAAAGTATTGAATTAGAGAAAAAAAGGCTGTCGCAGCCTAAGCCAAAACTCAAAAAGAAGAAAAAGCCCACCTCGAGAGCTCCCATAAAGCAGGAATTGTATGATGGGAATGAAGAAGACAGTATGAGGGAGAGCGCAGGACCTGTTGAGAATGGTGGCGTGTCCGACCAAGAGGGAGAGGAGGAAGCCCAGGGGCCAGAGTTACCCTGTGGTGTCACCTCAGCAGGTATGTGCCTGAGTCCTGTGTCACTAACTCTCTAGGACTACAGAGGCATGATAAGAAAACTAAGGCAGGGTCTTATTCAGTGAGAAACTGCTGTCTCTGACTTACCTGGTGGCCCAACTCCTGGTGGCGTGGTGGTATTTTGGGAACGACCTTGGAAACGACAAGGTTTTTTTTTTTTTTAAGGGTTCTGTAAGCCTCTACACACCTTTGAAGTATTAAAGAGTATCTAGTGGATGATTGGGATGGAAATAGTGAAGTTCTGTAGAGAAAACTTCTTATCAACTTGGGCAGGGTAAGCCTGTGGGACAAAGCAAAGCTAGGAAATATGTACATAGAAACTTACATGGGGAAAGTTTTAACAACTTGACATTACCGTCCATGTACATGGGAAGCAACCACTGTCCCTTACAAATGTCTGACCTAGTAGAATCTACCACCACTCTGGAAACTTGCGAGTTTTCACCCTTCCTACTTAGGTTTGTACCTGGTTTTTTTCTATGGAAAACATTTATGAATGATGATTAGGTTCTTCCAGTCTGTTAAGCTATAGTGGCAGTTCTCAGATTTCTCACAAAACTGGTTTTCAAGGTTCCGTCACTAATTTCTAATAACGCAGTCTATTTCTAGTCTGAAGAGAAAAAAATGTCACTATAAAATAAGCACTTTAATTCTTTTATATATTTACCTTAAAGCTCTGATGCTTGTTACTTGTAAAGTGAATGACTTAATAGCAAAAGATATAAATAGAAGCAGTGACTCATGTCTAATTCTAAAACAGTATTTTGTGACAGAATTAAAGTGGCCAAAATACGTGGTACAGAGTCATGCCTGTCCCTCTCCATCTCAAGGGGTGGCTGTGGACCTATCGTTTAGGTAAAGACATAAAAGCCTAATGGATTTCTTTTCTTTTTTTTTTTTTTAATTTATTTTTTAAGTGTGTTTTTCCAGGACCCTTCAGCTCCAAGTCAAGCAGTTGTTTCAGTCTAGTTGTGGAGTGGCCCACGTGGGGCTCGAACCGGCGACCTTGGGGTTATAAGCATCGCGCTCTAACCAACTGAGCTAAGTGGCCACCCCCTAATGGATTTCTTTAGGCTCATCAAAATACCTTATCACAAAATGACTGCACAAAATATCCTTTACCTCTGTGTATCAACAGCTTGTTTTTTGGGGTTTTTTTTAAGTTCATGGTTGTATATGCTCAGGATTGCGACTCCATATCACATACCCTCAATCTTTACTATTAGTAAAGTTGTTCCTTGTTTAATTAAACATGCAACTAGTATTTTGTCATAGAAATATGTAGAAAGTCCTTGTCACCTGAGCAAAGTTTGGGAATTCCTGGGACTATGGTGTAAAGTTGCGGAGGCGAGAAGCTTGTAACTTTTCCTTAGATCAATTAGTCAATGTTATAAGCGATCAACTTACAGAATCCTGGAACATAGTTTGTGAGGTAAGAAGAGGAGACAGGGCGGACGAGTGGCTCAGTTGGTTAGAGCATGAACTCTGGGCAACAGGGTTGCCGGTACGATTCCCACATGGGCCAGCAAGGTGCACCCTCCGCAACTAGAATGAATATAACAAGCTGCCACTGAGCTCCTGGGCGGCCAGATGGCTCAGTTGGTTGGACCGTGTGCTCTCAACTACAAGGTTGTCGGTTTGACTCCCGCAAGGGATGGTGGGCTGCACCCCCTGCAACTAAGATTGAACAATGGCAACTAACTGGACTTGGAGCTGAGCTGCGCCCTCCACAACTAGATTGAAGGACAACGACTTAACGTGGAACTAACGGGTCCTGGGAAAAACACACTGTTCCCCCAAGTAAATAAATAAATAAATAAATACGACCCATGCTTCCTTTCCAAAGGATTTTATCTCATGCTTTGGGTAATAGATAAAAATCACATCATTAAAACTGGTATAGTTCTTAATTTTTTAAAAGAACGATATTCTGCATTGTTCTTATCCAAACTTTTTTCTTTTTCCCCTATGATGTAGTTTCTAGAGAACCAGTTATCTGCCCTCCGGTCTCCTTAGGCTTTGAACAGCCAAAAGTCACCGTTACTAATAAAGTCACGTTACTGAAAAAGGAGCCACCTAAAGAAAAGCCAGGTCGGTATCTAATAATTAAAACATTACGTTAAAGCATCCTCAATTGTTACATGCACTGAAAACTCAGAAGTGTGTGTGTGTGTGTGTGTGTGTGTGTGTGTGTGTGTGTGTTTTAAATATTTGTATTTTGGTTACATCTCAATTTGGGGTCATGCTTTTTTAAACATTTTTTAGTACTTGATGAAGTGTTGTTTTGCAAGTGATACTGCTTTACAAGTGCTCACAGGGATAGGTGTGTGTATTGTGAACACTGTCCCCAGCTAATTTAATTCGAAAGCTTCTTTGTAAGAGTGGGAACTTTCTATGCCCAGCAATGTCCCTCCAGTAGGGCACATTCACACAGTGGGCATTCAGTTTTGTGTTTCTGATTAGCTGTTCTTCAATCTGTACTTATATTGCTTTTCAGAAGCCTTACTCAAGAAGCGAAAAGCCCGTTCCATACTTCCACTGATAACGAGCCTGGACCACAGGTCCAAAGAAGAGCTTCATCAGGACTGTCTGGTACTAGCAACTGCAAAACACTCCAAAGGTACAAAACTGTACTTCCTTGGCCCATCCATAATCTTCTGGGAACTGGCACACAAGAAGTGCTTGTTTATTTGTTGAATGCATGAGCAAACAAATGTCCAAAATTGTTTGTATTCTACATTCTTTGCCAGCCTTCCCTCTCCCACACCCTGCTGCCAAGCTCCCCATCCTGACCCACTGTCAGTGCCTCTGAAATGTAATGCTCTGCTTTTATAAATCGAGTTGTTACAGCTGTCTTTGTGCTAGAATTGGTATGATGGCTTATATACTTCAGCATGAATCAACAGTATCTTCATGTAGAAAAAAAATTATTTGCTTATTGAAAACACATTATGTCAATTCCTTTCAAAAAAATTAATGGAAGTTTTTGTTTACAGAAGATTTTTTGGTTTTAATCTTTCAGAGCCCTCATCTAAAGCCCATTATTTTGATACTGGAGCAACTATATTTTTTTTTTATTTTGAATTTTACATGTTAAAACGGGATGCACATGATAAAATGAAATTCAAACAGTATAAAAAGAAAGTAAATCTCTCTCCCACCCGACACCCACTCCTCCATTTCTGCCCCAAGGCGACACTATTACCAGTTTCTTGTCTGTCTCCAGAGATATTTTATCCACATAGCCTTCTTTTTTGGAACTTGTAATGACTCCTTATACAACTAACCATATAGTTTTATATTATTTCCCTTGTTGGAAAATTACTCAGTTGACATTTTTTAAAAAGAGAAAATGAAAATTGAATCCCTTTGATATAAATCCTAGTGAACATTAAAGGACATTTCATGAGTTTTGTTTTGCTTTTTACTGCATTTAAGTATATGTTACATTTTGGGTTGGCTTTTACATTACTTTTTTTACCCCGCCCAAATCTTTGAGCAAACTATAAACTTAATTGTCTCATTGGATTGGCCAAGGCTAAGCTTACCAGACTGGAAGTATTTTCCTATTTTTGCTGCCATTGTAACCTGCATGGTCTCTATCAGGGTAAATGAGGACAAGACTCTTTCTCGGTGTCTGAACTTGGTGTTCTGGGCTTAACATTCGAAAGTAATTGGGCAGAAAACACTAACCTGTGTAAGCATTTCACCTGATTTTTTCTTTTTGAATTAGCAGAGCTAAATGAGGATGTGTCTGCTGCTCTTGAGGAAAGAATTCACCTGGGGCTTTTCACAGACAGGGCCACAATGTACAGAATGATTGAGGTGGAAGGTGAGGCAAGTCCAGTCAACACAACCCACTCCATCCTTATGCTTCCCTAAGGCTTTGTACGTACCTCTTTTATGGCTGCCATCCTGTGGCATCTTAATGGTTAGTTTTACATGACAACTAACTAGGTTATGAGCTCCCCAACTTGCATATTCACACATACCTCTTGCACTGTCACAGGACCCTAAACGTACAGTGTTCCCTCTGAGTGAGTGGCTGAGTGAAAGTGAGTGAGTGGACAAGTGTCTAAGTGGGCTTCTCGCCCCATTGTGAACACTCTGGGAGGTAATTTGCCCATCAGCGAGTGACTACATATTCTAGGAGTTTGTTCCTCTCTTTCCTCCTGCCTTTCTTTTTCTAGAAGTCAGTGCAGACAGATGTTTCTGAAACATCTTCCAAACATTATCTCTCCTCCATACAGGAAAAGGTCACTTGGAAAATGGTCACCCTGAGTTATTTCACCAGCTTATGCTTTGGAAAGGAGATCTAAAAGGCGTTCTCCAGTCTGCAGCAGAAAGAGGGGAGCTGACAGATAATCTTGTGGCTATGGCTCCAGTTGGTATGTTCTTTTCAACAAAAGCTCTGTTATCTCCGGGATACAGCCACTAAAGATGGACATTGTCTTGAAGGATAATTTGGCCATGTCTGTTAACTAAATTTGAAATGCACATCTTCTCTGACTCAGCCATTCTAATTGTAGGAATTTAACTGTACTCACACATGCAACATGACAAATATACATGGGTTATCGTTACACCAGGATGTATAATAGCAAAACATCACAACAACCTCTATGTCCATCGATAAGAGACTGGTTGAATCTTGTATATTTATACAGTAGAAACTCCTACAGATACCAAAAGAATGAGGCAGCTCTGTGCATTCTGATATGGAAAGGAAATCCATAGTATATAATAAGTGAAAAGAATCAAGGTGTAGATGTACAACAGAATGTCTGATACTCTGTCATTTATATTTACACGTTTGGTTGTATATTCATAGGCTATTTCCAAAGATTTCAAAAGAAACTAGTAATAATGATTATCTCCAGGGAAAAGAATTTGTACGAATTTGGGTGGGAGGATGCCAGGATAACAAGGAAACCTTTTATGACATGTCCTGTTTTTCAGCTTTTTATTCAAGTAATACACACACACAGACACACACACACACACACCCACGTATATATATAATATACATATATGTTTTATATATATAAAATCTATATATATAACATACATGAGATAGATATATAGAGATATGAGATGAATAGATATGAGATAGACATGTATATATATGAGCGAGAGAGCGAGATAAGTACACAGGTCATGAGTATACCACGAATTTCACAAGGAAAGTTGATATGGGTGCCCTTTGTAACCAGCACCCATATCAAACAACATCCCTAGCACTGGGAGCTTCTCTCGTGCTCCGTTTCAGTCAGTACCCACTCACTCCAACAAGGGTAACCACTCTCCTGATTTCCATACTGGTTTGTATCTTTTTAAATTTTGCATTTATTATATAATCAAAGAAACAATTTGTTTTCAAAATGTGGGTGTGGAGAAGTAGGTGAAGCAGATGATCTAAATGGCACTTGAATTAGTATCTAAATTTCCTGCTTAATATTGTGACTAAAAAAAGCATTTTCAACACAAATGTACATATGTGGGTACTTTTTTTCCCTTAAACCTGCTTCTTATGTAACCACCATCTATCTATCTTCCTTCCTTCCTTCTCTCCTTCCTTCCTTCCTTCGTTTTCTCTCTCTCTCTTTCTTTTTTTTTCTTTTAGCTGGCTACCATGTGTGGCTGTGGGCTGTAGAAGCTTTTGCCAAGCAGCTGTGTTTTCAGGAGCAGTATGTCAAAGCCGCCTCTCACCTGCTCTCTATCCACAAAGTGTATGAAGCCATAGAGCTGCTCAAGTCACACCATTTCTACAGGTCTGTAGACCCAACCACTGAACCACTAGTCAATCTACCTAACAGCTCTGCTTCCTGATGACTAGCATAAAACCTTTATTGTAATTAAACATGTGAAACATACAGAAATAGATGTGCATATACTGGCTTACCAGGGCACCCACCACCTATACTTGACACGTTAACTTTTATCAATGTATGCCACTGATCTTTTTTTAAATTTGATACTTTTGTAAGCTTCTTTACTATTTGTGTTACTTTAACACAAATAGAGAATTCTACATAAAAACATATGAACAGCTTAATGAATTATTAACAAAAGAACTCCCTTTTTAAGCCTCATGTATGAAAAGATACAGAATCTTGCCAGCCACCCCAAAAGCTCGCCATGCAGCCCCATTTTTTCTTTTGTTTGCTCTAAGTATAACGTTCCAGATTTATTTGAATTGCCTTTCCCCAATTCTCTCCTCATCCCTTCTCTAGAAGTAAACTCTCCTGAGATTGGTATGAGTCCTTCCTGTCCTAGTTAATTATTCTTTCACTACAATACACTCATGTGCTGTTGAACGATAGCCATATGCATATTTTGTCCAGTTTTTTAGTTTCATGGCAGGAGGGTAAGTCTGGTCCCTGTCACTCCATCGTGGCTATAAGTTGAGGTCTCAAAATACTTCTTAAATATTGCTCTGTCTAGATCACCTTTGATCTAAAACACCATCATCTCTGAAGTTTTACGTCATTTGGAAACTATTAGTTCACTGACTTATACAATCCTCCAAATGTTAACATGTTTGATTATAAAACATCTAAAAAGATCACATTACTTAATATCACCATCAATCTCATCAGAAAAATCTTTAACTTTTCGGAAGTTGTCAAGCCCACAGTGGCTGGCACAAGTTTTCTACAATTCTCATTTTCACTTGAGAACTCCAATTTTATCATTGGCAACAATACGGTTGGTTGTTTTCTGTGAAGTAACAGGCTTTTACTTTGTTCATTTTTGAGAAAACATCTGCCAAATACCCAATGCTGAATAACTGTCGTTTGTTTGATAGTCATTCTTTCAAGAAATAATGAGGTTCCATGAAAAAAGAGCAGCCAGTTCAGCTTACAGTTTGTTCATACAAGTTTTACCTTGAGTCACCCATTATTCTTTGGAATGCAGCAAAGAATACAAAATCCTGTTCCCATTTTGTCACAGCGAATATTAAAAAGGCATGGACTTGCGGTACTAATAAAATTAATCATTTTACTACTTCATCAAGAACATTCTTTTTTATGAACTACAAGGGCCACTACCTTGATTCTGGCTCAGATGTCACCCACCATTGCTTTTGCACAATCAGTGCAAAAGTCAACACAGTGAGAAAAGGCAAATAACTTCTTAGCATTATTACAAAAATAGTTTCAACCTCAGAAAGGATCTTGGGGCCCCCTGGGAATCCAGAGACCACACTTTAAGAACCGCTGGCCTGGGTGAAGAATTGAGCATAGCATGTGGTTTTAACTTCCAGTGTATGCAGGCATACAGTAAGAGGTTGAGACAACACAAGACAGACAGTTTGTCCTGTCTTGCAGCCCCTCCTAGGGCCCCTTACAGAGAAGCCTTTTCAAATTGGCTAAGTATCTGTTCTTGCCTCTAGGGAGGCTATTGCGGTTGCCAAGGCCCGGCTGCGCCCTGAGGACCCGATCCTGAAGGACCTGTACCTCAGCTGGGGAGCCATCCTTGAAAAAGATGGCCATTATGCCGTAGCTGCTAAATGGTAAGCCTAAGGGAGACAGGAGTGCACCCAGATTGTAAGAGCTGTGACGCAGAAGAGCAGGGTGAGAATAAAAGTGATCAGCTTAGAGGGGGAGGTAAAGTGATTAGAAAATAGAAAAGCACGTGTGTATTAAGTCCAGCTTTGTAAGGCTCATGGAGACCTACCTTCTTGGGTACACCTGGAACTAATATTTTATGTCTACTATAGTTGAAAAATAAAAAAAATTATTACCAAAAAAAAAAATTACCTCCTTGGTATGTACATAAATCACCATAACTATTCAAGAATCTTCAGTAAGAAATTACACCTTTTTCTAAGGATGTCTTACACCATCAAATAAGGAAGATGAGAGAAAATGACTCCTTTACTTAGATTCAGTTCAGCAAGTGTTGAGGTTACTTTGTGTCCTCAACCCATGTGGTGCCATTTTCCGTCCCTGGCTGCGCTGGCCTCAGCCTTCACAGGGATGGTGAAGACAGTGACATGCCTGGGACCACAGGAAAGCACACAAGGCAAGGCAAAGCTGACAGATGGGACCCTCTGGGGAGCAGGAGTGAGCTGTTTATGACACTGTGAGTTTTCTTTTGTACTGTAGCTATTTAGGGGCCGGTTCCGCTTATGATGCAGCCAAAGTTTTGGCCAAAAAAGGTGATGCCGCATCACTGAAAACGGCTGCAGAGTTGGCTTCAATCGTGGGAGAGGATGAGTTATCTGCTTCCCTGGCTCTCAGATGTGCCCAAGAGCTGCTCCTGGCCAGGAACTGGGTGGGAGCCCAGGAAGCCCTGCAGCTCCATGAAAGTCTGAAGGTCAGTCTGTTCTTGCATCTCCTGATATTTAAGATGGAAGGGCCCCAAATCCTTTTCTCGTCGAACTCCAGTGAATAACCCAGTTGCACAAGCTGTATTTTGGCTGGTATCCTTAGATGTGTCCAGGAAGCCCTGGCCGTCCTATCCCACTGAAGTACCATGGCTTTGTCAGTTGCCATATACGGAGTAAGAGATAATGTGGCCAGTCATGTTAATTCCCATTGCTTATCAGTTTGTGTATAACACCCATGAGTAGACTTTACTCAGCTCAGTGTTTCTTCATTAATGTCATCAGCACATCAATGAAGGGGGAGGGGAATGGCCTCTAGCAGAAATCCTGGTGCTCTTACATATAGCACCCCTGTTCAGATGTATGCCATAAAGAAGTTTATGTATGCCATAAAGAAAACTCAAAATGTTTTCTTAATTGTCTTCCCATCTGGTTAAAAATGAGTAACTTACCACTACCTTTTTTGACACATCAAATTGAGATTACTTTAAAAGCATCAGCACTCTCACCTAGTTTGGTCCATTTTAAATGACTTTGCTTTGTCAAATAGTAATGTGAACTTTTTCAGTTCCTCTTTCCATCTAGAGTAACTGGGCCTAAAGACAGTCCCTAGCTGAATATTCAACGCCCAAGAAAAATGCAAGGTCTAGGTGAGAAGGTAGCTTTCTGGGAATCACAAAATTGTCTGGGAACCACAAAATTAGATCGCCTCTTTTTCCCTTGCACATGACTCACATTGAGCAGGCAGCCCACTAAGGGGGTAGATGCAAAGGGAGATACAGTGAGAAACGTGGGGAAGCCATCTAGCTAATCCGGCACTTTCCCTGCCTAACAGTTCCTCTCCTTTGTTGTTGGGTTCCAGGGTCAGAGACTGGTGTTTTGCCTTCTGGAGCTACTGTCCAAGCACCTGGAGGAAAAGCAGCTAGCAGAGGGCAAAAGCTCCTCCTCTTCTTACAACGCCTGGTCCACAGACACCGAAGGGCCCCTCGTGGAGAGAATAACGGCAGTGTGGAAGAGCGCCTTCAGCCTGGACACCCCAGAGCAGTGTCAGGCTGCATTTCAGCAGCTGCAAAATATCAAGTACCCATCTGTTACGAACAACACTCCCTCCAAACAGGTACCCCGTCTGCATGAGCTTTGATTTTAATCATTCAGCTGTAAGACTTCCTTAATCCATGTCTAGTATAATAAGAAACAAGTCCAATGCCAGTTTGCATTTCAGAAAAAACCTGGAAAGATCCCTTTAGACTAACTAAATCCCTTCAGACTTCAAAGCCAAAGGCTTTGAAGTTAGATTTAGGCCGGCATTCTCTTTTAAAAGAAAAAATAAAAGTTGAAAAATATAGAAAAGCAGAGAATAATAATATAATAAGTAGCTATCAGCCAGAATTAACAAATGTTCACATTTTGTCATTTTTGCTTCATAGAATTATCGTGGGTTTGTTTTGTATTTTCCTCTTTTTCGATAAAAAAAATACAGTCCACTTGAAGTCCCTTGTGTGTCCTTCCTCAGCCCCATCCCCCTTCCCTGCATAGCCCCTTCGTCAGACCGTGTTTATTACTTTATGCCGTGCTTATTTCGGTTCCCATTGTAAAATCCATCCATGTCGACGCAAAGTCATCATACTGATTCATTATGACTGCTCTCCCCATCCTGTGAACACACCTCAATTTACCTACTGTCTCTTGATAATGAGGGAATATTATTATATTAATAAGGAATAAGACTTTCTCAAGTGGTATAACTGTTTGGCAGTTTCTTATAAAGTTAAACATTCATGTGCCCAGTGACCCAGCAATCCCACTGCCTGGATTATTTCACTAAAAGAAACGAAATCAGGTGTCCACACTGACTTTTACACAAATGCTGACTGTAGCTTAGTTCACAATAGCCAAAAATGAGAAACCACCCAAAAGTCCATCAGCTGGTGAATGGATGTGCAAACTGGCAGACCCAGACAGTAGAATACTAACTATGCAGCAATAAAAAGGATCAAAGTACTGGTGCACAAATCAGTGAATCTCAAAAGCATTATGATGAGTGAAAAAACCAAGACACAAAAGACTATATACTCTACAGTTTCATTTATACAAGTTCTAGAAACGACAAAATTACAGCGGCAAAAACCAGATCAGTGGTTGCCAGGGGATAGGGAGAGGGGAGTGTGACTGGAAAGGGGCAAATGGGAATACTTTACGATGATGAAAATGTTCTATGTCTTGATTTTGGTTGTAGTTATAGCATATATAGCTATAGCGATTATTTTTCAAAACTCATAAATTGTTCACTTAAAATTGATCAATTTTCTTAATTATACTCCAGGTTTGCCTGTTTGTTTGTTTTTTTTTAATTACAGCTTTTAGTTCCAGAAACTTTGTTTTAATTAAATACAAATGTCAAGACATTTTCTTAGCATGGGCAGACTTTTAACACCAGACAGTGTATGTTGCTGTGCAACTAGATATGCAAGTCTCAGATGAGGAAGAAAAAATGAGTGTTGGAAAGATGACCTTTCTTAAAGGTGGACTGTGTGTACTTCTTTCTAAGTGCAGTTAATAGGAAAATATCTGGTGTCATCCAAGCACTTTCTGTGGGAGGATGTTTAACTGAGACTCTGGCTTCTCCCTCCAGCTCTTGCTTCACATTTGCCATGACCTGACCTTGGCAGTCCTGAGCCAGCAGGTGGCCTCCTGGGACAAGAGTGTGGAAGCACTGCTGCGGGCTGTGATCCGGAGCTATGACTCGGGGAACTTCACCATTATGCAGGATGTGTACTCAGCCTTTCTTCCTGACGGTAAAGGACCCGCACCACTGGTAGTGTGGCACCAGGTGCATAGGTTATTGAAAGACAGATTGACCAGTTGTGCCATTTAGTAGAAAGTTTCAATTCTCTTACCCAAGCTCCTGAGAGGTAGCCAGAATGACTCAGCTGTTTTCCTTTACCTGGCCCCACCTACCTCACTGCCTCCTACTTCCTTTCCTACACACAGTTTAAGGGAGCGAGAAATAGCGTTGTACTCACAGGTTGGTAAGAATGGAGAAGCATAGCAAATATATTCCTTGAGCTGCATAATTAGTCACTGAACTAAATCATTGTGATTTTTCAGATACAATAGGATCCCCAGAGCCTTCAGCAGGACATGCTGAATACTTTTTCTATCATGCTTTGCACGATGTGTAGCTTATAGCAACAATAACATTGTCATAAATCGGGAAATGTTTAGTTGCTAGTTGGCTTTCAGTGGAAGGCATGTGGTCCCATGGATCACTGCTGTCCTTGTTTCTGGAATCTTGCCTCTTTAAGTGACAGCAGACAACACACAGGCAGGAAGACATACTTCTGGCAGATATAGAAATGTACAACCCTAAATCCTTTTCTTCTTCTCCTAGGCTGTGACCACCTGAGAGAGAAACTGGGTGACCTTCAATCCCCTGCCACACCAGCTTTCAAAAGTTTGGAGGCCTTTTTTATTTATGGACGCCTGTATGAATTCTGGTGGTCCCTCTCCAGGCCTTGCCCTGAATCCGGTGTCTGGGTAAGGACTGACCACACAAGGACAGCCTCGGCTGAGCAAAGCCAGCAGTTGGACAATGCCAGCCCTGAAGAAAGGGACCCTCAATCGTCTCAGCCAGAGCCAAGCAGGCCTCCAGAACCAGATGGGAGACTCACAGAAGGAAGTGAGCAAATGCTGAACGCTTGTAAGGAGCTCTTTTCAGAAAAGCACGCCTGTCTCCAAAACTCACAGCGAACCGTTGCTGAAGTTCAGGAGACCTTGGCAGAAATGATCCGCCAACACCAGAAGAGTCAACTTTGTAAATCCACAGTGAATGGTCCTGATAAGGACGACCCAGAACAGGAGGCAGGACAGTCCCTCTCTAGTTCTCAGAGCCCATGGTAAGTACAAGATGGAATTTTAAATAACTTGCTGGAGTCTCACATAATCAGATAAAAATCAGTGCGCGATGAGGTGTATCAGGACACCGGAAAGCCATGTAATGTAGTAATCAGCGCATGGGCGTTGGAGTCAAGTGCGGGCCCCAATCCTGGCCCTGCCGAGTGACCTCAGGCAAGATTCTTCATGTGCTGAGCTTGGACTCCCTTATTTGTAAGTGGGAGTGTCAACTCCTACCTTGTTTGTGTTTAGAATTAAATGAAGTCACAAATATTGTTAATAACAAAAGTATAGTATAAAGTCCTACCTTTGTGTAACAGATTCTCCCAAAAAAAAAATCAATCAATGTAAAATCACATCATTAATGAAAACCATTGTTTTTCAGTTGTTCTGTACTATCACAAAAGATACACAGAGGGTAGTACACAAAACTGCACAGTGAACTGAGAAAATCCCAAAGGATCAGAATGCTGTAGCATCCCAATCACTTCCACAGAAAACGGGCCAGGTGGGTGACGGGAGCCCGTCACCGTCACTCCAGAGCTCGCACTGTTATGGGGCGCTTGGCTATGGGCATTTGTAGTGATTAACAATTACTGATTGGTTAGTATGTGAGTGCCTTTTACCCTGGTTATGCCCTCAGCACAGGGCCTAAAACACAATAAGCAGAACAGTTAATAAACTTATAGCTATTATTATTAACTGTAGAAAAATAAAAATAAAAGCTTTGGAGCCCTTGTATTTATTGCTCTAAAAAAAACTCCCATTGAAATCTCAGTGAGAGTTTTGAGTCACTTCTCCAAGAAGAGGCTTTAGGTTTGGTTTTAAAAACAAGGAAAACACTGGAAAGTTCTCTAATCCAGCAGCTCTTAACCTTTGGATCATAGGACCCCTATGAGAAGCTTAACACACTCTTCCCAGAAAAATGTGCATCCCACACCCCAGTTAGGAGCCCCGGCTCTACCCAACCATTCCCCAGATAAACCCGGGCCCTCTGCACTTGGCTGCAGGTTGAATCCCCGAACGGCCCCAAATTTTCATTGGAGCTATGTGTCTAAAAAGTGGGGATTTGGAAAATGGGAAATAATACTGCATTTTGAAAACTTTGCATCACATCGCATTACACTGCCTTCTCTTAACCTTTGTATTGAAAGATGGGAGATAAAAATCCAGGTGACAAAGGAATTTTATTTACAAATGATAGTTAGAAGTTACCCAGGGCAAGACATGTAACTTATACTTTTTAAAATTATTATTACTAGTAAAGAAGAGAAAAACGCGCCAGTTTCTCTGCCTGAATTAACCAAACGGCTTACGGAAGCGAATGAGAGAATAGCTAACTTTCCTGAGAATGTTAAGGTAAGATTTATAGCAGTTCATTTGGTAAAACATTACTTTTTGTATTGTCAGTTGACTATACCAAATTCTTGAAGGTCATCTACTTTTCTGTTCAGTTTCTGAAATCTCTACGCATTTGTATGCACTTAAAAAATCAGGATCCAGTTACCTTTGCTTAGCTAAAGTGTTTTGTGAGTATAATTATTGACAACACAAGAAATTTTCTACCTTAGTCTTCAGAGAAATCGAATATATTTTGTAATTGGGAGGTTAAGTAAAAATTAAAGTTGGTGCCATGTATTTGATAGCTTACAGACGGATAGGTATAGTTGGATGTGGCCCTAGTAGTAATAGCAGCACATTTTAAGTTCATTGGAGTAGAGCTCCCGAAAAAGATTGATTTCGTTTGAGGAGGACATCCCAGTAGCCATCCCAGTTTTGAGGATTGTCTCTCCTTAGAGGAACTTATGAACAGCAAGACACTGCCTCGTAAGAGAAATGGCCCAACTGCCTGAGAAGTGTCAGTAGATGAGACTTTGAGTTGCTGATGCCTCCTGTGCGATGTTTGTGGCTCTTTTGCAAACGCTTCCTTGTTCATTCCCATGTCATCTTTCAGACCTGGCCATTCCCAGATGTGCTGGAGTGCTGCCTCGTCCTGCTTCACATCGGGTCCCACTGGCCTACCCACGTGACCCAGGAGATACAGCAACAGGCTCAAGAGCTCCTTCGGAAATACGGCAACACTCAAGTTTACACAAGATACTGCCAGACCTTCTGTATGTGAACTTGCAAGGACCTTTAAAAAACTGGGTCAAATTCAAAATGTTTGAAACCTTTCACCTCTGCCAGACATTAGCTCTGGTCCCTAGATGTTTTTGCAGGGAACCAAATAATACAAAATGTGGGTCAAGTCTGAATGAACTCTACCCTTAGACACAGTAGAATCTGACTTTGGACTCAATTTTAGTCTCCTACTGAAGGATCATCTAAAGCCAGCGGTAGTTATTAGAACTAACACCTGCAAGAGTGATTATTGGTCATCTCTAGAGCCTTACAAAAGTTTCATCCAAAGAGGAGAAACTTTTTTCATCACCCAAAGGGTTATGTTCTTAAACAAGCTACCTTTATAAATGCTTCGCCTAATTATAAACATGTCATTCTTGTTCGAGACAGAATTGTTGCTTTTAATGACTATTGGTAAATTTTTTAAGTTGTTTTTGTTAACTTGGGCTCTCCCCTTGTACTCTACAACGTCTACTGAATGTGAACTAGGCCTTACCCATCATGTTGACTTTTTACCCTATGTCTGAACTTTATTTTAGGTCAAAATTTTGGTTTTGTTGTTTCTTGTAATTGCTTATTTGAACAAATCACTTATAAAGCTTTGGAAGAACAAATAACCTACTCAAATGTGTCTTAGCCCTTCAGTTTTATAAGAAATTATTTGTGGCGATCAAATAGCTCAGGAAGAAATTACTGTTTTGGTGGTTAATCTTTTTTGGATCATAGAACCCTTTCAGAATTATTAGGTTGGTGCGCAAATAATTGTGTTTGCAATTATTTTTAACCTTTTAAACCACAGTTACTTTTGCATCAGCCCTAATAGATTAGAGCCACAGGTGGTCTTTGAGTATAAATGCATATTCCTAATTTTGCAGATACAAATTTTTGGATTATTGGCCTCCACCTTTGTGATCATTGCATAATGGGACCCTACATACTATTGAACTATGAGTCTTTGTTCTTTTTTTTCTTTCTTCTTTTTTTGACTAATGAGCATTCTCTTGAGGTCCTTCTCTTTGGTTATTTAAATAGTTGAACAGTTTCCATAATATCTGAGTTGCTAGGACATAAAAATTCGACAGCCTGGGATGGGATTGAGAGGGAGCACTCTTTCCCAATAATTGAAAGATTTTCTTTGAGGATTCATTGTGAAGACTTTTCTACTTGCGTGTCCAGTTTATTTTTCAGGTTTTTTTTCCTGGGATTGCTCTTGGCAGCAATGATGAAATACATTAACAGGAATTCTCTAAGAAAAAAGTTTAAGAAGCAGTTTTCAAAGATATGACTTAACTGGGGTCTTTTTTTCCTTTTGTTTTTTAGACCTAGCTTTAAAATTTAAAAATGCCAAACCCCAAAAAGGAAATACTGATCCTGCTAGTTCTCTGCACAGTTGCGTGAACTCTAAGAAGAAGATGCATTGTTACTAGGGGTTGGAGAATCTTCTTGGTTGCAAAGATATAAATAAGCATGACTAAGTGGAGAACTAGATACCAATTCCACAATCTGCTAAAATGAACCAGTGCTTCGCTTGCAGAAATGGAACAATATTTACTCCCTTCCACTTGAGTAAACAGCAATATGTATTATTACATTAGAAATTATAAACAGCTTCGTGATTTACCAAAAACCATCACCTATGGGTGGAGGAATCCTGTACACTCCTTGGTTACTGTTTTGTAAGAACAAGAATTATTACTTGACAACTAAGCAATAAAACTACCCAATAGCAGAAGATAACAGAAATGACACAACTCCATTTCCTTTCAACTCCTCTCTTTCCAATACTATGTATTCAACCTATTCTGACTGGAATAAATGGTTTTCATTTCTATCTCCCTAATTATCAGAACCACAAAGAGCCAAATCGCTGAGGAATTGACTCAAGCTTTCTGAATGGATAAGATATACCACTAAGCAACTAAAGAATTAGTTTTGGTCCATCCAAAGTAACATTATGTCTAATAGGTACCTGTATCACTAATACAAATCACCATCTCCTTACCCAAATGACTGTACTCACCTCTCAATACGTATTTCTAAATCTATGCTTTCTTTCCAGTCATCATTTTTCATATACCAATGACTATTCTAAATTGCACATCAAATCTTGTCAAAACCCTGTTTAAAAAAAAAATCTTTTTGAGAGGCCGGCCTGGTGGCTCAGGCGGTTGGAGCTCCGTGCTCCTAGCTCCGAGGGCTGTCGGTTCGATTCCCACATGGACCAGTGGGCTCTCAACCACAAGGTTGCTGGTTCAACTCCTCGAGTCCCACAAAGGATGGTGGGCTCCGCCCCCAGCAACTAAGATTGAACAGGCACTTTGAGCTGAGCTGCCTCCCGGATGGCTCAGTTGGTTGGAGCGCGGGCTCTCAACCACAAGGTTGCTGGTTCAACTCCCGCAAGGGATGGTGGGCTGCGCCCCCTGTGACTAGCAACGGAAATTGGACCTGGAGTTGAGCTGAGCCCTCCACGACTAAAATTGAAAGAACAACAAATTGACGACTAAAATTGAAAGGACAACAACTTGACTGGAAAATAGTCCTGGAAGTACACACTGTTCCCCCTCCCCAATAAAAATCTTTAAAAAAAAAAACAAAAAAATAAACCTTTGAGTAGTTTCCCATTGTTACTGGAAAAAAGATAATCTTGAACGTGACTTACAAGGCCCTGCTCGATCCCAGCCTTTACCTTTTGGTCTCCCAACAAGACACTCATCCTTGCTTCTAGATTCCAGCCACACTAGTCCCTTAGCTACTGGAACCCACCAAGGAAGCTCTTGTCACATCCGGGTTCTGCCCATGTGGTCCCTCTGCCTGGCCCACTTGTCTTCATCTCTTAGATTTCAGCTTCAATGTCCTTTCTCTAAAAACAGTCCCTGAACTTCAACCTCAAGGACATCTGTGTCCTATACTTTACAGCTCACAAACTGTATTCTTGGTAATTACTCACTGTCTGGCAACACCAGTAGATTATCAACTCCAATGTGGGTACATTGTCTTCCACGTGCTGTTTCATCCCTAGGGTTTACTTACAGTGTCTCGTAGGTGCATAACGGGAACTATGAGGAGCAATATTTCCTTTCTGGGGTTTAGCATTTTTTAAATTCTAAAGCTAGGTCTCTAAAAAAATAATAATAAAACTAGGTCTAAAAATAACCAGTAAGTCACATCTTTGAAAATTAATTCTCAAACTCTTTCCTTCCTAGAGAGTTAACTGAATAAAGTATGAAATTGAAAGAAGACTCCTTAATAGCTTAGAATAATTAAAGGACTCTAAACTGAGCTCATTCACACCAGCACTACCTGACAGTAGGCTGTGCTTGGTATCCAACCTTCCCGGGTCAGCAGAACACTGGAATTCAAGAACATTTGGCAGGACGTGTGGAGGGGCAGTCACCCCTAGTTAGCTTTCTCTTGGTTACTCTCCTGGAGCATCACTGAGTATAACCACTCACACTGTCCTACCCACTCTTATTTACACAAGGCCAAGTTCGTGACTTGGGCCCTTCCTTTAGCACCATTTTATAAGCTCTTTCTCTCCAATGCAATGACCAGACCCCACTCAACACTGAATTCCTCAACCCTTCATCTCAACATGTCTCCTTACAAGTCTGTCCTCAATTGTAGCAAAGATAAATTCCTAATTTAATCCAAATTTGGAAGGACACCTGTGCAGGGTGTTAAGAACCACTGACCTGTGTTTTTACTGCAAACCTTAGTGATAAATCTCTCTCTTCCTGTATGTGAACATCCCAGTCAAAATCCTAGCTAGATCTGCTACTGTACCTGACATATAACGCCAGTTTTTTGTGCCAACAGAGTTAGAAACAAAGCTCTGGGCTAAGTCCAAGATATCAGAAGTTCAATTTGTCTAAAAGAATTCCACTAATTAAGCTAATTCACCAGAGGGTACCAAAAAAAAAAAAAAACCTAGACTCATTTTAAGAAAGGAAAACTGCATTAAAATTGTAACACTCAATACATACTGATAACAAAAGATGAATATAAGTCACGTTTGACTTCTGCAATTACAAGAGGTGCTCAAAGTAGTTACCATCAACATCTAGACACTTCTGATTAGAGTGAACTACTGCTTGAGCACCGTTGACCAAAGTGTCCACTTGTATACATTTATTTGGCACCCCCGGTATAATGGAGTAGCCTCAGGAAATACAATTAAAACTGGTTTCCTAGTAGGGCCCAACAATCAGCAACAGGCGTGAAGTGAAGAGACGGTTCCATTTACACAGTTGCTTATTCAGAGACATTCTGTATGCAAGCCAACTTGTGGAAAATAGACAAAAGAGTTTGCCGATAGACAAGATGCTTGTATGGTACCAACGGCAAACAACCATTTCTAGAGCCAGAAATTCACAGCCATGAAAGACCAAACCTTCATGCCGGTGGTTAAAAAGAAATCTTTATTATACAAAATTAAAAACATAAATATATTTACAAGCATCTTAAATACCAGCTTATAATACTTGACATTTTTTAATCATTTCAAATTGAGTTTTTCCATAAGCTTTTAAAATGCAAGACTATTCATCCACTTCAATGAGTTACCAGTTTTCATTTTCACCATTCCAAAGGAGTTTTTGCTTTTCAAAATTATCCACACTGTAGTTATTAATTAAAAAAACGAAAATACAGTGTACTTTTTAAATGACTAGTTTGAAGGGGAAAAAAAAAAAAATCAGTCCTGAGCTTCCTATCCCAGTTGTGGGGTATTACTCCAAGAGAACTCTATAAACCAAATTTCTCACTACCATTTATATGAACCACTAAAACTTTTTAAAGACTCACATTCCTGGTACTCACATTAATCCATCTCCCAAACTCCTCCTCACGTTTCCAGAGAGGAAAAGCAGGAATAATAGAAGAGAGGTGGGAGAATACAGATGACCATCTGAAATCACAACAGACTTAGGACCCAAAAATCTGATATTACTAATTTCCTTCAGGACCAAATCCAGAGTATTATATTATATGAAAACAAAGTGATTTCAAATGATGCACATGTGACAGCAAACAGTGGTACAATGGAACACAGACTTAAAGACATTCGAGTGGTTAACTTAATACCCACTCTGGAGGTTCCTCATGAATAAAGGGTAGACAGATTCTGTAGAATTTTGTTTTTAAGAAAAGTTTTCATTATCTGGTCTTCAAATGTCAGCACTGAGTACATAATTCATTTCCACAAAATAGTACATTAAAAAAGACTAGCAAAGTGTGAGGAAAGCAAATGTCCTTGAGAAGGGTTCACGCCCTCTGCAACAACAACAAAAAAATTAAAAAAAAAAAAAAAGGAAAAGACTCAACACCTATAACCCACACTTAACAAGAACACCATTTCGTTCCACTTTCCCTGGAAGCCCTCAGCTCAGCTGAGAAGCACAGCAATCGGCAAGTCTTTGTCCTCAGAGATTAGCAACAAATTTAAAAGAAAAAGAATGACAACAGGTAAGAGTTATATACATTTTACTAGTTTGTTTCTCACTTGCCCTTGATATTTAAAAAGGTGTCAAATGAGCCATGGATGCTGGTGGCAGGAGGCAACTGGAGAGGAGAGGCCGGGGGATGAGGAATAGGCTAGACTTGTTTATAGGTTCAGAGCAAACTCCCCTCTTCCAGATCTAAAATAAAGACATCTTTTGTCTTCAGTAAAACAAAAGTCTTTCTGCTCAATGCAGATGGTGGGTACAGTTTGCTGCCGAGAAGCGTTTTCCCTCGGGGAGGAAGGCCACGAGCGGCGCCCCAGTCGGGCCCCGGGCAGCCGCACTGTCACTGCTGCATGTTGTTGATGAGGGCCAGGATGCTCAGCTTCTCCTGGGCAGAGTCCGCATCCTCATTCTGCTTCTGGGCCACTCCCGTGCCCAGGCCGTACAGCCGCCCACAGTACTTGGCATCATCAATACTGTCCTCAAAAAACAACTGCAGAACAGGACAGAGAAGCCACGGTGAGAATGACGCCAAGAGTCACGCCAGGAATCATGCCACGTCTCCACACCACCACATCAGCACCTCCCAGCTCTCAGAGCCCTGAAAATCTAGCCAACCAGAAGCTAATTCCAGAAAGAAAGGCTCCAAACCTTTTCGTGCTCCTTTCTGAACCGATGTCTGCTTTCCATGGGCTCTTTTACTGCCAGATCCCTGTGCTGCTGACAGCGCTGCGGCGGCTGCTTCTGCTATTTAGCACAAATGCCCCATCTCCTCCTCCCTTCTCTTTACCGGGCAGTGCAATGATTAGGAGCTTGGGCTCCACATTCAGCCTGACTCACTGTGTGACCTTAGGACAGTCACTTCAACTCTCCTTAAGTCATTGTTCCCTAGCTAGAAAATGGAGTGATATAGTAATAGGTTGTCAAGAGTGAGATAATGGACATTAAGTACTTAAGCGGGGTGTTATCGCCTCCACCTTGGCACTGTTGAGCGGGATAATCCTTTCCTGGGGGGGCCGGCACTGTCCAGTGCATTGTAGTAGTGTAGGAGGGTTAGCAGCATCCCTGGCCAGTAGCACATTTCCCCCACAAGCCCTCACGCCCCAGGTTGTGACAACCAAAAGTATCTGTAGACATCGCCAAAGGCACCTCGGAGGGCAACACCAGGGAGCATGATGCCGCCAGCTTTGTTCTTCTTTCTCCAGACTGCTTTGGCTATTTGGAGTCTTTTGTGGTTCCATACAAATTTTAGGATTGTTTGTTCTATTTCTGCGAAAAATGCCACTGAAATTTTATAGTGATTGCACTGAATCTGTAGATCTCTTTGGGTAGTATGGACATTTCAACAATATTAATTCTTTCAACCCATGAGCACGAAATATCTTGCCATTTATTTGTGTCGTCTTCAATTTCTTTCATCAATGTCTTACAGTTTTCAATGCACAGGTCTTTCACTTCTTTGTATCCTGCAACTTTACTGAATTTGTTTATTAGTCCTAACAGGTTTTTGGTGGAGTCTTTAGGGTTTTCCATATATATTACGTCATCTGCACATAGTGACAGTTTGACTTCCTCCTTTTTGATTTGGATGCCTTTTATTTCTATTTTCTTTTTATTGCTCTGGCTAGGATTTCCAATACCATGTTGAATAAAAATGGCGAGAGTGGCCATCCTTGTCTTGTTCCTGATCTCAGACGAAAAGCTTTCAGCTTTTCACTGTAGAGTATGTTTGCTGTGGGATATGTGATAATTAACAGAACTTAGCATAAAATAAGTGGGTGGTCTAAAAAATGTGTTCGCATTACAGAAATCAGAAGAAAAGCAAGTAATTACAAGGATTAGAGCTGTCAGGGACACCAAATACACGTCTAGACTTGGGCACGCTGAGTGGCCTCCATTTCAGAATGCTTCTTTGCTTCCCAAACTACATTTAATATATTGAGCATCATAAAAAACAAACCACACACACACACACACACACCTGCTTTCAAAGCAGTCATCAACTTCCACCAACAGAAACTATAAATTTCCAACAAACCTCAGTCATCCCATCAGACTTACCTCTTTCATCCTGAAGAATGCCATTCCCGTCAGCAGTGAGTCTGAGCCTGCCTGGTGCTGCCTTCCAATTCTCTGCAAATCCAACTGATCAGCCACTTCCTGAAGACCTCCCTGGAAGTGTAAGGGAAGCAAAGAGTAGTATTATAGACCCAACACTCTTCTACTAGTCAACTACGTCCATTCTTGAGTTTACTTCATTTGGTGAGAAGTGGGAACAGGCCATTTACTTAACAAGCCTTACCCCAGCCCTCCAACTGACACGTTGTGTTTTATTCCACTTTTCACTCCTTTTTTTTCTATATTATTAACTTTGTCAAATCCCTGCCTCCTAAAGTCCTAATCGCTGTAAAACAAGGTTGAGGAAATAGTAAATAAATGCCAATCGAATCCAAGACAGCAAACCTCTTATCACCAATTTATTAGGGCAGTGAGTTCTTAAATTGCCGAGAGTTAAGAACCCCTTTCAGAGTCTGGTACACAATGAGCCCCACTCCTAACAAATTGCAATGTGCCTCACGTTACCAACTGTTCCACTAGGTTCGTGGGCCTTAAGCGAAGAAACACCTGCCTCAGGAGGAGAGAAGCAGAGGGCTCCCTCCATGCTCAGGGTAAAGACAGTTACACACGAGTCCCTCTATACACAACCTGTCAAGCACACTGCGGGCACCTAGCAGGCACTCCAGAACAGACGCTGGACAAATACCAACAGAGCAAATTGACAAGTCTGCCTGTTTGGCTTTTTTTGTTGTTAGCAGTATTAAGAAAAACATTGTGTACCTTGAGATTTTTGCAACTCTTCATCAGGTATTTCACATCATAAATGGATGGGAAGAAAAGGTTCAGAATATGAAAGAATTCATGTTCCTCTTCTGGCAAACGAGAATCCGTAAGTAACTTGACCATGTAGCCAAAATCATAGCCACTACAAGGAGAGAAGGAGGCACTGGGGTGAAGCAGCAGCAGTTCTCAGGCCCCCGCATTCAATTGCTTTATTTCTCAACATCTTATGTTCCTAATTCGGGTTAGGGATTTTCAGTCTTCCAAAGTAGTTTATCCTACTGTAATCTGAACTTTCCATTAAAAAACAACAGACTAAAAGGCACTGAAAAGGTAAAACAACATCTCCTAAGGGCAATCTCGCTTTTGGGTACATAGGAAACTCCAGGCCAATCACGTAAAAGACAAGAAAAAGACAACCAAGGGCGTCAACTATCCCCACCCTCCATCTTTCCACCTGGCATTTCCTCCTGACAGCCACATGATAGAGCCTAATACTATCTGAGACAAAGTAGTACAAACTCCAAAGTGTTTTGTTTTGTTTTGTTTTAACTTTTTCATTTATTTAAGTGTGTTTTTCCAGGACCCATCAGCTCCAAGTCAAGTAGTTGTTTCAATCTAGTTGTGGAGGGCGCAGCTCACAGTGGCCCATGTGGGGATCGACCCAGCAACCTTGCTGTTCAGAGCACCGCGCTCTAACCAACTGAGCTAACCAGCTGTCCCAAAGTACTTTTTTTAAAAACTGAAAGATGAGTAACAGTTTCAACTCCTTAACTGCTAGTGACCAACAGAACAGACAACAGGACTGCAAAAATAATGTAAGAATTCAATTTCCCGCTCCCAAATCGAGAGATACACATTCTCTGGGACTGACCTGTGAAATGAAAGCCATTTGACGTTGTCACAGAGAACCACCCCTGACGTCATAAGCAGCTCTGCAAAGTGCAATGTGTCGATCCCTTCCTCTTCGTGCTTCTGAAACTGCAGTCCTGAGTTAGCAAGGAGATCTATGGAATCCTGCGAGTACATGTCCTCGCTGAAAAAGAAGGTATTCGCTTCTTAACTGATAGAGACTGCATGGAAGTAGTAGGCAACAATGTATTACTATCGCCTTATCATTGTAGAACTTTTCTCGAAATGCTTTCATAATTTAAGAATAGACTAATTATTTCCAGTATTCCAGCAAGCATGCAAAGCAGATGACTTTATCTCTATAATATATAGAAAAATGGGATTTCCCCCCATAAAATAAATTTCCTGATTATAAAAGATCCACATTTTCTCACTGTTTAAAGAAAAACAGAATCAACCAATATAAAAATGTTCCAGATAGCAGAAAATGAAAAAATCTTCCTGTTCTTATTATAATGCTAACCCACAGAAATAACTGTTAACACCTGGTTAATACATGCTTGCAGACTATTTTCTCTGCCTAAACATACACACCTCCATCCCTACATCTACATACCACAGACCATCTTTCCAGATCAATACTCATAGATATACCACAGTCTTTGTATCTCTGGCATAATATTCCACTGTAAAGACATTAACTTAAACACAGGAATATTTAGAATACTACATAAGTTATAACATAAATATTTAGGGAAATACATAACTCATTTTCCACTAAATTTCACTATTTTCCTTTCATTTGTTTTTCACATAAATTTAGGATAGACAACTGGAAAGAAAACCACCAAAATCTTAATTTTTTCCACTAAATTAAAACCAGTGTTGAATCACTGTCTTTTGTTCCACCTTATGGTAACTCTACGTTTAACCTGTTGAGGAACAGCCAAACTGTCTTCCAAACAGGCTACACCATTTTACATTTCCAACAGCCACCTACGAGTGTTCTAATTTCTCCACATCCTCACCAATATTTGTTATTATTGTTACTTGTGTTTTTTATTATAACCACCTAGTGGGTGTAAAGTGGTACACACTGTGGTTTTGATTTGCATTTCTCACATGATGTGAGTAACTTTTTATGGGCTTATTAGCCATTTGAGTATCTTCTTTGTAGAAATGTCTATTCAGATATTTTGCCCATTTTTAATTGGATTACTTGTCTTTTTAATGTTGACTTATAAGAGTTCTTTATGAGTAGCTTTACTTTCTGAGATTCCTTAGTCCATGCTCTGCTTGACGCTCCTTCCAATGCTTCCTTACCTAGGTTCGATGGAAACCAAACTTAAAATGAATAAAACCAGTTAGAAATGAGTCTGCACAAATGTAGCAGATATATGAATAACACTGAGCAGTGTCTCTGACACTTACGTAAGGTTGAATTTGAAGTTGAACTGCCAAGTGTTGATTCCAGAAGGATATTCTCCCTTCTCGTTCGTGAATGTAAGGCCAAGCTGGATAATTTTTAAAAGGTCAACATTGCACCGTAAAAGCTGATACTGGTAATCTATGGAACTACGAAATTCACCAATTGGTCGTACCACAACACCTGGAAATTCTGTGTCCTGGAAAAGGAAAAAATCTCTCATCATAAGGTTTCACAAACCAGTGGACGCTGAATTGATCATTCATAAAACAAAATTTCTACCTCAATTTATAAAAGTTATGTGACAAGCCCCAAGCTTGGGCACAAAAATCTATCTTAAAATACTGATCTTGTTGACATCTAGAGAAGCACTAAAATCATGAAGCTCTGCACAACACCTGAGAGATTCTACGCAGGATGTGAATACAAGTGGGTAACTACAGGTAGATGTGCAGTCAATGAAGAACATTCTAGGGCGGCCGGATGGCTCAGCGGGTCAGAGCGCAAGCTCTCAACAACAGGGCTGCTGGTTCAATTCCCTCATGGTATGGTGGACTATGCCCCCTGCAACTAAAGAGTGAAAACAGCAACTGGACTTGGGGCTGAGCTGCGCCTTCCACAAGTAGATTGGGGGACAATGACTTGGAGCTGATGGGCCCTGGAAGGGCGCACTGTTCCGCAATATTCCCCGATAAAATTAAAAAAAAAAAATTCTAGGTTGAGAACAATATATGAATAAAAATACAAAAATAGGGAAGTGAAACAGCCATTAAAAAAAAAAACAATAAACAGCCATATATAGCTTGAATAAAGCACAAGATCATGGAGAGTACTAAATGCCAGGCCAAAGACAGAATTCTATAATCTCTACAGCAAGAGTCACAAACTCCGGGCAGCTCATGTAAAGGAGTAAAGCAGACTGGGTATGAAAATGATTATGAGTAACGGAGACGAGAGCAAACTAGAGTACATGCCCCCTCTAAAAGAGGCTCCTATATCACCATGATGCACAACTCCCTCTCTAGCCACTCAGTCAGGCAGGAATGTGGACCCTCTAATTGCCAGATTGCACCAATTTTTCCAGAGATGGCAAAAATCTGGAATTTAAGTGAGTTCTTGATTTTTAAATGCTGGCAACAAATTCCCCCCCCCCTTTCTTCCGCCTCCCCACCCCACTCCGGTTCAAGCCATTGTTTCTCAGTCTAGTTGTGTAGGACAACAGCTCCCCAGCCCATGCTGGTATTATGAGCCTTGCGCTCACCCCCGCTGAGGCAGTTGGTCGCTGGAAGTGGGTCGGCCACTCACAGCAGCTCTCACCGGCTGCCAGCCACTCACACTGGCCACAGAGCGCTCATGGCAGCCCAGCTCCAGGGAAAGCTCTTGTTCACAATCTTAGCTGTAGAGGGAGCCGCTCACTGGCCCATGTGGGAATCAAACCTGCCAACTCTGCACAGCACGGCGGCGCTCCAACCACCTGAGCCACCAGGCTGGCCCCTGGCAACAAATTTTTAAATTATTTTAAACACTATACATATTCACCGTATGTCTGGAACAGATGTGCCCTATGGGTTGACATACTTCTGCTTTAAAGACTTTCGAACACAGAGTAACAGTACAAAAAATCTAAGACAGTAGAGGTTACATCCTTCTCAGACATTCGGGCTACCTTGAGGCTTCATAAAAGCAATGTAACTTTCCATTATGTTTAATTTACCATCACTTTAGTATAATCATTTATTTCAAGATCTCACATTAAGTATTCCCTAAGTCCATACCAGAAGGTGAGTCAAATAGAGTAGAGCTCGTTACCATGGCAATGTAACTGTAACTGAGCACGATTTCTCGGATCTTCCTCATCTCTTCTTCGAGGTTGCTGGCCCAGACTTCACAGATAACCTGGCTGTTCTCTACAAGGGCTGCAGGCATCCTGAATCAACTTGAGATGTGGCTTTCAGCTGAGTGTGTTAGCGGGCAAGCCAATGGTTGATCTGACCTAGATTCAAAAACACATTTTGCAATCACATAAACTTACACAGGGGTATGAGATGGCAATAAAGCAAAGGCATCGAAACAATATTTTACCATCACTTCACCCATTTAAGCTAAAACATTAAGACTATTATATTTATTCTACACACACACTCACAGTTCTTTCACCTAAAAAAAAATTAAAGTTATTAAGAAACCTGATTTTTGAATGGCACCCAAATTAAAATAAGCAGGGGGAAAAAAAAGAAGAAAGAAACCTGAAGAAACTTTTGCCCAAGTTTCCTTTTAGCACAGGATAAAATCACGACCCTAACCCAGTTTTCAACCCTCTCCAGAATACCTAAACTGAAGACTAAAATAGCCCCTGTGACCGCAAATATGTCCTTAGCCATAACTTCCACAGCACTCTGTTCATAGACCAAATCATGAAACTATTTCTAAAGGAATCACTTTGGCCAGTTTAAACGCACATGGGATTTCTGAAAGCCTGAAGGAATGTGGACTTAAACTCACACTTAGTCTTTACACCTATATGATGAATGAGGATGGGACTCCCCCCACCACCTTCCAAAAAAGGAAATTCTTTTCTCCTACAATTCAAAAGTCAAATAAAACTAGAGGCAATTCACTAACTTAACATAGTGCCTCTTTAGATTTGTGCAAATAGGGATTTAAGTGATAAAACACAATCCCACTTGCTAATTTCAACCTTCACAACCATAAGAAAAATCTGAATTTGAGTTATAAATGCCTATTTTAAACACATAAATTGTAAAGAAACCAAGCAGCGATTCAACAATAAAGATAGAGAAGATGGCAGGTATCAACAGTTCAACCAAAATCAGGACGATTTATAGTGTACACTGCGGGAGGAAACGGGAGGGAACAGTATTCTGTAAGACAAAACTCAGCATGGGGCAGCCTCAGAGCAATGCTGTTATTACAATAAATTCAATGTGAGACGCTCAAGCAGCTATGAAGAGCCTAAAAGAAGGTTATCATAAGGGCATTTACTTAAAAGGCCACCCCACCATATGGATGCTCAACACGATGTTGAATGGGCCCCAGTGTCTCCATTCACAGGGGAAATTCCTAGAAACAGTAAAACGAACATGAGCGATTTCCAAAGGACAGAGGCAAGGAAAATCTTGGCTTTCTATCGTCAAGATAGGCAGACACAGTAAGAATCTGGAAAACAAAACTAGCATTCTCAAGTGTCTTCATTTCTCTGAGAAACTGCTAAGAAATCAATCTGTCGGTTTGTCAGCAACCCTCGAAGATTCCATTTATTCAAGGCACGTTACACTTCAACGTATGTTTCCCTGAAGTCACCGCAGACTTACTATAATTACTCTGAAATTTAAGTGGGCTGTGGTATCTTCCTAACAAATACAGGTGTACACGTCTTAAAGGCAGAATGTGTTTCTTATTTTCATTCTGTACGCAATGAGCATGAATGAAAGGCTTGAATGAACAAATAACGAACATCAGAAAAGGGCAGAAGTTCTGACTGAATGTGGAATTTACTATCTGACCATAATTAAGAAAATGTTGGGACTCAGAATTTTAGATTCTAAACCTTGCTTAAGGTTTTTAAATCATTTCTATGCCCATTAATAATGTTAAATTTGTACCACTTCACTTCCTTAGTTCCCTAACTGAAACAAGGCACTTCCTTTTTGATGTCATTTTGAACACCACCATAAATTACTTTAGGGGAAGTGAATATGTCACTCCTGGAGACATTTCCGTAAGAGCAAAAGTAACAAAAGGGACGCAAGCAAAAATGCCTTTGGCCTCCACGCAGCGAAGAGCAGGCTTAAAAAGAGGACAATTCGGTATTTACACTAAACTCTTAGAACCATGGTCTCCGGCTAAGGCACTCTTAAGGTTGTGTCAAAAGAACTCAGGAAACAATCTGAAGAGGGTCCCGCTGATCAAAGAAAGACAATATGAAGCTCATTATGGATAATTACTACAGTGTATTAAAACTTTCCAGATAGGTTTAAATTCATGAGTTCATAATGAACTAAGAAAATACACTTAATTGGTCACGGCTGGAGAATGCTAGTGAATCAACTTATTTTTAAAATACATATCTTGTCTTTCCTATATAAACTGTACCTAGAAGTAACCAAAAGCTGAGGGAAAGTTTTTCTTTATAGAAGTTATACAGTTAACAAATGAATACAAAATGACAGAAGATCACCATTTTGTGTCTCCTAATGAATTTATAGATTTGGGCAATAATCATATGGCATTTACATGGAGTAAGCAGAAAAGGCAAATCTAGAAAGACAGAAAGTAGACTCCAGTGATGGGTGGGGATAGCAATGGGGGTTAAGTGGAAATGGGCATGAGGTATCTTACTGAGGTGATGGAAATGTTTCTAAACTCAATTACAGTAATGACTGCCCAACTCAGTAAATGTACTAAGAATCACTGAACGCTACATTAAGGCGTGTTTTATAATATGTAAATTATACATAAAGTTGTTAAAATAATCACAATAGCTGTCATCATCAGAAAAAGAGACAAGCAGATATTATGTGTCTCTTAGAACACAGGGATACATTCTGAGAAAGAGAAATGTATCATGTGCAGACATCACAGAGCACGCGTCCACAGTGTCCACAAACCTCGATGGCATAGCCTACTACACACCTATTGCCCCTAGGCTACAAACCTGGATGTCACTGCACAAAACGTTAAATCACGCACAAGAAAAAATGATGCAATCAAGAGAAGCAGAAAACACCAGATGTGTGAGGCTGCTGCAGGTGTAACACAGCACATTGTTTTACAGCAAACTTTTTTTTTATAAGTTGAAAGAGTACACTCTAAAATAACGATAAAAAGTCTGGCAGTAAGTACATAAACCAGTAACAGTCACTTATTATCATTATCCAGCATAATGTACTGTACATAACCGTATGTGCTACGACTGGCAGTGCAGCAGGTCTGCTTACACCAGCATCCTAAGCATGTAACACACTGCCCTACAATGTTAGGACAGCTATGACGCCTCTAGGCAGTAGGGATTTTCCAGCTCCCTTACAATCTTATGGGACCACCGTTATACGTGGTCGATCGGTGACCAAAACATTGTTATGCAGCGCATGACTGTAGTCTTGCCAAAATAAAATCTACCTTGAATCTAACCACACCTTTAGATTTAACTACCAATTTACAAGAAATAAAGAGGACAAAAGGACATGTTAAATGATACCACTGAAATGCAATCAGCAAAATCCAGAAACGATTGTGAAAAAAAACACAGAACCACCCAGCTTCTTCAACAAACAAATTGCAGGAAATTAAAGTAAAAGATTCTCAGGAGACATATCAACCAATCAAAATGTATAGGCCTTAGCTGGATCTTGGTTTAAACAAACTGTTATGGGGGATAAAAACTATTTTATTTTTGAGACAATTAGAAGATTTTTGAGACAATTAGAAGTCTGAACAATGACTGGCTAGTTTTGGTTTTTTTCTTTTTTGTTCTGGGGTTTTGTGGGTGGGGTTTTGTTTTGTTTGCTTTTTTGGTGTTATACTGTAGTTATGGTTTTTAAAAGAGTCCTTATCTTTTAGAGATAATGTGAAATATTTATAGATGATATGACACAAAATGTAGGGTTTTGCCTCAAAGTAACAGTGGAGAAAAAACGCCTCACAACTTTGTGCAATGCTATCTTCCTCTACATTTTACAAGTAAGAAACTGAAATTCAGAGACATTAATTTTAAAACACAATATCACGATTTCCATTTTCAAGAGAATGTTTTATAAAAAGCTTAACACAGTTCAAAAAGTAACCATTGTTATACATATCTGACAAATGGGAAACTCAAAAGCACACCACTGGCAAAAATATGTTAAGATTCTTGCACCAAACCCTTATCTAGGAAAACTGTGGAGAAATAGACAATAGCTTGCAAACCCTAAATGTAGTGCCATTCAAAAACTGAAAAGGAATATTATGCACATTTAACTTAGCATAAATTACTGGATATGCAAGCCAAAAAAGAGAAATAATAATAATAAATAATGCCAGCAATTCTGTCTGCCACTTTCCATTCAGTGAGCACATGCTCCACAATGAGCCTGTGATGGAAACCACACACTGTTCTCTATTAGTCTCCTCTTTTGAAACCTCGCAGGGCCAGCATCTCAGTGCACCTCCCAGTGCAGAATGACTATCCACTCACATTTGTGTATTTGTGAAACACAGCCCCTAAAGGTAACCTAATCACTTCATCTGAGTTGCAACAAGTTTCAAAGCTGAAGGAAAAACCAACTCTCCTGGATTTACTGGGAAACAGGTCAGCCATCTCCAACTCTGCAACTTCCTAAGGAATTTCTAAAGATAAATTTGATCTCATGCAACGTTTGCCTCACAGGCTGACTTTCAAATAACTCCACATGGGCTACTCCACTCCCTATGAAAGCAAAACACAAGCACTGATTGATACCTGTTGTTTCCCAGCACTAAACTGTGCAAGAGGGCCTCTCTCTCACACTCACTCACATAATCACACACACACACACCAATTACTGAGGTGCTGATCTATAGTACAAACTGTTCCAGATCGTTCCCGTTCCTGACGACCTATAATGTAAAACTACTCCAAAACAGAGCTCCTGATTTACCCAGGAGAGCTCTAAAGGGCAACTAATGATACAACCACCTGAAAGCTTTCTCCACAAGCAACCCCGAGTACCAGGCCTTGCTTGGGAAAAGCATGTTTGGTTTTCCTGGTTGTTTCCTAAGTGTGCAAGAAAACAGTAATTGCATCCTCTTTGTAGAGGATTGGACAAAGGCTTTGCAGCGCGTGGACAAGATGGAAAAGGAAGCAGCAGCACCTTACAAGTTAGAAATGGCAGCAACTTGGAAGAGGGTCCTCCATACACGGCCGCGGTAATCGCCGCCGCCGCTGTGTTCTCCTCCCTACAAAAACACTGCAAAAGGCACTACCCTGGACTGAACTGCAGTTCAAACAGTTCTTAAAACCACCCATGGGACCTATGCCCGTGAGTTGGCTCCTCCAGAGCACCGGCTCAGGTTCGTTAAACCATAGAACAGCAGGGAAAAGTGGCAGGGCCACCAAGAAGGGAGAAGTCTGGCAAGGTTCCAAACTCATGTACTCTTCCCTAGTTTCCCGTCATCATTCTCTTCCCATTCTGGATCTCCCTCCCACTTCACACTCATCCCTCCCCACCGCCCCCCTTTTGTGTGCAAAGCGAAAATATTAAAATTACAGGCCTCACGGCCAGAGACCTAAATTCGAAGTCAGGCTCCCGACTAGCTATGAGGTTTTGCATATATTACTTACCCTCCCTCGTGCCTCAGTTTTCCTATCGTGTGAAATGGGTTTAATAGCAGACCCCTCGGAGGCCTGCAGTAGAGGTTAAACAGAATGAAGCATATTTAAGTAGCTTTGTAAAGTCTTGGCACACATCACTAGAGTATTATTATTGTGTGGTGGTGGTGGTTGTTATTACTACTATCCTGTGGGCCTCCTGCTCGTCTCGCACAGCCTTCTCAACATGTCCCCACTCCTCTTCCTCCCACAGGCCCGGATGGCCTCCCACCCTCGCTCATCTCACGCTCCTCTCTTTGGTAAGCGCGGGCCTGCTTACCTGACAAGCAGGGCCCGCGAAGCGCGGGCTGGCCGGCTGGTAGGCGGACTCCGCGGCGGCAGCGGCGGCGGCAACGGCCCCTGACCCGGTTCTCTCCTCCCTTTGCCCCGGATCCGCTCCTAGGATAGAGCGGGACAGTGAGATGCGCTCCCTCGTGCCCAGAACGGCTTTACGCACCGCCCACCAAATAACCTGACCGTACCACTCTAGCCACCCGATCCTCCCGACTCGCCGGCTCTTTCGCGTCACTCCCGACGCGCGCGCGCCTGACCATGCATGCTCCGCCCCTTCTGCGCGCCCCGGCGATTCCGTGCGTTCTCCCAACCCGTGAACTCGCGGGAGCAAGCACGCAGGCGCAAAACCAAGAAGGCCCCGCGAAAAAGGGAGGGCGGGGTGGCCTCGGAGGACGCAGGCGAAACCCGGTTAGCCCTAGGCCTTCGCGAGATTAGTTGCATTGACTCAATTCAATCTTGATCCCTACTCCATTTCGCTTCTCCTTCCGCGAGCCCGGGGAAGGGGCGTGATCTAGAAGTAGCTCCCTTCCCGGGTGGGCGTGGCCCGTCTGACTAAATCCCAAATTACAATGCCCCCTCCTCCCTGCTTTGAAGAAGTTTAAACTCTTTAGTAGGAGCGGACTTGGGGGAAGGTTGGTGGAGAGAGATCCTAACCCAACCCTCCGCTCTGTACTAATGTGGCCCCCTGAACCCCTCACTCACAAACCTCACAGCTTCCTTCCTGCCAAACAGGGATGGGTGCAGCACCCCCAAACTGAGTCTGGGTGACGTCCGCCAAGGCTTGCTTCCATCCTCCAGGCCTCGAAGCCGGGCGAGCAGCGTTACCATAGCAACCGGCCCGCCGGGGCCTTGCTCGAGTTACAAAGAAGACGCGGCCTCCTGTGGGGGAAGCACGCCTTCGGAGAAGCTCCGAGACCTGGACGGACGCTAAGCAAGCTCCACAGATTTTCGTTGCAAGAGCTTTGGGGCCCAGGCCTAGCCTAGGAGGTCCCTAAGGCCCTTAATTCCCTGTAAATCCTGTTTGGAAAAAGGGCTCTGCGTACGCCTGCCCTTTGTAGCGATTGATCAGGCTCGAATGCAAGGCTGCCTCGTGGTCTCCAGCAGTGGGAAAGGAGACAAAGCACTGGCTTCCTGCACGCGGCTACCAATTCCTTGCGGTCCTCATTGTTACTCCCCCCGTCCCTGAGAAGGTGCAGATGGCCCAAAGCAAGCTGCTTGTCACAGTCCTGAATGGTTTCACCCCAACTCACTGTGCCTTCCTACTTTTAAGCATTTCCCCCTAAGGGGATTCTCCAAAACCCTACTTCCATTTCCGAGCTGGCCTTCAGCGGCAGTTTCAAAGTGGATTCTTGAAAGCTGTTCTCCAAGGAGCTGGACCCCCCACCCCAGCCCTCAGGGTAGAGCAGCAAATGCACTTCCTGAACTCCCCTCCAAAGGAGTGTCTTTTCTCCTTATCTGTAACATAGGGATATGAATAACTATTTCACAAGGTGGTTGTATTGATAAATGGGAAAAACACACCCTCACTAAGGAAAATATATGTGTGTTCAATAAATAATTGTTTCTGGCCGTCTCAGTTTGTTATCCCTGAGATATTCAAAGTTTGTTAGCTCTGCTGCCCACTTAAACAGTCATTCTGCTGAGCAATAGTGGGATGAAGAAAGCAGGCAAGACATTCCCTTCCCCCGGCCCTGTGGGGTTTCTAGTATCCTTTCACCCACTTGTAATTAGGTTCAGGAAAGGACAGCGTCATCAGGAGCTAGTCCATGAAGAGCAGCCTTCTCAACCCCTTCTTGGAATTTTGTTTTTGTTCTCCGCAGCACTCAGGCCTGGTGTGCACCGAAACAATCAAATAGGAAACACACCATCTCCATCCCCTCAACCCCTTCACCCAGAACAGGATGTTTTTTGTTTCTCAGGTTATTGCAGATAAATGTAAAACAAACAAACAGCTTGTAGTTCAGGAGGTGTTGAAGTGTTTGTCGTAAACAATGGATTTTATGCTGCCAAAACAATGGGTTTTAGGCTATTGCAAAATTAGAACAATCACTGATGCTCAATGGAAGGAAGGCCCCAAATGAGTGAAAGGGCAGTTGGAGAAAAATATATTCAATAATATAATTTCATACCTGAAAAAAACTATTGTGTTTGAACTACAACGTATAGAAAGTAAGGCTTGAACATATCTTCTAAGCTGGGAGAGTATAGGTTAAAAAAAATAATTGAGAAACACTGGTTGTACAATGAGTCTCCTTAAGAACCAGACAGGGTGATATCCTTAGCGCCAAGCCTTTCTATTATTCCCAATTCTAAATAAATCTAACAAGATGCATTTCTTAAAGTATAACATGGTTAGGAAGATAAAATTTAATATAAATATTTGGGTTTGAAATATTTTGAAAATGGGGAAAAAGGTAAATGCCTCCAAGTATATATAGTACCACTGTAAATCACCCTCTGAGCCCAAGTCTCAAAAACCTTTATATCCCTTAGAGTGCTGACACACTTATGTACCTATCAATTAATTCCATTTTTAGAGAGCTCTCCCCATTCCCGCAGAAGTAGCCAAGGTCTATCACTTGTATAGTATTGTCTTTTATCAGATTATATATGTATCTTTACATTCAACTGAAGAGTGCACCCGGCTGACTTCTTTTCTTGGTACAGTTTGGGTTAACTTCCTGCTTTCGCAGTGTGTTGCCTCTGCTTTTGCTACATAATAGAAAAACCTTCTGACTCTTGAAAATTATCAATAGATGATCAAACATCCCCTAACTATAAAGAAGTATCACGTTTCATGACTATGCATTTGATTATTATTTTGATCTGTTGATTACAACCTGAAAACCTTCTGAATTCTGATGAGATCAGATTTCAATTTTTAAAATCCAGAAATAGACATCAAATTTATTTTATTCGTCTCATTTTATTTTCTTTGATGTTCCTTCTCCCTTAGAGTCTACTAAAGTCACATTTCAATGTCTACCAATAATAATCATAGACCGTCAAACTTCCAAAGCTGAGAGGATCCATAAAGATGTTCTAATGAATGCCTTCCCCTAATTTCACAGAAAAGTAAGTAAATAATTTAAGGTCACCTAGCTCCCAGAGATAGGACCAGGATTTGAGGCTTCTGATTCCTAGCTCGATATGGGATTAGGTGTTCATAGAGTTTTGTTTATAGGCCGTTTGCTATGCACGCAGGGCCTCATGCTGACACTATAGAGGATGCTCTGATGAATGAAATAGTTCCTGGCTTTATGGAGCTTAACATTTGTGGCAGGGACTGACAATCAAACAAGTACACGAATGCAAGTAAGAAATAAAAGGATAATGAGAAACCTTGATAACTATCATGAAGGAAACTCATGGAGTAAAGTGACAGAATAAATGGATTGGGGGAAGATAGGGGAAACTACTTAGATGTCAAAGAAGGCTTCTCTAAAAAGGTGCATTTAGGCAAAGATGAAAAGGACAAGAAGGAGCGGGGGCGGGGGGGGGGCAGAGAGAGAGAGAGAGGAGGAATTGGGAGGAGTACATTTCAGGCAGAGGGTAACACATGAATTTTGGGTGTTAGAGGTACTGAAAGGAGGCCAGGGCAGCTTCGGAGAGGTGGAGAGAAAGCACAGTAGAAAGGCTGCAGAGGCCAGGTCAGCCAAGGTCTAGGAGGCTTTAAAACTGTACTCTTTTCAAAGTGCATTGGGAAACCAGAAGGATTTTACTCATAAGATGACCTGATCTATGTTTTAAAAGATTATTTTGACTTCTATGGACAGAGAATGGAGTAAAGGCAGAGGAGACATTTTACTTTTTAAATTTGAATTACACTAAATTTGGTAAGAAAAGAAAGCTAGCTTCTCTCAGGCATGGTAAATATGTTGCTTATGGAAGGAAATATTAGGTGACAATTTAGGTAATTTTACTAGTGATTCTGGTTGAGTATTAGTTGCCTACATATGTGTGTGTGTGTGTATACATACATATATATATACACACATATATTTTTTTCTCCCTTCCGCCATTTTGGAACTCTATCTGTAGCCATGACATCTTTTGATTATTGTTATTGTGAAACTCTCCGAGGCTGCTAAGTGAATATTCAGTACTTTACAAAGAAGAAAGTTGATCTCTGCTATATAGATCTCTGCCTATAGGTGGGCAAATAAAAATATAGGCCAATGGAAAGAGAACAGATAAGCACATTAATATAGATAAAAGTAAACCTTGTCCTTTGGGGCTCTCTAGTCAGTTCTAAACTTCTCTTGCTTTCTCTCTCTCTCCCTAGTGTTACATAGGACAAACCCAGCGTCCTGATGTTACTGCCAGATCTCAAAACCTCGGTAATTTATATATATATATATATATATATATATATATATATATATATATATATATATATATACATGACCAGTATTGAGCATCTTCTTTTGAACTTCAGTAACATTCTGTAATATTCTAGGAGCAATGCGACCCAAAGGCTTCAGAATATCTCGGAAGTCTCTAACCAGATGTGTTCGTTTTGGGGTGTGGGATAAGGGTTATATTCCAGACAAATTTAAACACAGTTATAAATCTCCACTCCAGATGATCAGACATTAAAACTGGGAGGGGCCTCAGAGACCTACTAATCCATCTCACTCCATCGTACAAACTGAGACTCAGAGAGGCTGAGATCACAAAGCTGGGGGGTGGCAGTTCTCAGGCTGAACTGTGACCTGCCTCCTTCCAGGATCTCAGGATCTCTTAAGAGTACTTTCTTTAAAGGAGATGAGCCAGGAAGGAGGTCTTACACAACTTTGAAATAGCAAGAAACCTGCGCAATTCCTCAAAGAGAGGATGGAGAGAAAACCCAGGAGGACTGAGGAGAGATTCTCATTTATGCCGACTCTCCTGAGGCCTTGTATGTGCCAGTTATTAGCGTCATGGAGATACATAAAGCTTCTATTTGAAATCATTATAGAAAATATTACCCGTTCCTCTAGGGAGTGCTGACCACATAAGCGAAAAACAGTTCAGAAAAAGAAAAAAACGAAAAACAAAAAACCAGTGGCAGAATAGTGAACAAGACCAGGAAGGAAATTTGGGGTGGGAGCATCATTATAAGCAATCAGATGGAGGTAGAGATAACAGAAAATAGGGGGGGAAATCTGCACGTGGCAAGTGATACTTAGGGCATTAAAAAGCAGGAAGTACTGAGGGTTAATTTCACTGGAGAGCAACTAGATTAAGGTGGGCCTTGGAAGTTAGGTAGCGAGGTTTGATCAGTACACAGAGAGACTTGGTCCACCGGGGAATACATACATTATCTAAATACCTGGAATATTGAAAAAATAATTGGTACCTGAAAGCAGAGATGAGGAAAAACATGAACAAGTTGTACAAAATGTAATTTGCTTGTGAGCAAGCATTAAATGTTTATTGAGCACTTGCAATGTGCAAGGAATAGGCACGGAAAAATAATTAAGACATGGTCCTTTGTTGGCTAAATGAGGTATGGCACATCTATACAATGGGGTAGCCCGCAACCATGAAAAAGAATGTGGTATCACTCAAAGGTACTATATGAAACAATCTCAGCTTTTGAGTGTTAAGTGACAAAAGCAAGGAACAGAATAAGCACATATGGGGGCTGCTTCTAAAGAAGGGAGAGACATATGTGTTTGTATTTATATAAACAAGCTCACTGGGGAGGAATGAAAAAAGACTTTTTACTGTACACTTTTTTCACCCTCATGTATTTTATATCAGATGCCTATATTGCCTATTGAAAAATAATTTTTAGAAATTTAAAAATAAAAACTCAGTTCTTTTTCAAAGGTGCTCACCAGTTCATTTCATAGATTCTGTATCCTAATTTCATCTGCTTCAATCGAAGTGTAAACTTAACCTCTGCAGATGTCCCTTTCCTGCATCTAGACTCACTAGTTTAGTTGATGCATCTCTCTTTCCTTGCCTGCCCTCCTCAGCAACAGAAGCAATAAAAAATAAAAACTAAAAACAAAAAGAGAGAGAAAATGAGGTCCTCTTGTCAGTGTAAACTTTTTATCCATTTGGAGTGCCTGCCTCCTGCCTTCCACATTATCTGATAACCACATCTCTTATTGAAACTGCCTCCTACAGGAAAAGCGACATTTTCCTAAGTTGAGGAAGGAAGATGAAGGAAGTTTTTTAAAAGAAGAAAAAAAGCCCAGAGTTCGGCCAAACTGCTCTTTCAAGCTCCTGCCTAAACTGCCTATTTCCTCTCCGCTGTAAGGAGATGTCCTTTGGCAAGAAGGGTGTTTTTGTCTGCAGTCCACACAGGCTCATACTTTTTCTCTCATCACGTGCCTGGCTTGAGCCAGTGGGCTGCTCTGTAACATGATCACCAAGGCCAGCCTCCCCACCCACCCAAGTCACCACAGGGTTAGGCGCCAGCACAGCCACAGCGGCTGCCAAGGTAGGTGCTGACAGGGAAGAGAAAGCAGGCTTCAGCTGTGGCCGGGACCTTGGAGGAGCCGGGAAACAGCCCCCTGCGGAGGTGAACGGGAGCTGCTGCGGAGGAGAGCTGTTTGCCAAGGTCAGGACAAGTCCAAGTTCACTTAAAGTTCACTTAAAGAAGGGCAAAGTATATTATTTTCACCTCTGCCACTTCCGTGTCCTCTCCACTTATAATAGAGGTGAGATCTACATCTGAACACTGTCCCAGGATGGTTCCTTCCTCCCTCCCTCTCTCCCTCCCTCCCTTTCTTTCTCCTTCCCTCCCTTCTTTCCTTCCTGCTCCTTTCCTTCCTTCCTTTCTTCCTAATTAAACAATTTAAAATTTTTTAAGTGCGGTAAGATTAGTTTATAACATATAAGTTTCAGCTGTGCAACATTATAATTTGACATCTGTATATCGTACATCATGCTCACCACCAGAAGTCTAGTTTCTCTCCATCACCATACAATTGACGCCCTTTACCTGTTTTGCCCTCCCTCCACCCCCCTTCCTCTCTGGCCACCACTGATCTGTTGTCTGCCTCTGTCAGTTTGCTTTGTGTTTATTTTGTTGTTCTTTGCTCATTTTTGTGTTTATGTTCCACATGTGAATGAAGTCTTACGGTATTAGTCTTTTTCCATCTGACTTACTTAACTTAGTATAATACCCTAAAGGTCCATCCATGTTGTCACAAATGACAGCAGTTTACTTTTTTATGGCTGAGTAGTATTCCATTGTGTGTGTGGAATACACACACACATCACATCTTTATCCATTCATTTGTCAATGGACACGTAATTTCCATATCTTGACTAATGTAAATAATGCTGCAATGAACATAGGTATGCATATATCTTTATGAACTGGTATTTCATATTCTTCAGATAAATACTCGGAAGTGAAATAGCTGGATCTTACTGTAGTTTGAGGAGTCTCCACATTGTTTTCCATAGTGGCTACACCAATTTACAATCCCACCAACGGCGCACAAGTGTTTTCTTTTCTCTGCATCCTCTCCAGCACTTGTTTCTTGTCCTTTAGGTGACAGCCATTCTAACCGGTGTGAGATGGTATCTCATTATGGTTTTGATTTGCATTTCCCTAATAATTAGTGATGTTGCACATCTTTTCATGTGCCTGTTGGCC